>NC_086448.1:757968361-758568361 GCF_028390025.1 Pseudophryne corroboree
AGGAAAAAACAGACTCCCAACTGACTTTTCAAACATTTGAATCTCCCCCCATGAGTGCCGCAAGCCGCCTGATGACAAGGAAGAAGCAGCTATAGCTACTCTACCCACATGTAAATTAGCCCCAATGTTTCTAATGTAGTTATGCGCTGACACTATCAGTTCAGTTGTGCAAGGTAATACAGACCATCACTCCTCCGCACAGTGGCGGATTGGCCATAGGGCTCACCAGGAAGATTACTGGTAGGCCGACGTGTCTGTGGGACCTGTTTTGTGTGTTGTCATGTGGCCCCACCCCCCACATGACAGGCAGCCCACCGCACTCAGTACACTGCATTGTCCCCATTCATTCTGTTATTCCATCTCTGCAGTACAGCAGCTCTGCCATCCAGTGATGCTGCCATGGCTACATGGTATGTTATACCTCTTGTGCTGCCCATGTCAGGCCACTTCTACAAAATTATACAGAGCCACTTTTAGTTCCCAATCTGCCCCTGGTCCCAGACACAACTGCAGCAAAAGACTCACGGAAGGCCCAGTTGCACACAATCAACCTTATGAGGAGGGATTCCACCCCCCTCAAAAGACCCGACCCCCTCATCAGACTGCATCCCCATTAGGGTCTGCTTACATAAATTTCCTGGCTAGTTACCATCCCAATCCGCCCCTGCCTCTGCATGTCTTGTTTATGCAATGAAAATTGTCACTTGTTAATTTGTAACTTGTTGAAGCATTTGTTTTGCCTTTTAAATTATTCCTGCTTTAAAAATATGAGCAGGCTCGCAGGATCTCCACCTGTTCTTCTATTTCGCTGGGGAATATTTATTAAAGACCGTTTGCTTAATATCCAGCAAATATTAAGGATACCAGAATTTAAGAAGGAAGGTCCTTTCATCTCTGGCCACATTCATGAGCTTGTGCAATTGTGCTCGGTAAATTTCTTCGCATCGCAGCGATTTTCCGCTTAGTGCGCATGCGCAATGTTCGCACTGCGACTGCGCCAAGTAAATTTGCTATGCAGTTAGGAATTTTACTCACGTTTTTTTCTTCGTTCTGGTGATCGTACTGTGATTGACAGGAAGTGGGTGTTTCTGGGCGGAAACTGGCCGTTTTATGGGTGTGTGTGAAAAAACGCTTCCGTTTCTGGGAAAAACGCGGGAGTGGCTGGAGAAACGGAGGAGTGTCTGGGCGAACGCTGGGTGTGTTTGTGACGTCAAACCAGGAACGACAAGCACTGAACTGATCGCAGATGCTGAGTAAGTTTCGAGTTACTCAGAAACTGCACAGAGATGTCTTTTCGCTATATTGCGAATCTTTCGTTCGCAATTTTAAGAAGCTAAGATTCACTCCCAGTAGGCGGCGGCTTAGCGTGTGTAAAGCTGCTAAAAGCAGCTTGCGAGCGAACAACTCGGAATGAGGGCCAATATACTTATATGTAACATACTTTTGTGTATATTGTGTATGTATATATATATATATATATATATATATATACACAAAAGATTAGAGCAACACTTCCAATACAGATCACAAGTTTGTCTGGTGCCCTCCTAGGTACCTTAACGGGGGGTCCAGCAATACAGCAACATAGAGGCGGCACTCAGATAAATTAATCAGGAATGAGTAATTCCAACGTTTCAAACTTTTCTTTATTCACTCAGTCATCAGGTCTTGTGATGGAGTGATTAAAGAAACTTCAAAACATTGGAATTACTTCTGCATAGACTGATGAATTTATATGAGTGCTGCCTCTGTATTGCTGTGTATATGTATACATACTGTATGTATATATATATATATATATATATATATATATATATACATATATATGTCTTTCAGGTGTTGCAGGCATAAAATCAATGGGTGGACGGCTTTACGCATGAACCTCGCATTAGTCTTAAGGTGGGTACACACTAACAGATATATCTGCAGATCAATTGATCTGCAGATATATCTATGGACGGATCGGGCAGTGTGTTGTGCATACACACTGCCTGATCCGTCGGGGACTGACGTCGGGGCCGACCGCCCCGTACACACCCAGCGACGCGCCAATATATCGGTAGATATATTGGCCGTCGGCTGTGCTGCGCGGCCGACGCGATAAGTCTGTAAACGACCAGTGTGTACGGGCCTCTACGCATTCTCGCATTAGCAAATGGTAGTAAATCTGGCTTCTGAGGCTGCCAGCAGCTACGTGTGATTCAGGACATTAGGGATAGCTGGCAATTATTATGAGGCACATAGTTACTGCATTACACATATACTCTCCATATGGGACTGGTTCATGTCCTGCTCTGAGTGACCCTGACAATGCAATGCCTCATCTCCTTCATCTAGCTATCTGGCTACCATATTATATACCTCCCAACTGTCCCGATTCTGGCAGGACAGTCCCATTTTTCAGGCAGTGTCCCTCAGTCTGACCCATGGGCACGTTTCACATTCTGTATAGACATTTTGATTGCCATTAATCACCTTTGCTTCTCCCAATCTGATGTAATAAATCTGGGTGGTTGTGATAGTTGGATTTGAGGGTATTATTGGGAATGGTGGGCGCGTCACAGCTGTTAGGCCGGGACAGACATTTATACCTGGCTGACAATTATAATGGGTATAAATTCAGAATATATAAAAAACTGGTGTCCGGATAATAGATCAACAATGTATTGGTTGACAGTCAGTAGATCGGCACTATATGGTTGGCATGCATTAGGTCGACAGGTACAAAAGGATGACCTGACAATGGTCAACACATAAATGGTCGACACATGTTTTGCTTTTGTTTTTTTATGTGTTCTCAACATTTGCTTGATTTACTGTCCGTATGGATATCTATTGGGAATAGTAACCTGTGGTGTGCGAAGCGTGGCCAGCAAACCAAGCCCATGAGGGTACACATGTGTACTGATGTTGGTCACATAACATGAATATTCCAGATTATCCCCCCCCCCCCCAAAAAAAAAACAATGTGTTAACCATTTGTGTGTCAACCTTTTGACCCTGTCAACCTTACGCACTGTCAACCTGTTGACATCTGTTGACATTTTGTATCTGTTGACCACTATGTGTCGACCCAACGACTGTCAACCATAACATTGTTGATCCATTGATCCACACCCAAATAACTACCTCTATCACAGGAACGGTCAGTGTCCGTCTTTCTGCAGGGCGAGGGTACGTAGGGCCAGGGCTGCAGGTCTGTGTTCCCTGATGTCTTACGTTCCCGGTCTATGAGAAGCCTGCAACACAAGCACATAGGCCCTCATTCCGAGTTGTTCGCTCGCTAGCTGTTTTTAGCAGCAGTGCAAACGCTAAGCCGCCGTCCTCTGGGAGTGTATCTTAGCTTAGCAGAAGTGCGAACGAAAGGATCGCAGCGCTGCTACAAAAAAAGATTGTGCAGTTTCTTAGTAGCTTGAGACTTACTCCTAGCTAGCGATCACTTCAGTCTGTTTTGTTCCTGTTTTGACGTCACAAACACGCCCTGCGTTTGGCCAACCACGCCTCCATTTCCTCCGCCACTCCTGCGTTTTTATCTGGCATGCCTGTGTTTTTCAGCACATTCCCTGAAAACGGTCAGTTGACACCCAGAAACACCCACTTCCTGTCAATCACTCTACGGTGAGCAGTGCGACTGAAAAGCGTCGCTAGACCTTGTGTGAAACTACGTCGGCTTTTGTGAAAGTACGATGCGCATGCGCAGTGTGCACCATACGCATGCGCAGAAATGCCGATTTTTTTTTTGCCTGATCGCTGCGCTGCGAACAATGGCAGCTAGCGATCAACTCGGAATGACCCCCATAGTTCCTGCTATAGTAATAACTGTCTCCATATGAGAGCGGTGAAGGACTGCACTGAGGGGGTCATTCCGACCTGATTGTAGCTGTGCTAAATTTAGCACAGCTACGATCACTTACACTGATATGCGGGGGGACGCCCAGCACAGGGCTAGTCCACCCAGCATGTCAGGCCGCCCCCCCCCCCCCCCCCACACACACACACACACACACACACACAAGTACAAAAGCATCGCACAGCAGTGATGCTATTGTACTTGAAGAGTAATTCCCGGACAGCGCAGCTCCTGCAGCTGGCCGGGAGTTACTCGTCGCTGCCCTGGGTCGCAGCGGCTGCGTGTGACCTCACGCAGCCGCTGTGGCCCGCACCCCCGCACTGTCCGGCCATGCCTGCATTGGCCGGACCGTGCCCACAAAATGGCCGTGCCACCCCCTCCCACCCAGCGGCCGCCTCTGCCTGTCTATCAGGCAGAGGTGATCGATAGGCAACGACAACCGTCGGCTGTCAGCCATGCGCCGGCGCACTGCGGCGCATGCGCAGTTCTGACCTGATGGCTGCGCTGCGAAAAACTGCTGTGAGCGATCAGGTCAGAATGACCCCCTGAGTGAGCACATATCTTATTATCTAGGTCTCTGGTTTCTGGCTGCTTTAGATGAGTTACTTCATAGTCTCCAACTGTCACAATATTAGCATGTTTTGCCTTCTATAACAGGCGTTCTGGCTGCCAGTAACCGTCTTTTCTTCTTACAGCCGAGTGTAATAAATCTGACTTGTTCTAATGTTGGATGTGAGTATACTGTTGGGACGCGTGGGAGTGTTAGGCTATGACAATCATTTATAATTACAATCCTTACCTTTGGGGAGATTAGCCTGCGAGTAGCAGGAACCAGTTCTGCTCCAGAGAGTTATCCCATGCCCTCCTACCAATCAGAGCGGGTGGTCATGACCCACCCATGTACCCTCCTCTTGTTGGCTGTGGGCTTTAGTATAAGAACACAGTTCCCGCTAGTGACTGGAATGGCATTGTAATTTTGCATTCACTCAGGAGCCTACAATTAAGTCATCCCAGTGGTAACTTAGCTGTTCTCTTTTTACAAGTACAATGTCATGTTGCCTTTACTAGAACTAATATATATATATATATATATATATATATATACCTCTTATTGAGTTTTATACACCGGCTGGTCAGTATCTCCTCTATCACATGTACAGTGCATTAATTCCGTATATATAGACACGACCACCATATTGTGCTTGATAATTATACATATGTTACATTACACTCATTGGCGTATCTATAATGGGTGCAGGGTGTGCAGTGGCCTTGGAACCACACTGCACACCCTGCACCCATGTTATATTGACCCCTCCGGAGTCCCGCATCGTGTTTGCGTAGTAGAGGAGTCTCCAGAAACATAGGGGGTAATTCCAAGTTGATCGCAGCAGGAAATTTTTTAGCAGTTGGGCAAAACCATGTGCACTGCAGGGGGGCAGCTATAACACGTGCAGAGAGAGTTAGATTTGGATGGGTTATTTTGTTTCTGTGCAGGGTAAATACTGGCTGCTTTATTTTTAGACTACAATTTAGATTGCAGATTGAACTCACCACACCCAAATCTAACTCTCTCTGCACATGTTATATCTGCCTCCCCTGCAGTGCACAAGGGCCCTCATTCCGAGTTGTTCGCTCGTTGCCGAGTTTCGCTATATTGCGATTAGTCGCTTACTGCGCATGCGCAAGGTTCGCAGAGCACATGCGGTTAGTTATTTTACTCAAAAGTTAGGTATTTTACTCACGGCATAACGAGGATTTTTCATCGTTCTGGTGATCGGAGTGTGATAGACAGGAAGTGGGTGTTTCTGGGCGGAAACTGGCCGTTTTATGGGAGTGTGCGGAAAAACGCTGCCGTTTCTGGGAAAAACGCAGGAGTGGCTGGAGAAACGGGGAGTGTCTGGGCGAACGCTGGGTGTGTTTGTGACGTCAAACCAGGAACGAAACTGACTGAACTGATCGCAGTGGCTGAGTAAGTGTCGAGCTACTCAGAAACTGCTAAGAAATTTCTATTCACAATTTTGAGAATCTTTCGTTCGCAATTTTGATAAGCTAAGATTCACTCCCAGTAGGCGGCGGCTTAGCGTGTGCAATGCTGCTAAAAGCAGCTTGCGAGCGAACAACTCGGAATGAGGGCCATGGTTTTGCCCAACTGCTAACAAAGATCCTGCTGCGATCAACTCAGAATTACCCCCATAGTGCAGGCACCATAGACTCTGGCTCCCAAGAGATCAGGGATCCAGCACAAGCCTACAAATGGGCCCTCATCCCTCTCTTATACTGCCCCTGATCATGCTGCATTCCCCAGACTTTGGTATATTCATACAGTGCATCGCTGTTATCAATCTGGTATCAGTAATATATATATATATATATATATATATATATATATTTTATATATATATATATATATATATATATATATATATATATATATATAAATAAATATATACACACACAGAGTGTATATATATATATATATATATATTTATATTTTAATAAAAGGGCCCATTCTAGACCAAGCACTCTCTAATGGTTAGACAAGCCAATGGACGTCTCAAACCAATTCCAGGCAGCAGCAGCAGCAGCATATTTTTGCACAGTGGGGGAGATGTACTAAGCCTTGGAGAGTGATAAAATGGAAAGAGGCACCTGGCCCGAAGCATCGTGAGCAAAGTGAGCCATGCGAGGGGGCACGGTGCACTAATTGTATGGAGAAAACGACACAAAAAAAAGTAAAAAAACTAATGTCGACCTTTTCTCATGTCGACCTAGTGTCCCTGTCGACCTAGAAACCATGTCGACCTACTTACTGTCGACCAATAGTGGTCGACCTAGACACTGTCGACCTAAGTCTAATCTACCTAACATACCACACCCACGAAGAACATCAGGGAACTCTGGCTATAATTCATGTTTGTAAGGAATTGCACAGATGCGAGGGAGCGGCTGTATAATTCCATGTAAGTAAAATGTAAATGCAGCAGGAGGCGTCTGTAGGAGATTGAAGCTTCCTACATGCATCTGCGAGATCCAAGGCTCAGATCACCATTGCAACAATTGCAATGTTTTTAGGCACCAGTGAGCCTGTGTAAGCTGACGCTTACCCTGGCTGGACACCCGTGTCCATTAATTCTGTGCCCAATGATGCAGACCCATGACCCGTCATGCCTACAGAACAGTGCTGGGTGCCGCCTACGCTTTTACCCCCCAAATGCCGCAACATGTCAATCGGGTTTACGTAGAAATGTGAATTAGGCCCACACAAGATGTCAAAGCAGTAGCGGATCTTGCTACGGGCACGCAGGATTTTTGCACGGGGCACAAACTAGGGGGCACAACAACTCTACTGGGGGCAATACTACTGGGGGCATAACTGACCATGCCCCTTCATGAAGCCACGCCCCTATTTTTACGCCCTGGGTGCCATAAGGGCTAGATCCGACCCTGTGTCACAGCTACGAGAAAGATAAGTGTCGCTGTAGTGTATCTAGTGGACGACTAGACCTAGGATATGGTTCGCAGTTGCAAAATGAGATTATCCTCTTAAACAAAATAAAATATAATATAATAATTCACAAGTTTTATCACTCGTTGATAAATGGGCCTTCAAATCTTCAAAGGTGAAAATATATAATGTCAAAAACCATAGGGCTCATATATCAACGAGAGATAAATCAGTCCCTTTAAATTCAGATTTTAAAACTCGTTGATAAATGGTGCTCCAGTCAATCAGCTCCTAACTGTTGTGTGTTTGGGAAATGACAGTTGGGAGATGATTGTCTGGAGCAAAATTTATCATAAGCAAGGAGTTTTTATAGCATATGATAAAACTTGTTGATAAATCAGCCCCCAAATATGTATGGTTTTATAGCCCAACTGTTCTGTGAGGCCTTTTCTTTGTTGTTAAATAGCTCGGTTATCACAATTATGGCCCCATTTATCAATTATGCATAACCCTTTTAGTACTCGCTAAAGGGGTTATGTCATCCTTTCTGTATTCATCAGACAACGGTAAACCGCTGTTTGCCCCTGTACCGCTCTCGCCAGTTATAGATTCCGAGAGCGGTGCAGCCTCCATTGCCAGGAATGGGGAACCAGTGCTGCCTTTCCAGCTTCGCAGTCTGAAGCCTTTTGCCCAGTGCGCACACCTTTGCCTGATTGACAGGCAAAGGCGGTCTCTGGGCGGGAGAGGGTATTAGAACGCCGTTGGTGGGGCTCGGTCCGGACAACGCAGGCGTGTCCGGACCATTGCGGGGGTGGGCCGCGGCAGCTGCGTGACATCGTACGCAGCCGCTGCGACCCAGAACGTGGTGGGTAGCCGCCTGCCAGCACAGGAAGGCAGCTACTTGGGGGGTGCGAAAGCAACGCCACCGTGTGATACATTGGCACCTGTGCAAGGGGCGGGGGCAGGGCCTAACATGCGGGGTGGACTAGCCCTGTGCATGTCAGAGAAACTGATAGTAGATGTGCTAAATTTAGCACATCTACGATCAGGTCTGAATCACCCCCATTGTTGGAACCCCGCCGGGTGACGGGGTAATGCACATGCGCATAAATCAGCAGTGTTAGGCTGCCGGCAGGAAAGTGGAGAACAGCGCTGAGGGAGGAGACAGCACTGGACCTCGCCGGAGAGGTAAGTAATGCTAAATACCAGTTGCATTTTCGTATGAAATCGCAGTAATACTAAACAAAAAATGCAGCTGGTGTAATTTTTCATTAATAAATGGGGCCCTTAATTATTAGTCTTTCCCAGTTCACAGAGTTAGATGTTACAGTATTTTGCACACAGCGTAAACAGCACTGTTACCATAGATCATGACAAATACAAGTTAGTCAATTTGCTTTGATATTGCTGTACATATGTTACATTTTGCTTGTGGAGTTTTCTCAGAATGTATTTTGACTTATTTAAAGTCATACAAAAGAATTCTGCTAACCTATTAACCAATGGGGTTAACCCAAACTTCCTGCCAATCAACCAGTACTTGACCACTGCTGGAAAGGGGTTAAGCAAACCCAAAAAGAAATCAGTAGACAATCAGGACTGTGTGCACCTCTGAGGTCCCAGCTTCAGCTTTTCTCCTGAATAAATGTTTTTACAACAAGGGCTTGAGTAATATGTCATGACTTATTATTTTACGTACCATTAAAGGTATGTGTCTGGAGCAGACGAGATGGGCCAAGTGGTTCTTATCTGCCGTCAAATTCTATGTTTCTATCCGCTTTCCATTATGTAAGTCTATAAGCAGCACTTACTATTTTTTATGTATAGTTTTATTCCTATATCAACTAGCAATGATTATTATACACGTTTTAAGGACAATTGACACAATTTTCCCTTGTATTCCTCATTTAATATTATGATGAATCACAATTCATTATTCATTTTTCTAGAGATGCCATGTTTGATGTTGGCTGTGCAGTGGCAAACGCAGGATTTGCATGGGGGGGGGGGGTTCAGAACTGGGTGGAGCCAATCACGGGGGTGGGGACTGGGGTGACCCAGTATATGCTGGGTCCGTAAAACTAGTGTGTCTGTGTGTGTGTGTGTGTGTGTGTGTGTGTGTGTATATATATATATATATATATATATATATATATACATACCATATTAAACATGCATACATACATACATATATATATATATATATATATACATACATACAGTACACGTATATATACACATGTATATATATATCGTGTGTGTGTGTGTGTGTGTGTGTGTGTGTGTGTGTGTGTGTGTGTTTATATGTATGTATATACATGTGTATATATGTATGCACATGGATATATATGTACTATAATTAACATAAAGTAAACTTTTATTAAGCACTTTCAAGTGCCACCAGGAAGACCCTAGACAGCCATTAATAATACTCATGCAGCACCCTGCATGCGCCACTGGCTGTGTGCCTGCGAAACTATTTTCCAGAGCTTGTAGTGGACAATTGAAGGGAATGATCCATTATCCATTAGCAAACACTTAGAACACCACCTATATTTATACAGTATTGATTATTTCTCTCTCCTGCTATGTTCTGCCCCACCCGCTCTGCTGCTCAGGTATTACACTGTCTCCTTTACATTCTCGATGATGTCAATTGTTTTCTCATGCAACTTCTGTTTCTTCTCAAAACAGCATCTCAGCCCTTCTCTACCTCGTTTCTCCCTCACAGTCTCCTTTCACAAGTTGTCTCATGTTCCACTCACACTCCAATAAGCTGTTCATTCTCCAGATCAGTCACCCGTTGCTCCATCCGTTCCCACTTGCATCCAGGCACTTCGTTTTGTGCCTGCCACCATCTACTTCCCCGCTCTGCTCTGTACACATAACTGTGATACCCCTTTCACACTGCACAAATACCCCGGTATCGATTCGGCATATTACTTTTACATGCTTCTCCTCAGCTTTCTGCCTCTCTTACTGGCCCCTAATTCTCAGTACCTTCTGGGAAATGTCTCATGCCATGTGAGCCTCCTGCAGGGATGGTATTAGGATCCTGGCGCTTAGGATGCCGGCGGACAGAATACCAACAGTGGTATCCCAACAGGCAGGATCCTGACTCCTGGAAGGTAAGTAACATAGTAACATAGTAACATAGTATCTGAGGTTGAAAAAAGACAATTGTCCATCGAGTTCAACCTATTTGTGGTCTCCTATGCATGATGATTTGACTAAAATTTCTGACTGATGCTGCTGTCAGACGTTGCATTTTATCCCTATTTATAGTAACTATAATGCATGACTATGCACCATACCCCTGGATATCCTTATCCATTAGGAATTTATCTAACCCATTCTTAAAGGTGTTGACAGATTCCGCCATTACAACTCCCTCGGGCAGGGAATTCCAAACACGTAATCTCCTTACCGTGAAAAAGCCTTTACGCCGCATTGTGCGGAATCTCCTCTCCTCTAACCTGAGCGAGAGTCCACGAGTCCTCTGTGTTGATCTAACCAAAAACAGGTCCCGCGCAAGCTCTGTGTATTGTCCCCTTATATATTTGTAGATGTTGATCATATCCCCTCTTAGTCTCCGCTTTTCCAATGTAAACATGCCTAGTCTTTCAAGCCTTTCCTTGTATTCCATCGTCTCCATGCCCTTAATTAGTTTGGTCGCCCTCCTCTGTACCTTTTCAAGCTCCAGGATATCCTTTTTGTAGTACGATGCCCAGAACTGTACACAGTATTCAAGGTGTGGCCTCACTAGTGATTTATATAACGGGAGTATAATACTCTCGTCCCTAGCATCAATACCCCGTTTTATGCATGCTAATATCTTATTAGCCTTCTTTGCTGCAGTCCTACTTTGGGTACTACTGCTTAGCTTGCTATCTATGAGGACACCTAAGTCCTTTTCCAGTACAGAATCCCCTAATTTTACCCCATTTAGTAGGTAGGTGTAATTTTTGTTCTTGTTACCACAGTGCATTACCTTACACTTGTCTGTATTGAAGCGCATTCTCCATTTGGCTGCCCATGCTTCTAATTTAACTAAGTCGTTCTGTAGAGAGTCGGCATCCTCCTCTGTATTTATAGCCTTACACAATTTGGTATCATCTGCAAAAATTGACACCATGCTCTCTAGACCTTATGTTAGGTCGTTAATGAAAATACTGAACAATAGCGGTCCTAATACTGAGCCTTGCGGCACACCACTTAGCACTTCAGTCCAAGTTGAAAAAGATCCATTAACCACAACGCGCTGCTTCCTATTATCTAACCAGTTTTTGACCCAAGTGCATATTGTGCTTCCTAGCCCTGATTCTTGTAGCTTGTATGGTAACCCTCCCTCCCTGCAGCCTGACCCTAACCATCTCCCTCACGCAGCCTAATGCCTAACCCTCCCCTGTGGTGCCTAACCCTATCCCTCCCTCCCCACAGCCTAAACCTAATCCTCCCACACCACAGCCTAACCCTAACCTTCCCTCCCCGCAGCCTAAACCTAATCCTCCCACCCCACAGCCTAACCCTAACCTTCCCTCCCCGCAGCCTAAACCTAATCCTCCCACCCCACAGCCTAACCCTATCCCTCCCTCCCCACAGCCTAAACCTAATCCTCCCACCCCACAGCCTAACCCTAACCTTCCCTCCCCGCAGCCTAAACCTAATCCTCCCACCCCACAGCCTAACCCTAATCCTCCCACCCCACAGCCTAACCCTAAGCCTACCCGATGGTGCCTAACCCAAACCCTCCCTCCCCGCAGCCTAACCCTAACCCTCCCTCCCCGCAGCCTAAACCTAATCCTCCCACCCCACAGCCTAACCCTATCCCTCCCTCCCCACAGCCTAAACCTAATCCTCCCACCCCACAGCCTAACCCTAACCTTCCCTCCCCGCAGCCTAAACCTAATCCTCCCACCCCACAGCCTAACCCTATCCCTCCCTCCCCGCAGCCTAACCCTAACTCTCCCTCCCCGCAGCCTAACCCTATCCCTCCCTCCCCACAGCCTAAACCTAATCCTCCCACCCCACAGCCTAACCCTAACCTTCCCTCCCCGCAGCCTAAACCTAATCCTCCCACCCCACAGCCTAAACCTAATCCTCCCACCCCACAGCCTAACCCTAACCTTCCCTCCCCGCAGCCTAAACCTAATCCTCCCACCCCACAGCCTAACCCTAACCTTCCCTCCCCGCAGCCTAAACCTAATCCTCCCACCCCACAGCCTAACCCTAACCTTCCCTCCCCACAGCCTAACCCTAAGCCTCCCCGATGGTGCCTAACCCAAACCCTCCCTCCCCGCAGCCTAACCCTAACCCTCCCTCCCCGCAGCCTAACCCCATCCCTCCCTCCCCGCAGCCTAAACCTAATCCTCCCGCCCCACGGCCTAACCTTAAGCCTCCCCGAAGCCCAATATGCAAAATGTTAATAGGAGAGCTTGTTCTGTACAGCTCCACAGGGAAACATACTTATATATATATATATTTCCATCATGTGATGTAGGAGCACGTCATGGCTGTCATATGTGGGGTGGGGTTTGTGTATATGACCAGCAGTGGCGCCGAGAAGGGGGAGGGGGGGTTAGGATACTAATTATTTGGGCCCAAGCTTATTGTAGGGGCCCAGTTCTGCACTCCTTCCCTCACCTTGTTACCTGTCAGCCTCTCTTACCAGCCCAGCTGTGGTGGGTCCAGGGAAGCTGCTGCTGCTGAGTGCAGCAGTCCCATTTACCTGCAGGGAGGGTTAGTGATCACACTGATTGCGCCCCCCCTGGATCTGTCCCTGGCTGAGGGACGCACGATGCCCACCTGTGCAGCTCAGCTCAGCACAGCTTTGCAGTGCATATTTTACAGGTGTTTTCATGTTTTTCTTTTAATCGGTTGAGGCCACACCTCTATGATTAGGCCACACTCCCTGCATTACTGGTGCCCAGACAGGCTGTCTATGTTCCTGATGACCTGGTAGCCTTTATAAAACAAATTACACCCTAGAGAATAAGCGGCCTACTTTTCATTTTGTGTGTGTTTGTGTGTGGGGGGGGGGGGGGGGTTAAACCCTCTTTGGGGTAAATTTATTAGGAATTGTAACAAATACAGAATAGTAAATCACTTATATATACACAACACACCATCAATACAAAAATAATTACATGAACATTAATACTCCCCTGAGTGGTTGGGGAGGTCAGTTCTTCCACGACCCCTACCGGACAGGTCAGTGTAATGGATTACAGCATGTAGTGTTCGCAGAAGGAGGGATTTCTTCCTTTGGTAAAGATTGTGGATAAATATTTGTATATCATAGTATATTTATGTTTTTGGTAAGTAGCTTAGACCCAGCCAAAATGTACCAAGTAATAGATGGAGTATAAACAAACGGTTTCTTCAAAATGTAATAATTGATAAAGGGCATATGTGTACCCCACTCACTCTGTAATGATAGCAAGGAGGTATATATTATTATTATTATTATTATTACTACATTTTATTTATAAGGCGCCACAAGTGTATGGGTCGTTGGGTTGACACACATTAGGTCTAAATGCATTGGGTCGACCAGTAAATGTCGACATGTACTAGGTCGACAGGGTCGTTAGGTCGACCTGTGTAAGGTCGACAGATCAAAAGGTCAACGTGTTTTTTGTTTGTTTTTTGTGTCGTTTTCGTCATAGAGTGACGGGGAACCCCAATTAGTGCATCGCGTCCCCTCGCATGGCTCACTTCGCTCGCCATGCTGCAGGCAAGGTGCCTCGATCCACTACCGCTGCCCTCGGCACAGATTACCGTTCCCATTAGTAGTCCACATGGATTGCAAAGTATGAAAAAGGTCCTAAAATAAAAAAAAACTTGAAAAACTCATGTCGACCTTTCGACCTGTCGACATTGCACATGTCAACCTAATTAACCTGTTGACCTATACACCCTGTTGACCTAGTGCATGTCGACCTTTAGTGGTCGACACAATGCTTGCCGACCTAATGCATGTCGACCTAACGACCGCAACCCGGTTTTACCAAGGTGCAAAGTAACTTGCTCTTTTGTGTTTAGCTCTCAACTTAGAATTTCCCAGGAGAAAGAGTAAAATTTGACAAGGGTAAAAGAGTCAAATTTGACAAGACTATAACGCATTCACATAATATTGTTAAAATATAACTTTTATTAAATATCATAACATTTGTTTGCAATTATTACAAAATACAATGAAAAATAAAGAGAAAAAAAAAAATAATACAATGCAGCAATTATAATCCGGAAATTGGAGAGCCGGATAAATACAGAATGCTTCCAACAGCTCAAGATGTATTTTATTACAATGATTAATAAATGTCAAAAATTTGTCCTCTCAAAGAATTCATTGTTCATTTAATACTTCAACATAAAATAGTAGCTGCTCAATCTAGTAATACTTGTCAGGTGCATAAATGGGAGGGGTTATTCTAAACAAGAAAAAGAAAAACGTTATCCCCCAGCACGCCAAGAGGTATCGGTAATGAGACTTGAACATTACATGATAATACAGAATTCAGGGATCCTAGTGTCATATATTTTCAAAGATATGGTTCAGCAGCCACCAGGTTGCGTCAAGGCTTCTCTGATACTGGTGACCCCTAACGCTACATCAGAGCCACAACTAGACTTTTTGGTGCCCTGTGCCAGAAAGATAATTCCCCCCCCATTTTCCCAAAGGGCGTGACAAAATGTAACACAGAGAAAGCCCCTTCCCACACACACACACACACACACACACACACACACACACACACACACACACACACACACACACACACTGTGTATATATATATATATATATATATATATATACACATACACACGGTGGCAGCGCAGTCCAAATTTCAAATAGGGGAGCTACACTTACTGCCAGTGAGTCAGTTTGGAACGACAGTTGGTGTGGCTCCCCTATCTGAAGTTTGGACTGTGCTGCAGGACTACCTCTGGAACCAACACTGTATGTACTATATATTATATCAATTGAGTAACTGATAATAGCCGCTGCCCTCCATGGGTGACTGAATCCCCAAATGTACATACAGCGGCAGTTGGAGGCACTCACGACTCCATAGAAGAAGTACCAGGACTCAGTCTGAATGTGTCAACGTTTCAATGTTTATATTCAAACATTTTCATCAGGACAAAGACAAGAAAACTGCGGCTCACCTAAATACCCCCACTGGACTGTCCGTGGCGTGCCGCGTCCGCTCCATACAACTGACGTCATCACAGGCCGCCGGCTGTCCCAGAGGATCTCCACCTGTTACGTGATTAAACAAGAAATGTGAACTAATACAAAAGAATCAAAACTACAGCACCAAAACATAACTTGGCTATTGCTTGCACATCCTTATCATTGTAATAAAACCATTAGCTTTATATATGTATAAAACTCCTGACAAGTCACAAAGTGAGTAATATACTGAATAAAGATACATAGTCTCAGAGGATATACATTATGTTAAACATAAAGAAGAGATACTCATAATATGTAGCAGCGAGCAGAAACAATGTGCATATCATATTGGAATAAACTTCCATAAATAGAGGGGATATTTGTATATATTAACTGAACTCCATCCAACATTATAATCCTCAGTGAATGATACATTAGTTTCAATAGTCCCTGTACGTACAAAAGTGAAAAAAATTTAACAAATTATCTTCAAGTAGCATGAGAGACCAGTCTGTTCATTTAGCCCTCTAGGTGATAGGGAGTCTAGTAAAAAGATCCATTTGGACTCTGCTTTTAGTAGCAGTAGTCCACGGTTTCCACCCCGTGTTAGTTGGGGAATGCGGACGATAATGCGATGTTCAAAACCGTTAAGGAATGTCGCGGCATTTAAAAAATGCAGAGTGACCGGCTGGTCACTATGGCCCTCATTCCGAGTTGTTCACTCGCTAGCAGTTTTTAGCAGCCGTGCAAACGCTAAGCCACCGTCCTCTGGGAGTGTATTTTAGCTTAGCAGAAGTGCGAACGAAAGGACCGCACAGCAGCTACAAAATAATTTTGTGCAGTTTCAGAGTAGCTCCAGACCTACTCCTAGCTTGCGATCACTGCACACTATTTAGTTCCTGTTTTGATGTCACGAACACGCCCTGCATTCGGCCAGCCACGCCTGTGTTTTTATCTGGCACGCCTGCGTTTTGCCGCTCACTCCCTGAAAACGGTCAGTTGACACCCAGAAACACCCACTTCCTGTAAATCACTCTGCGGTCAGCAGTGCGACTGAAAAGCTTCACTAGACCTTGTGTGAAACTACATTGTTCGTTGTAATAGTACGACAGGCGTGTGCATTGCGCCGCATACGCATGCGCAGAACTGCCTTTTTTTGCCTGATCGCTGCGCTGCGAAAGAAAGCAGCTAGCGAACAACTCAGAATGACCCCCTATGTCCAGTCACTAATGCTGCTCTGATGGATGTACGATGTCCCGCCATCCTCTCTTTAAAAGCACATTCGGTCTTCCCCACATAGTGGAGACCGCAAGTACAGCTTAATAGGTAGACCACATACTTGGTATAACATGTGACCTGGTGTCCGATTTTATAGTGCTTCCCGGTATATGGGTGACAAAAACTGTCGCCAGCGAACATATGGCTGCAGGTTGTACACCCGAGGCACCAAAAGCAGCCCGGTTTCGAAATATTAAGAAAGCTCCCTGCTGATGTGTTTTTAGGTGGGGAAAATTGTACATTGGCCTTTACCAAATGATCACAAAGGTTCTTCCCACGTTTGTAGGCTGGCATTAAATGGGCATTAGACGATGATGCGAGATGTTTGTCGGATTGTATAATTGGTCAGAATTTCTTGCTAATTTGTTTTATATTCTTACTCTGGGTGTTGAATTTATTCACCCAGATCAGCCTACCTTTGTTGGACTTATTTGCTGATGTACATAAGGTGGCAGAGCGTGGCATTTCAAGTACTTTTCGTTTAATGCCCACTAGATCAATAGGTGAATATCCCCTTTCAATAAATTTTGTGATAATAGTGTCTAATGTAGATTGAATTTTTGTTTCATCACTACCAATCCGTCTCCCTCTCAACATTTGTGAGTACGGAAGTCCCTTCCGTAAAGGTACAGGATGAGGACTACATGCAAGCAGGATATGGTTTCTATCCGTGGGCTTAACAAGCAAATCTGTACTGATTTTATGATTAATAATTTCAATGTGTACATCTAGGAAGTGAACCATTGTTGAATGTATATTTTTTTATTATTATTATTACTACATTTTATTTATAAGGCGCCACAAGTGTTTTGCAGCGCCGCACAAAGGACAGTACAGGGAGACAAATGGAGATGAGCTTTTACCAGCAGGAGAAAAAGTGGGTAAAGATGGTCGCTGAGTAGGGGAGAGCTGCAAGTGAAATGAGTCGAGAAGAGGGCTTAGATAACAAGAGGAAAGAGGTCCCTGCTCTGAAGAGCTAACAATCTAGTGGGAAAGGTCGACAGACAGATGACATGAGGTGCAAGCAAGCGGGAGGTAGCCTGATGGCAGTATTTAAGCAAAGCTGAGATGTTCAAGGCATGAGGCAGGGGGATGGAGTAAATTTAATAATTTTTTCCAAAGATTCCCAGGATCCTGTCCAAAATAACAATAAATCATCTATGTATCTTAAATAAACCAAAATTTTAGAGCAGATTTCAATTGATGAAAAAATAACTGATCTTCTTGAAACATAAAAGCGTTAGTAAATGACGGTGATACATTACTACCCATAGAGCATCCTTGAAGCTGTAAAAAATAATTGTTATTAAACAAAATAATTGCGTTGCAAAGTTTATTGGAATAATTGCAAAAACAATTCAATATCCGGTCCACCATAACTGCTATTGTTCGTAATTAGTGATCTCGCCGCCTGTAAACCCTCATCGTGGGGGATACAGGTGTAGAGATTACTAACATCGATGGTGGCCAATATACAGTCTCAAGGAACAGACTCAATAGCTAGTAGGCTATTAAGAAGTGTAGTAGTGTCTTTAAGACAGGTACTTCTAGCTTGAATTACGGCTGTAGAAAGTGATCCAAATAGGTGGAAACACATTGGTATAGCGACCCTTGAGCTGAAATGATGGGTCGCGCTGGAGGAGAATGACGGTCTTTGTGTATTTTCGGGAGTGAATACAGCATTGGTGTTATAGGAAATGGAGTAATCAATGTGTCATATGCCAGTCATGGAAGTTTGTTTGCACCAAGAGCAACGTTTAGGATGTTATCAAGTTCTTCCTTGAATTGTTGAGTAGGATCCCCGGGGAGTTTCTGGTAAGTATTCATATCCGCAAGTTGGCGGTCAAGTTCCTTGACATAGTCGGCCGTGTTTTGGACGACTATTGCCCCACCTTTGTCTGCCGGACGAATCACCACATCATTATATTTAGATAAGTGGATTAATGCCTCCCATTCCAATTTGGAGAGGTTAGAATGTCCATCCTGTTGTTGCTTAGCACTTTTCAGGACTTGATGGTCAATAGTTGTACAATAGGTTTTAATTGCCTGATTGTGTGATATCGGGTCAAATTTGGTCCTTAAAGAAAGAGGAATTATGGTGGATGTGTTGGAAGTCGATGGATGCGAGTTGAAATATTCTCTGAGTCTCAGCTGGCGTTCTAATTTAAATTGTTCAACTCTCCACTCAAATGGGTCCAATTTGGTAGTAGGAACATAATTAAGTCCCATAGATAGAATCTTATTTTCCATAGGTGAAAACGTCCAATCCGAAAGGTTGAATATTATTTCCGTTTATCGTAAGGTCGCTATTTTGCATTTCATCCTCTGCCCATGCCCCCCCGCCTTGTGTAGCGTCTTCGGGGTTGGCAAGTTGGGCTCTGGTACGTACCCCTAAAGGGGGGGCGACCTGAGATCGAATCTTGGAATTCCTTGCAGATGCTGTACCATCAGTGGATGATTCTGTATCCAATTGTGCTGTATTAAAACAATTAAACGGTCATCATCGGGGTACCCTTCTTGTGGTGGATGTGCCGGAGATCCATGGGTACACTTGCCTTTTGGTATAATCGCTATTGACTTTATCCAATTTATTCCTCTTATATTGTATTAGATCCTTCTGATATTTTTCCACCTGAGAGGTACATTTTTCCAGCCAATTATTCGGAGTATCAGCCTCAAGCGTGGATCTGTGAGCATTTTCAAAAACTTCAATCTGAGAGCGTATATTCACAAGTTCCTGAGTGACCTTCTCTATGACTAAGAGTATCAGGTCATAGGAACATTTATTTAATATCAGAATCCATTACAGAAGGAGGCATTAAAACACCCAAAAGCTATCAGGTGAAAAAAATGGCATTTATGCGCATGCGTATGGGCCGCAATGCGCACGCGCGACGTACGGGTACAAAGCTCTTTGTGGTTGTGCTCAGGTTCTAGCAAAGTTTTCCTTCGCACTGATGGTCACAAGAACATTGACAGGAAGGGGGGCGTTACTGGGTGTCAACTGACCGTTTTCAGGGAGTGTTTGCAAAAACGCAGGCGTGTCTGAAAAAATGCAGGCGTGGCTGGGCGGGTGTATGACATCAAATCCGGACACGAATAGGCTGAAGTGATCGCAAGCTCTGAGTAGGTTCAGAGCTACTCTGAAACTGCACAAACTGTTTTTGCAGAGCTCGGCTGCACATGCGTTCGCACTTCTGCTAAGCTAAAATACGCTCCCCAGTGGGCGGCGGCATAGCGTTTGCACGGCTGCTAAAAACTGCTAGCGAGCGATCAACTCGGAATGACCCCCCAATAGCCGGTGCCCTCCATGGGTGACTGAATCCCCAAATGTACATACAGTGGCAGTTGGCGGCACAAACGGCTGAATAGAAGAAATACCAGGACTGAATGTGTCAACGTTTCAATGTTTATATTCAAACATTTTCATCAGGACAAAGAAAAGAAACCTAAATACTCCCGTTGGACTGTCCATGGCGTGCCGCGTCTGCCGCACCATACAACTGACGTCATCACAGTCCGCCGTCTCATAGTGCGTCCCGGAGAATCCCCACCTGTTACGTGGGTATATATATATATATATATATATATATATATATATATATATATATATATATACACACACACACACATTAATGCACTTTACTTGAGAGCTCGTTGTTATTCAGTTACAATACCCTTATTAAATAACACATTTCAATATACTGCCACACACAGGATTCAAACCCATAACCTGTTGCATTCTAGTCAAACACCCTACTCATTGAGCCATTTGAACCTGCATAAAGCTATGAGATTTCTAACAATATGAAGCTACTTGCACTTTGTAAAACAATAATCAGCATTGCAATTGAGCAGATCTATGTAGTGTGCAGCTACACATCCAATCCCTTGCAGCCACACACTACATAGATCTGCTTAGCTGCAATACTGATATATTTTTTTTTCCACAAAGTACAAGTTAAGCTTCAAATGGTTAGAATTCTCTAGCTTTCTATGTAAGGGCAGATAGCTCAATGAATAGAGTGACTGCAATGCCACAGTTGATGGGTTTGAGGCCTGGGCATGTCAGAATCTTGAAATGGAGTAAAGGACAGTGTGACTGAATAACAAAGATATCACTGACCTGGTTTGAGGAGGTTGTGGACTCGGGGTTTCTTCCGATGACCGGGAAGTGGAACCGCAACTGGGCCGCAGCAGAGATGGCCGGATGTAAGTCTTCCTCATGCAGGATCTGATCGGCGGACAGGAGGCACGTGCGGACGCTGAAGGTCTCCTGAAAGAGAGAACTTGACAGGTGCTGGTAAATCACGAAGGTGCTGAAGGCACGGAGGTGCTTGGAGGCACGGAGGTGCTTGGAGGCACGGAGGTGCTGGAGGCACGGAAGTGCTTGGAGGCACGGAGGTGCTTGGGGGCACGGAGGTGCTTGGAGGCACGGATGTGCTGGAGGCACGGAAGTGCTTGGAGGCACGGAAGTGCTTGGAGGCACGGAGGTGCTTGGAGGCACGGAAGTGCTTGGAGGCACGGAAGTGCTTGGAGGCACGGATGTGCTGGAGACACGGAGCACTGGAGATCACAGGTACAGTTTGAACGATGATACTCAGGCGCCGGAGCACTGCCCGGCGTCTGAATTTAAACTTCCCGCCAGGGCCTGATTGGAGGACGGGCCGATGACGTCACCCGCAGCTCCCGAGGACGTCGGACGTGGAGGCCTGCTAGACGGAGCGCCGGACGCCGGGGACCCGCCAGCAAGGACGGCCGCACGAGACCCAGCGCGCCCGGAGAGGTACGTATGAAGACCGTGGCGCCGTGACAGTACCCCCTCCTCTAGGAGTGGCCCCTGGACACTTTCCCGGCTTCGTAGTATGTCTAGCATGGAAGATCCGGACTAGTCGAGGAGCCGAGACCTCAGAAGCCTTTATCCAACTTCTCTCCTCAGGACCATATCCTTTCCATTCCACCAGATATTGCAGATTCTTGTGAAGGTAACGCGAGTCTAGAATATTTTTGATCTCGAAGTCTGTTCCTGTTTCAGTCTCCACTGAGGTGGGGCTAGAGGTCTTTGAATGGAAACGATTAAGGACGAGAGGACGAAGAAGAGAAACATGGAAGGCGTTCGGTATACGTAGGTGTGAAGGTAAACCCAGCTTGCAGACCACAGGATTCAGGACTTGTAGCACAGGGTAAGGACCGATTAATCTTGGAGCAAACTTCATGGTGGGCACCTTCAACCGGAGATTACGTGTGGACAGCCATACCCTGTCGCCAACCTTGTATTGTGGAGCGGCTCGCCGTTTCTTATCCGCAAAGAACTTGTACCGGACTGAAACCTACTTAAGATTAGCATGAACCTTACTCCAAATTTGTCTGAAGTGTAGTAGAGTGGACGTTACAGCTGGAACCTCTTCCATCGGAAGGCTTAGTAATTCTGGAACACTTGGATGGAACCCATAGTTGATGAAAAATGGAGATTCACCAGTGGAAGAATGAAACGAATGATTATGGGCAAACTCTGCCCAAGGTAACAACTCCACCCAGTTGTCCTGTGAAGGGGAGAGATAAAGACGGAGGAAAGTCTCTAGATCTTGATTGACTCGTTACGTTTGTCCATTCGTTTGGGGATGATAAGCGGAGGAAAACTTAAGTTTAATCTGTAGAGTCGAACAGAGGGCTTTCCAAAACCTTGCGGTGAACTGTACCCCACGATCAGAGACTATTTCCTGTGGCAACCCATGCATCCGAAAATGTTCTTGGATGAACAGTAGAGCTAGTTTCGGGGCTGTTGGTAGACCAGTCAAAGGAACGAAGTGTGCCATCTTCGAAAAACGGTCGACGATAACCCAAACGGTGTTGCAACCCTTGGAATGGGGCAAGTCAGTGATGAAGTCCATGGAAATATGAGTCCAAAGTTTCATAGGAATGGACAGAGGACGAAGCAACCCAGCAGGAGGTAAACGGGGAGATTTATGCTGTGTACACTGGGGACAGGAATTAACATAATCCTGTACATCCTTCCTCATGGAGTCCCACCAGTAAGATCTTTGCAGAAACTTGTACATCTTCTGGGCGCCGGGATGACCGGAGAATTTGGAGATATGGGCCCACTGAAGTATCCTCGACCGGAATTTGACCGGTACGGACATTCTTCCAGGAAGAGGACCTGGAGTAGTCGAGGCAGCAGAGACAGAAATTGGATTTAAAATTAAACTCCGTTCAAAGGAATCCTCCTCATCTGTGGGAGTTTGTGAACGGGACAGTGCATCCGCTTTGGTATTGAAAGTCCCGGCTCGGTATTTGATAATGAAAGAAAATCGAGTGAAGAAGAGTGCCCATCTAGCTTGGCGAGGATTCAAACACTGTGCGGTTTTGATATACAACAAATTTTTGTGATCAGTGTAAATGGTAGTCACATGTTTGGCCCCCTCTAAGAGATATCTCCACTCTTCCAAGGCAGATTTAATCGCCAAGAGTTCCTGGTCTCCAATAGTGTAATTCCGTTCAGCTGGAGAGAATTTACGAGAGTGAAAGCCGCACGGATGTAATTTCTTATCTGAGGCATACTGAGAGAGAACGGCCCCAACTCCGACCGAGGATGCGTCGACTTCTAGGAAGAAAGGTTCCTCGAAATTTGGTTGTTGGAGTACTGGAGCGGACATAAAAGCTGATTTCAAGTGGGAAAAGGCCTCTATGGCTTCGGGAGACCACAACCCCGGGTTGGAACCCTTTCTCGTTAGGGCGGTAATGGGTGCAACAATGGTGGAGAAACCTCTAATGAACTTTCTATAATAGTTCGCAAAACCCAGGAACCTTTGTATTGCTTTCAAGGAGAGTGGCTGTGCCCAGTCCCGAATGGCAGAGAGTTTCTCCGGATCCATGCGAAGCTCCTTCCCCGAGATAATATAACCGAGGAACGGTATTGATGTTACTTCGAAGGTACACTTGGACATCTTGGCATAGAGATGATTCTCACGTAGACGGCGGAGTACCTCTTTGACTTGTAATCTGTGTTCAGCAAGGTCTTTTGAAAAAATCAGGATGTCATCCAAATACACCACGACACTTAGGTATAACATGTCTCGGAATATTTCGTTGACGAATCCCTGGAAGACAGCAGGAGCATTGCTAGTCACCAGGTACTCATAATGCCCATCCCGGGTATTGAAGGCGGTCTTCCATTCATCTCCCTCTCTGATGCGTATAAGGTTATAGGCCCCCCTCAAATCGAGCTTGGAAAAAACATGGGCACCACGAACTCTATCAAATAACTCTGTGATTAGAGGCAAGGGGTATTTATTTTTGATGGTAATATCATTTAAGCCGCGGTAGTCGATACATGGTCTTAACCCTCCGTCCTTTTTTTTCACGAAGAAAAAGCCCGCTCCAGCCGGGGAAGTAGAGGGGCGGATGAATCCCTTGTGAAGATTGGTTTTGATATAGTCAGACATAGCCTGTGTCTCTGGGAGAGACAGAGGATAAATGCGACCCCGAGGCGGCATTTTTCCAGGGATAAGGTCAATGGAGCAGTCCCAAGCTCTATGGGGTGGTAACTGGTCGGCTGCTTGTTCCGAAAACACATCTCTAAATTCTTGGTATGCCTCTGGAATAGGTTCCTCCTCCGCCTTAGAAGAAACACGAAGCGGACAAACAGGGGTGAGACAGTTAACGTGACAAAAAGAACCCCAAGACCGAATCTGTGCGGTCTTCCAATCGATATGGGGATTGTGACTTTTGAGCCAAGGTATTCCGAGAACCAGATCGTGATGCATTTCCGGGATCACCAGGAACTCCAAGTATTCTTGATGTAGAGCCCCGACCTGTAGTTTAACTGGAACTGTGCGTTCTGTTATGATACCCTTGGATATCCTAGTACCATTGATGGCTGTCAAGGAAATAGGCCGTTCGATGGACCGTACTTCCAAATTCAGGCTTTGAACACAGAGGGAAGAAACGAAATTCCCCGCAGCTCCAGAGTCCAACAGGGCTTCAAAAGACTTGGAAGTGGCCTTGGTGATTAACGTTACAGGAAGCAAACAGTCCGAAGTGAGAGAAGATTTGGTCGTAACCCCCAACTTGACTCCTCCGGAACAAGCTAGGCCTTCTCGTTTCCCGGACGGGATTTGCAGGACTTGATGAAGTGACCCGCAGCTCCGCAGTACAGGCAGAGCTTACCCTCATGACGACGTTGCCGCTCCTCCGGGGACAATCGGGATTGGTTAATCTGCATGGGTTCGTCTGGACTTGGACCCACCGCTTGCCTTGCAGGAGGAAGCCGGAACCTAGAACGATCCGATCGACTACGTTCTCCTCCACGTTCCTGCATCCGGAGATCTACCTTGACACAGAGGGAGATCAATTCCTCTAAAGAACCCGGAAGCTCTCGAGTGACCAACTCGTCCTTCAGGCGATCAGAAAGACCGTTCCAGAAAGCAGCTCTCAGAGCCTCATTATTCCAACGAAGTTCAGAGGCAATGGTTTGGAAATGAACCACATACTGACCCACGGATCGGGAGCCTTGACGGATGCGGAGTAAGTCAGAAGAGGCCGAGGTCATCCTGCCGGGCTCGTCAAAAATTCGTCGAAAAGACGTGATGAATTCGGAGTAATTGGAAACCAGTGAATCAGAACGTTCCCATAATGGAGACACCCAGTCCAAGGCAGATCCTTCCAGCAGAGAAATAATATATGCTACCTTGGACCGGTCTGTAGGAAAGTTGTGAGCTAGTAGCTCGAAATGTACCTCGCATTGGTTTAAGAAACCACGACAATTCTTAGGATTCCCATTGTAACGGGATGGCGTAGGCAGCTGAAGGTGCGGAGTGGCACCGGCCGATGGTTGGACATTGCTGGAGGTGGCAAGTGGTGCAGCTACCGGAACTGGTGCCGGAATTACTGAGGCTAGAGACGCCTGAATCTGATCCAGACGTCCGGACAACTCCTGGAGGTACTGCATCACCTGACCTTGTGCCGCTTCCTGACTTTGTACACGGGAAGCCAGGTCCTGGATGGCACTTGAGTCCGTGTTCCGATTCCCCGGGTCCATGGGGCCTGAGTATACTATCACTGACCTGGTTTGAGGAGGTTGTGGACTCGGGGTTTCTTCCGATGACCGGGAAGTGGAACCGCAACTGGGCCGCAGCAGAGATGGCCGGATGTAAGTCTTCCTCATGCAGGATCTGATCGGCGGACAGGAGGCACGTGCGGACGCTGAAGGTCTCCTGAAAGAGAGAACTTGACAGGTGCTGGTAAATCACGAAGGTGCTGGGAGGCACAGAGGTGCTTGGAGGCACGGAGGTACGAAGGTGCTGAAGGCACGGAGGTGCTTGGAGGCATGGAGGTGCTGGAGGCACGGAGGTGCTAGGAGGCACGGAGGTGCTTGGAGGCACGGAAGTGCTTGGAGGCACGGAGGTGCTTGGGGGTACGGAGGTGCTTGGAGGCACGGATGTGCTGGAGGCACGGATGTGCTGGAGGCACGGAGGTGCTGGAGGCACGGAAGTGCTTGGAGGCACGGAGGTGCTTGGAGGCACGGAGGTGCTTGGAGGCGCTTGGAGGCTCGGAGGTGCTTGGAGGCACGGAGGTGCTTGGAGGCACGGAGGTGCTGGAGGCACGGAAGTGCTGGAGGCACGGTGTCACGATCCGGGTATCTGGACGCCATTTCTTACCCATCAGATGCCTCCTAAGGTTGGCTCAGCGCTCCAGGACCGGATCCCATCTGTTATCCTGATGTTTACATTCCTGTATCCTCTCCTGTCACTCTGAGACGCGGTCACAGTAAACGCCATATTACACCTGGCATGGCGTCTCCCACGGCCTCCGCCGCCGTCCCTGAGCTTCTGCATGCAGAGTGTCTGAGTGGCGATTACGTCAGCCGCGGCCTCCGCTGTGTCCGCGTGGTTGGATGTGCACCTGTCAGCTTGGCGCCTCCTGTCTCCGGTGGCCGGCGCCGCCATTACTGTTTTTATTACCACATGGATTACAAACCAAACTTCCCTCCAAGTGTCTGCATGGGCGCAGCCATCTTGGATTCTGTCAGCTGATCATTTCCACGAATCTGTTCTTAGTATTGATAATCTGCATAATTGCCTAGCCAATCCCTTCCTTGCTGCAGGTACAAATACACTGTGCCTGAGCAAGGAAGGCGTCAGTGCTTTGGTTGTCAAACCTAGTTCCTGTTTGTCTCTCTCCTGTGATTGTCTTCCAGGTTCCAGCTCCTGTCTCAAGATTTCCACCATAGAGACCCGCACCAGCATTCCACCTGCGGTGTAGCCTGACTCTCCGATCCATTGTGGACTCATCTGTTTCCAGTTACAACATTACCTGCTTCCAGCCCAGCTTCCAGCAGAGTACAGCTTCTCTTAAAGGGCCGGTGTCCTTTCTACAGTTTACCACTCTCCACCGGTATTATTATTTCTCCGCTCTCAAACTCTACATTTCATTCATATTGCATCGCTCTCAAGCTTCATTTATTATCTAACTGGTTCCAGCCAGTATCCACTCCGTGCCAACATCTGTCTGGTTTCAACCAGAACCCACAGCAGCTATTTTATTTACAGCAGCCCAGCTTTCCCTGGAACACCAGCTGGTACGATCCTGGGCTTTCTTCATTGCTACAGTCAGGCCTGGTAAGGACTTTCCAACTCGCAGATAATAAGAACTGTCTCATACTACCAGAGCTCTGTGGCCCCTGCCACCCTGTAGTACCCAGGAACTGTATTATTTCTCTGCTGATTTTATGTTTCTTTTACTGCTACTGTGATGCATGGAGTTTGTCATAAATAAACATCATTGACTTTTATTCAGTTGTCGTGGTCACGCCTTCGGGCGGTTCTTCTTCATGTTACTTACATGTCCAGGGGTCTGATACAACCTCCCAGGTTCCGGTACATCTCAGCCCCTACAACTGAGGCTGCCTCCCGTCAGCTCAGGCCCTCAGTTGTGACAGTAAGCACTGACCTAATGAATCCAGCCGGAGACCAGGATCAAGCGGCCAGGCCGATGCAAGAACTGGCAGCCCGACTAGAACATCAGGAGGCTGCACAGGGCCACATCATCCGCTGTCTCCAGGATCTCTCTACTCGGCTGGATGGGATTCAGACAACTCTCCGTGGATCAGGCGCTTCTGGTGCGTCAACCACAGTGACTCCAGCTATAACCCCACCCACCTTACCCATTTCTGCTCCACGTCTTCATCTTCCAACGCCAGCAAAATTTGACGGATCTCCAAGATTCTGCAGGGGATTTCTCAACCAGTGTGAGATTCAGTTTGAGCTACAACCTGGCAATTTTCCCAGTGACCGTACAAAAATTGCCTACATTATTTCTCTTCTCAGTGGCTCAGCCCTTGATTGGGCATCACCGTTATGGGAGAGGTCCGACACCCTGCTATCTTCTTATACTGCATTCGTGTCAACATTCAGGCGCATCTTCGACGAGCCAGGCCGGGTAACCTCAGCTTCATCCGAGATTCTCAGTTTACGCCAGGGGTCACGTACTGTAGGACAATATCTGATACAGTTCCAGATCCTGGCATCCGAACTGGCATGGAACGACGAGGCCCTGTATGCTGCATTCTGGCATGGCTTATCTGAGCGTATTAAAGATGAGTTAGCTACCAGAGACTTACCCTCTAAGTTAGATGAGCTAATCTCACTCTGCACGAAAGTTGATTTACGTTTTAGAGAGAGAGCAACTGAGCGTGGAAGATCATCTGCTCCAAAATCTTCTGCTCCTCCTCCTCGCCAACTGTCACCAACTAAAGATGAGCCCATGCAAATTGGTCGTTCCCGTTTAACTCCTGCTGAGCGCCGAAGACGTCTCTCCGAGTCTCTCTGTCTTTATTGTGCAGCTCCGTCTCACACCATTAATGCCTGTCCCAAACGTCCGGGAAACTCCAAATCCTAGCTCGCCAAGGAGAGGGCCGGCTAGGAGTAATGATCTCCTCTCCATCTCCTCAAGATTGTAATCTCCCAGTCTCGCTTCAAGTTGCTCAACGTTATCGGAACGTCATTGCCCTCCTTGATTCCGGAGCAGCTGGGAACTTTATTACCGAAGCCTATGTTAAACGGTGGTCCCTACCCACCGAGAGACTTCCTTCATCCATTTCTTTAACTGCCGTGGATGGCAGCAAAATTTTTGATGCAGTTATTTCTTTAAGGACTCTACCAGTTCGTCTGAGAGTGGGAGTTCTTCATTCCGAACTTATTTCTTTTTTAGGGATTCCAAGAGCCACACATCCTGTGGTCCTGGGCCTTCCATGGCTCCGTCTTCACAATCCTACAATTGATTGGACGACTACGCAAATCCTGGCATGGGGTTCCTCCTGTGCTGAGACATGTTTGTTTAAAGTATTGCCTGTCTGTTCTTCCTCCCCCAGGTCGTCTGATGTTCCACCTCCTCCATATCAAGATTTCACGGATGTGTTCAGTAAAGCTTCTGCTGATATCCTTCCTCCTCATAGAGAATGGGACTGCCCGATTGATCTCGTTCCAGGGAAGGTTCCACCTCGAGGCCGAACTTATCCGTTGTCTCTGCCTGAGACGCATTCTATGGAGGAATACATTAAAGAGAACCTAGCAAAGGGGTTCATTCGACCTTCTTCTTCTCCAGCCGGCGCAGGCTTCTTTTTTGTAAAGAAGAAAGATGGTGGTCTGCGGCCGTGCATCGACTACAGAGGTTTGAACGACATTACCATCAAGAACCGTTATCCTTTACCCCTGATTACTGAGCTCTTTGACAGAGTTAGCGGAGCTACCATCTTTACAAAGCTGGACTTGAGAGGTGCGTACAATCTCATCCGGATCCGTGAGGGTGACGAGTGGAAGACCGCCTTTAACACCCGTGACGGACATTATGAGTACCTCGTCATGCCCTTCGGATTGAGCAATGCTCCAGCTGTCTTCCAGCATTTTGTCAATGAGATTTTCAGAGACATTCTATACCGTCATGTCGTGGTCTATCTAGACGATATCCTCATTTTTGCCAACGATTTAGAGGAACATCGTTTTTGGGTTAAAGAGGTTCTGTCCCATCTCCGTGTCAATCATCTCTATTGTAAATTAGAGAAATGCGTCTTTGAAGTCAAGTCCATTCCGTTTCTAGGGTACATTGTGTCCGGTTCCGGACTAGAGATGGATCCTGAGAAACTACAAGCAATTCAAAATTGTCCGGTACCCTTAACCCTCAAAGGGGTCCAGAGGTTCTTGGGGTTCGCCAACTATTACCGAAAGTTTATACGAGACTTTTCCACCATTGTGGCGCCTATTACTGCTTTCACTAAGAAGGGTGCTAACCCGTCCAAGTGGTCTGAAGAAGCCATGCAAGCATTTCATCTTTTAAAACAAAGGTTCATCTCTGCGCCTGTTCTGAAACAGCCTGACATCGACTCTCCTTTCATCTTAGAGGTGGATGCCTCCTCCGTTGGAGTAGGAGCGGTGTTATCTCAGAGGGCTAAAGATGGCCATTTACACCCTTGCAGTTTCTTCTCCCGGAAGTTCTCCTCAGCTGAGCGCAACTATGCCATTGGCGACCAGGAGTTGCTAGCCATCAAGCTCGCTCTAGAAGAGTGGAGGTATCTGTTGGAGGGAGCTTCTCATTCAATCACCATACTTACAGACCACAAGAACCTTTTATATCTGAAAGGCGCACAATGTCTCAACCCTCGTCAGGCCAGATGGGCACTTTTCTTTTCCAGGTTCGACTTTAAACTCCAGTTCCGTCCGGGCTCTCAGAATCGCAAGGCCGATGCCCTTTCCCGCTCATGGGAGCAAGAAAATGAGTCAGAGTCTTCAGACAAGCATCCTATTATAAATCCGTTGGCATTCTCCACGGTAGGGATGGACTCTACGCCCCCATCAGGGAAAAGTTTTGTGAAACCGATGCTAAGGAAGAAGCTCATGCATTGGGCCCATGCTTCCCGTTTTGCCGGACATACAGGTATCCAAAAAACCCTGGAGTTTATCTCTAGGTCCTATTGGTGGCCAACTCTGAAAAAGGACGTCTTGGAGTTTATTGCATCTTGCCCAAAGTGTGCTCAACATAAGGTATCCCGCCAGTCGCCTGCGGGGCAACTGGTTCCACTATCTGTTCCCCGTCGACCTTGGACCCATTTGTCGATGGATTTTATTACATATTTACCCATGTGCAACAAGTTCAATACCATCTGGGTGGTAGTTGACCGGTTCACCAAGATGGCACACTTCATTCCTCTCACCGGTCTTCCGTCAGCTTCCAAGTTGGCTCAAGTATTCATACAAGAGATCTTCCGACTCCACGGTCTTCCTGAAGAAATTATCTCAGATCGAGGAGTTCAATTCACAGCCAAATTCTGGCGAAGTTTATGTCAAGTCCTCCAAGTCAAGCTAAAGTTTTCCACGGCTTACCATCCTCAGACCAATGGTCAAACCGAGAGGGTGAATCAGGACTTGGAGGCCTTCCTCCGCATCTATGTGTCCTCCTCTCAAGATGAGTGGGTTCAATTACTTCCCTGGGCCGAGTTCTGTCATAACAACCAGTATCATTCTTCATCTGCTTCAACACCATTCTTCACTAACTTTGGATTCCACCCTAAAGTCCCTGAGTTCCAACCGCTTCCAGCAACTTCTGTTCCCGCAGTGGATATCACCTTGCATCAGTTTGCCAATATCTGGAAGAGCGTACGATCAGCTCTGCTCAAGGCATCGTTCAGGTACAAGAAGTTTGCGGATAAGAAGCGTCGAGCAGTTCCTGCTCTCAAGGTGGGTGATCGGGTATGGTTATCCACGAAGAATTTGAGGTTAAGAGTTCCCAGTATGAAGTTTGCACCTCGCTATATCGGTCCTTTCAAGATTGAACAAGTCATCAATCCTGTTGCTTACAGACTCCAGTTGCCTCCCTTCTTAAAAATACCCAGGACATTCCATGTTTCCCTGTTGAAACCGCTGATCTTGAATCGGTTTCATTCCTCACTTCCTCCAACTCCGAAAGTCCAAACTCAACGAGGCGTTGAGTATGAAGTAGCCAAGATCCTGGACTCACGTCACCGTTACGGTCAACTACAATATCTTATTGACTGGAAGGGTTATGGCCCTGAGGAACGTTCATGGACCAATGCTTCTGATGTCCATGCTCCTGCCTTGGTCCGGAGATTCCATTCCAAGTTTCCTCAAAAGCCAAAGAAGTGTCCTGGGGCCACTCCTAAAGGGGGGGGGGGGTGCTGTCACGATCCGGGTATCTGGACGCCATTTCTTACCCATCAGATGCCTCCTAAGGTTGGCTCAGCGCTCCAGGACCGGATCCCATCTGTTATCCTGATGTTTACATTCCTGTATCCTCTCCTGTCACTCTGAGACGCGGTCACAGTAAACGCCATATTACACCTGGCATGGCGTCTCCCGCGGCCTCCGCCGCCGTCCCTGAGCTTCTGCATGCAGAGTGTCTGAGTGGCGATTACGTCAGCCGCGGCCTCCGCTGTGTCCGCGTGGTTGGATGTGCACCTGTCAGCTTGGCGCCTCCTGTCTCCGGTGGCCGGCGCCGCCATTACTGTTTTCATTACCACATGGATTACAAACCAAACTTCCCTCCAAGTGTCTGCATGGGCGCAGCCATCTTGGATTCTGTCAGCTGATCATTTCCACGAATCTGTTCTTAGTATTGATAATCTGCATAATTGCCTAGCCAATCCCTTCCTTGCTGCAGGTACAAATACACTGTGCCTGAGCAAGGAAGGCGTCAGTGCTTTGGTTGTCAAACCTAGTTCCTGTTTGTCTCTCTCCTGTGATTGTCTTCCAGGTTCCAGCTCCTGTCTCAAGACTTCCACCATAGAGACCCGCACCAGCATTCCACCTGCGGTGTAGCCTGACTCTCCGATCCATTGTGGACTCATCTGTTTCCAGTTACAACATTACCTGCTTCCAGCCCAGCTTCCAGCAGAGTACAGCTTCTCTTAAAGGGCCGGTGTCCTTTCTACAGTTTACCACTCTCCACCGGTATTATTATTTCTCCGCTCTCAAACTCTACATTTCATTCATATTGCATCGCTCTCAAGCTTCATTTATTATCTAACTGGTTCCAGCCAGTATCCACTCCGTGCCAACATCTGTCTGGTTTCAACCAGAACCCACAGCAGCTATTTTATTTACAGCAGCCCAGCTTTCCCTGGAACACCAGCTGGTACGATCCTGGGCTTTCTTCATTGCTACAGTCAGGCCTGGTAAGGACTTTCCAACTCGCAGATAATAAGAACTGTCTCATACTACCAGAGCTCTGTGGCCCCTGCCACCCTGTAGTACCCAGGAACTGTATTATTTCTCTGCTGATTTTATGTTTCTTTTACTGCTACTGTGATGCAGCCCGGCGTCTGAATTTAAACTTCCCGCCAGGGCCTGATTGGAGGACGGGCCGATGACGTCACCCGCAGCTCCCGAGGACGTCGGACGTGGAGGCCTGCTAGACGGAGCGCCGGACGCCGGGGACCCGCCAGCGAGGACGGCCGCACGGAGACCCAGCGCGCCCGGAGAGGTACGTATGAAGACCGCGGCGCCGTGACAAAAGAGCTCTCAAGTTAAGTTTATGAATGTTGTATAGGGATTAGTGACAGAAGGGGTGGGGGGAGGGGACATGGGCAGACAGGAAATGCTGGGCCTCAAAAAAAGGGGGGGTAATTAAAACACATAACTGAGAAGTGCCGACAACATCGCCCCCTACCCTGCATCGCTATGTGTTGTGGCGCACTCCGCACATACCTAGTTATGGCCCTGTGCTATGATAATGTACATGATAACAGCACCCTCTCTGGATGATATATTTGCTTATTGTTATGCTACATGATAAAACCACATACAAATAGGGGAAACATTTTTTTTCTTATTTAGAATAATCCCTCCCCATCACGTCAACCTGTGCTCAGGGGACAGCTCTGTATACTGGGGCTTCTCCACATCTCATAGCCACGCCACAAAAATTGGGCTTTTCTGACAACACCCCTACACTGCCATGCAATGTTGGTTAATAAAAGTGAGTTTTTAGTTCAGCCATGTCAACCCTAGGGCGCCATATATTTTTTTAGGGCTCGTCTCTCATTTTAATGTTATCTTTTCATACTAATTACTAGCTACTTTTATTTGGACTGAATTAATTGCTGCTACAGTAAACAAGGTTTTATTTTTAGCAGTGACTACTTAATCAGCTCAGGCTCCTTAAAAGGAAAAGTCCAACAATTTGTCTTGCTTAGAAAATGGAACAGACTTGTTTTTAATCTTTCGACATGAAAATATATATAAACAAAACACTAACTGCTTTTCCGATACATATAGTTTTGTGGAATTCTGAAAGAATGTTGAAAGCTAGTCCCAGGATTTAAATAAATGTTTAACTGTACTGATCAACTGTATAATATATTTTATTATACTGTAAGAATTACTACTATTATCATTTCATAAAGCACAGGTATATTACGCTGCCCTATACATTGAGGGAATAAGGATTCAAGATATGAATGAATATCATCCAAGAAACAAAAAAGTAAAAATACTCAATGTGGCCATATACAGAGTTGAAGGCAAAATGCATCCGGAAAAATAAAAAATAAAAATTGTTCCCTATTCACCTACTCTGAGTAGCCCACAGATGTGAAATACAACCAAGGGGGAATTCAATTGCCTGCTGTAATTTTTCTGGAGGTAAAAATTTGACTTTTCTGGTGATGGTGTGAGGATCCAATTAGTGCCCGTTTTATCCACCTGAAAAATTAACTGTTTTCGGGCAAAAACACAAAGGATCCATTATAAGTTCGCTGATCTAGTGTTTTTGTGGCTGGGAAAACAGGGCACTTATCGAGGATTTTTTTTTCCAGAACCTCAGCTAGGTCCCCCCCCAAAAAAATCCTGATAAGTGCCGTCATCGGGCTGCCTTCAGGGCTAATTGGACAGTCCTGGGAGATCAATTAGCAAGCAGTAAATTACTGTGGGAAATTGAATTTCCCCCCAACTATGTATAGTTGGCAAATTCGACTCCCACCCCATGCAAGTAACAGAAGCAGAAGTGCCAGAAAGGGCAAGAGGTGTGGCTTCCCTGGGAGCACGTATGCTAATAATCACAGAGCACCATGTGGAGCATGTGAGATGCTCATTGATCAAGAAGTAAATACAAACACATATATATTTATAAAATGCACACATAAACATACGCTCAGCCTTCCCTTTCCCAGAGTGGAAACATACTTAAGTTTTGTAAAACTAGCGTTTAGTACAATGTAATCTTGCATTAATGGGGGTGACTTGAGATGCATCTAACCAATCAGACCCAGCCTGTGGCCATCATCATTATCATTTTGCGACTTACACCAGGGTTTTAACCACATGTCAAGTCTCTACAGATCCATATGTAACTTTTTCCATCTGTGTGCATCAACACACACGTAACCAGTATGTCGGACTGGAGCATGACGGGCCTACTGGGGGTAATGCAGTGGTAGGGGACCATGTTTAGGGGTATGGCAAGTCTCCAGAGGGAGTGTGGCCAACCGCCACAGAGGATTGGTTAACCATTAGAGAGTGCATGGTCTGGGCCCCTTGATAAATATATATATAATATATGTGTGTACCAGATTAAAAAAAGCAATGCACTGTAGCGAATACACCATAGTCCTGTGCAGTATAAGGTAATGGTATAATGTATAATTTAAAGTGCACAGTCTGGAACCTGATCCCTAGAGTAGGAGGTGGGCCCCATTGGGGGTTTCCACTGTTTTCCTATGGTCCAACCCTGCACACAGCACATCGGCGGTCGTTCCGAGTTGTTCGCTCGTTATTTTTTTTTCGCAACGGAGCGATTAGTCGCGAATGCGCATGCGCAATGTCCGCAGTGCGACTGCGCCAAGTAAATTTGCTATGCAGTTAGGAATTTTACTCACGTTTTTTTCTTCGTTCTGGTGATCGTAATGTGATTGACAGGAAGTGGGTGTTTCTGGGCGGAAACAGGCCGTTTTATGGGTGTGTGCGAAAAAACGCTACCATTTCTGGGAAAAATGCGGGAGTGGCTGAAGAAACGGAGGAGTGTCTGGGCGAACGCTGGGTGTGTTTGTGACGTCAAACCAGGAACGACAAGCACTGAACTGATCGCAGATGCCGAGTAAGTTTGAAGCTACTCAGAAACTGCTAAGAGGTGTGTAATCGCAATTTTGAGAATCTTTCGTTCGCAATTTTGCTAAGCTAAGATTCACTCCCAGTAGGCGGCGGCTTAGCGTGTGCAATGCTGCTAAAAGCAGCTTGCGAGCGAACAACTCGGAATGAGGGCCATCATTGTACCCTTTTCAGACAGAAATGTCTGAAAGTTCCGGGTAGTTTTTCCTGTCCCTGCCTGACAAACCCCCCCCATTTCCCACAGACAATCAAAATACCTGGTGAAGAATTTCTACCATGTAATTTGTGGATCAAAATTGGTATTTCGTCTGTGTGAAATGGTCAACCCGGGTCAAAATTACCGGGTCTCCAACCATGGTAAACTCCTGGATTGAAGTCCCGGGAATTTCACCCTGGGTTGACCTTGTCACACAAAAAAAGGACCCGTGTTTATCTGCAAATTACTTAAGGTGTAACAAGTGCAAGTTCTCTGAACACAAAGTGGTGCATGTACACAAATGGCAAACGAAAAAGCAGAAACTCATATTTAAGCCTAACTCTGAATGAGCTCTGTATGCTACAATTCTCTGCAGGTTTGTGGTCATATACAAACATTCCATTAATTAAAGGGAAAGAATAGTAATGGCCAAACTGAGATTATAAATCTACTGTGCATGTTACTGAGGATGCAAAGTTCCACCCGTACAAGTGCACCACCTGTAATAATAGGATTTTGGTTAACTACCAGTAAATCCTTTTCTCGTAGTCCGTAGAGGATGCTGGGGGTCCACATTAGTACCATGGGGTATAGACAGGTCCACCAGGAGCCATTGGCACTTTAAGAGTTTGAGAGTGTGGGCTGGCTCCTCCCTCTATGCCCCTCCTACCAGACTCAGTCTAGAAACTGTGCCCGAGGAGACGGACATCTTCGAGAGAAGGATTTAACACAGATAGGGTCGAGATTCATACCAGCTCACACATACAAGAAAAACTCAGCAACTGCTGAAACATTACTTACCAAGTTACAATGCAGTACATAACTAAACAAAGTTGTACTGAACCAGATAACGGTTGCAGGAAAATGAAGTGCTGGGCGGGTGCCCAGCATCCTCTACGGACTACAAGAAAAGGATTTACCGGTAGGTAACCAAAATCCTATTTTCTCTTACGTCCTAGAGGATGCTGAGGTCTACATTAGTACCATGGGGATGTACCAAAGCTCCCAGAACGGGAGGGAGAATGCGGAGGCTCCTGCAGAACTGATTGACTGAACTTCAGATCATCAGAGGCCAAAGTATCGAACTTGTAGAACTTAGCAAACGTGTTCGACCCCGACCAAGTTGCCGCTCTGCAAAGTTGTAACGCCGAAACACCCCGGGCAGCCGCCCAGGAAGAACCCACCGTACGAGTAGAGTGGGCCTTAACAGATTTTGGACACGGAAATCTAGCCGTAGAGTAAGCATGCTGGATAGTGAACCTGATCCAGCGAGAGATCGTCTGCTTAGAAGCAGGACACCCAATTTTCTTGGGACCCTACAGGACAAACAGAGCGTCCAATATTCTGTGACGAGTAGTCCTTACAACATCCAAGGACTTTGAAGAACTTGAGCAGTTAGCAGCAACTGGCACCACAATAGGTTGGTTGATATGAAATGCCGACACAACTTTCGGAAAAAACTGCTGACGTGTCCGAAGCTCAGCTCTATCTTCATGGAAGATCAAGTATGGGCTTTTACATGACAAAGCCCCCAACTCCGACACACGTCTAGCAGAAGCTAAGGCCAACAAAGTGACAGCCTTCCACGTAAGAAACTTGACCTCTACCTCTTGTAGAGGCTCAAACCAGTCAGATTGGAGAAACTGCAACACCACGTTAAGATCCCATGGCGCCGTAGGCGATACAAAGGGAGGTTGGATGTGCAGGACTCCTTTCAAAAAGGTCTGAACCTCAGGGAGGGCAGCCAATTGTTCCTGGAAAAAAATGGATAGGGCCGAAATCTGGACCTTTACGGATCCCAACCTCAGACCCATATCCACACCTGCTTGCAGGAAGAGGAGAAACTGTCCCAGTTGAAACTCCACCGTAGGAAACTTCTTGGACTCACACCAAGACACATATATTTTTCAATTACGATGGTAATGTTTAGACGTTACTCCTTTCCTAGCCCGTATCAGGGTAGGAATAACCTTGTTCGGAATGCCCTTCCGAGCTAGTATCATGCGTTCAACCGCCATGCCATCAAACGTAGCCGTGGTAAGTCTTGATAGGCGAACAGCCCTTGCTGCAGCAGGTCCTCTCGAAGAGGGACAGGCCTTGGCTCTTCTCGTAGTAGATCCATCAGGTCCGCGTACCAAGCCCTTCTCGGCCAGTCTAGAGCAATGAGGATCGCTTGAACCCAGTTCTCCTTATGAGCTTTAGGATTATTGGGATGAGTGGGAGTGGTGGAAACACGTACACTGACTGGAACACCCACGGAGACACCAGGACGACCACTGCCACTGCCTATGGGTCCCTTGACCTGGAACAATAACGCCGATGCTTCTTGTTGAAACGAGAGGCCATCATGTCTATTTGGGTAATTCCCAAAAGGTCTGTTTTTTCCTTGAACACCTCTGGATGGAGACCCCACTCCCCTGGATGGAGATCTTGTCTGCTGAGGAAGTCTGCTTCCCAGTTGTCCACTCCCGGAATGAATATTGCTGACAGCGCCAACGCGTGTTTTTCTGCCAAGAGGAGCATTCTTGCCACCTCTGACATTGCAGCTCTGCTCTTCGTTCCGCCCTGTCGGTTTATGTAAGCCACTATTGTTACATTATCCGACTGCACTTGAATGGCCAGATTTTTTAGAAGATGGGTCGTCTGAAGAAGACCGTTGTAAACAGCTCTTAATTCCAGAATGTTGATCGGTAGGCCGACTTCCAGAATTGACCACCTTCCTTGGAAGGTCTCCCCTTGAGTGACTGCGCCCCAGCCCCGGAGGCTTGCATCCATGGTTAGAAGGATCCATTCCTGAATCTCGAACCTGCGGCCCTCCAGAAGGTGAGTTAATCGGAGCCACCAGAAGAGTGAAATCCTGGCTTTTGGCAACAGACGAATTCTCAGGTGCATGCAGATGAGATCCTGACCACTTGTCCAGGAGATCAAGCAGGAAAAACCTAGCATGAAACCTTCCATACTGGAAGGCCTCGTAAGAGTCCACCATCTACCACAGAAGGCCATTGCAGTGACGAACCGACACCCGGGCAGTCTTCAGGAAATCCCTGGCCGATGTTTGCATCACCAGCGCTGTTTCTCGTGGAAGAAACACCCTCAAAACTTCCGTGTCGAGGATCAATCCCAGAAAGGACAACCTCCTGGATGATTCCAAAGTGATTTGGGAATGTTCAGAATCCAAACGTGGACTCTGAGTATATGGATCGTGAGTGCCATGGACCGCAACAGCTTCTCCTTGGACGATGCCTTTATCAGCAGAACGTCCAGATATGGATACATGTTCACCCCTTGTGTGCGGAGGAGAACCATCATCTTTGCCATCACCTTGGTGAATACCCTCGGTGCTGTGGAGAGGCCGAATGGCAGGTCCTAGAACTGGAAATGACAGTTCAACAGAGCGAATCGGAGAATTGCTTGACGCGGTGGCCAAAACGGAATGTGGGGTTATGCATCCTCGAAATCCAGGGATACCAGGAAAACCCCTTCTCCTGATATTACCGCCCTTACAGACTCCATTTTGAACTTGTATGCCCTCAGAAAAGGTTTTTTTAAGCTTAGAATGGGTCTGACCGAACCATCCGGTTTCGGTATATGAAAAGGTTTGAATAGAAACCTTTGTTTTGCATATGAGGTGGTACTGGCACAAGAACCTGTGCCTCCACCAACGTCTGGACGGCGTCCTGCCGGACAGTCCTGTCTGCCAGCAGAGCTGGCAGGCCTGAATTGAAAATCGGTGAGGAGAGAAATTAAATACCAGCCTGTATCCCTGGGACACAGTATATTGCACCCAGGGATCCAGGCCAGACGACACACAGACATGACTGAAACCGGGGCGTGCAGTCCACCGTCATGCGGAGGACTTCAGTGCACCTGAAGCAGGCTTCTGTTCCCGGGAACCTGCAAGAGCAGGTTTTCTGGACTTGGGCCTACTTCCCCGAAAGGAGGCGTTGGATGGCCTGGCTTCTCTGGTTTGGCAGCCACACAGGGCTGTGATGCAGTTGAAGAAAAGAGTTTCTTCGGAGCAGGCGTAGCTGAGGGAAGAAAAGGTGACTTACCCGCTGTAGCCCTGGAGATCCACGCATCTAGCGCTTCCCCAAAGAGAGCCTGACCTGTGTAGGGTAGGGTCTCCACACTTCTCCTGGATTCTGCGTCGGCAGACCACTGACATAGCCACAGTCCACGACGAGCTGAGACAGACATGGAAGAAATTCCTGCAGACATGGAACCCAGGTCCTTCATGGATTCAGACAGAAAACCTGCCGAACCCTGAATGTTACGCAAAAACAAGTTAACATAATTTTTGTCCATTTTATCCAAATCCTCAAGTAACGTGCCTGACCACTTTACTAAGGACTTGACAATGCATGTACTGGCAATAGTGGGACTTGACATTGCCCCTGTAGCCGTGCACACTGATCTGAGGGTAGTATCAATCTTACGGTCAGCCGGCTGCAATACCGGTCGGGTTTCCCACTCAGTCCTATCCTCCACAGGGAAAGGAAAAAACACCTGGATCTTCTTAGGGATCAGGAATTTTTCACAGGATTAACCCATGCTTTTTCAAACATAGCATATAAAGCCTGTGACGCACGGAAGGTTAGCGAGGTTCCCTTATCAGTGAAAGAAGCCTCCTCAACCTGCTCAGGCGTTGTATCAGAAATATTAAACATATCTCTAATGGCCTCTATCATTAACTGCACTTGTGTAAGATATGCAGTCCCTCCAAACATATCCCAATCACCGTCCGCAGTGTCAGAAACGGTACCCGTGTCAACTTGCCTAATCTGTGCAAGAACACGTGTTTGGGAACATACAGAGGAGGGCCCTGAGGTGACAGAACTGGGCCAGACTGCCATAGAGTCTTGTAAAGCCTGAGGTGCAAATTCAGATTGTGCAGCTCTATTAGAAGTCTGAGAAATCACAGATTCGATATAGAAAAAACACTCAGGTTCCCTTGCTGGTATCTGTGCTAAAGCAGTGCTATCCTGATTACATGGAATGGGATCATCCTGAGAGGACATATCCTCTGCAGCATATGACACAGAGACCCTTGACATTGCTTAGTGGAGACCACAGACACTCCACACACACACAGGGGAGGGCAGACAGAGTCCCCCCCCCCCCCCCCAAGAATGGCAAGAGAGACACAGAGATTGGAGCCAACCCACACACAGCAGTTTTAACACAAAGGGAGACCCCTTATCAGCGCTGACTGTGCACCTTAATAGGTTACACAGTCGTTTTGCAGCCTCCCCCCCCCCTTTTACAACCCCCTGGTACCGTGAGAGATAGCTGGAGTTGTTTTGGAGGGACTTGCTTCTTCCTGGACAGTGCTGTGCAGGCAGGAAAATGGCGCTGAACCCTGCTGGGTCCGCTCTGAATAGAAGCTCCGTCCCCATAATGGCGCTGTCTTCTTGCTCTTCGTACGATTATACTGGCCTGAGGTTTGATGCTGGCTGAGATCCTGGGACCCCGACAGGCTGTGTGACCAGTGTAGGGTGTAGGCGCTGGCTCAGGGTGCCCCTCACAGCGCCGCACAGTGTACCGCTGAGCCTCCTGGAGCGCAGTTAATACTGCGCTCCTACCCTGATGCCGCCATTTTCACACCGGCCCCCCGCTTGCTAGGGGGGGTCGGTGTCTCACTCGCCACAAACTTCAGCTCTGCAAGGGGCTGGCGGCATGCTGCTGGGGTGAGCGATCCCCTGTGGCGGGGAACGAACTATTTCCTCTGGAGCTCAGTGTCCAGTCAGCGGAGACAGTGGCTCCGACCCCGCAGGGCGGACACTGCTCCCCCCCTAAGTACCTCGCTGCTGGGAGGCTGTTGCCAGCAGCATCCCTGTAAAACAATAAACTCTAAAAAATAACTTTTACTAAGGAAACTCTGTAGAGCTCCCCTAGCTGTGACCGGCTCCTCCGGGCACATTTTCTAAACTGAGTCTGGTAGGAGGGGCATAAAGGGAGGAGCCAGCCCACACTCTCAAACTCTTAAAGTGCCAATGGCTCCTGGTGGACCCGTCTATACCCCATGGTACTACTGTGGACCCCAGCATCCTCTAGGACATAAGAGAAAATTACTTTTAATGTAAACAATGCAGGTGCGAAAGTATCTCGAACATCATTTATATACATGATGACGGCCGTGTTGTGGTCGAAACGTCGACATGACCTGTTGACAGGTCAAGTAAAGCATTGCTTGTTAAAAGTCCCTGGTGAGTACATTTTATTGGATTCTGTTGGATTCTATATATACTATAGATTGTAAGCTTGCGAGCAGGGCCTTCCTACCTCTATGTCTGTCTGTCTTTGCCCAGTTTTGTTCTATAACCGCTGTTCTAATTCATCCAGGACTGAAGGTGGCTGTTACCACCGAAACAAATTCGTTGACTGATGGTTTTCTAAACTTTATATCTGGAAGGAATGGGTGAATATGCTATACCCGGATCATTGACTGCATTTTTGTGACTTTTCTGAACACTATGTCTAAGCATTGCTGTTATAAATAGGATTTTAATACATGCCGGTAAATCCTTTTCTCTTAGTCCGTAGAGGATGCTGGGGTCACATTAGAACCATGGGGTATAGACGGGATCCGCAGGAGACATGGGCACTTTAAGACTTTGAAAGGGTGTGAACTGACTCCTCCCTCTATGCCCCTCCTCCAAACTCCAGTTATAGGAACTGTGCCCAGGGTGACGGACATTTCGAGGAAAGGATTTATTGTTAAACTAAGGTGAGATTCATACCAGCTCACACCTCAAACATGCCGCACACCGTGGCATTCAACAGAACACAAGCCAACGGCATGAACAATTGCAGCAACATGCTGACAATAAACGTAAAACACAACATGTGTGTAACCACAACTAACAACTGCAGATACAGTACGCACTGGGACGGGCGCCCAGCATCCTCTACGGACTAAGAGAAAAGGATTTAGCGGTAGGTATTAAAATCCTATTTTCTCATACATCCTAGAGGATGCTGGGGTCACATTAGAACCAAGGGGTTATACCAAAGCTCTAGAACGGGCGGGAGAGTGCGGATGACTCTGCAGCACCGATTGACCAAACTTGAGGTCATCATCGGCCAAGGTATCAAACTTGTAAAACTTAGTAAAAGTGTTTGATCCCGACCAAGTAGCTGCTCGGCAAAGCTGTAACGCCGAGACCCCCCGGGCAGCCGCCCAGGACAAGCCCACCTTTCTAGTAGAATGGGCCTTCACCGATTTCAGTAACGGCAATTCTGCCGTGGAATGAGCACGCTGAATCGTACCACAGATCCAGCGTGCAATGGTCTGCTTGGAAGCAGGACACCCAATCTTGTTGGGAGCATACAGGACAAACAGAGCCTCTGTTTTCCTAATCTGAGACGTTCTGGCGACATAAATCTTCAAAGCTCTGACCACATCCAGAGACTTTGACTCCGCGAAGGCGTCAGTAGCCACCGGCACCACCATGGATTGGTTTATGTGGAAAGAGGAAACCACCTTTGGCAGAAATTGCTGACGTGTCCTCAATTCAGCTCTATCTTCATGGAAGATCAAATAAGGGCTCTTGTGAGACAAGGCCGCTAATTCAGACCCCCGCCTTGCAGATGCCAAGGCCAACAGGATGACCACTTTTCAAGTGAGGAACTTCAACTCCACCTTCTGTAAAGGTTCAAACCAATGTGATTGAAGAAACTGCAACACCACATTAAGATCCCATGGTGCCACTGGAGGCACAAATGGAGGTTGGATGTGCAACACGCCTTTCACGAAAGTTTGAAATTCTGAAAGGGAGGCCAATTGTTTCTGAAAGAAAAACGATAAGTCTGAAATCTGTACCTTAATTGAGCCTAATTTTAGGCCCGCATCCACACCTGCTTGTAGAAAATAGAGAAAACGTCCTAGCTAAAACTCTTCCGTAGGAGCCTTCTTGGATTCACACCAAGAAACATATTTTCTCCAAATACAGTGGTAATGTTTAGACGTTACCCCTTTTCTGGCCTGAATAAGTGTGGGAATGACTTCACTGGGAATACCCTTATGGGCTAGGATTTTGCGCTCAACCGCCATGCCGTCAAACGCAGCCACGGTAAGTCCTGATACATGCACAGCCCCTGTTGTAACAGGTCCTCGCGCAGAGGAAGAGGCCAGGGATCTCCTATGAGTAATTCCTGAAGATCTGCATACCAAGCCCTCCTTGGCCAATCTGGGACAATGAGGATTGCCCGAATCTTTGTTCTTCTTATGATCTTTAGAACTTTTGGAATGAGAGGAAGTGGAGGGAATACATACACCGACTTAAACACCCACGGTGTCACCAGTGCATCCACTGCTATTGCTTGAGGGTCCCTTGACCTGGAACAATATCTCTGAAGCTTCTTGTTGAGACGAGATGCCTTCATGTCTACTTGAGGAACTCCCCAACGACTTGTCACCACTGCGAAGACTTCTTGGTGGAGGCCCCACTCTCCTGGATGGAGATCGTGTCTGCTGAGGAAGTCTGCTTCTCAGTTGTCCACTCCTGGAATGAAGATCGCTGACAGAGCGCTTGTATGCTTTTCCACCCAGCGGAGAATCCTTGTGGCTCCTGCCATCGCCGCTCTGCTTTTCGCTCCGCCCTGACGGTTTATGTATGCTACTGCTGTTACATTGTCCGACTGGAACAGTACGGGTAGATCTCGAAGAAGATGTTCCGCCTGCAGAAGGCCGGTGTAAATGGCCCTTAACTCCAGAACGGTTATGTGGAGACAAGTTTCCTGACTCGACCATCTTCCTTGGAAGTTTTTTCCCCGCGTGACTGCCCCCCAGCCTCGGAGGCTTGTATCCGTGGTTACTAGGATCCAGTCCTGGATCCCGAACCTGCACCCCTCTAGGAGGTGAGAGCTGTGCAGCCACCACAGGAGTGAGACCATGGTCTTGGAAGACAGGATTATCCTCCGGTGCATGTGTAGGTGGGACCCGGACCACTTGTCCAACAGGTCCCACTGGAACACTCTGGCATGGAACATGCCAAACTGAATGGTCTCATAGGCGGCAACCATCTTCCCCAGCAACCGAATGCATTGATGGATTGACACTCTTGCTGGTTTCAGAACTTGTTTGACCAGACTCTGGATCTCCAGAGCCTTTTCCACTGGAAGAAAAACTCTCTGAAGTTCTGTGTCCAGTATCATTCCTAAAAACGACAATCGCGTTGTTGGAATCAACTGTGACTTTGGCAAGTTTAGTAGCCAACCATGTTGTTGAAGAACTGTCAGGGAGAGTGCAATGTTTCGCACCAACTGGTCCCTGGATCTCGCCTTTAACAGGAGATCATCCAATTACGGGATAATAGTGACTCCTTGTTTGCAAAGGAGAACCATCATTTCCGCCATCACCTTGGCGAAAATCCTCGGAGCCGTGTATAGACCAAACGGCAACGTCTGAAATTGGTAATGACAATCCTGAATCTCAAATCTCAGATAAGCCTGATGCGGAGGATAAATGGGAACATGTAAGTAGGCATCCTTTATGTCCACCGAAACCATGAAATCTCCTTCCTCCAGACTGGAGATCACTGCTGTGAGAGATTCCATTTTGAATTTGAACTTCTTCAGGTAGAAATTTAGGGATTTCAGGTTTAGGATTGGCCTGACCGAGCCGTCCGGCTTCGGGACCACGAAAAAGCTTGAATAAAAGCCTTCTCCCTGTTGTGACGGGGGAACCAGGATAATGACTTGATTCTGACACAACATTTATTTATTTATTTATTTTTCAGCTTCGCATACCACATCGCTTTTCGGAGGAGAAACTGGCAAGACCGATTTGAAAAATCGTCGAGGGGGAACGTCTTGAAACTCCAGTTTGTACCCTTGGGACACTATTTGTAAAACCCACAGGTCCAGGCCCGAACGAACCCAGAACTGACTGAAAAGTTTTAGACGCACCCCCACCGGTGCGGACTCTCGCAAGAGAGCCCCAGCGTCATGCGGTGGATTTGGCAGAAGACGGGGTAGACTTCTGCTACTGCGAACCCGCCAAGGCTTGTGATCTTTTACCTCATCCCCTTCCTCTACTAGCAAGGAAGGGAGAGCCTCGCCCTCTTCTGTATTTAATGGGCCGAAAGGACTGCATCTGATAGTGGTGCGTTTTCTTTTGTTGTTGAGGAACATAAGGTAAAAAGGATGACTTACCCGCGGTAGCCGTAGGTACCAAATCATCGAGGTCATCCCCAAACAAGACACCACCCTTGTATGGGAGAGACTCCATATTTCACTTGGAGTCTGCATCAGCATTCCATTGGTGAGCCCACAATGTTCGCCTAGCCGAGACCGCTATGGCATTTGGCCTTTGATCCCAAAAGGACGAAATCTCTCGCAGTTTCCCTGAGGTACGCCACAGCGTCCTTGATATAACCCAGCGTCAAGAGGATGCTACCTTATCCAGAGCATCTATATCAGATGACAAGTTATCTTCCCACTTTTCAATAGCACTACTCACCCACGCCGATGCAATGGCAGGTCTGAGTAGCGTACCTGTGGTCGCATAAATGGATTTAAATGTAGTTTCTTGTTTACGATCTGCTGGGTTCTTAGGGGCCGGCGTGCCCGGTGCTGGCAGAGCCACCTTTTTAGACAACCGTGACAGGGCCTTGTTTGCAACTTTCCGTCAGGACTTTTCCAGACTTTTTCAAACAGAGCATTCAGGTCATGAGAGGGAGGAAACGTTACCTACGGTTTCTTCTCTTTATACATACAGACCCGTTTATCAGGAACAGCAGGGTTCTCAGTGATAGGTAACACATCTTTTATATCCATAATCATGTATTGAATGCGTTTCCAATTTTGGATCTAAACTGGAATCACTATAGTGGACACTGGAATCAGTGTCCGTGTCGGTTCAGTGTGTAACAACTGGGCAAAAGAACGTTTTAGCGACCCCCAGGGGTCCTGGACCTGTAACAATACATCTTCCACAGATTTTTACTAATCTCTTACTGATATGCTCCATATTTGCATTCAAGACATTCACCCAGTCAGGAGACGGCGGTGCCGACACGGTCACCCCCTCATACGTCTGTGTCCCTAATATAGCTTCCTCCTGGGAAGAGCACTCAGCCTCAGACATGTCGACACACCATCACGTGTACCAAACACCAACAGACACACCGGGCTTATAGGAGACAGACCCACAGTAAGACTGTCAGATGGACACAGAGAGGATTTTTGCCAGCTCACAACCCAGCGCAATCATACAAAGTCTGTGAATAGAATCATGATAACAGACTTGCAGCGCTTTTACTCTGAAATAAACTGCCCAAATTACACTGTGCCCCCCTCCCCCCTTTTTAGCACCCTGATACTTGTGTCAGCAGTGAGGGAGGACCAGCGTCTCCGCAGCTTGGAGGAGAAAATGGCACTGAGCTGTGCTGGCCGAGTGAGGAAGAAGTCCCGCCCCCGTAACGGCGCGCTTCTTCCCGCTCTTAAATAAATAATTAATGTCTCTGGCGGGGGTAGGACAGTGCCTAGGCTCTAATGTCCCCTTCTGCCAGCCAAAACAGAGGAATTATACATGCTTCCCAGTGCACCCCCCCCCCCCCCCCCCGCGCCCTGCACCGCCTGTGAAACGAGAGCATGGTGCGCAGAATTCTTCCTCTGCCACGCGGTATCTCATAATGCTGTCACTGAAGATTAGAAGTCTTCTTTCTTCTGCTACTCACCTGTCTTCTGACTTATGGCTCTGTAAAGGGGTGACGGCAGGCTGCGGGAGTGAGCATCTAGGCGTACCCAGCGATCATCACCCTCAGGAGCTAATGGTGTCCTGTCAGCCAGAAGCAGAGCCTTAGAACTCACTAGAAGTAGGTCATACCTCTCTCTCCCCTAAGTACCACGAAGCAGGGAGACTGTGCCAGCAGCCTCCCTGAAAATAAAAAACCTAACATAAGTCTTTTCAGAGAAACTCAGTACAGCTCCCCTGGACTGTATCCAGTCTCACTGGGCACAATTCTAAAACTGGAGTCTGGAGGAGGGGCATAGAGGGAGGAGCCAGTTCACACCCTTTCAAAGTCTTAAAGTGCCCATGTCTCCTGCGGATCCTAAGTGTCTATACCCCATGGTTCTAATGTGATCCCAGCATCCTATAGGACGTATGAGAAAATGGAATTAAAGGCTTATAAATTACATATTAATTGGTGTGCTGGCTACCCGTGCTCTTCTGTACCCCTAATGGCTCAGGTGGACATGGACTTTGCTATAATAATTTCTTAACCGGCACCCGCAATAAGTTTACGACGAGTGCAGCTCATACAAGTTTTTCTATCTATCTACTTATATATATATATATATATATATATATATATATATATATATATATATATATATATAATTTATTTATTTCTAGCCATCTACTATGTATGTATATATGCCCCCATCACACACATGATGCTCTGTCTACTGTGTGAGTCTGTGACTTCAGCTCCCTGCCCTCCCAGGCACAGTACACTGAGTACAGTAGTGGGGTGAGTGAGAGAATAACATAGACACAGTGAGGCACAAGTCATGTGACCCGGAACCATGTTCCGACAGCAGCACTGTCTGTTTACATGACTTCACATCCGCCCTGCTGCACACACACCCGGAAGCAGGGCGAGATTCCCACACGTTAGGCGGCTGCAGAGCGGAGGACCCGGCACCCGCCGGCAGCTGGGGGTGTAAGTGTCCGTCTGACAGGTCGCTGTTTCCCGCCTCACCCAGCAGCCTGGTGGCGGGAAGGTGTGTAACCAGGGGGAGGAGCGGTGTATTGTGGTCCCTAACCATATGGGCACAGGGCAGTGCTGCCAGTACAGAGGGCAAGCTGTCACCCTGCCTGCAGAAGGTGTGAGGGGAGAGGTGCTGCAGGGCTGGGCTGGGGGCTGCAGCTTGTGTCTCAGAACACTCTGCTGAATATAATGCTGTGCTAACTGCTGATTATGGCTGCTCAGGCAAACATAGCTTGCAATGCACACTTGTATGGGCTTCTATATGTAGATAATGGGGCAGAGTCTGTGTTACTTTACATTACCAGAAATAGCTCAAGGGGTATATGTGTCATTGTTTGTAATTTATGCGTGATGTATGTGTGTTTTATATATTATGGACAAAAGTATTCAGACCCCTGACCATTACACCAACAGGGACTGTAATGGCGCTGGGGATCCCGGCTTTTAGCATACGGATCCCGGCAGCAGAATGCTGGCTGGGATGGGGGGAGGCGAGGCGAGTGCAGCAAAGCCCCTGCTCGCCACAGGTTCTACTCCCACTCTGGATGTTGTGGACACTCATGAGTGGGAATAGTCCCTATCAGTCGGCATTCCAACTGTCGGGTTGGTAAGCGGGTGGGATCCTGAGTGTCAGTCACATGACCGGGTCCTCTGTAATGACTTTGTATTCAAATACATATACTTTATATGGAGTTGCCCCCCTTTTGCAGCTAGCAGTTTCCACTCTTCTTGGAAGGCTACCCACAAGATTTTATAGTGTTTCTGTTGGAATTTGTGGCCATTCAGTCAGAGCACGGATGTTGTGTGAAAAGTCCTGGCTCATAATCTCCGTTCTAGTTCATCATGAAGGTGCTCAATGGGGTCAGGGTCAAGGTTCTGTGCGGGCCAGCCAAGTTCTTCCACAACGAATTCATCAAACCATGGGGTCTGTTCATGAAGCAGCGTGAAGAACTGAGCCAGTGGAGAAGTTGCCCATGGCAACCAATCAGTGATGAGGTAACATTTATAAAGTGCATTCTGTAAAATTATACATAGCAGCTGATTGGTTGCCATGGGCAACTTCTCCACACTTGTCACTGCTTCACGAATAGACCCCCATGTCTTTATAGTCCTTGCTTTGTGCACTGGGGCACAGTCATGTTGGAATAGAAAAGGGCCCTTCCCCAAATTGTTGCCACAAAGTTAAGCTGTGTACAAACAGTGCAATATTTCTTTCGATTTTGACTATATAGGGGTATATTCAATAACTGTCGGAAAGATGGCAGCTTCCGACAGTTTTAGGTCGGAAGGGGTTCCGACCTATTCATTAGTGCCCCGTTTATTCCGACAAGTCGGGAAACCCGACTTGTCGGAGTGCACGCTGATGGGCGGTTTCAGCCGCCGATCAGCGTGCATTATCGGAAGCGGGGCCAGACCCGACAGGTTTTAGCCCCGTTTCCGGCAATCTCAATCCGACTTAAAAAAAAAAAAAGTCGGATTGAGATGAGGAGACTAGTGGTGTTGCGGGGGGAGCAGAGATCGGCGGGGGGGGGATGCGCTGCAGGGAGAGAGGTGCCTGGCCGTCCCCCGGCCAGGCACCTCTCTCCCTGCAGCGCCTCCCCCCACAGCCAGCTCCTGCCATCGGCCGCCTATCTCTGCTCTCCCCCTGCTGCAGACATGTCCCCCTCAGCTTGCTCCCCCTGCCGCTATCCCGCTCACGCCCGCCGCCTGCACCGCTGCTGTCAGCGCAGGACCTGTGTACGGCCAAATACTACAGTCGGATTTGGCCGTCCATTGAATAGGGGTTGTCAGGTCCATTCCGACAACTGCATATTGGAATATGGACCCGACTCTTATTGAATATACCCCATAGTCAAAACCGTAAGAAAATATCAAAAATGGTGATCTATCACACACACACACACACCCCTCCCCCCTTTCTTATAGCTTCCATACATATATTCTATGGTCAGACCATTTGGTGTCCGTTCCTATTATTACCCCTAATAAGTCCACAGAACTCAGACATATATTTAGGCAAAGCACAGTCCGGCAAAAGTGGAATATTTACTAATCACTGTGTATTAGAGGCAGAGACGCTTCCAATGTATCAGGTTCAAAATTAGAATCTTTATCCTCATTAGTTACGGTAGATGCCGCTGTATCTGCTAGTGATGTCCGGGGCTGGTTCAGACACTCGATGTTCAGGTCCTTGGAGCAAAGCTGCACTTCTTGGGACCCCACCAATAAACACCAACAAAGTTGCATGGCTAGGTGCCTGATTTTATACACCTGTAGCCAAGGGTCTGATTGAAACACCTGAATTCAATAATTAACAAGTATGGCCAAATACTTCTAGTATACACACACCATCTCTATAAATCGGGACACTCCTGAAGTACACAGTTCCTGTGGCTGGCTCAAAGCTGCATTTCATCTGGTTTTAATCAGCCACAGAAACTGTAATCCATGAGCGTCCCAGTTTAAAGGGACAGTATGGTAAGTCTATCTATCTATCTATCTATCTATCTATCTATCTATCTATCTATCTATCTATCTATCTATCTATATCAGTGAATCCATGAATATGTATGAAATAACAGGTTAGTGGGTAGCGTGGCTGCTTTAGTATCAGGCAGCCAGTAGCCTGGATGCCATCGCCTGTGATTTTTCTTGATGAGACATTCGGAGGGCGATGCAGATTTGCATACAGATGTGTTTTGCCGCTTTAGCACTGAACGTACGCTGAAGCCAGGTGTGCACATCTATTGGCGATTCAAGAGTCCTGCGAGGTTCAATTGCATCTCTGCTTGCTGTTGAATTTGCATAACTGGGTGATAGTGGGGGTGCACATGTAGGATATGTTTATGGAACTGCGGCCTATTCATAATGGTGCAGATGCAGTGATCTCTTGCCCCAAAGACAGAGCTGGTGTAAGTGCGCACTGATAATGATTGTGAATATGAAAACAAACATAGGAGTTGGTGCGTTTGCATACCTGTAGCTGCATATGGCTCTGCATATGGGCCAATATCCACATTGTTCTCTGTGCATGTAATGTGGGTCTGATTACAAGTGACTTGCAGTGAGCTCTTTCTCAGCCTCTTATAGGGGTAAATTTACAAAGAAGTGAGTTCTATTTAAGATGGGATGTTGCTCATAGCAACCAATCAGATTCCAGGTATTCTCTTCTAGAAGGTGCTAGATAAATGAGAATTAGAATCTGGTTGCTATGGGCAACATCCCATCTTAAATAGAACTCCCATTTTAGTAAATTTACCCCGTAGTTTCTCTGCTGTCTCTGTGTGAGTTACATTTCATTTGTGGTTTAATTGTACAGTACATAAAGCTAAGGTTATGTAATCCAGTATCCAATCGCCAGCAGGTGTGTTACTATGGGGTATATTCAATAAGAGTTGGGTCCATTCCGACATTGAGTTGTCAGAATGGACCCGACAACCCCTATTCAAAGAGCGGCCAAATCCGACTGTCGGATCTGGCCGTTCCCTGTGTCTTGCCCTGTTGCTGCTGCCAGCGGTTGCCGGGTGCGCTGACAGCAGCGGCCGGGGGGGAACAGTGAGGGGGGGGAACAGTGTGGCGGCTGGCGGGGGAGCTGAGATCGGCAGCCGGAGCTGGCAGTGGGGGTGATGTCTGCGGGGGAGGCACTGCAGGGAGAGAGGTGCCTGGCCGGGGGACGGCCGTCAAGGTGCCTCTCATCTCCGCTCCCTGTACCGCTCCCCATCTCCTCACCTCAATCCGACTTGTTTTCAAGTCGGATTGAGTTTGTCGGAAAGGGGGCCAAAACCTGTCGGATTTGGCCCCGTTTACGACAGCAGCAGGCGGATCGGCTGGTATTCCGCCGATCCACCTGCTTTCCGACAGCATTGAAAAAATTTGCCCATATTGAATATGTCGGAACCCCTTCCGACCTATTCCAGTCGGAAACTGCCTCCTTTCCAACAAGACGGCAGTTTCCGACTCTTATTGAATACACACCTATGAATTGCAACAACAATTGAAACACATTTAATTTACTATATTAAAGGTGTGTAATTATAACTGTCATACTTGTTTATGTTAGCAGGATAATGCCGTTACCTTGTGGAACCAGATTTGGACACCTGTATGCAATAATAACATCTTAAAGTCATTCCAGATAGACACTTGTGACACAGCTAATTTATCTGACCATAGATCTGGGGGTATTTCAGTAGCATTTCTTCACTTTTATAATTATCTTTACATTAATTGGTAATTTACTCCAGAAAAATGTATTCTTATTAATTATCACTATACGCATGCTGTCGTACTCCAGCGTACGTCGCGTGATGCATTTATGTGTTACGCATCATTGCAACCTTTGCAACACTCCGTTTGTTTTGTTTCCTGAAGCACAGGTAAAGAAGAACTGAGTCCTGGCATAATCCAACAATGTTGGAGTCTTATGTGACTCCGATTTTAATGAGCTATGTGAATCGATATATCAAGAATTTGAAGCCTTCGGATCTGCAGCTGTCGCTTTGGGGCGGAGATGTTGTACTCAGCAAGCTGGAATTGAAGCTGGATGTTCTTGAACAGGTAAAAATGTATCTCCCCCCCCCAGAGATGTTTCGTTTTTTGTTGTATTGACTTATTCAGGTGGCAGCATTGCTCTGTTTGATTTGGCTCTAGATATTTTTATTTTGATGCATTTCTGTGCGCTAAGAAAATATTGGCAAATAGAAATGAAGTTAAAAAGAGGAGGCATGGCTACACTGGGTTCTGCACAGTTTTTCCTGCTCGAAAGTCCAGAAAAGCCTCTAAAGGTGCATATACACTTGCAGAGAAAATGAGCGACGTCGCTCATTTTCTCTGCAAGTGTGTATAGCACCGGCGACCATCGATGCGCGCCCCCCCGGGTCGTCAACGACCCTCGCTGTCGGCCGTGCAGGCAGCTCAATCTGGACTGGCGATCTGGACGCCCAGCCGCTGCGTGATGTCACTGAGCGATATGAACGTCCTATCGCTCAGTGCTGACCGCCCGGGAGGGGGAAACACCAGGCGACGTCGCTCATAGAGCATGTCGCCTAGTGTGTACCCACCTTTAGAGTTTGTCAGTGTCCCAGATGTTCCAGAAGTATAGAAAACTATGATTATTAGTGTTCACTCTAGGATTTTTTTAGGGCAGGGTGCTGATCACGGGGAGGGCACATTTTTCATTCGTGAGGGCACATTTTTAAGTTAGAAGGGCAAAAATAGGTACATACTATAACGCTTGGTGCTCCCATTCCTATAGGTGAAAGCATGGACAGTGTGCGCCGGAATTTTTTTTAGGGGCGTTGTTTCGTGGGGAAGGGGCGTGACCACATAATAGTACTAAATAACATTATACCACACAATAGTGCCGCTTATACACATTGCATCAGGTAGAACCTCCTATACACACTGCGCCAGGTAGAGCACGTTATACATATTGCGCATATTGGAGAGAGCACTGAGGCACACTGCACAAGGGAGAGAGCACTGAGGCACACTGCACAAGGGAGAGAGCACTGAGGCACACTGCACAAGGGAGAGAGCACTGAGGCACACTGCACAAGGGAGAGAGCACTGAGGCACACTGCACAAGGGAGAGAGCACTGAGGCACACTGCACAAGGGAGAGATAGTAGTTGGGACAGTGCTGGGGGGCAAGGGGATTAGGAGCAGGTAGTACTGTAGGCAGTGTTAGGGGTATGGAGGCATTAGTACCCAGGATACCCACTCCCCAATTACCTTTTAAGATCAGCTCCTCTCTGAGATGTGTGTATGCTGGGCACTATGTGTGGACATAGGATTGTATGTATGCTTGACACTGTGTATGGGAGAGGGGGGGGGTGTATAATGAGCATTATGTGGATATGGAGGGTGTTATGGGCACTGTGGGGTGTGTATGCTGGCAATGTGGGAGTGTACATATGCTGGGCACTGTGGGTGTATAATGAGCACTGGGTGGGTATGGAGGGTGTTATGGGCACTGTGGGGTGTGTATGCTGGGCACTGTGGTGGTGTACATATGCTGGGCACTGTGGGTGTATAATGAGCACTGGGTGGGTATGGAGGGTGTTATGGGCACTGTGTGGTGTGTATGCTGGGCACTGTGGTGGTGTACATATGCTGGGCACTGTGGGTGTATAATGAGCACTGGGTGGGTATGGAGGGTGTTATGGGCACTGTGGGGTGTGTATGCTGGGCACTGTGGTGGTGTACATATGCTGGGCACTGTGGGTGTATAATGAGCACTGGGTGGGTATGGAGGGTGTTATGGGCACTGTGGGGTGTGTATGCTGGGCACTGTGGTGGTGTACATATGCTGGGCACTGTGGGTGTATAATGAGCACTGGGTGGGTATGGAGGGTGTTATGGGCACTGTGGGGTGTGTATGCTGGGCACTGTGGTGGTGTACATATGCTGGGCACTGTGGGTGTATAATGAGCACTGGGTGGGTATGGAGGGTGTTATGGGCACTGTGGGGTGTGTATGCTGGGCACTGTGGTGGTGTACATATGCTGGGCACTGTGGGTGTACAATGAGCACTGGGTGGGTATGGAGGGTGTTATGGGCACTGTGGGGTGTGTATGCTGGGCACTGTGGTGGTGTACATATGCTGGGCACTGTGGGTGTACAATGAGCACTGGGTGGGTATGGAGGGTGTTATGGGCACTGTGGGGTGTGTATGCTGGGCACTGTGGTGGTGTACATATGCTGGGCACTGTGGGTGTATAATGAGCACTGGGTGGGTATGCAGGGTGTTATGGGCACTGTGGGGTGTGTATGCTGGGCACTGTGGTGGTGTACATATGCTGGGCACTGTGGGTGTACAATGAGCACTGGGTGGGTATGGAGGGTGTTATGGGCACTGTGGGGTGTGTATGCTGGGCACTGTGGTGGTGTACATATGCTGGGCACTGTGGGTGTATAATGAGCACTGGGTGGGTATGCAGGGTGTTATGGGCACTGTGGGGTGTGTATGCTGGGCACTGTGGTGGTGTGCATATGCTGTGCACCGTGTGGGTGTATGTTGTCCACTGTGGGGGTATTGGGTGTGTTTATGTTGGGCAGTGTGGTGGCATAAACACAAGTAAATAATGGGCACTGCCCCAGCCCCGACCATTTCTATCATTAGCCGAATTACGCCCCCCCCCCCCCCCCCATCCCCCTCCGTTAGTTGCTTACAAGTTTAACATTGTCCCCATGGAGTACAGCCGCATGTAGCCAGAGACATGCCTACAAGATGGTGAAGCTCTGCAATACATGCATTGGGTGAGGGGGCGCGTTGCTCACAAGTGACATACAGTATCTACCAGAACAGTCTCCCAGCCCTGCCGTACCTTTAGTTACAACAATGTTACCCGCTGTCAGTAGGTTCCGGAGGGCGGAAGCAGAGAACCTAACCCGTTCCAGCGTCTCCGCTATTTTCCAAGCGACCTCCCACCAGCAACAAGTAGTGTAGTCAGTCCCTGGAGCAGCATGCTGGCGGGCAGGGAGGAGGGAGGGACGTCTCAGGCGGGCTTCGATAGCGAGACACTGCAACTGGATGGGGAGACGCTGCCGGTGCCGATTGGATGATAAGCCGCTGGCGGCGATTGGATGAGGCGGCGCTGCCAGCGGTGATTGGATGAGGAGGCACTGGCGGTGATTGGATGAGGAGGTGCTGCCGGCGGCGATTGGATGAGGAGGCGCTGCCGGCGGCGATTGGATATAGCGCGTATTTTGTGATCACACGGGGGGAGAAGTGACAGCGCGGCGGGGGGAGAAGACAGCCTTTAGCAAGGCAGCAGGGCGGGCGCAAACGGGCAGGGCGCATTCTGTCACTCAAAAAAGGGGCAGGGCGCAGCGCCCTGCGAAAGAAGCTTAGAGTGAACACTAATTATAGTACTGTAAGGTGAAATGGGTTTTGTGAAAGTGTAACTATGGCAATGTACTGTGTAGTATTGGTGTGACAACATCATGTGATGTGACGTGCGCACATTACCCATACATACGGTAGCCCATCACATCTTTTCATATGCAACCTTATGGGGGTGAGGGGGAGATTGCATGATGTCCGGGTAGTGGCGGAGCAGTGTTGTGCCGCTGTTATCGCATTGAAACGTTCCGACCGCACAGTTAAATTGTGGGCCAATAGCTTAAGGCACAGGTTCTCAAACTCGGTCCTCAGAACCCCACACAGTGCATGTTTTGCAGGTCACCCAGCAGGTGCACAGGTGCTAATTTTCTCTAACGTCCTAGAGGATGCTGGGACTCCGTAAGGACCATGGGGAATAGATGGGCTCCGCAGGAGACATGGGCACTTTAAGAAAGATTTTAGACTCTGGGTGTGCACTGGCTCCTCCCTCTATGCCCCTCCTCCAGACCTCCGTTTTTAGACTGTGCCCAGAGGAAGATGGGTGCACTGCAGGGAGCTCTCCTGAGTTTTCTGCTAAGAAAGCATTTTGTTAGGTTTTTTTCTTATTTTCAGGGAGCTCTGCTGGCAACAGACTCCCAGCATCGAGGGACTGAGGAGAGAGGGGCAGACCTACTTAAATGATAGGCTCTGCTTCTCGGCTACTGGGCACCATTAGCTCCAGCGGGAGTGGAACACAGGTTCGTCCTGGGCGTTCATCCCAGAGCCGCGCCGCCGTTCTCACAGAGCCGGAAGAAACGAAGAAAGAAGACTACTGAGGCGGCAGAAGCCCTCGGGTGCTTCACTGAGGTAACGCACAGCACTGCAGCTGTGCGTCATTGCTCCCATACACCTCACACACTCCGGTCACTGTAAGGGTGCAGGGCGCAGGGGGGGGGCGCCCTGGGCAGCAATAGAATACCTCTCCTATGGCAAATGACTATATACATGTACAGGTGGGCACTGTACATGTATATAAAAGAGCCCCCACCATATTTTATTAAGTTTGAGCGGGACAGAAGCCCGCCGCCGAGGGGGCTGGGCTTCTCCCTCAGCACTCACCAGCGCCATTTTCTCTCCACAGCACCGCTGAGAGGAAGCTCCCCGGACTCTCCCCTGCTTGACACACGGTGAAAGAGTGTTTTAAAGTAGAGGGGGGGCACATATTTGGCGATTATACATTACAGCAGCGCTACTGGGTAAACATACTGTGTTTTTTCCTGGGTCATATAGCGCTGGGGTGTGTGCTGGCATACTCTCTCTCTGTCTCTCCAAAGGGCCTAGGGGGGAACCTGTCTTCAGATAAGAGATTCCCTGTGTGTGTGGAGGGTGTCGGTACGCGTGTGTCGACATGTTTGACGATGAAGGCTCACCTAAGGAGGAGGGGGAGTGCATGGTTGTCAGGTCGCCGTTGGCAACGCCGACACCGGACTGGGTGGATATGTGGAATGTCTTGAATGCAAATGTAAATTTATTACATAAGAGGTTAGATAAGGCTGAGGCTAGGGAGCAGTCAGGTAGTCAGACCATGCCTGCTCCAGTGGCACCGGGACCTTCTGGGACTCAAAAACGCACTCTCCCAGATTACTGATACCGACACGGACTCAGATTCTAGTGTCGACTATGAGGATGCAAAATTACAGCCAAAGGTGGCAAAAGGTATTCGTTACATGATTTTCTCTAACGTCCTAGTGGATGCTGGGGACTCCGTAAGGACCATGGGGAATAGACGGGCTCCGCAGGAGACAGGGCACTTTAAGAAAGAATTTGGATACTGATGTGCTCTGGCTCCTCCCTCTATGTCCCTCCTCCAGACCTCCGTTTGAATCTGTGCCCGGACGAGCTGGGTGCTACTTAGTGAGCTCTCCTGAGCTTGCTAAAAAGAAAGTATTTTGTTAGTTTTTTTTTATTTTCAGAGAGATCTGCTGGCAACAGACTCTCTGCTACGTGGGACTGAGGGGAGAGAAGCAGCCCTACTCACTGAAGATAGGTCCTGCTTCTTAGGCTACTGGACACCATTAGCTCCAGAGGGATCGTACACAGGATCGCACCCTTGGTCGTCCGATCCCGGAGCCGCGCCGCCGTCCCCCTCGCAGAGCCGGAAGACAGAAGCCGGTGACAGAAGCAAGAAGACTTCGAAATCGGCGGCAGAAGACTCCAGTCTTCATATGAGGTAGCGCACAGCACTGCAGCTGTGCGCCATTGCTACCACACTAAACCCACATACTCCGGTCACTGTAGGGTGCAGGGCGCAGGGGGGGGCGCCCTTGCCAGCAATTATAGACCTCTTGGCAAAAGTGGGCATATATACAGTTGGGCACTGTATATATGCATGGGCCCCCGCCATATTTTTACACAGAAACGCGGGACAGAAGCCCGCCGCTGAGGGGGCGGGGCTTCTTCCTCCGCACTCACCAGCGCCTTTTCTCTCCACAGCTGAGAGGAAGCTCCCCAGGCTCTCCCCTGCAGAATCACGGTAGAAGAGGGTAAAAAGAGAGGGGGGGCACATAAATTTGGCACAAAAACAGTATATACAGCAGCTACTGGGTTAACATAAGTTACTGTGTGATTCCTGGGTCATATAGCGCTGGGGTGTGTGCTCGCATACTCTCTCTGTCTCTCCAAAAGGCCTTGTGGGAGAACTGTCTTCAAAAAGAGCATCCCCTGTGTGTGTGGTGTCGGTACGCTTGTGTCGGCATGTTTGACGAGGAAGGCTATGTGGAAGCAGAGCGGGAACAAATGAATGTGGGGTCGCCGCCGACGGCACCGACACCCGATTGGATGGATATGTGGAAGGTTTTAAATGATAATGTTACTTCCTTGCATAAAAGGTTGGATAAAGCTGAAGCCTTAGGACAGCCGGGGTCTCAGCCCATGCCTGATCCTATGTCACAGAGGCCGTCGGGGTCTCAGAAGCGCCCACTATCCCAAATTGTTGACACAGATATCGACACGGATTCTAACTCCAGTGGCGATGATGCAAAGTTACAGCCTAAAATGGCTAAAGCCATCCGTTACATGATTATAGCAATGAAGGATGTGTTGCACATCACAGAGGAAACCCCAGTCCCTGACAAGAGGGTTCATATGTATGGGGAAAAAAGGCAAGAGGTGACCTTTCCCCCTTCACATGAGTTAAATGAGTGTCAAAGTCAGAAAAATGTCTCAATGCACGTTGCCATATTTGCACCGCACACTAGTCCGCGCTGCGCGTGCGTGCGCTCTCCCGTGGATGCGCATACCCGCAATAACGTGCACTCGCAGGCGCGGTGTGCGTATTTACGGTAGAGTTTATGTAGTCGTAGCGTGCGACTCATTCGTTACAAATGTTCACAATTAATGTAGTTTATAGATCATGGTCCCTTTGATAGATTCTGAAAGTTTGGTTAAAATACAATGTCCCAGAGCTGAGGAATCCCTCTTTATATCGTACAAAGGGTCTAACAGGAATCATACAGCAGTGTTTGGTACCCATCGGAAGAGTATTTAATAAGCAATATTCCGGTGTTGGTTTGGAGCGTATTAATCGCTCGTGCGAATAGTTATGGACATAAGAAGTTTATGTCCATTCCTATTATTTACACATACTCAGGTATGCGGCGGGAAACCCAGTTTCCCACCCACCTGAGCTGTTGGAAATCGTCACAGCCCACCTGTATGAATCACCCTATGACCTTTTGTTATGATACAGGGCCGAATTCCTTCGGCCAATGGACAATGGGATTGTAGGACCAGGAGATTGCATTGTGTGTGGGGCATAAATAGGCAGACCGACCACATCCAGCTCTCACTCTCTCATCAACGGTTATCTGCTGATAGCCGGGAGCTGGATATCGAGGCGCAGGCGATCATACCCTTTGTGCGTAAGTTTCTCTCCGTAATCATTGTCTTTCTGTGAGCCAATTTCTCTCATCTCTCTCTCTCTCTCTCTCTCTCTGTTCTGTTCTCTCATATCTCCCCTAGACTAGGCTAGTATTGTATTGTATTAGATAGTATTGTATTGCATTGCATTTAGGTCAGTGTAGTATTGTCTTTTTGTATTTATTGTTTAGTTCTGTGGTTAGGAAGTCTCTGTTATATTGTAGTGTATCATTTGTACTGTTATCCCCTTTTACAAGTATATTAGATATAATACAGTTAATAGGCCTTGGAACCTAAACCAGTATCTGTATATTTTCTATAGTGATAAGTGTTCACTTGAGCGTCGGTGACGCTCAAGCAGCTTTGTAGATAGTCAGGTTACACAAGGTTGCACCTACACCCTGTACTCACATTAAGGTATTCAGTGTATTTCATTGATATAAGGTTTTATCATAAAGGTATAGTGTTGTGAGCGTCTGCATCGCTGGTGACCTCCTCGTGGTCTCGAGCGTAAGCTACGCCATAGCGAATCATTACCCTAGACATAACCAATAACGTGTCCTGTGATCGCTGAGCCGTGAGCGAACGTGACGCTTGAGCGTCTCGCCTACGGCTGAGCGATCGTTACGCAACTAGCGTACCATTACGGTACTTCTTAAGTAAACAGCGTACAGTGTTCTTAGCTTCATAAAGGGTTGTTTATACGACAAAGGAATTTAGCATTGTCAATTGCGGGCTCGTCCTATACTTCTCACATCTGCACTAGGTAGATCAGCAGACATTATCCCTCCAGCAAAGGGTGGGAGGTTGTCTCACAGTGCTGACGGGATAAGCGTCTGCTTCGCTTAGATAAAGAGTGCTGAAGGAACCCGGTAACCGGAAGTAAGAACAAAACGCTTGTGTCTTTTTAAAACTGTTTATTTTTCTTTTGTCTTGCGTACGCATACATACCTGCATTTCTTTTCACTTGTGTATTTCATTTTTCGTATATCACTATTCCTGTTTGCCAATTTTATAGTTGATAGAAAGTGCTAAAAGGAGATTTTGCTGTTATTTAATAGTAGAGGTAATAGTTAAAGTATAGAACAACACACGGTTTGTCTGAAGATACAAGGCAGTCAGTGTGGATTGCGGTAGATGATCAGGGATCACCTACATTGATAAATAAATATATTGTGTTACGGTGGATCCTTTGCATTGCGTACACGTGTCGCTAACAAAGACTAGCGTACGCAATCCAAAAGGCAGACGCACGCAGCGTTCATTACGCAACGTAGCGTCCGGTTACGCTCACGTAGCTCAAGTCACGAAAAAGTTGAATTAGCGCAAGGCGATATTTAACGCACAGCGGTAGATAACGCGACGCGGTAAATAACGCAAATCTATTTTTGGAAAATCGGAAATTTAGTTTAACAGATCCTGCTCCTAATTGGTAACACTTTTGGCCTAAAGACAATTTCTGCGCAGAAATAGATATAGAAACAAAAGTGTACATGTGTTGAGTGAGTGTGTTTTGTATACAAAAGTTTATATAACTTTAAGGTGGAACCAAAAGGAAAGCCGGGTACTCGTCAAGGGACATACGTGTAAGTGACATATACGGTGGCCAGGGAGGCATCCCTGGTTAAATAATATTTGAGCATTAGAGTATAGCGGACCATAAGGTAACAAGACCAGGAGGTCATAAGGTAAAAGGTCCGCTATAAAAGTCCAGTGGCACAACGCCTGGGGTGTTGGTGCAGAACCCATATAGGCCATACAAGCTCTGGCTGAAGGAATCGCAGCCGGAAACATAGATTCCATTGATCTTTCAGTACATGACAAGTAGTGCTCGTATACTGAACGATTGGACCGCACGTTATTGTGTGCAGTAGTTAGTAATCTGACCTAATACCATTAGAGTAAAGTGGTCACAAACGCTATCTGTACATTCTGACGTGATTTGTGTAATTTTTTATTTTTGGAAGGGAAGTTCGCTGGTCACTCAGGAACTATCTAACAACCCCAACTTTACTGGAAAGAGTAAGTGTCCTGCGGGTAACCCTCATATGTTCCAGTAAACTAAAGGTTCACAGGGGCCCTAGGTTGGGTACTGCAGCTCTGGCTACAGTGATTGCAGCACAGGCCAACGTGGGCGAGAAGTAAGTGGGGTACTTGATAAACCACCACCGCCGGCCTGCCCAAGGACATCTTGGTTTGTTTGTAAGGGTTCGCTGAAAGCCTTGATATTCAAGGAGGAATAAGCAACGCCTGCAGATTATGGGGGCCATTTGTTCAGGTAGGGGGCGATCAACCCTGGTTCAGGTTGATTCTGTGAACCGACCAGTTGGGTCGGCACGATATGTAATGTGTGAAAAATATGGAATTCACACCGAATCTTTATGTGATGAATGGGAGAGAATGACTGTACAAGACAGGGACAAATTCCCAAGAATAGGTAGCTTTAGTCCAGAAGTGTTACAAAATTTAAGGAGGAGGATATGTCTCGTAAAATCAACAAAGAGACGAATTCAACATCATGATTGTTTACAGTTATGGCACCAGGAAGGTGAGATACAGAGAGGTTTGGCTCTGGCGGCAGGATCTGGGGCAGTCAGGAAGTTGATTGCCACAGCTCCTCCTCCACCATACATTGCAGGAGAGAGGTTGATTGCGGAGAGAAACGCACTGGGTTGTAAAACACAAACTCTTTGTAACCCTGTAAATGTTAATGATGTTAACCAAATAACTCATGCAAGTATTAACCCGTGCAAGATGTACCCTGTTTTGAACCTTCCTCAGGAGTGTGATCAAGAAGACGATTCAGCAACAATTTCAGCTCTCTCTCTTGCAGCCACCATAGCAGAGACCACAGTAGGCACAGCGACACCCACGAGATTAGTGAAAGCCCCTAGCGGAGGGATAGGTGAGGTCGTGTCAACGGGTAAGTACGGCACCATGCACTACACTGAAACAATTGTACCACAACAAGCAGTAGAATCTACACAGGAAGAGGCTGTTAGAATTGCTCCTGTAAGGGTAATAGCAGTTCCCAATGGAAAAACAGATGTGTCTGGAGCCACTCCCATAAGGAACATTGCCATGTACACTCCATTTTCCCGAATGGAATTAAGAACAATAGTGTCCGAATTTCCTGACCCCAGGAAGGATTTAGTTGCTAGCCAAAAATACATCAGGGATCTAGGTAACACTGTAGAACCCAACAACAAGGATTGGCAGATACTGCTAAGAGCTTGTTTACCTTCCAATGTTGATGCAACTCAGTTTTTAGCTGATTGTGCATTGGATACAGATGTACCGCTTACAGACGTGTACAACAAGGATAATGTAAAGAGGATAAATTTACAGCTAAAGGAGTATTTCCCAGCCGTTGTTAAATGGAATAAAATATTTTCCATTAAGCAAAAGGAGTCCGAAACGGCAACAGAATATTTTCACCGGGCACTATTAGAAATGGCAAAGTACACTGGTATAGAAGACATTAAGACCAACCCAAACCATCGGGAAGTAGCAGTATCCGTACTGATGGATGGTTTAAAGGAAACATTAAAGACTAGGGTTCAGACCACGCAACCGTGCTGGCGAGGTCTGTCAGTGTCCGGCTTGAGAGAGGCTGCTATTGATCACGACAGAAACATCACTAGGCACAGGGAATCGCAAAGTGATAAGTTGATGTCCGTTGTCTTATTGATAGATGGGAAGGACCATACCAGGTCTTATTGACTAGCACCACAGCATTGAAGGTTGCTGAGAGAGAGACTTGGGTCCATTCATCCCACTGCAAAAAGATTGCTGATCCAGAGAAGTCCCGCGATAAGGAACAGACGGTAGAGGTTGTATCACTGGAGTGTCTGTTCCAGGAGGATTGAGGCGGCACCTGAGCCTTGAAGACCGAAAGCAGTTGTCGACTCCCTTCTCCCTTTTATTGTTTTTCTCCACTTCCCAGCCCCTCTCCCTTAAAATTTCTTTTTCCCCCTCCTCATTCTTCTCTATTTCCTCCTCAAAGATGGACTTGCCCCAAGAGACTGTGATCCGGATTTTGATGTTAACCATGATGTTGACCAGAGCAGTCTGTTCCGGCGAGAGTACCATAGAGGTCGAAAGAGGTTCTGGAATGGGTTCCGATTATGATGATGGAGGCGTAGTTTTCCAAGATCAACCAAACCAACAAGCAAAGGCGAGTATCAGAAAACGATCCGATAGAAGAAATTGTGATGGATTGTTAGCTGAAGAAAATTGTATCTGTAGGCTCTGTGATAATCTGGTTGAAGATGGATGCATAAAGAAATGCCAATCTAGTTTTAATATCCATATAGACCGGCATCCATTGAGTGACTATCACTCCTTAGTGGGTAACGTATTAAACCAAACAGATTGTTGGGTATGCTCTCAAGTACCTCAGGGTCACAGCAAATCAGGGCTAGTACCATTTCCTTTAACGTTAGGGTAGGTACTTGAGCTAAGTGGTGGGAGACCGGTGGACCGGAGGTTTAATATCTCCAGCCCTCCTAGTTTGAAGCTCCACCAATACCATGTGGATAGGTCCCTCTTATGTTTTAACATCTCCAATCCCAGAAAACCGGGAAATTGGGAAGTGTCATGGAGCAACCTTACCATGACCTTTTCACACAGAGCAGATAGAATGCCTACAGATACAGAGCTCGTACGCCACATAGCCAGTAGAGGAAAATCTTTCCGGTATCGATATACCTTAGGGAATAGGATTACTAGAGTTGGAGAGGTATCACCAGGATACTGTGCTCATATCGTACAAACCGATACGTGCATTAAGCAGTTGGAAGAATTAGGGTCAGGAGATTTCACCTGGAAGGTTTGTAACATGGTCATGTCCTTCTCCGTCCCTTATGTTCTCCCCGATGATGCATATTTCATATGCGGGAGAAAGGCGTACAAATGGCTTGCCCCAAACTCTGAAGGATTGTGTTATATTGGAAAGGTATTGCCTGAAGTGATGACTGTTACACATGACAAAATGAAGGACATACACCGTGGTGCCCAAGCTCCTTATACTCACACTCATTACGAGCACCGAGTTAAAAGACAACTGTCAGAAAGGTTAGAGCATCCGGCCTCTGATCTTATCCATGAATCCACCGGGATTCAGGTTCTGGTAGCGTTAGATTTCACTCGTACCGCTCGGGGAGTGATGAATTATAGATACATTTCCGCACTCGCCAATTTGTTAGATAATATCACTGAAATGTATGATGACACGTTTAGATACACTGGAAGAGAACTTCAAGCTTACAAAACAGAACTAGTTCAGCATAGGATGGTTCTTAATTATCTTACAGCAGTAACAGGCGGATATTGTGTTACATTGGCAACACAGTACGGCATAAAGTGTTGCACGTATATCACAAATAGCACCGAGGATCCGGTAGAGGTCATAGACCAAAAGATGGACGATATTCTCCAATTGAAGTGGGAATTTCGTCGAAAACACAATCTCACCCTTGCTGCTGTAGGTAATGAGCTGACTGGTTGGGTGTCATGGTTGAACCCGCGAAATTGGTTCTCCGGTTTAGGAGACTGGGCTCAAGGAGTCATAATGGATGTTGGAAAGTTTCTACTATGTATCTTGGGTGTCGTTATATTGATTGGATTGATATTTAGATGCGGGCAGGCTTTAATGAGGTGCAAACAAAGTACAAAAGTGATGAGCTTGAGGAGTGAGGAAACTGTAATTAACCTGGATTTGATTTATGACCCAATGATAGAAACCAGAATGTGATGAAAATGCGATTATACGGTCCGTTTCTTTCACCTGTTTTTCTGCTTTTCTCCAAGATACAAAGACCCCCTTGGACGAGGAAGCTGACGAGACGAGATGTATACAGACAACAGACAAGCACCGAAGAAGAAGACTTGACAACTTTAAATATGGACACTTGATGAACTTTGCCATGGATCCCCAGTTTCCCTAGTATCTTTAAACTCACGCTAGCCTAACATTTTTGTAAATCTGATGGCTCAGACAAAGCTATTTGCTCATGCCTAAGGAGCAATACAGCGCAAAGAAGACGACTCTCAACAGATACCGAAAACAACTTCGACGACAGATGTACATTTCCCTGACATAGAATATCATTGCATTTTTCGTAAGTGTTCTTTATCTTCATCTCTACAACCCTCAGGTAACGACACACATAGACGATAGGGAATACAGGCACAGATATCAGCAACCACATACCTCCCCCATTCATGTATCATCAACTAAAATGTGCTCCCCATTTTGTTCAAAATCCGAAATGAGCTCGGTAAAGTTTGACAGCCCATCCACAGACCTGTACCACAGGATAAGAAGGAATTCAAATGTATACTTCGCAATACCTCGAAGCTTGATTTACAACACGTACGGCACGATGATACATGACCCCCCAAACATGGATTCATACACACATGCTTCTGCTATCTCACTAGGTCATACCCTCTTCACACCTTCTCCTCTCTCCTCCCCTACCCAACCATGGAAATCAATTAACCCCTGACTTACATTTTTCTCCTTAAATGTTTTGTGGCAGTTATTATTGACTGCCAAAGGGTGGACTGTCAAAGTCAGAAAAATGTCTCAATGCACGTTGCCATATTTGCACCGCACACTGGTCCGCGCTGCGCGTGCGTGCGCTCTCCCGTGGATGCGCATACCCGCAATAACGTGCACTCGCAGGCGCGGTGTGCGTATTTACGGTAGAGTTTATGTAGTCGTAGCGTGCGACTCATTCGTTACAAATGTTCACAATTAATGTAGTTTATAGATCATGGTCCCTTTGATAGATTCTGAAAGTTTGGTTAAAATACAATGTCCCAGAGCTGAGGAATCCCTCTTTATATCGTACAAAGGGTCTAACAGGAATCATACAGCAGTGTTTGGTACCCATCGGAAGAGTATTTAATAAGCAATATTCCGGTGTTGGTTTGGAGCGTATTAATCGCTCGTGCGAATAGTTATGGACATAAGAAGTTTATGTCCATTCCTATTATTTACACATACTCAGGTATGCGGCGGGAAACCCAGTTTCCCACCCACCTGAGCTGTTGGAAATCGTCACAGCCCACCTGTATGAATCACCCTATGACCTTTTGTTATGATACAGGGCCGAATTCCTTCGGCCAATGGACAATGGGATTGTAGGACCAGGAGATTGCATTGTGTGTGGGGCATAAATAGGCAGACCGACCACATCCAGCTCTCACTCTCTCATCAACGGTTATCTGCTGATAGCCGGGAGCTGGATATCGAGGCGCAGGCGATCATACCCTTTGTGCGTAAGTTTCTCTCCGTAATCATTGTCTTTCTGTGAGCCAATTTCTCTCATCTCTCTCTCTCTCTCTCTCTGTTCTGTTCTCTCATATCTCCCCTAGACTAGGCTAGTATTGTATTGTATTAGATAGTATTGTATTGTATTGCATTTAGGTCAGTGTAGTATTGTCTTTTTGTATTTATTGTTTAGTTCTGTGGTTAGGAAGTCTCTGTTATATTGTAGTGTATCATTTGTACTGTTATCCCCTTTTACAAGTATATTAGATATAATACAGTTAATAGGCCTTGGAACCTAAACCAGTATCTGTATATTTTCTATAGTGATAAGTGTTCACTTGAGCGTCGGTGACGCTCAAGCAGCTTTGTAGATAGTCAGGTTACACAAGGTTGCACCTACACCCTGTACTCACATTAAGGTATTCAGTGTATTTCATTGATATAAGGTTTTATCATAAAGGTATAGTGTTGTGAGCGTCTGCATCGCTGGTGACCTCCTCGTGGTCTCGAGCGTAAGCTACGCCATAGCGAATCATTACCCTAGACATAACCAATAACGTGTCCTGTGATCGCTGAGCCGTGAGCGAACGTGACGCTTGAGCGTCTCGCCTACGGCTGAGCGATCGTTACGCAACTAGCGTACCATTACGGTACTTCTTAAGTAAACAGCGTACAGTGTTCTTAGCTTCATAAAGGGTTGTTTATACGACAAAGGAATTTAGCATTGTCATGAGTTATGTGAAAAGGCTTGGGAATCTCCAGATAGAAAACTGCAGATTTCCAAACGGATGCTTATGGCGTATCCTTTCCCGCCAACGGACAGGTTACGCTGGGAATCCTCCCCTAGGGTGGACAATGCTCTCACACGCTTATCCAAGAGGGTAGCCCTGTTGTCACAGGATACGGCCACCCTAAAAGATGCTGCGGATAGAAAGCAGGAGGGTATCCTGAAGTCCATTTATACACATTCAGGTACCTTACTAAGGCCGGCGATTGCGTCGGCCTGGATGTGTAGTGCTGTAGCAGCATGGACAGATACCTTATCTGAGGAACTTGATACCTTGGACAAGGATACTATTTCTCTGAAGTCCTAGTGGATGCTGGGAACTCCGTAAGGACCATGGGGAATAGACGTGCTCCGCAGGAGACTGGGCACTCTAAAAGAAAGATTAGGTACTATCTGGAGTGCACTGGCTCCTCCCACTATGACCCTCCTCCAGACCTCAGTTAGATTTCTGTGCCCGGCCGAGCTGGATGCACACTAGGGGCTCTCCTGAGCTCCTAGAAAGAAAGTTTATTTTAGGTTTTTTATTTTACAGTGAGACCTGCTGGCAACAGGCTCACTGCATCGAGGGACTAAGGGGAGAAGAAGCGAACCTACCTGCTTGCAGCTAGCTTGGGCTTCTTAGGCTACTGGACACCATTAGCTCCAGAGGGATCGACCGCATGGAACTGGCCTTGGTGTTCGTTCCCGGAGCCGCGCCGCCGTCCCCCTTACAGAGCCAGAAGCAAGAAGAGGTCCGGAAAATCAGCGGCAGAAGACATCAGTCTTCACCAAGGTAGCGCACAGCACTGCAGCTGTGCGCCATTGCTCCTCATACACACTTCACACTCCGGTCACTGAGGGTGCAGGGCGCTGGGGGGGGGGCGCCCTGAGCAGCAATAAAAACACCTTGGCTGGCAAATATATCACAATATATAGCCCCAGAGGCTATATATGCGATAAATACCCCTGCCAGAATCCATAAAAAAGCGGGAGAAAAGTCCGCAAAAAAGGGGCAGAGCTATCTCCCTCAGCACACTGGCGCCATTTTCTCTTCACAGTGCAGCTGGAAGACAACTCCCCAGGCTCTCCCCTGTAGTTTGCAGGCTCAAAGGGTTAAAAAGAGAGGGGGGGCACTAAATTTAGGCGCAATATTGTATATACAAGCAGCTATTGGGAAAAATTCACTCAATATATTGTTAATCCCTAAATTATATAGCGCTCTGGTGTGTGCTGGCATACTCTCTCTCTGTCTCCCCAAAGGGCTGTGTGGGGTCCTGTCCTCAGTCAGAGCATTCCCTGTGTGTGAAAGGAATGGTGAAGGGAATTGGCGCTGAGAGAGTGTGTAGGAATCAATACTTATCCATAAATGACGTGATGACTTGGATCTACGGGTGTTTTTCTTATTTTTCTTTGGTTTTCCTCCTTCCAATGTTCTTCCAATGGGTTTATCGATACGGAAAAAAATGAAGAATGACTGGGGGTTAACCACTGATATATGGGGATATTCTGAAAAAAGCTTCTTAGGAGATGAGGTCTATTTTCTCCAAAAACAATAGGTATAGTGGTAGATATACCTTGCTTACATTAATTAATTTATTCACAATGCTCATCAAGGTTTCTTTCAAAGATATTATATTATCGGGATATCTCTCTAAAGCAAATGCATACCTCCACTTACACAGAACAAATGTGATGATAAGCCTATCAAGGTATCTTTTATATTGAAATCACAATCTTGACGGTATATATGTTGAGATAGTGGAGTTATTCCTTATTGTGCGTACCTCACTTACACATATATAGTGTGCTATCCTCTCATCAAGGTTTCTTTATAAAACAGGGGTGCGTACCAGTACTCACAGATGTTGTCGATACGCCATGCTCATCAAGGTTTCTTTGTTTTTCTTGGATTTAAATGGAGACTCTTATATAGATATATAATTTTTTAATAAATTATAAACATGAAAATAAAATTATATAAAATGTTGGCTGCAGGTGGTGGCCACCCGTGTGGGGGATTGGTTGGACCAACTTTATCCAGACGTGAGGGACCGGTATCCTGACTGACTGAATCGTAAATGAACAAAAGTGGTCGTACCTTTCCCACAACACGGGTGGGGCAGTGTCCAGCAGGCAATAGTCCTCAGCCAACGCGTTTCGAGTAGGTTACTCTTTGTCAAGAGCCTTGACAAAGAGTAACCTACTCGAAACGCGTTGGATGAGGACTATTGCCTGCTGGACACTGCCCCACCCGTGTTGTGGGAAAGGTACGACCACTTTTGTTCATTTACGATTCAGTCAGTCAGGATACCGGTCCCTCACGTCTGGATAAAGTTGGTCCAACCAATCCCCCACACGGGTGGCCACCACCTGCAGCCAACATTTTATATAATTTTATTTTCATGTTTATAATTTATTAAAAAATTATATATCTATATAAGAGTCTCCATTTAAATCCAAGAAAAACAAAGAAACCTTGATGAGCATGGCGTATCGACAACATCTGTGAGTACTGGTACGCACCCCTGTTTTATAAAGAAACCTTGATGAGAGGATAGCACACTATATATGTGTAAGTGAGGTACGCACAATAAGGAATAACTCCACTATCTCAACATATATACCGTCAAGATTGTGATTTCAATATAAAAGATACCTTGATAGGCTTATCATCACATTTGTTCTGTGTAAGTGGAGGTATGCATTTGCTTTAGAGAGATATCCCGATAATATAATATCTTTGAAAGAAACCTTGATGAGCATTGTGAATAAATTAATTAATGTAAGCAAGGTATATCTACCACTATACCTATTGTTTTTGGAGAAAATAGACCTCATCTCCTAAGAAGCTTTTTTCAGAATATCCCCATATATCAGTGGTTAACCCCCAGTCATTCTTCATTTTTTTCCGTATCGATAAACCCATTGGAAGAACATAGGAAGGAGGAAAACCAAAGAAAAATAAGAAAAACACCCGTAGATCCAAGTCATCACGTCATTTATGGATAAGTATTGATTCCTACACACTCTCTCAGCGCCAATTCCCTTCACCATTCCTTTCACCCTCTATTTAACTTTTTTTGGATCATTTGGGATAGATCCAAGGTATAAGGGAAAGGCAGCAGAGATTTGAACAGGAGCGCCATCACACTTCTCAACAAAAATTTGCTGTTGATTCCCTGTGTGTGCGTGGTGTGTCGGTACGGCTGTGTCGACACGTTTGATGAGGAGGCTTATGTGGTGGCAGAGCAGATGCCGATAAATGTGATGTCGCCCCCTGTGGGACCGACACCAGAGTGGATGGATAGGTGGAAGGTATAAACCGACAGTGTCAACTCCTTACATAAAAGGCTGGATGACGTAACAGCTGTGGGACAGGCGGCTTCTCAGCCCGCGCCTGCCCATGCGTCTCAAAGGCCAGCAGGGGCTCAAAAACGCCCGCTCCCTCAGATGGCAGACACAGATGTCGACACGGAGTCTGACTCCAGTGTCGACGAGGTTGAGACATATACACAATCCACTAGGAACATCCGTTACATGATCCCGGCAATAAAAAATGTGTTACTGATGGTGTACCCTTTCCCGCCAGAGGATAAGTTACGCTGGGAGATATCCCCTAGGGTGGATAAGGCACTCACACGTTTGTCAAAAAAGGTGGCACTGCCGTCTTAGGATACGGCCACTTTGAAGGTACCTGATGATAAAAAGCAGGAGGCTATCCTGAAGTCTGTATTTACACACTCAGGTACTAGACTGAGACCTGCAGATAGTGCTGCTGCAGCGTGGTCTGTGACCCTGTCAAACAGGGATACTATTTTGCGAACATAAGAGCATATTAAAGACGTCGTCTTATATATGAGGGATGCACAGAGGGATATTTTGCCGGCTGGCATCCAGAATTAATGCAATGTCCATTCTGTCAGGAGGGTATGAGAGACCTGACACTGGACAGGTGATGCTGACTTTAAAAGGCACATAGAGCCTTATAAGGGTGAGGAATTGTTTGGGGATGGTCTCTGGGACCTCGTATCCACAGCAACAGCTGGGAAGAAAATTTTTTACCTCAGGTTTCCTCACAGCCTAAGAAAGGACTGTACCTGATAATACAGTGCTTTCGGCTTCAGAAAAGCAAGCGGGTCAAAGGCGCTTCCTTTCTGCACAGAGATGAGGGAAGAGGGAAAAAGCTGCACCAGTCAGCCAGTTCCCAGAATCAAAATTCTTCCCCCGCTTCCTCTGAGTCCACCGCATGACGCGGGGGCTCCACAGGCGTAGCCAGGTACGGTGAAGGGCCGCCTAAAAAATTTCAGCGATCAGTGGGCTCGCTCACAGGTGGATCCCTGGATCCTTCAAGTAGTATCTCAGGGGTACAAGCTGGAATTCGAGGCGTCTCCCCCCCGCCGTTTCCTCAAATCTGCCTTGCCGACAACTCCCTCAGGCAGGGAGGCTGTGCTAGAGGCAATTCACAAGCTGTATTCCCAGCAGGTGATAGTCAAGGTGCCCCTACTTCAACAAGGACGGGGTTACTATTCCACACGGTTTGTGGTACCGAAACCGGACGGTTCGGTGAGGCCCATTTTAAATTTGAAATCCTTGAACACATACATAAAAAAATTCAAGTTCAAGATGGAATCGCTCAGGGCGGTTATTGCAAGCCTGGAGGAGGGGGATTACATGGTATCCCTGGACATCAAGGATGCTTACCTACATGTCCCCATTTACCATCCTCACCAGGAGTACCTCAGATTTGTGGTACAGGATTGCCATTACCAATTCCAAACACTGCCGTTTGGACTGTCCACGGCACCGAGGGTCTTTACCAAGGTAATGGCAGAAATGATGATACTCCTTCGAAAAAAGGGAGTTTTAATTATCCCGTGCTTGGACGATCTCCTTATAAAGGCGAGGTCCAAGGAGCAGTTGTTGGTCGGAGTAGCACTATCTCGGGAAGTGCTACAACAGCACGGATGGATTCTATACATTCCAAAGTCACAGCTGGTTCCTACCACACGCCTACTGCTCCTGGGGATGGTTCTGGACACAGAACAGAAAAAAGTGTTTCTCCCGCAGGAGAAAGCCAAGGAGCTGTCATCTCTAGTCAGAGACCTCCTGAAACCAAAACAGGTATCTGTGCATCACTGCACACGAGTCCTGGGAAAAATGGTAGCTTCTTACGAAGCAAAATTCCATTCGGCAGGTTCCAAGCAAGAACCTTTCAGTGGGACCTCTTGGACAAGTGGTCGGGATCGCATCTTCAGATGCATCCGCTGATAACCCTGTCTCCAAGGACCAGGGTATCTCTACTGTGGTGGCTGCAGAGTGCTCATCTTCAAGAGGGCCGCAGATTCGGCATACAGGACTGGGTCCTGGTAACCACGGATGCCAGCCTTCGAGGCTGGGGGGCAGTCACACAGGGAAGAAATTTCCAAGGACTTTGGTCAAGTCAGGAGTCGTCCCTACACATAAATATTCTGGAACTGAGGGCCATTTACTATGCCCTAAGTCTGGCAAGGCCTCTGCTTCAAAACCAGCCGGTACTGATCCAATCAGACAACATCACGGCAGTCGCCCATGTAAACCGACAGGGCGGCACAAGAAGCAGGATGGCGATGGCAGAAGCCACAAGGATTCTCCGATGGGCGGAAAATTACGTCTTAGCACTGTCAGCAGTGTTCATTCCGGGAGTGGACAACTGGGAAGCAGACTTCCTCAGCAGACACGACCTACACCCGGGAGAGTGGGGACTTCATCCAGAAGTCTTCCAACTGTTGGTAAACCGTTGGGAAAGGCCACAGGTGGACATGATGGCGTCCCGCCTAAACAAAAAACTAGATATTGCGCCAGGTCAAGGGACCCTCAGGCAATAGCTGTGGACGCTCTAGTGACACCGTGGGTGTACCAGTCGGTTTATGTATTCCCTCCTCTGCCTCTCATACCAAAGGTACTGAGAATAATAAGAAAACGAGGAGTAAGAACGATACTCGTGGTTCTGGATGGGCCAAGAAGAGCTTGGTACCCAGAACTTCAAGAAATGATATCAGAGGACCCATGGCCTCTACCGCTCAGACAGGATCTGCTACAGCAGGGGCCCTGTCTGTTCCAAGACTTACCGTGGCTGCGTTTGACGGCATGGCGGTTGAATTCCGGATCCTAAAGGAAAAGGGCATTCCGGAGGAAGTCATTCCTACGCTGATAAAAGCCAGGAAAGAAGTAACCGCAAACCATTATCACAGTATTTGGAGAAAATATGTTGCGTGGTGTGAGGCCAGGAAGGCCCCAACAGAGGAATTTCAGCTGGGTCGTTTTCTGCACTTCCTACAGTCAGGAGTGACTATGGGCCTAAACTTGGGTTCCATTAAGGTCCAGATTTCGGCTCTGTCGATTTTCTTCCAGAAAGAACTGGCTTCACTGCCTGGAGTTCAGACATTTGTAAAGGGAGTGCTACATATTCAGCCCCCTTTTGTGCCTCCTGTGGCACCTTGGGATCTCAACGTGGTGTTGAGTTTCCTAAAATCACATTGGTTTGAGCCACTTAAAACTGTGGATTTGAAATATCTCACGTGGAAAGTGGTCATGTTATTGGCCTTGGCTTCGGCCAGGCGTGTGTCAGAATGGGCGGCTTTGTCATGCAAAAGCCCTTATCTGATTTTCCATATGGATAGGGCAGAATTGAGGACTCGTCCCCAGTTTCTCCCTAAGGTGGTATCAGCTTTTCACTTGAACCAACCTATTGTAGTGCCTGCGGCTACTAGGGACTTGGAAGATTCCAAGTTACTGGACGTAGTCAGGGCCTTAAAAATTTATATTTCCAGGACGGCTGGAGTCAGGAAAACTGACTCGCTTTTTATCCTGTAGGCACCCAACAAAATAGGTGCTCCTGCTTCTAAGCAGACTATTGCTCGCTGAATTTGTAGCACAATTCAGCTGGAGCATTCTGCGGCTGGATTGCCGCATCCTAAATCAGTAAAAGCCCATTCTACGAGGAAAGTGGGCTCATCTTGGGCGGCTGCCCGAGGGGTCTCGGCTTTACAACTTTGCCGAGCTGCAACTTGGTCAGGGGCAAACACGTTTGCTAAATTCTACAAATTTGATACCCTGGCTGAGGAGGACCTTGAGTTCTCTCATTCGGTGCTGCAGAGTCATCCGCACTCTCCCGCCCGTTTGGGAGCTTTGGTATAATCCCCATGGTCCTTACGGAGTTCCCAGCATCCACTAGGACGTCAGAGAAAATAAGATTTTACTCACCGGTAAATCTATTTCTCGTAGCCTGTAGTGGATGCTGGGCGCCCATCCCAAGTGCGGATTGTCTGCAATACTTGTATGTAGTTATTGCCTAACTAAGGGTTATTGTTGAGCCATCTGTTGAGAGGCTCAGTTATATTTCATACTGTTAACTGGGTATAGTATCACGAGTTATACGGTGTGATTGGTGTGGCTAGTATGAGTCTTACCCGGGATTCAAAATCCTTCCTTATTGTGTCAGCTCTTCCGGGCACAGTATCCTAACTGAGGTCTGGAGGAGGGTCATAGTGGGAGGAGCCAGTGCACACCAGATAGTACCTAATCTTTCTTTTAGAGTGCCCAGTCTCCTGCGGAGCCCGTCTATTCCCCATGGTCCTTACGGAGTTCCCAGCATCCACTACGGACTACGAGAAATAGATTTACCGGTGAGTAAAATCTTATTATTACTAACCCTGGGGCATATAAAAGACGCTGTCCTATATATGAGAGATGCTCAAAGAGACATTAGCCTACTGGGCTCTAGAATAAATGCAATGTCGATTTCTGCCAGAAGGGTCCTGTGGACTCGGCAATGGACAGGTGATGCCGACTCAAAAAGGCACATGGAGGTTTTACCTTACAAGGGTGAGGAATTGTTTGGGGACGGTCTCTCGGACCTGGTCTCCACAGTTACGGCTGGAAAGTCAAATTTTTTGCCATATGTTCCCTCACAACCTAAGAAAGCACCGTATTACCAAATGCAGTCCTTTCGATCACAAAAAGGCAAGAAAGTCCGAGGTGCATCCTTTCTTGCCAGAGGCAGGGGTAGAGGAAAGAAGCTGCACCATGCAGCTAGTTCCCAGGAACAGAAGTCCTCCCCGGCTTCCACTAAATCCACCGCATGGCGCTGGGGCTCCACAGGCTGTGCTAGGCCCGGTAGGGGCGCGTCTCCGAAATTTCAGCCACAAGTGGGTTCACTCCCAGGTGGATCCCTGGGCTATAGAGATTGTGTCTCAGGTATACAAGCTGGATTTCGAAGAGATGCCCCCTCACCGTTACCTCAAATCGGCCCTGCCAGCTTCCCCCTTAGAGACGGAGATAGTGTTAGCTGCAATTCACAAATTGTATCTTCAGCAGGTGGTGGTAAAGGTTGCCCTCCTTCAACAGGGAAGGGGTAACTATTCGACCTTGTTTGTGGTACCGAAACCGGACGGTTCGGTCAGACCCATATTGAATTTAAAATCCCTGAACATATACCTGAAAAGGTTCAAGTTCAAGATGGAATCGCTCAGAGCGGTCATCGCAAGCCTGGAGGAGAGGGATTTTATGGTGTCTCTGGACATAAAGGATGCTTACCTTCATGTCCCCATTTATCCACCTCATCAGGCGTACCTCAGATTTGTGGTACAGGATTGTCATTACCAATTCCAGACGTTGCCGTTTGGTCTCTCCACGGCACCGAGAATATTTACCAAGGTAATAGCGGAAATGATGGTGCTCCTGCGACGGCAAGGAGTCACAATTATCCCATACTTGGACGATCTCCTCATAAAGGCGAGGTCCAGAGAGCAGTTGCTGATCAGCGTGGCACGCTCTCGGGAAGTGTTACAACAGCACTGCTGGATTCTGAATACTCCAAAGTCGCAGTTGATTCCTACGACTCGTCTGCCCTTCCTGGGCATGATTCTGGACACAGGCCAGAAGAGGGTTTATCTCCCGATGGAGAAGGCTCAGGAGCTCATGACACTGGTCAGAGACCTATTAAAACCAAAACAGGTGTCGGTGCATCACTGCACTCGAGTCCTGGGAAAGATGGTGGCATCATACGAGGCCATTCCTTTCGGGAAGGTTACCATGCGAGGACTTTTCAATGGGATCTGTTGGACAAGTGGTCCGGATCACATCTACAAATGCATCGGCTGATTACCCTATCCCCCAGGGCCAGGGTGTCTCTCCTGTGGTGGTTGCAGAGTGCTCACCTTCTCGAGGGCCGCAGATTCGGCATTCAGGTCTGGGTCCTGGTGACCACGGACGCAAGCCTCCGAGGGTGGGGAGCAGTCACACAGGGAAGAAATTTCCAAGGTCTGTGGTCAAGTCAGGAGACTTGCCTTCACATCAACATCCTGGAACTAAGGGCAATATACAACGCCCTACGTCAAGCAGAGACCCTGCTTCGCGACCGACCGGTGCTGATTCAGTCAGACAACATCACCGCAGTGGCTCATGTAAACCGCCAAGGCGGCACAAGGAGCAGGGTGGCGATGGCGGAAGCCACCAGAATTCTTCGCTGGGCGGAGAAACACGTAAGCGCACTGTCAGCAGTGTTCATTCCGGGAGTGGACAACTGGGAAGCAGACTTCCTCAGCAGGCACGACCTCCACCCGGGAGAGTGGGGACTTCATCAAGAAGTCTTCACGCAGATTGCAAGTCGGTGGGAACTGCCACAAGTAGACATGATGGCATTCCGCCTCAACAAAAAGCTACAGAGGTATTGCGCCAGGTCAAGAGACCCTCAGGCGATAGCTGTAGACGCACTAGTGACACCGTGGGTGTTCCAACCGGGCTATGTGTTTCCTTCTCTTCCTCTCATACCCAAGGTGTTGAGAATAATAAGAAAAAGAGGAGTGGGAACAATTCTCATTGTTCCAGATTGGCCACGAAGGACCTGGTATCCGGTTCTGATGGAAATGCTCACAGAAGATCCGTGGCCTCTTCCTCTACGACAGGACCTGTTGCAACAGGGGCCCTGTCTGTTCCAAGACTTACCGCGGCTGCGTTTGACGGCATGGCGGTTGAATGCAGGATCCTAGCGGAAAAAGGCATTCCGGATGAGGTCTTTCCTACGCTGATAAAGGCTAGGAAGGACGTGACAGCTAAACATTATCACCGTATATGGCGAAAATATGTTTCTTGGTGGGAGGCCAGGAATGCTCCTATGGCAGAATTCCATCTGGGCCGTTTCCTTCACTTCCTACAGGAGTGAATTTGGGCCTAAAATTAGGCTCCATTAAGGTTCAGATTTCGGCCTTATCCATTTTCTTTCAAAAATAATTGGCTTCTCTCCCAGAAGTACAGACTTTTGTGAAGGGAGTGCTGCATATTCAGCCTCCTTTTATACCTCCGGTGGCGCCTTGGGACCTTAACGTGGTGGTGAGTTTCCTTAAGTCGCATTGGTTTGAACCACTTAAAACAGTGGAGTTGAAATATCTCACTTGGAAGGTGGTCATGTTGTTAGCCTTGGCTTCGGCTAGGCGAGTTTCGGTATTGGCAGCTTTATCACATAAAAGCCCCTATCTGGTTTTCCATATGGATAGAGCGGAGTTGCGGACCCGTCCTCAATTCCTACCTAAGGTGGTCTCATACTTTCATATGAACCAACATATTGTCGTGCCTGTGGCTACACGTGACTTGGAGGATTCCGAGTCCCTTGATGTGGTCAGGGCTTTGAAAATTTACGTGGCCAGAACGGCTAGGATCAGAAAAACAGAAGCACTGTTTGTCCTGTATGCAGCCAACAAGGTTGGCGGCCCTGCTTCAAAGCAGACTATTGCTCGCTGGATCTGTAACACGATTCAGCAGGCGCATTCTACGGCAGGATTGCTGTTACCGAAATCGGTTAAGGCCCATTCCACTAGGAAGGTGGGCTCGTCTTGGGCAGCTGCCCGGGGGGTCTCGGCACTACAGCTGTGCCGAGCTGCTACTTGGTCGGGGTCAAACACTTTTGCAAAGTTCTATAAGTTTGATACCCTGGCTGAGGAGGACCTCCTGTTTGCTCAATCGGTGCTGCAGAGTCATCCGCACTCTCCCGCCCGTTTGGGAGCTTTGGTATAATCCCCATGGTCCTTACGGAGTCCCCAGCATCCTCTAGGACGTTAGAGAAAATAAGATTTTACACTTACCGGTAAATCTATTTCTCGTAGTCCGTAGAGGATGCTGGGCGCCCGTCCCAAGTGCGGACTTCTTCTGCAAGACTTGTATATAGTTATTGCTTACATAAGGGTTATATTATAGTTCATCGGTTTGGACCTAGACTATGTTGTTTGTTCATACTGTTAACTGGGTAGTTTATCACAAGTTATACGGTGTGATTGGTGTGGCTGGTATGAATCTTGCCCTTGGATTAACAAAAATCCTTTCCTCGTACTGTCCATCTCCTCTGGGCACAGTTTCTCTAACTGAGGTCTGGAGGAGGGGCATAGAGGGAGGAGCCAGTGCACACCCAGAGTCTAAAGTCTTTCTTAAAGTGCCCATGTCTCCTGCGGAGCCCGTCTATTCCCCATGGTCCTTACGGAGTCCCAGCATCCTCTACGGACTACGAGAAATAGATATACCGGTAGGTGTAAAATCTTATTATTACACTCGTGATTCTGTGAGGAGACCTGGAAAACATGCTCTGTGTGGGGTAGTGAGAACCGAGTTTGAGAACCTGTGGCTTAAGGCAATGTGATATGTTATTAATACCAAACCAAAAAATAAGCTGTTATGGATTGTAAGATATCAATATTATTCTACCATCTAAAACTTGTTTTGCTGTAAATTGTATTTTTATAATGCATATCGTCAATGGCTGACTTCACTGAAAGGCGTCCGTTTAATTTCTCAGCAAAGAGCTCATCCGATAATTACAGCAAAGCAACATTGCTTGTTTTCCTGCATGTCCCTATGGGGGTGCCGTTCCAATGTCGCATTTCCTGTGTTTGACTCTCCCAAGCAGTGTATTACCTTATATGCTTTGTTTGAATTATTATTATTACTTGGATGGATAATCCAGATGGTTTGTGTGGTAGTACTACTGGATAAATGTACCAAGCGGTCCGTCTGTAGGACTAAATTTTAACGTTGCCATATTTTTCATCGCAGGAGAGACATTACTGTAGACTTCAATAGAGCACCTTTATTTCAGAACTTACATATAATTTCTCTGACGTCCTAGTGGATGCTGGGGACTCCGTAAGGACCATGGGAAATAGACGGCTCCGCAGGAGACTGGGCACATCTAAAGAAAGCTTTAGGACTATCTGGTGTGCACTGGCTCCTCCCCCTATGACCCTCCTCCAAGCCTCAGTTAGATTTCTGTGCCCGGCTGAGCTGGATGCACACTAGGGGCTCTCCTGAGCTCCTAGGAAGAAAGTATATGTTAGGTTTTTTTATTTTCAGTGAGACCTGCTGGCAACAGGCTCACTGCACCGAGGGACTAAGGGGAGAAGAAGCGAACCTACCTAAGTCGTGGTAGCTTGGGCTTCTTAGGCTACTGGACACCATTAGCTCCAGAGGGATCGAACACAGGACCCGACCTCGTCGTCTGTTCCCGGAGCCGCGCCGCCGTCCCCCTTACAGAGCCAGAAGCAAGAAGGTGGTCTGGAAAATCGGCGGCTGAAGACTTCTGTCTTCTCCAAGGTAGCGCACAGCACTGCAGCTGTGTGCCATTGCTCCTCATGCACACCACACACTGCGGTCACTGATGGGTGCAGGGCGCTGGGGGGGGGGGGCGCCCTGAGCAGCAATATTAACACCTTGGCTGGCGAACTGACACCATATATAGCCCCAGGGGCTATATAGGTGTTTATTAACCCCTGCCAGAACTTTTACAATAGCGGGAGAAAGCCCGCCGAAAAAGGGGCGGAGCCATCTCCCTCAGCACACTGGCGCCATTTTCCCTCACAGCTCTGCTGGAGGGATCGCTCCCTGACTCTCCCCTGCAGTCCTGCACTACAGAAAAGGGTTAAAAAGAGAGGGGGGGCACAAATTAGGCGCAGTATATATATATATTATGCAGCTATAAGGGAAAACACTCTCTATAGGTGATATCCCTGTGATATATAGCGCTCTGGTGTGTGCTGGCATACTCTCCCTCTGTCTCCCCAAAGGGCTTTGTGGGGTCCTGTCCTCTGTCAGAGCATTCCCTGTGTGTGTGCTGTGTGTCAGTACTGCTGTGTCGACATGTATGATGAGGATATTGATGTGGAGGCGGAGCAAATGCCTGTGAATGGGATGTCACCCCCTGCGGGGTCGACACCGGTGTGGATGGACTTATGGAAGGAATTACGTGACAGTGTCGACTCCTTACATAAAAGGTTTGACGACATAGGACAGCCGGCTGCTCAGCTTGTGCCTGTCCAAGCGTCTCACATGTCATCAGGGGCTCTAAAACGCCCGCTACCTCAGATGGCAGACACAGATGTTGACACGGATACCGACTCCAGTGTCGACGACGATGAGACTAGTGTACCTTCCAATAGGGCCACCCGTTACATGATTGAGGCAATGAAAAATGTATTACACATTTCTGATAATACCCCAGATACTACAAAAAAGGGTATTATGTTTGGTGACAGAAAACTACCAGTAGTTTTCCTGCATCTGAGGAATTGATATGAGGTGTGTGAGGAAGCGTGGACTTCCCCCGATAAGAAATTGATAATTTCTAAGCAGCGTACCCTTTTCCGCCAGAGGATAGGTCACGTTGGGAAATAACCCCTAGGGTAGATAAAGCGGTTACACGCTTATTAAAAAAGGTGGCACTACCGTCACGGATACGGCCGCCCTGAAGGACCTGCTGATAGAAAGCAGAAAACTACCCTTAAAGCTATATACACACACACGGGCATTATATTGAGACCTGCTATTGCCTCGGCATGGATGTGCAGTGCGGCAGCTGCGTGGTCAGATTCCCTGTCGGATAATATTTATACTATAGATAGGGACAATATTTTGCTGAAAATAGAGCATATAAAAGACGCTGTCTTATACATGCGTGATGCAAAGAGGGATATTTGCCGACTGGCATCACTAATAAGCGCTATGTAAAACCATTGCTGCCAGACGGGGGTTATGGACTCGGCAATGGTCGGGCGATGCCGATTCAAAACGGCACATGGAAGTTTGCCCTAGAAGGGGGTGGAACTGTTTGGGGATGGTCTTTCAGACCTCGTTTCCACAGCTACAGCTGGGAAATCAAAACTTTTGCCACAAGCTACCCCACAGCAAAAGTAAGCACTGTATTATCAGGTACAGTCCCTTCGGCCCCAGAAAAGTAGAGGGCTAGAGGCTCATCTTTTTTGCCAAGAGGAAAAGGTAGAGGGAAAAAGCTGCAGCACACAGCGAGTTCCCGGGAGCAGAAGTCCTCCCCTGCGTCCGGTAAGTCCACAGCATGACGCTGGGGCTGCTCAGGCGGACAGTGGGCTCTCTCACAGGTGGATCCCTGGGTTCTTCATACAGTATCTCAGAGGTACAGGCTGGAATTCGAGACGTCTCCCCCCCCCCCCGCCGTTTCCTAAAATCTGCCTTACCGGCAACTCCCAGGGAGGCAGTGTTATTGGCTATCCAAAAAACTGTATTCACAGCAAGTGATTATCAAGGTACCCCTCCTTCAACAGGAAAAGGGTTACTTTTCCACAATGTTTGTGGTACCGAAACCGGACGGTTCGGTGAGACCCATCTTAAATTTAAAATCCTTGAACACATATAACAAAAGATTCAAGTTCAAGATGGAATCGCTCAGGGCGATTATTGCGATCCTGGACGAGGGGGATTACAGGGTCTCTCTGGACATCATGGATACTTACCTGCATGTCCCCATTTACCCTCCTCACCAGGAGTACCTCAAGATTGTGGTACCGGACTGTCACTATCAGTTCCAGACGCTGCCGTTTGGATTATGCACGGCACCGAGGGTCTTTACCATGGGTAATGACCGAAATGATGATACTCCTTCGCAAGAAGGGAGTTTTAATTATCCCGTACTTGGATGATCTCCTGATAAAGGCGAGGTCCAAGGAACAGTTGGTAAGGGGGTAGCACTTTCTCGGGAAGTGCTGCAACAGCAGGACTGGATTCTCAATTCCAAAGTCACAGCTGGTCCCGACGACACGTCTTCTGTTCCTGGGAATGATTCTGGAAACAGACCAGAAAAAAGTGTTTCTTCCAATGGAAAAAGCCGAGGAGTTGTCATCTCTAGTCAGAAACCTCCTAAGACCGGGACAGGTGTCGGTACATCAATGCACACGAGTCCTGGGAAAAATGGTAGCTTCGTACGAAGAAATTCCATTCGGAAAGTTCCACGCAAGGATTTTCCAGTGGGACCTGTTGGACAAATGGTCCGGGTCCCATCTCCAGATACAGCAGCGGATAACCCGGTCGGCAAGAACCAGGGTGTCGCTGCGGTGGTGGCTGCAGAGGGCTCATCTACTAGAGGGCCGCAGATTCGGAATACAGGACTGGGTCCTGGTAAACACGGATGCCAGCCTTCGGGGCTGGGGTGCAGTCACACAGGGAGTAAAGTTCCAAGGACTGTGGTCCAAACAGGAGATTTCACTTCACATAAATTTTCTGGAGCTAAGAGCCCTTTACAAGGCCGTAAGCCAAACAAGGCCCCTGCTTCAAAACCAGCCGTACTGATCCAATCAGACAACATCACGGCGCTCGCCCATGTAAACAGGCAGGGCGGCACAAGAAGCAGGAGGGCAATGGCAGAAGCCACAAGGATTCCCCGTTGGGCGGAAAATCACGTGGTAGCACTGGCAGCAGTGTTCATTCCGGGAGTGGACAACTGGGAAGCAGACTTCCGCAGCAGACTCCACCCGGGAGAATAGGGACTTCATCCAGAAGTCTTCCAAATGCTGGTAAACCGTTGGGAAAGACCACAGGTGGACATGCTGGCGTCCCGCCTCAATAAAAAAGATATTGCGCCAGGTAAAGAGAACCTCAGGCGATCGCTGTGGACGCTCTAGTGACACCGCGGGTGTACCAGTCGGTTTATGTGTTCCCTCCTCTCCCTCTCATACCCAAGGTACTGAGGATAATAAGGAAAAGAGGAGTAAGAACTATACTCATTGTTCCGGATTGGCCAAGAAGGGCTTGGTACCTGGAACTTCAGGAGTTGATCTCAGAGGACCCATGGCCTCTGCCACTCAGACAGGATCTGCTGCAGTAGGGGCCCTGTCTGTTCAAAGACTTACCGCGGCTGCATTGACGGCATGGCGGTTGAACACCGGATCCTGAGTGAATAAGGCATTCCGGAGGAAGTCATTCTTATCCTGATCAAAGCCAGGAAGGATGTCAGCCTGAAGTTCAGACGTTGTAAGGGAGTGCTGCATGTTCAGCCCCTTTTTTGTGCCCCAGTGGCACCTTGGGATCTCAATGTGGTTTTGAAGTTCCTGGAATCACATTGGTTTGAGCCACTTAAAACCGTGGATTTGAAATATCTCACATGAAAAGTGGTCATGTGTTGGCTCTGGCTTCGGCCAGGCATGTGTCAGAATTGGCGGCTTTGTCATAAAAAAGCCCTTACCTGACTTTCCATATGGATAGGGCAGAATTGAGGACTCGTCCTCACTTTCTCCCGAAGGTGGTATCGGGTTTTCACTTGTACCAACCTATTGTGGTGCCTGCGGCTACTAGGGACCTGGAGGATTCCAAGTTACTGGACGTAGTCAGGGCCCTGAAAAATTATATTTCCAGGACGGCTGGAAAACTGACTCGCTGTTTATCCTAGATGCACCCAACATGCTGGGTGCTCCTGCTTCTAAGCAGACTATAGCGCGCTGGATTTGTAGCACTATTCAGCTTGCGCATTCTGCGGTGGGACTACCGCAGCCTAAATCTGTAAAAGCCCATTCCACATGGAAGGGGGCTCATCTTGGGCGGCTGCCCGTGGGGTCTCGGCTTTACAACTTGGCCGAGCTGCTACTTGGTCAGGGGCAAACACGTTGCAAAATTCTACAAATTTGATACCCTGGCTGAGAAGGACCTTGAGTTCTCTCATTCGGTTTCAGAGTCATCCGCTCTCTCCCGCCCGTTTGGGAGCTTTGGTATAATCCCCATGGTCCTTACGGAGTCCCCAGCATCCACTAGGACATCAGAGAAAATAAGAATTTACTCACCGGTAATTCTATTTCCCGTAGTCCGTAGTGGATGCTGGGCGCCCATCCCTAGTGCGGATTGTCTGCAATACTTGTAAATAGTTATTGTTACACAAATCGGGTTGTTATTGCGAACCATCTATTCAGAGGTTCCATTGTTATCATACTGTTAACCGGGGTTCCTATCACGAGTTATATGGTGTGATTGGTGTGGCTGGTATGAGTCTTACCCGGGATTCAAAATCCTTCCATATTGTGTCAGCTCTTCCGGGCACAGTGTCCTAACTGAGGCTTGGAGGAGGGTCATAGGGGGAGGAGCCAGTGCACACCAGATAGTCCTAAAGCTTTCTTTAGATGTGCCCAGTCTCCTGCGGAGCCGTCTATTTCCCATGGTCCTTACGGAGTCCCCAGCATCCACTATGGACTACGAGAAATAGATTTACCGGTGAGTAAAATCTTATTTTATCTCTCTATCTACTCTACTATGCAGTTTATCTAGTCACTGATTTTTAAAGGGCAAAATAGTGTCTGCCGCCGTGTGAATAGATGCTGTGTGCATGGCATCTATTTACATTACTTGGAAGCCTAGCACATCCGTAGGTGCTGGGCACACCCTCATCAGTGATGCCACGGCAGGAGCATGCCCCTTTAGTGACGTCGAGGGGTCCCGGACCACCCCCAACAATGACGCCGGTTGTGCAGTGCCCCCTCACCGGCCGGATGCACCCCCTCCCCTTTTCGAGCGGGCGGCTAACTGCCCTGCCCAAATCCTGAGGGGAACAGTACGCTCTGATATAAGCATGTTTAGACTCAAGGCGTGCGTATATCAGAGTGTGATCGCAAACCAAAGAGTGGCATATCTGTCTTATAAAATATTGTGACAAAATAGGATGAAACTTTTTAATGATAAAATATTTAACTGGATAACAGTGTAAGTGAATATAATAGTTGACATTTTTCTGTCAGAAGTGTATATGGCTGTCGGCGAGGCACTGCTTTTGGTGAGTGGCCTCTCTGTAACACCATTTTCACACAGCACCTCTGACTCAGGATATTGCCGGCATAACCCATGTGTCTGTGTGAAAGTGTTCCCTTACGTTGTGTGTACCGGGACTTTGACTCTGGTCACTGTCAGTGTGAAAGGGGGAGCCCGGTTACTCTAACTGGGTTTCATTAATGTCTGTATAACTGTATCCCGAGTCTCCCCTATTCGCGCCGACACATGTCCCGGATTGGTCGGGTAATTCTAGACCTAAATCCTGGTTCCTTGCCTCACTGTGCAAGGGTCTGAAACTGGTATCAACAGGTTTTGAAACCGTGTTGATGATCCTGTATCGGACCCAGGATTTTGGTCTGAGAGCGGTATAAGTGATGCAGTTGGATTAGTTTACAGATGGTCATATTGGAAGCAGATCAGGGACGTGGTTACGCTGGGAACTGTGGGGCAGTTTATTAAGGCTGGAGAAATAATAAAGCAGTGATAAGTGGAAGGTGATACCGCATCAACCAATCATTATGGGTTTGAAAAATGACAGGAGCTGATTGGCTGGTGTGTTATCACCTTGCACTTATCACTGTTTTAACACTTCTACAGGCTTTAATACATCTGCCCCTGTGTGCTCATTGGAAAATACTGCAGTCACGTCATCTAATGTGTCCAATCATGTTAGCGAGTTTTCTGTCATTATACCGTGCCACTATATATAAATGTGTATAATATATTACAATCAATATTACTTGTGTTTTCAAAAACAATATAATACAGTAGCTAATAGGTGCTGTAGGCCAGAAACATGCAAGTGGACGTGATAATTGCAGATGCCAGACGATGGTGCTTAATTTAAGAAATCCCCCCCCCCCCCTCTTGCATTTTTTCTCATATGTCCTAGAGGATGCTGGGGTCCACTTCAAAGCCACAGGGTATAGACTGTTCCGCAGGAGCCATGGGCACTCTTAAGACTTTTCAATGGGTGTGAACTGGCTCCTCCCTCTATGCCCCTCCTCCAGACCTCAGTTTTAGAATTGTGCCCAGGCAGACTGGATGCACTCCAGGGGAGCTCTACTGAGTTTCTCTGAAAAGATTTATGTTAGGTTTTTTATTTTCAGGAAGAACTGCTGGCAACAGACTCCCTGCTTTGTAGGACTGAGGGGGCAGAAGTAGGAACCAACTTCCTGAAGAGTTTCATGGCTCTGCTTCTGGCTGACAGGACACCATTAGCTCCTGAAGGGAATTGAACACTAGCCGTGTCTAGATGCTCACTCCCACAGCACGCCGTCACCCCCCTCACAGAGCCAGAAGTCAGAAGACAGGAAGATCTTCAATCAAGTAAAGTGACGGCTGAGGTACCGCTGGCTGGCGGGAGCGCAGCACGCCATTGCTGTCTACACACAGGCACTGCAGGGCGGGGGGGGCGCCGCGCCGCGCCGCCGCCCTGTGCAGCAAAATACCTATTATAAACTGGCTAAAAAGGGGCATAAGATGCCCAGGCACTGCCCTACCCCCGCCAGTATAAATATTATGTAAACTGAGGTAAAAACGCGCCATTGCGTGGGCGGAGCTTCTTCAGGCAGCCAGCACACTGCTCAGCGCCATTTTCTCTCTCTCCTCAGGCTGCAGAGACATCGCTGGTCCTCCTCCACTTCTGACTACAAGTATCAGGGTGCAAAACGGGGGGGGGGGGGGGGGGGGGGGCACAAGCGAATTTGGTGCTTTACAAGTGTGTTTACTGTGTAAAACAGCACTGCATGTTGGTGGGCATTTTGTGTTCACAGGCATTAGATACTGGCGCTGGGGTTGTGAACTGGCTGCTCCTAAACTGTGTCCCTCTGACAGATTTTACTGTGGGTCTGTACCCTATAAGTCCCAGTGTGTCTGTGTGGGTGTTGTACACGAGTGTGACATGTCTGAGGCAGGGAGTTCTTTCCCGGAGGAAACCATTTTAGGGACACAGAGTTGTAATGTGGTGGCGCTGCTGGCACATCAAGAGCCTGCATGGGTGAAAGAAATACGTGATAGCATGCATCATATCAATAGGAGATTAGATAAGTCTGAATCTCATGCAGAATGCTGGAGAAAATCTGTGGAAGATGTGATTTTTCAGGGTTCGGTTCTTCCATCCGCAGGCGACCCCTCTGGGTCACATAAGAGACCGTTTGCAAATATTGTGAATACTGATACTGACACGGACACTGATTCCTGTGTCAATGATAGTGACTCCAGGGAAATAGATCATAAATTGGCAAAAGTATACAATATATGATTGTGGCTATAAGGGAAGTTCTGGAAGTCACGGAAGCCACTCCTGTACCTCAGGAGAAGGCCTATTTCTATAAAGAGAAGAAATCTAAGGTCACTTTCCCTCCTTCCCACAAGCTGAATACTCTCTTTGAAGGGGTGTGGGTAAATCCCGAAAAGAAATTTCGTATTCCCAAGAAGATTCAGATAGCTTATCCTTTGCCTGTAGAGGACAGAAAAAAATGGGAATCACCCCCTGTGTTAGACAGTGCACTGTACAGGTTGACAAAAAAGGTAATTCTCCCTGCACCTGGCACGGCTTCACTAAAGGAGCCAGCAGACCGCAAAATGGAGACTACATTGAAATCCATTTATGTTGCCAATGGTACGCTGCTCAGGCCCACAATTGCTTGCGTGTGGGTGAGTTGCGCTATTCAAAAATGGTCAGAAAGCCTGTCATCGGAAATCGACACTATTGATAAAGATGAGATACTCCTTAAATTAGGGAATATCAAAGATGCTGCCGCATACATGCTAGAGGCGATGAAAGATATTGGACTCTTGAGTTCACAAGCCGCTACCATATAAAGGTGAGGCCTTATTTGGTGATGGACTGGATGCGTTAGTCTCGGCGGCTGCCGCAGGTAAGTCGACTTTTTGGCCTTATGCTCCTGCACTGGCAAAAAAGACATATCACTCTCAAATGCAGTCCTTTCGGTCCAATAAATACAAAAAGGCAAAAGGTTCCCTTTGCAGGTAGGGGAAGGGGAAAGAAGCCCACAGCGGCTTCGGAATCCCAGGAGCAGAAGTCAACCCCTACTTCTGGGACTGGGGCTCCCTTGCGGGAGGCCGCTCGGGTGGGGGCACGTCTGAAGCTGATCAGCCAAGGTTGGATTCAGTCTGGTCTGGACCCCTGGGTTTTGCAGATAGTGTCCCAGGATACAAGCTGGAGTTTCAAGACGTTCCCCCCCATGCCAGTTTTTCAAATCGACCTTGCCAGCTACTCTTCCAGAACGAGAGGCAGTAACAGCGGCGATTCAAAGATTATGTCAGGATCAGGTCATAGTCCTGGTACCTTTGTTACAACAAGGGGAGGTGTTTTATTCAAGCCTCTTTGTAGTTCCGAAGCCGGACGGCTCGGTCAGACCGATCCTAAACCTAAAAGATCTGAATCTTTTTTTAAATAGAGTAATTTTTATTCAACAGCGTTTTTATATATACAGACATTTCAGTGTACACTGGGAGGCACATTGGGATTACACGTTGTTCAAAGCATTATTGTCACCAAGGATATACGTATACTTATACTGATACAAATGACATTTCCCATTTTACAGTTCCCGTGCATTCTTCCCACCATATACATATTTTCTGAAGTCTGTAACCAGGTCGCGTTTCACATACTTAACATTTTGTATTTCCTCCCACCCCCCCACCCAGGACCTGTATTAAAAATTACCCCGTCTATCAGGCCCTAAATAGCCCCCAACCCCTCTACCCCCAAACAAACCCTTTAACTAACTTAAGCCTAGTTACCTAACATATGCGTGGTGTGGTGTGGCGACCAGATATGTAAACAGCTATAATAGAGGAGAGATGAAGGTCCGGCTCAGCGCTCCAAGGCCCAAATATCACACCGCGGCGAAGGTCGGTGCCTCTAAGTCCGAAGGGCAAGGGATGAGTATGTGGAATTGATCCAAGGAGACCATATCTTCTCGTATTTGGTAAGGGCATTATATTTCATGTATACATATCGTTCTTTTGTTAGAGTATCATTTACCAAACCTTTAAAAGCATGTATCGTGGGAGGTCGCGGGGCCATCCACGTCCGCGCGATGCACACCTTTGCAAGGGCGCACATGTTGCGGGCGTACAAGTCTTCCCAGCGGGACCCAGAATCGGGGTCTCCCACCCCCAGAATGCAGAATTTCTGAGTCAGCGAGCTTCTCTGTATCCCCGTATGTTCGAGAATCGACCCGACCCCGGCCCAGAACACCTGCAGCAGCGGGCATTCCCATGTGAGGTGCCAGAATGTGCCTCCGGCAACCCCGCACTTGGGGCAAGCACCAGCGCTATCTGTCCTAAATCTGGCCAGCCTGCTCGGTGTCATGTATGATCTATGTAGAATAAAAAACTGTATCTGTTGAAACCGCAGCGATTTGGTGACCTGGCTCGGGTTACCCAGAGCGCCCTCCCAGTCTTCCCCGTCCATGGGACCTACGTCACTCTCCCATCTCTCCCTAAGACTTGAGAGCGGGTCTGCATGTGTCATTTGAAGGAGATACGAGTAGGTGAAGGAGATCACCTTAACTCGGCCCAGTGAATGTAGAAATGCTTTCATGGGGAAGGGGAAAAGCGTTGGGGCAGAATCTGCTAATTGCGCCTGCAGGGCATGTCTCAGTTGTAAGAATCTATAGAAGTGAGAGTTCGGGAGTCCAAACTCCTCTTTCAATTGCTGAAATGATTTTAACGTGCCATTGCTATATAGCTGGGACACCGAAACTATCAAGTACGGAGCCCATACCTCCTCACCCCCCAGGGACCCCAGTTCACTGAGCAATCTGGAGTGCCACAGAGAAGTGTCCGGGTCCATTCCCTCATACCCAAGTAGGGCCTTCAATGCCAACCATATCTTCATAGCCTGGAAGACAATAGGAGGTGATAGTCTGGAAGGGTTACCCCCCGCCAAAACCTGTGCCGGGGAAAGACTTGGGTAATAGCATCTAAGGAACGCCCGGCCTAGTCCATCTTCCTCCCCTCCTCGGAGCCACATGCCAATGTGTGATAACTGAGCAGCATAATAATACAGTTGGAAGTGGGGTAATGCCAAGCCGCCGTCCCTTTTTTGTCTGGTAAGAGTGGATAATTTTATTCTGGATCTTCTATTGGCCCATATCAAGGACGTCAGGACACTATTTAATTTTCTGAAGAACGCTGGAAATATGTAAACAGGGGACTGCAATAGAACATACAAAAGTTTAGGCAACACTACCATTTTAATGAGGCCGACTCTACCCGTCATTGTCAGTGGCAGTTTGCACCAAGCTCTCGATTTGCGCACAACCATCTGTACCACAGGGTCAAGGTTTAAGGGCACAAAGTCCGATGGGTCATTGGTGACCAGGATCCCAAGGTACTTAAACTGGGCTGTCCAACACAGCGGTAAGGATATTTTCGGGGTCTGGGGGGGGGAGCCCATAACGGGCATGATAAACGATTTGGTCCAGTTTATGCGGAGACCCGAGTACCTACCGAAGGTCTCTATGACCCGCAACACAATGGGCATATCCACCGCGTAGTCTCGAAGGAATAGCAACAGGTCATCCGCATAAAGTGCCAATTTGTCAGTGCAGGGACCCGTACTGATTCCCTTAATGTCCGGGTGTGACCTAATCAAACAGGCCAGGGGCTCCATGGCTATGGCAAACAGGGCGGGAGAGAGGGGACATCCCTGTCTGGTGCCCCGTGTCAAAGGGAATGAGGAGGAAATGTATCCATTCACCAGGACCCTGGCGCGTGGATTCTGGTATAACAGTTTGACCCATTGTATAAAGTTAGGGCCAAAGCCCATGCTCCTCATAACTCCCCACAGGTATGGCCACTCAACACTATCAAAAGCCTTGGCCGCGTCCAATGAGACCACGACCTCGTCAGAAGGGAAATCATGAGGAGCCTGCAAAATAGTGTACAGCCTGCGCAAATTAATGGACGTGGATTTCCCAGGCATGAAGCCGGTTTGATCGGGATGGATTATGGATTCAATCACCGTGTTTACACGGACCGCAAGAATTTTCGCTAAGATCTTAGCGTCTGTGGGAATAAGGGAGATCGGCCTGTATGACTCCAAGAGTTTAGGGTCCTTACCAGGTTTTGGAAGCATTATTAGAATAGCCTCGGACATTGAGGGAGGAAGGCAGTCAGCGGCATATATGTTAACAAACATGTCTAGTAGTTGAGGTCCAAAGAACTTAATGTACTGTTTATATAGTTCCGTGGGAATACCGTCACTACCCGGGGATTTACCACTAGGAGCCGCCTCAACCGCCGACATCACCTCCTCCAAGGTCAGAGGCGCATCCAGGGCGTCCCTATCCTCAGGGGAAAGTTTAGAAAGGGGGATATTTGTCAGGTAGAGGTCTAGCTCCTCCCCGGAGCATGTCAGTCGACTGTTGTATACCTCCCTAAAATAACAAAGGAGTAGCTGTGCAATGTCGGGGGTGTTATCTGTAATGGAGCCGTCGGCGCCGAGCAGCTGCACTATCGTGGTCCCAGGCCTGTCGTAGTGCACCAGGTGGGCCAACAAGCTACCTGGTCTGTCCGCCTGCATGTATATATTATTGGCCCTAAACAAGAGGGAGCGTGCATTTTTGTCTGAGAGGTGAGCCAGCCAGGCCCCCTGAGCCGTCTGCCATCGGGCCTTCAGCGCAGGGGTGCCCTCAGTCAGGTAGCGTGTCTCCAGGTCCCTGCACTCGGTCTCAAGCTGTCTTTCTGTCGCCCTGCGAGCCACCTTGCAGGCAGCAATTTTGCCAATTAAGGTACCTCGCATATACGCCTTGAATGCATCCCAAACTACCGGAGCCGGGGCCGTGTCTGCGTTATCCGCGAAAAATCCCTCCCATGTGGGCGCTAATTCTGGGCATTCGCCCAGCTGGGCAAGCCAGGATGGATGCAACCTCCAATATGATTGTCCCCTCTGACAGTCCCCTACCAGTGACAGCACCAGGGGTGAATGATCGGATACCCCCCGTGCCTCGTAATGAGCGTCCATCACGCCAGGCACAAGCTCAGGTGAGACCAGGGCCAGGTCGATTCTGGAAAAGGAGCCATGTGTACTCGAGTAACAGGAGTATTGCCGAAGGGTAGGATTTCGAACCCTCCAGACATCTACCCACTGCATACTGTCTAGGAACTCTGCAAATTTAGATTTGGGAGGAATCAAGTCGCCCCCCGCTCCCTGTCTCGAAGGAGTCCTCCATCTGTCCAAAGAGGCATCCAACACAGCGTTGAAGTCTCCCAGGCAGATGACAGGAGTATGGGGGGAGGAGGCAACGAATGAGGCAGCCTTTTGCAGGACATCGTAGGAGAATGGGGGGGGAACATACACAGACAATAGGAAAAAATTTCGTGAAAACAGTTTGCACTCTAGAAATACGTATCTACCATAAGGATCTGTGTTTACCCTGATCATCTCGAACTGTACAGTCCTCCTTATCATCACCGACACCCCTCGGGAATAAGAGGAGTGTGAGGAATGATACGCCCACCCCACCCAAGGCCTGCGGAGCGATAACAGCCTATTCCCCTCCAAGTGAGTTTCACTCAAGCAAATGATATCCGGGCTATATTTCTTGATCATTTTAAATACTAGGGAACGTTTAACTTTGTTGTTGATGCCCCGGACATTCCACGCCAGAAATTTCAAGGGAGGCATGTCAGTCTAAGTATCAGCAGGGGCGCAGCTCTATTAGCAACCACCCGTCCAACCGGTGTTTTGCACCTATAATCATGTCGCCCGCAGGCCCCGAGCCCCGAGCCGGACCCCATAAAACAGTGCAAGCCCACCACACCCTCCAATTGACAAGCATATAGGCTTCTTAAATTCAAAACGAGCAACATAATAACTGCTGAGAGGCCAACGGCGGCCCCCAAACTTCCCCCCACCCCGTATACCTCCCCGAACTGTGGTATACCCATATCCCTAACTAAACTCTAACCTTGGAGATCCCAAAGCCTACGGCAACACTGTACCAGGTGTACAGATCAATCAACCCCAATACAAAAACCCTTTTGTACGTTAATGTCACTTCTCAGCAAAGTCCAGAACCATTAAGCTAGAGGAAGCTCCCTGGACTTATACTTGCGGAGTGTTGGCCCATATAGGAGGGCGACCCGGTGTCAGTCTGGAGCCAGCTGGCGGTCCCCCGGAGCATACCTGTCCAGCCAGGACGCCGCCTCCCTCGGCGAGCCGAAGAACTTTGTCTCCCCGTCCGCCACCACGCGGAGCCTGGAGGGGAACAGCATCGAGTAGGGCAGATTCAAGTCACGAAGACGTCTTTTGATGGGAAGAAACTGGGCCCGGTCTTTTTGAACGTCCGCTGCAAAGTCCGGAAATGCCGACACCCTGATTCCATTCCGGAGTAGGGGGCCCTTCACACGGCCCAGGCGCAGGACAGAGTCCCGATCCTTGTAGTGCAGGAACTTTGCAATTAAAGTTCGTGGCGGGGCGCCTGGGGGCAGAGGCCGGAAGGGCACACGGTGAGCCCGCTCCACTGCAAACTGGGAGGTGAAGGATTCCGCGCCATATGCCTCTTTTAGCCAGGACTCCAGGAAATCTTCAGGGTTTGCCCCCTCCTCCTTTTCGGGGAGGCCCACGAATCTCACATTGTTTCTGCGGAGTCTGCCCTCCATGTCCAGGAGTTTAGTTTGCATTGTCGCGACTTGCTGTGTGACTGCAGACACCGATCTCTGAAGAGGGCCACTGAGGTCCTCCAAGTTGGAGACCCTTGTTTCGGTTTCGCCCACTCTCTCCCGTATTCGCTGGACGTCCTGCCGCATCAATGATGGATCACACTGTACCTTCTCCATTTTGTCCGACAGACGTTGTTCGCTGGCCGCTATAGCCTCCAGGACCTGCTGGATGGAGGGAGCGGGTGGCTGTGTATTCGCCCCCGAGTCGGCCCCGGCCGAGGGATCCATTCTGGCAGGGGGGGAGGCCTTAGGTGATGGCTGCGTCGACTGGGTTGCAGGCTGTCGTGCAAACTTCTCCAATTTAGCAGCGGCAGCGCTCTGGCCACCCCTCACCATCGTATCAATGCCCAGCACAGCTCAGAGTCTCGATATTCAGTGTCAAGAGGTATAGCAGAAGGGTGGTAAATGCAGTATCAGCAGCTGCCAGGCACTGGGAAAGCCAGCTGCCAGGCCAGTGGGAGAAGGGGGGAACCAGGTGAATTCAGTGGTATATAAATGTAAATCCAATATGTGATGTTCCAAGGATAAAGGCAGGGGAAGGCAGCTGGGGCCAGTCCAAGCTCCTCCAGCCCAGCACAATCACACACTCACTGCACCCTGCTGTAAGGAGGAAGGGAGGAAGCTGCAAGCAAGATGGCCGCCCAGCACATTGATCATTCCCTCCTCTCACCCTGCACCAGCCTTCAGGGGAGCTGATTTATGCCTGTGTGAAGCCCTGGGGGTGCAGGAGTGAGGTGTCGCTGTCCCCAGGAGCCGCCAGCCGCTGTGTCCGCCTCCGGCGCGGGATCGCGCGCGCGCACACGCGCCCGGCAGAGCTCCAAAACTGAGGCCGGGGATTGAATTGCGGCCTAGGCCCGAGGTCCGGGCGGCCGCTGGCGCGAGCCGGGAGTGCTCGTTTCGGACAGTAACAGTGCCCGCTGCCTCCCCAGTACTGATAGGCAGGAGAGGGGACCAGGGAAGACCGCAGTATAGAGCCCCAGGATTATTTCAGGATCTTTTTCCAGGGAGCTCCTCGATCCTGCTGCCTAGTCCCTTGCTGCCGTGGCCATGCCCCCCAAAAGATCTGAATCTTTACTTGAAACGGTTCAAGTTCAAGATGGAATCGCTCAGGGCAGTGATTTCCAGTCTGGAGGAGGGAGATTACATGGTGTCAGTAGACCTAAAGGATGCTTACCTGCATGTTCCCATTTATCCTCTTCACCAGGCTTATCTGAGATTCGCGGTTCAAGATTGCCATTACCAGTTCCAGACGTTGCCTTTCGGTCTCTCCACGGCGCCGAGGGTATTCACCAAGGTGATGGCGGAGATGATGGTCCTCCTTCGTCAAAAAGGAGTCAATATAATTCCTTATCTGGACGATCTCCTGATAAAGGCGAGATCCAGGGAGCAGTTGCTACAGAACATCATACTCTCCCTGTCCATACTCCAACAACACGGTTGGATCATAAATTATCCAAAGTCACAGTTGGAACCGACGACAAGATTGTCTTTTCTCGGGATGATTCTGGACACAGAAGTTCAGAGAGTATTTCTTCCGGTGGAAAAGGCTCTGGAAATCCAGAAAATGGTAAAACAGATATTGAAACCACCAAGTGTGTCGATCCATCAGTGCATTCGGTTGTTGGGGAACATGGTGGCGGCCTACGAGGCCATACAGTTTGGCAGGTTCCATGCCAGAGTATTCCAGTGGGACCTGTTGGACAAGTGGTTGGGATCCCACCTACACATGCACCGGAAGATAGTCCTGTCGTCAAAAGCCAGGATTTCGCTCCTGTGGTGGCTACACAGTTCGCACCTACTAGAGGGACGCAGATTCGGGATTCAGGACTGGGTCCTGGTAACCACGGATGCAAGTCTCTGAGGCTGGGGAGCTGTCACTCAGGGGGAAAGCTTCCAAGGAAAATGGTCAAGTCAGGAAGCCTGCCTTCACATAAACGTGCTGGAATTGAGAGCCATTTACAATGGCCTTCAACAAGCGGTACATCTTCTTCAAGATCATCCCGTGCAGATCCAGTCGGACAATGTAACAGCAGTCGCGTACATAAACAGGCAGGGCGGAACGAAAAGCAGAGCGGCAATAGCAGAGGTGATGAAGAGCCTCCTCTGGGCAGAAAGACATGTAAAGGCTCTGTCGGCAATTTTCATTCCGGGAGTAGACAACTGGGAAGCAGACTTCCTCAGCAGACACGATCTCCATCCAGGAGAGTGGGGCCTCCACCAAGAAGTCTTCGCAGAGGTGACAAGTCTTTGGGAAGTTCCTCAAGTAGACATGATGGCATCTCGTCTCAACAATAAGCTTCAGAGATATTGTTCCACGTCGAGAGACCCTCAAGCAATAGCAGTGGATGTGCTAGTAACCCAGTGGGTATTCCGGTCAGTGTATGTCTTCCCTCCACTTCCGCTGATCCAAAAGTTCTCAGGCTCATAAGAAGAACAAGAGTTCGAGCGATCTTCATTGCCCCAGACTGGCCAAGGAGGGCTTGGTACCCAGATCTTCAGGAGTTGCTCATAAAAGATCCTCTGCCTCTTCGCGAGGACCTGCTGCTGCAGGGGCCGTGCGTGTATCAAGACTTACTGCGGCTACGTTTGACGGCATGGCTGTTGAGCGCCGGATCCTGATCCGAAAGGGTATTCCCAAGGAAGTAATTCCCACACTTATTCAGGCCGGGAAAGGAGTAACGTCGAAACATTACCACCATATTTGGAGAAAATATGTGTCTTGGTGTGAATCCAAGAAGGCTCCTACGGAAGAGTTTCAGTTGGGACGTTTTCTCCATTTTCTGCAGGCTGGTTTGGAGGCGGGCCTTCGATTGAGGTCAATCAAGGTCCAGATTTCGGCCTTGTCAATTTTCTTCCAAAAACAATTGGCCGCTCTTCTAGAGCATGCATTCCCAACCACGGTCCTCAAGGCACACCAACAGTGCAGGTTTTAGTGATATCCAGGCTGCAGCACAGAATGTTAAATCAAAATAACTGAGCTACTAATTAAGTCATCTGTGCTGAAGCCTGGATATCACTAAAACCTGCACTGTTGGTGTGCCTTGAGGACCGTGGTTGGGAAAGCCTGCTCTAGAGGTTCAGACCTTCGTCAAAGGGGTTCTGCACATCCAGCCTCCATTTGTGCCTCCAGTGGCACCATGGGACCTTAATGTGGTGTTGCAGTTCCTTCAATCGGATTGGTTTGAGCCTCTACAAGAGATAGAGTTGAAGTTTCTCACTTGGAAAGTGGTGATGCTTTTAGCTTTGGCATCCGCGCGGCGGGTGTCTGAATTGGGGGCCTTGTCTCACAAGAGCCCTTACCTGATCTTCCATGAAGATAGGGCAGAGTTGAGAACTCGTCAACATTTTCTTCCAAAGGTGGTTTCATCTTTTCACATAAACCAACCTATTGTGGTGCCAGTAGTTACTGACACGTTCACTGAGTCAAAGTCTCTAGATGTGGTTAGGGCTTTGAAGATTTATGTCGCTAGAACAGCTCGAATACGGAAAACAGAGTCTTTGTTTGTCCTGTATGCTCCCAACAAGATTGGGTGTCCTGATTCCAAGCAAACTATTGTGCGTTGGATCAGAAGTACGATTCAGCACGCTCATACTACGGCTGGATTGCCGTTACCATCGTCGGTGAAGTCCCATTCCACTAGGAAGGTGGGCTCATCCTGGGCGGCTGCCCGGGGGGGTCTCGGCATTGCAACTTTGCCGAGCAGCTAAATTCTACAAGTTTGACATCTTGGCCGATGAAGACCTCAAGTTCGGTCAATCGGTGCTGCAGGGTCATCCGCACTCTCCCGCCCGTACTGGAGCTTTGGTATAAACCCCATGGTCATGAAGTGGACCCCAGCATCCTCTAGGACGTAAGAGAAAACAGGATTTTGATACCTACCGGTAAATCCTTTTCTCCTAGTCGTAGAGGATGCTGGGCGTCCGTCCTAGTGCGTACTTTACCTGCAGTTTTGTTATTAGAGTTACACAAGTTGTGTTATATTAGTTTCAGCATGTTGCTGTAATTGGTTCATGCCTGTTGGCGTGTGTTCTGCTGAATGCCATGTTGTGCGGTACGGTTGAGGTGTGAGCTGGTATGTATCTCACCACTAGTTTAAAGTAAATCCTTTCCTTGAAATGTCCGTCTCCCTGGGCACAGTTCCTATAACTGAGGTCTGGAGGAGGGGCATAGAGGGAGGAGCCAGTTCACACCCATTGAAAAGTCTTAAGAGTGCCCATGGCTCCTGTGGAACAGTCTATACCCCATGGTCTTGATGTGGACCCCAGCATCCGCTACGGACTAGGAGAAAAGGATTTACCGGTAGGTATCAAAATCCTATCCCCCCCCCCCCCCCCCCCCCCGTCTAATCCCCAGCTGTGAAGTGGTTAATTATAGGAACAGGAATGTTTGTGTCTTAGAGGTGTACATAGATAATGGGTACTTTTCCGCAAGCTGCGCTTTGTGTTTTGTGTGATGCCTATACATTAGGTGGATGTGAGCCCATATAGACCACACGTTCCTAATGACAGTAAGCAGATTGTGCAGAGGAACAGAACATTTTGGAGCCTGGATGCAGGGCTGGGTGCACTGAAAGCCGTCTGAGGGATCAGATCTGTATTATGTTAGACGGGAGGAGGGAAATTGGACTTTTAAACCATTCTAGATAAGGTACTAGACATAACATTTTTAATAGGGATTATGCTGTGTGGGAGCCAAAGTAAATTTCCACAGTGAAATGCACTCAATTCTCGTTTCTATAATAAGATAATTCAAAATTAAGATCCAATGGTTTTCTCCAATGCACCCAGAGCAAATTATATCCGTTTATAACTCTTATTGCTCCCAGGCAGGTATCAGTAACCCATTTGTGTCTTAAGTGATTTAAGTTTTACAGTCTTTAAACTTTTAAGGATATTGAATTATAAGGTACCGGATTTCCGTGACTTTAAATTGAACCAGTCTAGTACAAATACCTTCACGTGGACATTTAAGCAACTTTATATTGTACAAAAAAATGTTTTTCTGTGATTGTTGCAGTTATAGAAAACCGGAATTGGAAAATACTGTACCGCAGACACTATTTGTGTTACCACCCCATTTAGGGCCTATGCCAGTTGGCATAATGTAACTTGCGTGATTACACTCTACACTTTGCCCAGAACACCGGGCCACACTCGTGTTTGTAAGTAAAACAAAAAAGCAACCAACTGGCCAAACCCGTGTTGCAGTGCAGGTGGGGCATATGTAACGTGCCAAGAGATTTAGATTTGGATGTGTTGTATTGTTTCTGTACAGGGTAAATACTGGCTGCTTCTGCATGTAGCCAACAAATGGTAGACCGCTTTATTTTACACTGCAGTTTAGATTTCAGTTTGGTTAAATCAGACCCAAATCTAAAGGGGGGTACACACGGGGAGATGTGTGCTGCTGAGCGAGCTATCACAGAACCCTCAGCACACATTTCTCCCCATGCTCATCACATAGCGCGATGGACAGGGATGATCAGAAGGGAGTATCAAAAGCTCCGGCCAGCGGGACCGCGCATCGTGATCGTTATTGTTCACAGACACTGGGGGGTCATTCCGAGATGATCGCTCGCTAGCAACTTTTTGCAGTGCAGTGATCATCTCAACCACGGCTAAACTGCGCGTGCGTATGCACCGCAGTGCGCAGGCACCGCAGTGCGCAGGCACATTGTACAAGTACAAAGCAATTCGTTACCGAGCGATGGATCGTTACTGAGCGATGGATTTAACGAAGAATCCATTTGCACAGCCGAACGCACTGTGATTGACAGGAAGAAGGCATTTATGGGTGTCAACTGACCGTTTTCAGGGAGTGGTTGGAAAAACACAGGCGTGTCCAGGAGTTTGCAGGGCGGGTGTCTGACGTAAAATCCGGACCAGACACTCTGAAATGATCGCAAGGGCTGATTAAGTCTAGAGCTACTTAGAAACTGCACAAAATGTTTTCGGCCCGCTCGGCAGCACACACGTTCGCACATTTGCAAAGCGAAAATACACCCCCCCCATAGGCGGCGACTATTTGATTGCAAGCCAGCAAAAAGTTGCTAGCGAGCGATCAACTCAGAATGACCCCCACTGAACAATCTGCACTATTCTGAATAGTTTGTAGTTCTGATCCATCGGAAATAGCCAAATCGCTCATAATATCGTCTATGGCACAGGTTCTCAAACTCTGTCCTCAGGACCCCACACAGTGCATGTTTTGCAGGTAATCCAGCAGGAGCACAGGTGTATTAATTACTTACAGACACATTTTAAAAGGTTCACAGGTGGTGCTGCTTATTTAACTTGGGATTCTATGAGGAGACCTTCAAAACATGCACCGTGTGGGGTCCTGAGGACCGAGTTTGAGAACCTATGGTCTATGGAATGGGCAACTTTAGTGTGTACCGTTTGCAGATATCTTGCAGATTGATTGATCTGCAGATGTATCTTTAGGTGTGTACCCACCTTTACACACTGCTTTTCTTTATATTTCCTAGTAGACACAGTATTTACTGTAGGATCATCTTCATATCCTATTAAGGTAACTTCTCCTTCCTCACAATTTAATGACAGAATATGGGCCAGTCAGCCAGTGTCTCTCTGTTAGTGCATATGGGCCAATGTGCTATATTCTATGTTTGTGAATTAGCACAGACTGCCAACAGCAATTCGCCAGACATGTGACTCGTGTATAATGTGTTCAGCTGGTAACTAATTGCATTCCTTTTTATTTCATAAGGTGCATACACACGGTGAGATTCGGGCTAACCCCAGTTCTATGCGACAGGGGCTAGGTCGTCATCGCAAGCACATAATAGGTGGGATTCAAATGTTTTATTGCCCCTGATCTCCCGTCTAAAGTGACGGGAGATCGCAGGGCGATATTCTATTGACCCCCGTTATCGCAATGATCGTGCCCATAAGAGACGAGTTTAGCCGCTTAAACCGACTAAACCCGTCTAAAGTCATGGGCGCGATCGCGGAAAGTCCTGTTTGGGCGTCCAAACGGGTCACATTTTGCGCATTTCAGCTCACCACCACTGGGGGTGGTGAGCCGAAATGCTAAATATCGCACTCATCGGCAGAAACATTTGTATACTGCCGGCGGGCGCGATGGGGGCGGGAGGGAGGTACAGAAGATTTGAATACCGCCCAATGAGTGTGCTTGCGATACTGACTATGTGCGATTTTGGTTAAGTGTCAATTTTGACTATCTTTTCTATGAGACCTGCACAGTCCTATCTAGGCGGGACCGCGCATCGGCATCGCATCGGGATCGCAAGATGACTTTCACCTTGCGATCTGCACTAACTTTTATTACGATTTTGACTATATAGTCAAAATTGTAAGAAAATATCTCACGTGTGTACACACTAATACGGTTTATTGTGTTATATATTCTAACCGTTGGTTAATCATCTTCTATTCTTACATTGGACGGTAGAGCTGCCCAGTTATGTGCAATGAAGACTTGCGTGTCCTGAACCCCTAACCCTATGTTCTAAATATGTGTCAGGAAAGCAAAATAAATGTCTCTTTGTGAGCAAAGGTCATTGTATTCTTTTTTGTTTCTATTTATTTGTTAGTAAATTTTGTGTGATGTGAGGAAAAAAGAAGAGAAAAATGTATAATCATAATTATTATTATTTATTTACCTTTATCATATGGCACCACAAGGTGTCTGTAGCGGGTGTGATATGCTTGACCCAAATACCCTGCTAACCCTATCCCTGCCTTCCTGCAGCCTGAACCTAACTCTCCCTGGTGGTGCCTAAACCTTATGATATCCGGGATCCAGGTCGACACCACTTAGGTCGACACGGACAAAAGGTCAACATGAACAAAGTCGACATGGAAAAAGGTCGACATGAGTTCACATTTTTTTTTCTTCATTTTTTTATTTATTTTACTTTTTCATACTTTGCAATACCGAGCGCAGCGAGGCATCTTGCCCGAAGCATGGCGAGCGAACACTGTGCACTAATTGGGTTTCCCGTCACTTTACGAAGAAAACGACACCAAAAACAGTAAAAAAAACACAACTCATGTCAACCTTTTTACATGTCGACCTTGTTCATGTCTACCTTTTGTCCGTGTCGACTTATTAGTGGTGTCGACCTTAAGTCCCAGACGCAACCTAATCACCCCTCCCTGCAACATAAACCTAACCCTCCCTCCCCCCACAGTCTATCACTAACCCTCCCTTCCCCGCAGCCTAACCCTATCCGTCCCTAGGGGTACCTAAACCTAACCCCCCTCTCTCCCTGTGTGCTAACACTACAGTAGTGCGCATGGGTGTCCCGGATTCCTGCATCTGCATTTCAGCTGACATTGGAGTTTTGGTGTCAGCATTTAGTCCGTGTGTCAGCATACTAGTGCCGGGAATCCAAATCCCGGCATTCTGACCGCATCCCGTCTGCATTACTTTACAGAATACATCAGCAGAAACAGTATTAACAATAAACAAAACAAGAAAGATAAGATTTAGGGGTTAATACAATTACCAGTGGGTACAAGTAAGTGTGCTTCTATACCGCACATTCGGTACTGCAAGAGTTGCAGATTTTTTTTTGCAGCCCGAGGGGGGTGAATTCAGATTCCCTTGTCTGTGTTTACACGCTGTTGCAGTGGCAACTCGCCCCCCTCATGGACGAGTTAGTTGGATTGACCCCCCACAGTACAAAACATTGCACAACATGGACTACAAGTTTTGTAAGCTTTTCTGCATCAATAGTCCAAATACCCAAATATGCAGCACAGGCTGAACCCAAAGGAGGGTGGTAGACAGATAGGAGTGACACATAGAGGAGATAGGAAGTGAGGAGCACAGTGCAGTGGGCTAGGATGATATCTGGATTGCTGTAGTTTGTGACTGCTGCCTGTTAATCATCTTCTCATCTTACATTTCATCAGGAACTGAAGCTGCCATTTACATTCCTCAGTGGGCACATACATGAGTTACGGATCCACGTGCCATGGACAAAACTTGGCTCAGAGTCTGTTGTGATCACCATCAACACTATGGAGTGCATCCTGAAGCTGAAGGACGGGGCACAGGTAAGGACTGCTCTGCTTTATAATACGGTTTCTTAAGTTGGGTACACACTGGGCGAACAATATATGGCTAGTGGGTCCATGGGTGTATACAAACGATATGTCTGTGAACGGCATTGTTCATATTGCATCGGCTGTGCAGCACAGCCAATGGGTGACATGTCTACAGATATATATCGTTGCATCTGGCTGTGTGTTCTGGCGGTCCACCGTACACACGGCAAGATGCAACAATATACCTGTAGAAATATCGCACACATAGCCAGATACATAGGAGCAACAGGGCTAATTCAGGTTGGACCGCAAATCGCGAGGTGTTCGCAGGAGGGGGGGCAGCAACTCTCTGTTTCCAAGACTGAGACGGGGGCAGCGTCTGAGAAACGGGGCGGCACAAGGCAAACGGTGGGCGTGACGGAGACGTGATCAGTGTGGCTGCGTGACGTCACACGTAGTCGATGCGATCACTAAAATGGCGGCGGGCCTCCTGTGGTTCTATTTTTAGCGATCACCCGGAAATTGCGGTGCGACTGCTTGCATGCCGGTCGCCCTGCAGCATACAATCCAAAGGATTGCAAACTCTGCTACTGAGGAGAATTTGCAATCCTTGCTGAATCAGGTCCAATGCTCACACAGCATTTTGTTTTTGTCTGATCTGTTTTGAAGTGCTGCAATGCAGGTGGGACAGATTAAAAATGTCAGAGGGATATAGATTTGAGAGGGGCGTGCCCAAATTAAAATCTAATGTCCAGCATTTGTGGGCTACATGCAGAAGCTGACAGTACTTATCCTCCAGAAAAATAAAAGAAAGAAAGAAGCGAATGTATTTTCACCTCCTGCATTGCAGCACGATTTGTCCAGGTGTTAAGTTACTTCTTCTTTTTTTTTTTTTTAAGCATTGCTCCCAATTCAAACTCAACCCTTACTTGTGATCTATGTGAATTGATCCAAGGTGCAAGACCTTAGGACAGTTAAGATGTGTATGCATTTAAATTAATTTACTAGTCCTGGATAATTATTACACCTACAATAGACCTGCACTCTATAAAGTACAATTTGGCAAATGTAGCGCAAGCACACAAACATGACTTGTGTTTCCATTTACAACTATTATCCCCCAGGAGAGAGAGGTGTTCTCCCAGTATGACACCACAGGGCCAGCAAAATGTGCAGGTCTGCATAACTTCACTCTTGAGCATTTCTTCCTCAGTCCTCTCTATCTTAGCTTTAATGTGGGGACCTTCCTCAATCCATGCTCCTGCTCTGTGGAGCATTTAAGCAGGTCGGGGAGTCTTGAGGAGAGGTGTAAAAACCTAGCATCGGCCCAGGGCATATATGCACATATTGGTGTTTTTTTATCCTGGGTATTGTATAGTCTCTATTTTAGACTATAGGGGAGAAAATCTATAAAATTAACTTTCTGTATTAAACATTATTCTCATATATATATATATATATATATATATATATATATATATATATATATATATAACATAAGTGGTCAGGGAAAGGTTAAACATCCCATAAATAATATACATGCATAGTATAACCACTAGGCGACAGAACACATTCTCCCTCTCATGGTAAAATGCCCGTCACTCTTTGCTGGCAGCTGCTCTCTGGTACAGTGCACTGATTGAGCACTCTGATCCACACACACACACAACAGACTTGGTAGAAGAAACTGCTACCACTGGGCATACACAGCAGCTTTGTTTCACCCCTTATGCTTCGGCTTACCACACTGTCCCTTTAAACCAGGACACATGAATTACACAGGTCCTGTGGCTGGCTGACTTCAAGCCTGAATTTCACCTGGTTTTAATCAGCCACAGAACCTGTATAATTAATGTGTGTCCCGGTTTAAAGGGATAGTATGGTAAGCCTACTTATACTGTATGTTGTGGCCGCAGATCTAGTAAGATCATATTATATACTACTGCTACCGTGGTCGTGATTTAAGTCGCTGACTTTGTGTGGTTTGGACAATTGGGCACTGGAGCTCCTCCTGCATTTGTCTGTAATTCTAATGATTGGAGCATTACAAGCTTGGGCGGGGGGGGGGGGGGGGGGGGGGCAGTATGCAAGCAGCCAATCAGAATCACTGCTGGTATCATCATCTACACTATGTTTACAACATTTGCACTGGAAAGCTCTCCAGTACGGGATGGTATCGATACCCCAACAGTCACCATCCCGATAGTTCCGAATGCCAACAGTGACATCCCAACGTTCAAAATTCCGACTGATCCCAGTGAGTATTTTAACCCTTCCCCTAACCATAACCCTCCCATCCCGCATTCTATCCCTAACCGTCCCGCCTCCCCCAGCAGCCTAACCCTAACCGTATCCCCAGTACTTACCGTCAGGATCCGTCAGGTTGCATCTGTCGGTATTCTGACAATAAGGATATTAACTACGTCCCCTCCAGTGCAGCGCTTTGCATGCAGTAAATTGGACATTGTTCCTTTTATAATTCTATTTTCAAGATAGATTTACTTCTTCTTATTGCTCATGTTTTCATATCCAAGGCCAATTAAGTAAACGCAACATGATGGAATATACACAATGCTATGTGAAATTGAACGCCACACAACTCTACAGCATGCCCTGGTATCTGTTGTTTATGAACATTGCATGCACAGACACATATATGATTACTGCGTGATTATTCTATATTGCTCACCATCCACCTTGAGTAAGTGTTTGGTACTCTTTGGTATGATGCATTTTGTGATTCCGCAATCTGGCTTTTGTTTATTTATATAAAGGAATTGAATAATGGAACAATTCTCCGTAAATGCACAGGAAAACTAAGAATTTAATAAACACAGTATTCACAAACTAAGTTAAGTACATATGGATGAAATTAACCGTTGTGAGGTAGGGGATATAGATTGTGAACTTCACTGAGGTGTGGGACTGATATAAATGATTTAATACACGCTGCGTATTATAAAGTGAAAATAAGAATTTTATGTGTCTTGTCTGTGTGTTTAATTCATTGGCTGATCCTGGGAACTTTGTCTTGTGCTGTACGTACACCTTTGTAATGTGGATATTATTCTCGCATGACATCTAAGTTCTGTTTAATATGTAGTAGTAATATTAATAATAAGTCCTACCCTAATTTATCAGCATACAGATATTTCCTCGTACATCTTTGCTGCAGTCACGCCAAACAGCCCTTCTTGACACGCCAGGTCACTTGAGAATCTTCTTGCGCCGGGCGTTGTCTTTGTTTCTTTTCTCTAACGTCCTAGTGGATGCTGGGGACTCCGTCAGGACCATGGGGATTAGCGGCTCCGCAGGAGATGGGGCACAAAAATAAAGCTTTAGGATCAGGTGGTGTGCACTGGCTCCTCCCCCTATGACCCTCCTCCAAGCCTCAGTTAGGTTTTTGTGCCCGTCCGAGCAGGGTGCAATCTAGGTGGCTCTCCTAAAGAGCTGCTTAGAAAAAGTTTTTAGGTTTTTTATTTTCAGTGAGTCCTGCTGGCAACAGGCTCACTGCATCGAGGGACTTAGGGGAGAGAAGTCAACTCACCTGCGTGCAGGATGGATTGGCTTCTTAGGCTACTGGACACCATTAGCTCCAGAGGGATCGAACACAGGCCCAGCCATGGAGTCCGGTCCCGGAGCCGCGCCGCCGACCCCCCTTGCAGATGCCGAAGATGGAAGAGGTCCAGAAGCAGGCGGCAGAAGACTTTTCAGTCTTCCTGAGGTAGCGCACAGCACTGCAGCTGTGCGCCATTGTTGTCAGCACACTTCACACAGCGGTCACGGAGGGTGCAGGGCGCTGGGGGGGCGCCCTGGGCAGCAATGTATAATACCTTTTTATGGCTAAAAAATACATCACATATAGCCCTTGAGGCTATATGGATGTATTTAACCCCTGCCAGATCTCACAAACTCCGGAGAAGAGCCCGCCGAAATAGGGGGCGGGGCTTATTCTCCTCAGCACACAGCGCCATTTTCCTGCTCAGCTCCGCTGTGAGGAAGGCTCCCAGGACTCTCCCCTGCACTGCACTACAGAAACAGGGTAAAACAGAGAGGGGGGGCACTTTTTTTGGCGATATTACTATATTTAAGCTGCTATAAGGATACAACACTTATATAGGGTTGTTCCCATATATATTATAGCGCTTGGGTGTGTGCTGGCAAACTCTCCCTCTGTCTCCCCAAAGGGCTAGTGGGGTCCTGTCTTCAATAGAGCATTCCCTGTGTGTCTGCTGTGTGTCGGTACGTGTGTGTCGACATGTATGAGGACGATGTTGGTGTGGAGGCAGAGCAATTGCCGGTAATGGTGATGTCACCCCCCAGGGAGTCGACACCGGAATGGATGGCTTTGTTTATGGAATTACGTGATAATGTCAGCACATTACAAAAATCAGTTGACGACATGAGACGGCCGGAAAACCAGTTAGTACCTGCCCAGGCGTCTCAGACACCGTCAGGGGCTGTAAAACGCCCTTTACCTCAGTCGGTCGACACAGACCCAGACACGGACACTGAATCTAGTGTCGACGGTGAAGAAACAAACGTATTTTCCAGTAGGGCCACACGTTATATGATCACGGCAATGAAGGAGGCTTTGCATATCTCTGATACTACAAGTACCACAAAAAGGGGTATTATGTGGGGGGTGAAAAAACTATCTGTAGTTTTTCCTGAATCAGAGGAATTGAATGATGTATGTGATGAAGCGTGGGTTAACCCAGATAGGAAAGTGCTAATTTCAAAAAAGTTATTGGCATTATACCCTTTCCCGCCAGAGGTTAGGGCGCGCTGGGAAACACCCCCTAAGGTGGATAAGGCGCTCACACGCTTATCAAAACAAGTGGCGTTACCGTCTCCTGATACGGCCGCCCTCAAGGATCCAGCTGATAGGAGGCTGGAAACTACCCTAAAAAGTATATACACACATACTGGTGTTATACTGCGACCAGCCATCGCCTCAGCCTGGATGTGCAGTGCTGGGGTGGTCTGGTCAGATTCCCTGACTGAAAATATTGATACCCTGGATAGGGACAGTATTTTACAGACTTTAGAGCAAGTAAAGGATGCTTTTCTTTATATGCGAGATGCTCAGAGGGATATTTGCACTCTGGCATCGAGAGTAAGTGCGATGTCCATATCTGCCAGAAGAAGTTTATGGACACGACAGTGGTCAGGTGATGTGGATTCCAAACGGCATATGGAAGTATTGCCGTATAAAGGGGAGGAATTATTTGGCGTCGGTCTATCGGATTTGGTGGCCACGGCAACTGCCGGGAAATCCACCTTTTTACCTCAGACCCCCTCCCAACAGAAAAAGACACCGTCTTTTCAGCCGCAGTCCTTTCGGTCCTATAAGAAGCGGGCAAAAGGACAGTCATATCTGCCCCGAGGCAGAGGAAAGGGTAAGAGAGGGCAGCAAGCAGCTCCTTCCCAGGAACAGAAGCCCTCCGCGGGTTCTGCAAAGCCCTCAGCATGACGCTGGGGCTTTACAAGCGGACTCGGGAACGGTGGGGGGTCGACTCAAGAATTTCAGCGCGCAGTGGGCTTGCTCACAGGTGGACCCCTGGATCCTGCAGGTAGTATCTCAGGGTTACAGGTTGGAATTCGAGAAGTCTCCCCCTCGCCTGTTCCTAAAGTCTGCTTTGCCAACGTCTCCCTCAGACAGGGCGACGGTATTGGAAGCCATTCACAAGCTGTTTTCTCAGCAGGTGATAGTCAAGGTACCCCTCCTACAACAGGAAAAGGGGTATTACTCCACGCTATTTGTGGTACCGAAGCCTGACGGCTCGGTAAGACCTATTCTAAATCTGAAATCTTTGAACCTGTACATACAAAAATTCAAGTTCAAGATGGAATCACTCAGAGCAGTGATAGCGAATCTGGAAGAAGGGGACTTTATGGTGTCCCTGGACATAAAAGATGCTTACCTGCATGTCCCAATTTGCCCTTCACATCAAGGGTACCTCAGGTTCGTGGTGCAAAACTGTCATTATCAGTTTCAGACGCTGCCGTTTGGATTGTCCACGGCACCTCGGGTCTTTACCAAGGTAATGGCCGAAATGATGATTCTTCTGCGAAGAAGAGGCGTATTAATTATCCCTTACTTGGACGATCTCCTGATAAGGGCAAGGTCCAGAGAACAGCTGGAGGACGGAGTAGCACTAACCCAAGTAGTGCTGCAACAACACGGGTGGATTCTGAATTTTCCAAAATCTCAGTTGACCCCGACAACACGTCTGCTGTTCCTGGGAATGATTCTGCACACGGTTCAGAAAAAGGTGTTTCTTCCGGAGGAGAAAGCCAAGGAGTTATCCGAACTTGTCAGGAACCTCCTAAAACCAGGAAAAGTGTCTGTGCATCAATGCACAAGAGTCCTGGGAAAGATGGTGGCTTCTTACGAAGCAATCCCATTCGGCAGATTCCACGCACGAACTTTTCAGTGGGATCTGCTGGACAAATGGTCCGGATCGCATCTGCAGATGCATCAGCGGATAACCTTATCGCCACGGACAAGGGTGTCTCTTCTGTGGTGGTTGCAGAGTGCTCATCTGTTAGAAGGCCGCAGATTCGGCATACAGGACTGGGTCCTGGTGACCACGGATGCCAGTCTGAGAGGCTGGGGAGCGGTCACACAGGGAAGAAACTTCCAGGGAGTATGGTCAAGCCTGGAGATGTCTCTTCACATAAATATACTTGAGCTAAGAGTGATTTACAATGCTCTAAGCCTGGCAAAACCCCTGCTTCAGGGTCAGCCGGTGTTGATCCAGTCGGACAACATCACGGCAGTCGCCCACGTAAACAGACAGGGCGGCACAAGAAGCAGGAGAGCAATGGCAGAAGCTGCAAGGATTCTTCGCTGGGCGGAAGATCATGTGATAGCACTGTCAGCAGTGTTCATTCCGGGAGTGGACAACTGGGAAGCAGACTTCCTCAGCAGACACGATCTACACCCGGGAGAGTGGGGACTTCATCCAGAAGTCTTCCACATGATTGTGAACCGTTGGGAAAAACCAAAGGTGGATATGATGGCGTCTCGCCTCAACAAAAAACTGGACAGGTATTGCGCCAGGTCAAGAGACCCTCAGGCAATAGCTGTGGACGCTCTGGTAACACCGTGGGTGTTCCAGTCAGTGTATGTGTTTCCTCCTCTGCCTCTCATACCCAAAGTACTGAGAATTATACGGCAAAGGGGAGTAAGAACGATACTCGTGGCTCCGGATTGGCCAAGAAGAACTTGGTACCCGGAACTTCAGGAGATGCTCACGGAAAATCCGTGGCCTCTACCTCTAAGACGGGACCTGATTCAGCAGGGACCGTGTCTATTCCAAGACTTACCGCGGCTGCGTTTGACGGCGTGGCGGTTGAACGCCGAATTCTAAGGGAAAAAGGCATTCCAGAAGAGGTCATTCCTACACTGGTTAAAGCCAGGAAGGAGGTGACTGCACAACATTATCACCGCATTTGGAGAAAATATGTTGCGTGGTGTGAGGCCAGGAAGGCCCCCACGGAGGAATTTCAATTGGGTCGATTCCTACATTTCCTGCAAACAGGATTGTCTATGGGCCTCAAGTTGGGGTCCATTAAGGTTCAAATTTGGGCCCTGTCGATTTTCTTCCAGAAAGAATTGGCTTCAGTTCCTGAAGTCCAGACTTTTGTAAAAGGAGTACTACATATACAGCCCCCGGTTGTGCCCCCAGTGGCTCCGTGGGACCTTAATGTAGTTATGGATTTTCTCAAATCCCATTGGTTTGAGCCACTCAAATCGGCGGATTTGAAATATCTTACATGGAAAGTAACCATGCTACTGGCCCTGGCTTCAGCCAGGAGAGTGTCAGAATTGGCGGCTTTATCGTATAAAAGCCCATATCTGATTTTCCATTCGGACAGGGCAGAACTGCGGAGGCGTCCTCATTTTCTGCCTAAGGTGGTGTCAGCTTTTCACCTGAACCAGCCTATTGTGGTGCCTGCGGCTACTAGCGATTTGGAGGATTCCAAGTTGCTGGGGGGCATTGAAAATATATATTTCAAGGACGGCTGGAGTCAGAAAATCTGACTCGCTGTTTATACTGTATGCACCCAACAAGTTGGGTGCTCCTGCTTCTAAGCAGACGATTGCTCGTTGGATTTGTAGCACAATTCAACTTGCACATTCTGTGGCAGGCCTGCCACAGCCTAAATCTGTCAAGGCCCATTCCACAAGGAAGGTGGGCTCATCCTGGGCGGCTGCCCGAGGGGTCTCGGCATTACAACTCTGCCGAGCAGCTACGTGGTCGGGGGAGAACACGTTTGTAAAATTCTACAAATTTGATACCCTGGCTAAAGAGGACCTGGAGTTCTCTCATTCGGTGCTGCAGAGTCATCCGCACTCTCCCGCCCGTTTGGGAGCTTTGGTATAATCCCCATGGTCCTGACGGAGTCCCCAGCATCCACTAGGACGTTAGAGAAAATAAGATTTTACTTACCGATAAATCTATTTCTCGTAGTCCGTAGTGGATGCTGGGCGCCCATCCCAAGTGCGGATTGTCTGCAATACTTGTACATAGTTATTGTTACAAAAAAATCGGGTTGTTCTTGTTGTGAGCCGTCTGTTCAGAGGCTCCTACGTTGTCATACTGTTAACTGGGTTCAGATCACAAGTTGTACGGTGTGATTGGTGTGGCTGGTATGAGTCTTACCCGGGATTCAAAATCCTTCCTTATTGTGTACGCTCGTCCGGGCACAGTATCCTAACTGAGGCTTGGAGGAGGGTCATAGGGGGAGGAGCCAGTGCACACCACCTGATCCTAAAGCTTTATTTTTGTGCCCTGTCTCCTGCGGAGCCGCTAATCCCCATGGTCCTGACGGAGTCCCCAGCATCCACTACGGACTACGAGAAATAGATTTATCGGTAAGTAAAATCTTATTTTTTGCTGAAAATGCGTCTTAGACAAAGCACAACTAGGACACACAAGGAGACTCTGCTGATTAATTTGATATGACACTTGTATATCTGTGTGCGACTGAGTCTCTGAGTCAGTACATGAAGTGCTGCAATGTCGCAGCCGCAGCTTTTTTCCAATACAAGTTCTGTTCTGCTCCATGGGGATCATTCTGAGTTGATCGCTAGATAAAAATGTTTTCTGCGCAGCGATCAAGTGAAAAAGCGGCACTTTTGCGCATGCGCGACGTACTTTCACAACGGGCTAAGTAATTTTACACCAGGCCTAGCGAAGCTTTTCAGTCGCAATGGCAACCGCAGAATGATTGACAGGAAAGGGGCGTTCTGGGTGTCAACTGACCGATTTCAGGGAGTGTTCGAAAAAACGCAGGCGTGTCTGGGAGAACGCAGGCGTGGCTGGCCGAACGCAGGGCATGTTTGTGACGTCAAATCCGGAACTGAACAGTCTGAAGTGATCGTAAGGTAGGAGTAGGATTGGAGCTACTCTGAACTGCACAATTTTTTTTTGTAGTCTCTCTGCGATCCTTTCGGTCGCACTTCTGCTAAGCTAAGGTACACTCCCAGAGGGCGGCGGCTTAGCGTTTGCACGGCTGCTAAAAACAGCTAGCGAGCGATCAGCTCGGAATGACCCCCTATATACAGACTCAGTCACACAATATACAAGTATTGCATAACAAGTTACTCAGCACATTCTCCTGGTGCATCCTAGTCGCATTGTGTTGCGACTAAGATGCATTTTCAGCAAAAAAAGACACTTTGTTGGCAGAGTTGCAGAGGACCTGGCGGCTCACTCACGCCAGACGTCTCACTCTGCATGGTGTACTGAGGCTGGATGTAGGAAGACCCATCTTTACCTTGCATGTTTACGGACGTCTCCATGGTATAGAGACTTGTGTAATCCCATTTGTGCGCTCCAGTCCCGATGGGGAACTTTTTCTTTGATCTGTGTGTCTTATTTGTGGAGTTCTATGTAACACAAATGAAATTCGCAGCGCTCGTCCAGAGAGATGCTTTTGGCCGCTTGTATTGGTTTAGTGTTCGGGGGGAAAAAAGCTTAGGCATAAATATTTTAACACTTGTATTATTGGAATCTGGTCTGAAAAAACGATTTGACAAAATCCGATGGCATGATGTCTATAGTGCCAAAAAGATTATTGTCGGAACATGACTTAACTGGAAATACATTTGTGAGTGTTCAGCAGGTAATAAAATATTTGGAAGACAGATCGATGCAGATTGTGTTCCGTGTTGTCACTGAGGTCAGTGTGTGAGCTGCTCCATGGCCAAGCGTTGTTGGCTAAATCCTTCTATCCTTAATACAGGACGCAGTAAACACGCCGTTACCCTAATCTGTAGTCTGTCACCAGCTTCTAGGCGTGATTCAGAGCCGCCCACAGTGCCGAAATTTTTATAGTCGAATAATTATTTGCAACTGTGCAGGCACAAAAAGTTCTGAAATCCCCCACGGCACATGCGTTACGCAGTGTGCACCAAAGGTGCTGTTGTGATCCATTCAGGCAGTATCAGAAATGTGGCGGAAAAATGATGGGCGTTCTGGGGTGGTGACTTGGAGGTGGTTACTAGTGGATGCATAAATGGGCCAAACAGTGGGCATGTCATGGGAATGCACAGCTGCAAGCATAGGAGGCTGTTATCGGACAGAGACCCTGCACCTGCCGTAGGGTTGCTGCAAGTTTCCATGGTGATGTATAAGGACTCGCCAGCTGCTATTACAGCGTGCATGGGCGCTAACAGTGATCATCTGAGTCTTAGCACATTCTGCCGCATGGCTGTCATTCATTCGTAGGCCGTTCACATGAAGTCGCAGACGGGTGACCACTGGCAGACGACGTTGCGTGCAACTCAGAATTTAACCCTCTGTGTCATCGTGTACTCTCGCTCACTATTGCTGTACTTAAAAACAAACCTGGTTTTACCTTCAAAAATAAAATCTACTAAAACTCGGTGTTGATTAATTTAAAATCAGTCAAAATAGATGTTGGGCCAGAACACACATTTATGAATATTTATGCAAAATATTTTTATTGAAAATTTTAAAATATACAATAAACATGGAATACTATACACAGGAAAAAAATTAAACAGGACATCACAAATCAATCTTAAGATCCAATAGATCAATAACAAAATAGCCTGTTCCGCGGTAGAATATACATTATCGCACATTGAGTAAACCTCACCAGGTAAAAAACTAATAACATCAGAGTATTTTATTAATATAAAAAAATTAATATTAAAAAAAATCACCTGTTAGCAAATGTGTGTTTCTGCAGCAGGATACATTGGTTTCCACAGGAAAACATTGGGGTGTAGAGTGGATCTTGATCCAGAGGCACCGGCTAAAGCTTTAGGGTGTCCCAGGATGCTTTGGGACCTCCTTTATAAACCCCGCCTCCAGGCACTGGAGCTCAGTTTCGAGTTTGTGCCTGCAGCAGCAGGTCACCAAACCGGGGTTGCACTGGGCAGTCCTGAAAAAGCTTTTCTAAGAATATTTCTTCAACTGGGCTGTCAGCGCTGTTTGTGAGGAGACACTTCAGCGCTGCAGCTCCATCACCTCCCAAGCAGCGTCGTATACTCCTGCGCCTGTTTCCGGATACTTGCGGTAGAGATGCTCCAGCTTAGGCGCACAGTCCCATACTGCTCTCCTGGATCGCGTGGCTGCTACGGGGAGGGGTCCTGCCATTAAATCGCGTTCCATCCGCAACTTAGGGAGACGGGTCACGGCGCTGGTGTGGACACTGTCACCGAGCAGGGATCGCACTAGACCGCCAAGAGTACAGGTCGAGTGTACTAACGCCCCATTTTATAAGACTCTGTAGTACCGGCGGTGGAAGTCCATCATAGGGAAACCGCCGCTTGACATGTAGCCCTTCCCCCGGCTCAGAGGGTCATCTCTGAGTAGATTTTCCCGCACTGGTGCTGCCTCACACTCTCCCTCATTCCCTTATAGAGACGCTGGGCACCATCTTCTGAGCATAGTTGCTACTGGTCTCTGGGATTGCAGGGTAAGGTCTCCCTTGTAAAGCTGCCTGTATTCAGCGCTGTGACTTTACAAACACTTGAGTATTCTACATGTCTTTATACAGACAGCGTTAGTTAGTGCAGCTTTATTGTGATCATTTCTGCATTGCCTATGACTGTGTGTGCCTGTATCTGCTGTGTGGTTTCATTCTGTGTTTCCCAACTATAACTGTCCCTACATTCTGTACCCTAAGAGGCTAGGTGCGTCTGGGTCTACTAATATAGTGCGTCACAGTATTTATCCAATACTTATATTCTACTGTGTATTCAGTCACATAATACCGGATTTATTCACAGGTGTTGTACTTTGTCTGGCAATATCGTACTTAGGGCCTAATTCAGACCTGATCGCTCACTACGGGTTTTTTTGCACTGCTGCGAACAGATAGTCGCTGCCCATAGGGGAGTGTATTTTCGCTTTGTAAGTGTGCGAACGCATGTGTAGCAGAGCTGTACAAACAGATTTTGTGCATTCTCTGCACAGCCCAGGACTTAGCCGCTGTGAACACTTCAGCCTGTCCGGTGCCGCAATTGACGTTAGGAACCCTCCCTGCAAATGCATGGACACGCCTGCGTTTTTCCAACCACTCCCAGAAAACGGTCGGTTACGACCCACAAACGCCTTCTTTCTGTCAATCTCCTTGCGATCGCCCGTCGAATGGATTATTTGCACAAACCCATCGCTGAGCGGCGATCCGCTTTGTACCTGTGCGACGCTTCTGCGCATTGTGGTGCATATGCATGCGCAGTTCTGACCTGATCGCAGTGCTGCCAAAAAATCGAGCGATCAGGTCTGAATTACCCCCTTAGTCGCTCTGTTGTTGCATTCTCACATAATGTCTTACAGAAAGGGCAGTAAATCAGTTGAAGCTCCTGCATCATGCAGAGCATGTTCCAGGGATTTACCAGAGGGGGAAGTGTTATATGACGGTCTGTTTACTAATGTCATATGCCTCCCAGTCAGTCCGCAGCTCCTGCAATGGAGCAATCTGGGCTGCGTTCACCAACCTACTGGGTACACTGGTGAAACGCATAGCGCCCCCTATGAGACCACTGGTGCACTGCATATCATATTGTCCCTATGGTTAATCCGCCTTGGGCGGAAAAATTGTCTAACCAACTGCAGCAATATGTCAGTCCTACACCAGGTCACTCCCGTGTCTCTGGGTCCTCTAAGCGGGCGGCTTCCTCCTCGCAATCCAAAATCCTCTCTGATGTTTCATCTGAAGAGGAGGGGGAGCATATGGTCCTGTCAGCCACTGAGTCCTGTGTTACTGATGAGGATTCTCCCTTGCAGATTGATGTCCCTGCCTTAGTGGATGTTAATAGCATTTCCTTCATTTTGGAGGATTCCACTACTGTGGCAAAGAAAACTGATAAGTTTAAACAGCAGAAGGTGATTAAAACTATATTACCCCATTCTCATCATTTTGTGGACATCCATCTAATGCAGGGAGGAAATTCCCTCTGCCAAAATGGGCCTTGGCTCGCTATCCTCTCCCTGCAGAGTTATGTAACAATGGGAAACTCCACCATTGTTGGATTCTCATGTTACCCACCTTGTGGTATCATTCTCTTTGCCTGTCACCACTGTCGCCTCACTGAAGGAACTGACAGATAAGCGTGTGGAGGGATGCCTGAAGTCTGTATACTCCTTTACTGGAGCCATTTATATACCTACTATAGCTGCCTCCTGGGCTGCAAAAGGTATTGAGGCATGGGTTCAGGCATTAGAGGAAGAGCTGCCTGAGGATATATCTGACAATGCCAGACAATACCTGTCTCGCAATACCACCGCCACCTTTATACAATCAGGAGGCGTCCTCTGATGCGGGTGTATGGCAGCCAAGGCGTCGACTACGTCTGAACTGGCTCACCGCATACTGTAGTTGAGGTCATGGAAAGTGGACTTAAACTCCAAAAGCGTTTTGAGGTACTCCCTTTTACTGGGGACATCATGTTTGGGGAAGACCTAAATAAAATGGTGTCTGAAATCGCAGCCACTATGACGGCTTTTCTCCCCACTACTAATCCTTCTGCACAGAAGGCATAGGTACCACTTTTCGTTTCGGCCTCAATGGAATGCAAAAGGTCAGGCATACCCGAGACAATCTCGTGCTCCCAAAACCACAAAGCCCAAGGCAGCCGTCAGCCTGCTTCAAAACATGACAAGCTTGCTGCATTACGGGGTGGGGCTCCCTCTGGGGGATCCCAGGGTAGGAGGCTGACTTCTACAGTTCACCCAGACCTGGTTAAAGATTACTTCAGACGCATGGGTACTGGAAGTTGTCTCTCACGGCTATTCTGTCTCGTTCAAGAGACGTCCCCCTCGCCAGTTTTGCAGTTATGGCCCTCCTTTTGGATCCGTTAAATGTGCAAACTCTACAAACTGTGGTGAGTTCTCTCCTGAGTACAGGAGTGATTGTACCAATACCTCAGTTCCAGAGAGGCAGAGGTTAATATTCGACCCCATTTCTGTCCCAAAACTCATTGGGTCCTTCCGGCCTATACTAAATCTCAAATCTTTAAACAAGTTTGTGAGTGTGTCCAGGTTTTATATGGAAACACTTTGCTCCATTGTACTGGCTAGGGAACCCGGAGACTATATGGTATCCCTGGATATACAGGATGGATACCTGCATATACCTTTTGCCATATTGCACCAGCAGTTTTTGCGGTTTGCTAATGGCAACCTCCATTCTAATTGCAGGCTCTGCCATTTGGACTGGATACGGATCCTCTGATCTTCACAAGGTCATGGCTGTTATGACGGCTCATCTTGACGACCTGATGATTCTGGCAAATTCCCACAAAGTCCTCCTCGGTCATCTGCAACTGACGTTAACATTCCTGCAAGCCCACAGGTGGCTTATCAAATGCAAGAAGTCCTCGCTGGTCCCAGCTCAGAGCATGGTAAACCTGGGGGGCACTTCTGGACACACGCAGTCAGAAGACTGCTTCAGTTGTCCTAGAGCAGGGGTGGGGAACCTTTTTTTCTACCGAGGGCCATTTGGATATTTATAAAATCCTTCGGGGGCCATACAAAAATTCTCAACTTAAAAAATTACCCTGCCCCCTAGAGGTACTGTGTGTGCGCGCCGGAGGCGCGCACGCGCCAAAAAAATGGGTGTGGGCAGTTAAAATGGGACGTGATACACATATGCCCCCAATAGTGCGGTGCCAGATCCACAATTGCCCCCACAGTGCCAGGTATACAAATGCCCCCACAGTGCCAGGTATACAAATGCCCCCCACAGTGCCAGGTATACAAATGCCCCTCACAGTGCCAGGTATACAAATGCCCCTCACAGTGCCAGGTATACAGATGTCCCCACAGTGCCAGGTATACAGATGCCCCCACAGTGCCAGGTGTACAAATGCCCCTCACAGTGCCAGGTGTACAAATGCCCCTCACAGTGCCAGGTATACAAATGCCCCCCACAGTGCCAGGTATACAGATGTCCCCACAGTGCCAGGTATACAGATGCCCCCCCACAGTGCCAGGTATACAGATGCCCCCCCACAGTGCCAGGTATACAGATGCCCCCCACAGTGCCAGGTATACAGATGCCCCTCAGTGCCAGGTTTACAAATGCCCCCCACAGTGCCAGGTATACAAATGCCCCCCCACAGTGCCAGGTATACAGATGCCCCCCCACAGTGCCAGGTATACAAATGCCCCTCACAGTGCCAGGTATACAAATGCCCCTCACAGTGCCAGGTATACAAATGCCCCTCACAGTGCCAGGTATACAGATGCCCCTCACAGTGCCAGGTATACAGATGCCCCTCACAGTGCCAGGTATACAGATGCCCTCCCCCCTCCCCTCTCCCCTCCGTGCTGCTTACCGTGCTCCTTTCGGCGGGACACGGAGGAGAGCGCGGCTGTCGGGTGGGAGCGGCGGCGTGTAGTACTTCAAAGCAGCCGCCGGTTCGAGAGCCAATAAGAGCTCGCGGACCGGCAGCCGCGGCTCCTGATTGGATGCCGGTCCGCGAGCTCTGATTGGCTCACGGACCGGCGGCTGGTTTGAAGTACTACACGCCGCCGCTCCCACCCGACAGCCGTGCTCTCCTCCCTGTTCTGACAGCTGAGTCACGCTGCCGCCGGACTGAGCGGCAGCGTGTCTCACTGACACAAGCTGGTGGGCCGGACCAAACGGCTTCGCGGGCCGTATACGGCCCGCGGACCGGAGGTTCCTCACCCCTGTCCTAGAGTGCCTATACACTCGGCGATGCAAGTACTTGGCCTGATGGTATCGGCCTGCGACATAGTAGAGTACGCTCAATTTCATTCCCACCCACTTCCCAGGTTAATCCTGTACAAGTGGTATGGCCTTCCTCATTGGATCAGATTTCACATGATCTCTTTGACTCCGGAGGTTTGCCTGTCACTGACCTGGTGAATCCAGGACCAGCAAGAGCAGGGGCCGTCCTTTCTGGGTCCCTGACTGGATTCCGCTTACAACGGAAGCCTGTTTGAGGGGATGAGGAGCGGTTTTGGACCAGCACTCTTTTCAAGGTCTTGGATCAAGGAGGAATCACTCCTTCCAATAAATATTGTGGAGCTGAGGGCAGTGTTCAATGCACTATTTCTCGCCCTACCCCTACAGGCCTGTTCAAGTACGATCAGACAACGCTACCTCGGTAGCATACATTAACCATTAGGGCGGCACTCGAGGCAGCATGGCAATAATGGAAGTATCAAAAATCCTTTATTGGAACGCCATCTGCCAGCCATATTGACAGTGTTCATTCCGGGTGTCCTGAACTGGGAAACAGACTTCATCAGTCGCCAGGACATGCACGCCGACAGAGAGACCCCTTCTACTTCCTTAGCACCCGGAATTCCTTGTACAGGGCCTTTGTGTCTACCCAGACCTGGCCAAGACTGGCTTTGACCGCGTGGCTCTTGAAGGATCACTCCTGAGGGCCAAAGGATTTTCCTAGGCGGTTATCCAGACTATGGGCCTAATTCAGACCTGATCGTAGCAGCAAAATTATTAGCAGATGGGCAAAACCATGTGCACTAAAGGGGAGGCAGATATAACATGTGCAGAGAGAGTTAGATTTGGGTGGGCTATTTTGTTTCTGTGCAGGGTAAATACTGACTGCTTTATTTTTACACTGCAATTTAGATTTCAGTTTAAACACACCCCGGCCAAATCTAACTTTCTCTGCACATGTTATATCTGCCCCCCCCCCCCCCCCCACCCCCCTGCAGTGCACATGGATATGCCCATCTTCTAACAAAATTGCTGCTATGGTCAGGTCTGAATTACCCCCTATGTTCAAAGCCCGCAAACCAGCATCTGACCGGATTTATTATAGGGTCTGAAATTCTTACTTCACCTGGTGTGCTGATAAGAATTATGATGTATATCGATTCAGAATGTCCAGAATCCTGGCTTTTCTGCAATGAGACCTTGACCCAGGTCTTCGTCTGGCCACCCTCATGGTTCACGTGTCTGCCTTGTCGGTATGGTTTCAGAGAGAAATTGCGTCTATACCTGACGTTCATACCTTTACTCAGGGCGAACTTAGGATTCAGCCTCCCTATGTCCCTCCTGCTGCTCCATGGGATTTGACTGTTGTACTAAAGGCCCTGCAAGAGTCTCCAATTGAACCTCATGAGTTGGCGGACGTTAAATGGCTCACGGTCAAGGTCCTGTTTTTGCTGGCTATTGCCTCTACAAGACGGCTATCGGACTTAGGCGCTTTGTTCTGTCATCCACCCTATTTGATTTTTCACAGTGACCGTGCAGTTCTACGAACTCGACCGGGTTATTTGCCTAAGGTGGTGTTATCTTTTCACCTTAACCAAGAGATTGTGGTTCCGGCCTTTATCTCTTCAGACTTGTTTTCTAAAGAGCGTTCTTTGGATGTGGTAAGGGCTATCCGTATTTATGTGGAGAGGACTGCCTCTATCAGGAGGTCAGATTCCCTTTTTGTACTGTTTGGTTTCCACAAATGTGGCTGGCCTGCGAATAATCAAACTTTGGCTTGATGGATTGGAATGGTGATTGCACAAGCTTATACGCAGTCTGGACTCCCAGCTCCTGCTTCTATTAAAGCCCATTCTACTCGGTCTGTTGGACCTTCTTGGGCAACCCGCTGTGGCGCGTCCTCGGAATAACTGTGCAAGGTGGCTGCGTGGTCCTCCGTGAACACGTTTATTAGGTTCTATGCCTTTCATACTTCTGCTTCCCAGGATGCTTCCTTTGGACGCCGGGTTCTCATGCCCGCTAAGGCGCGTCCCCTCCCTTGAGGAACTGCTTTAGGACATCCCAGATGTTTTCCTTTAGCAAACCAATGTATCCTGCTGCAGAAAAGAAGAGTTATGGTCTGCTTACCATTGTTAGCTCTCTTTCTGCGAGGTACACTGGTTCCACCCTGGCGCATCTAGCTTCTATGGGTTTGTATGGCATTAGCCGCTGGTCCCCTTTTCCTGTCGTGAGAATGTGGTTCTATGTGACTAACCTCTTCCTTCTCTCTTACCTGCTCCTGCATTGAACTAGTTAACGAAACTGAGCTCACAGCGCCTGGAGGCGGGGTTAAAGAGGAGGCCCCAGTGCATTCTGGGACAGCCTAAAGCTTTAGCCTGTTGGTGCCTGGATCAGGATACACCCCATTGTTTTCCTGTGGAACCAATGTACCTCGCAGTATGAGAGATAACAATGGTAAGTCTACCATAACGCTCCTTTTCAGCCCCAGAAACCAAACATTGATTGAGATTGATTTTTTTTTTCTTTTTCCCCCAGCGATTTTTAATAGATTAGAAACCATCCTTTTACAACATTTTCCCCTTACAGTCTTTAACACCAGCATGTGCTGTAGGAAGACCTATTAAAGCACAGATTAACCATTTAACTGGTTACAATTTTTTCCAAAAACTGTACCCAAAATGTTTATTATTTTTTCTCTTACGTCCTAGATGCTGGGGACTCCGTAAGGACCATGGGGATAGACTGGCTCCGCAGGAGACATGGGCACTATAAGAAAGACTTTAGGTATGGGTGTGCACTGGCTCCTCCCTCTATGCCCCTCCTCCAGACCTCAGTTTACTACTGTGCCCAGAGGAGACTGGGTGCATTACAAGGAGCTCTCCTGAGTTTCCTGTCAGAAAGTATATTTGTTAGGTTTTTTATTTTCAGGGAGCCTGCTGGCAACAGACTCCCTGCATCGAGGGACTGAGGGGAGAGAAACAGACCTACTTTAATGCTAGGCTCTGTTTCTTAGGCTACTGGACACCATTAGCTCCAGAGGGATCGGTACGCAGGTCTCACCCTCGCCGTCCGTCCCAGAGCCGCGCTGCCGTCCTCCTCGCAGAGCCGGAAGATAGAAGCCTGGTGAGTATGAGAAGAAAGTAGACTTCAGAGGCGGCAGAAGACTTCATGATCTTCACTGAGGTAACGCACAGCAGTGAAGCTGTGCGCCATTGCTCCCATACACCTCACACACGGCAGTCACTGTAAGGGCGCAGGTGGGGTGCCCTGAGCTGCATATGAACATCTCTCTGGCAAAAATATATATATATACAGGTTGAGTATCCCATATCCAAATATTCCGAAATACGGACTTTTTTGAGTGAGAGTGAGATAGTGAAACCTTTGTTTTTTGATGGCTCAATGTACACAAACTTTGTTTAATACACAAAGTTATTAAAAGTATTGTATTAAATGACCTTCAGGCTTTGTATATAAGGTGTATATGAAACATAAATGAATTGTGTGACTGTAGACACACTTTGTTTAATGCACAAAGTTATAAAAAATATTGGCTAAAATGACCTTCAGGCTGTGTGTATAAGGTGTATATGTAACATAAATGCATCCTATGCTTAGATTTAGGTCCCATCACCATGGTATCTCATTGTGGTATGCAATTATTCCAAAATACGGAAAAATCCGATATCCAAAATACCTCTGGTCCCAAGCATTTTGGATAAGGGAGACTCAACCTGTATATACAGCTGGGCACTGTATATATAAAGAGCCCCCGCCAGTTTTTTTAGTATATTTGAGCGGGACAGAAGCCCGCTGCCGAGGGGGCGGGGCTTCTCCCTCAGCACTCACCAGCACCATTTTCTCCACAGCACAGCGCTGAGAGAAGGCTCCCCGGACTCTCCCCCCTGCTTATTCCACGGTGAAAGAGGGTTTTAAAGAAGGGGGGGGCACATAATTTGGCGCATATATATATATATATATATATATATATATATATATATATATATATATATATATAAGCAGCGCTACTGGGTAAACCTATTTATTGTGTTTTTTCCTGGGTCATATAGCGCTGGGTGTGTGCTGGCATACTCTCTCTCTGTCTCTCCAAAGGGCCTTGTGGGGGAACTGTCTTCAGATAAGATGATTCCCTGAGTGTGTGGTGTGTCGGTACGCGTGTGTCGACATGTCTGAGGTAGAAGGCTCGCCTAGGGAGGAGGGGGAGCAAATGAATGTGGTGTCTCCGTCGACAACGCCGACACCTGACTGGATGGATATGTGTAATGTTTTAAGTGCTAATGTAAATTTATTGCACAAAAGATTAGACAAAGCTGAAGCTAGGGAACAGCCAGGGAGTCAACCCATGTCTGTCCCTATGTCGCAGGGACCTTCGGGGTCTCAAAAGCGCCCACTATCCCAAATAGTAGACACAGATACCGACACGGATTCTGACTCCAGTGTCGACTACGATGATGCAAAGTTACAGCCAAAAGTGGCTAAATGTATTCGATATATGATTATTGCAATAAAAGATGTTTTGCATATCACAGAGGAACCCCCTGTCCCTGACACGAGGGTACACATGTGTAAGGGAAAGAAACCTGGGTTCTAGAATCAACGCTATGTCCTTCTGCTAGACGAGTCCTAAGGACCCGGCAATGGACAGGTGATGCCGACTCAAAGAGGCATATGGAGGTTTTACCTTACAAGGGTGAGGAATTGTTTGGGGAAGGTCTCTCAGACCTAGTCTCCACAGCTACAGCTGGTAAATCAAATTTTTTGCCGTATATTCCCTCACAGCCTAAGAAAGCGCCACATTATCAAATGCAGTCCTTTCGATCACCAAGAAACAAGAAAGTACGAGGCGCGTCCTTTCTTGCCAGAGGTAAGGGCAGAGGAAAAAAGCTGCACAACACAGCTAGTTCCCAGGAACAGAAGTCCTCCCCGGCCTCTACAAAATCACCCGCATGACGCTGGGGTTCCGCTAAAGGAGTCCGCCCCAGTGGGGGCACATCTTTGAGTTTTCAGCAACATCTGGGTTCACTCACAGGTGGATTCCTGGGCAATGGAAATTGTTTCTCAGGGTTACAAGCAGGAATTCGAAGAGGTGCCTCCTTGCCGGTTTTTCAAATCGGCCCTACCAGCTTCTCCCCCGGAAAGGGAGATAGTGTTAAATGCAATTCACAAATTGTATCTTCAACAGGTGGTGGTCAAGGTTCCCCTGCTTCAACAAGGGAAGGGATATTACTCAACCCTGTTTGTAGTCCCGAAACCGGACGGTTCGGCCAGAACCATTTTAAATTTAAAATGCCTGAACCTATACTTGAAAAGGTTCAAGTTCAAGATGGAATCGCTAAGAGCGGTCATCGCCAGCCTGGAAGGGGGGGATTTTATGGTATCTCTGGACATAAAGGATGAATACCTTCATGTTCCCATTTATCCACCTCATCAGGCGTACCTGAGATTTGCGGTACAGGATTGTCATTACCAATTTCAGACGTTGCCGTTTGGGCTTTCCACAGCCCCGAGGATTTTCACCAAGGTAATGGCGGAAATGATGGTGCTCCTGCGCAAGCAAGGTGTCACAATTATCCTGTACTTGGACGATCTCCTCATAAAAGCGAGATCAAGAGAGCAGTTGCTGAACAGCGTCTCACTTTCACTGAAGGTGTTACAGCAACACGGCTGGATTCTCAATATCCCGAAGTCGCAGTTGGTTCCTACGACTCGTCTGACCTACTTGGGCATGATTCTGGATACAGACCAGAAAAGGGTTTATCTTCTGATAGAAAAAGCTCAGGAACTCATGACTCTGGTCAGGAACCTATTGAAGCCAAAACAGGTGTCAGTGCATCACTGCACTCGAGTCCTGGGAAAGATGGTGGCATCATACAAAGCCATTCCCTTCGGCAGGTTCCATGCGAGGACTTTGCAAAGGGACCTACTGGACAAGTGGTCCGGGTCACATCTACAAATTCATCAGTTGATTACCCTGTCCCCCAGAGCCAGGGTATCTCTCCTGTGGTGGCTGCAGAGTGCTCACCTTCTAGAAGGCCACAGGTTCGGCATTCAGGACTGGATCCTGGTGACCACGGACGCGAGCCTCCGAGGGTGGGGAGCAGTCACACAGGGAAGAAACTTCCAAGGTCTTTGGTCAAGTCAAGAGACTTGTCTTCACATCAACATCCTGGAATGAGGGCCATATACAACGCCCTACGTCAAGCGGAGACCTTACTTCGCGACCAACCAGTTCTGATCCAGTCAAACACCATCACCGCAGTGGCTCATGTAAACCGCCAAGGCGGCACAAGGAGCAGAGTGGCAATGGCGGAAGCCACCAGGATTCTTCGCTGGGCGGAAAATCATGTAAGCGCACTGTCAGCAGTGTTCATTCCGGGAGTGGACAACTGGGAAGCAGACTTCCTCAGCAGACACGACCTGCATCCAGGAGAGTGGGGACTTCATCAGGAAGTCTTCGCACAGATTGCAAGTCAGTGGGGACTGCCCCAGATAGACATGATGGCGTCCCGCCTCAACAAAAAGCTACAGAGGTATTGCGCCAGATCAAAAGACCCTCAGGCGTTAGCTGTAGACGCCCTAGTGACACCGTGGGTGTTCCAGTCGGTCTATGTGTTTCCTCCTCTTCCTCTCATACCCAAGGTGTTGAGAATAATAAGAAAAAGAGGAGTGAGAACAATTCTCATTGTTCCAGATTGGCCACGAAGGACCTGGTATCCGGATCTGCTGGAAATGCTCACAGAAGATCCGTGGCCTCTTCTTGTACGACAGGACCTGTTGCAACAGGGGCCCTGTCTGTTCCAAGACTTACCACGGCTGCATTTGACGGCGTGGCGGTTGAACACAGGATCCTAGCGGAAAAAGGCATTCCGGATGAGGTCATTCTTACGCTGATAAAGGCTAGGAAGGACGTGACCGCTAAACATTATCACCGTATATGGCGAAAATATGTTCCTTGGTGTGAGGCCAGGAATGCTCCTACGGAAGAATTCCATCTGGGCAGTTTCCTTCACTTCCTACAGACTGGAGTGAATTTGGGACTAAAATTAGGCTCCATTAAGGTTCAGATTTCGGCCTTATCCGTTTTCTTTCAAAAAGAATTGGCTTCTCTCCCAGAAGTACAGACTTTTGTGAAGGGAGTGCTGCATATTCAGCCTCCTTTTATACCTCCGGTGGCGCCTTGGGACCTTAACGTGGTGTTGAGTTTCCTTAAGTCGCACTGGTTTGAACCACTTCAAACGGTGGAGTTAAAATATCTCACTTGGAAGGTGGTCATGTTATTAGCCTTGGCTTCGGCTAGGCGAGTGTCGGAATTAGCGGCTTTGTCTCATAAAAGCCCCTATCTGGTTTTTCATATGGATAGAGCGGAATTGCGGACCCGTCCTCAATTCTTGCCTAAGGTGGTGTCATCTTTTCATATGAACCAACCTATTGTGGTGCCTGTGGCTACGCGAGACTTGGAGGATTCCGAGTCCCTTGATGTAGTCAGGGCTTTGAAAATTTACGTGGCCAGAACGGCTAGAGTCAGAAAAACAGAAGCGCTGTTTGTCCTATATGCAGTCAACAAGGTTGGCGCCCCTGCTTCAAAGCAGACTATTGCTCGCTGGATCTGTAACGCGATTCAGCAGGCGCATTCTACGGCTGGATTGCCGTTACCAAAATCGGTCAAGGCCCATTCCACTAGGAAGGTGGGCACGTCTTGGGCGGCTGCCCGAGGGGTCTCGGCACTACAACTATGTTGAGCTGCTACTTGGTCGGGTTCAAACACCTTTGCAAACTTCTATAAGTTTGATACCCTGGCTGAGGAGGACCTCCTGTTTGCTCAATCGGTGCTGCAGAGTCATCCGCACTCTCCCGCCCGTTTGGGAGCTTTGGTATAATCCCCATGGTCCTTACGGAGTCACCAGCATCCTCTAGGATGTAAGAGAAAATAAGATTTTAAACCTACCGGTAAATCTATTTCTCGTAGTCCTTAGAGGATGCTGGGCGCCCGTCCCAAGTGCGGACTACTTCTGCAAAACTTGTATATAGTTTTGCTTACATAAGGGTTATGTTATAGTTTTCATCGGTTTTGGACTGATGCTACGTTGTTTTCATACTGTTAACTGGTTAGTATATACACAAGTTATACGGTGTGATTGGTGTGGCTGGTATGAATCTTGCCCTTGGATTAACAAAAATTCTTTCCTCGTACTGTCAGTCTCCTCTGGGCACAGTTCTCTAACTGAGGTCTGGAGGAGGGGCATAGAGGGAGGAGCCAGTGCACACCCATACCTAAAGTATTTCTTAAAATGCCCATGTCTCCTGCGGAGCCCGTCTATCCCCATGGTCCTTACAGAGTCCCCAGCATCCTCTACGGACTACGAGAAAAAGATTTACCGGTAGGTTTAAAATCTTATTTTTTTAATTATATAAACAATAGTAATCTTAACACTATTTAGTTCAATTGTCTTAACAAATATGAAGATTGGTAAAAAAATTATAATAAAGGTTATATAGCTCTCCTTTACATAATTTAGTCGTTTACAAAATCAACAATTTTGGAGACATTTTTGGGAAATAATCACACCAAATTTTTTTTTAAAGCATAATTATATTTAAACTTTTTTCAGGACTTTAGAGATCAACTAATCTCTGACAGAGACTGCATCAATGTACGGTATGCAGCCGCCTGGATATGCGAAGCCGCCAGTGGGCATCTCAATACAAGTTGCGACACCAGTGACCGTGCCATTTGCGGCAGCATTAGCTCTCTGAATCAGGATCATAGTCGCTAGATTTAAAGTGGCAATTAGTTTTTAGTTTTGCAATTAATCTTGCATCTATGTCGCCGTAATTGTTCCGGGACCAGCAAATTGGGCCTATTAATATTTGTGATATAGATTAGAACGAATGTCCGATATATTGTTCGTGCGGGTGTAGGCAAATTATATGTAGCTCTCTGACATAGACATAGTTCAGACATATCTCATCGGCTGTACCACAAAGCCAATTGCTGATATATCTTTAGAAGAATTGGCACATCTGGCTGTGTGTAGGGGCTGTCGTACACTTGCTGAGGGGGCTGATGTCACAGGTGGGTGTGCAAATTCCTGGCCGGCTGTGGTGCGAGACAGACACATCGAGCGGCCGATCGGTAAGTGTATATGCTTACCTGGATTGGCCAATCTGTCTATGCGATGTCAAGTCCGGCAGTACGTATGGTGTAATGGTTAGCGTTACTGGCTCACAGTACTGAGGTCGTGGGTTCAATTCCCACTATGGCCATAATTGTGTGGAGTTTGTTTTTCTCCCTGTGCTTGCGTGGGTTTCCTGCTGGTGCTCCGGTTTCCTCCCACAATCCCAAAATATACTGATAGGTTAATTAGCTCCAAACAAAAAAAATAAATAGAAATTATCCCTAGCGTGGATGTGTGTGCATGTGGTAGGGAATATAGAGTGTAAGCTCCACTGGGACAGGGAATGATGTGAATGGCCAAATATTCTCTGTTAAGCGCTATATAAATAACTGGTAATAAATAATAAGTCCGCCTTCAAATCGTAACGCTGTGTACCCAGTTTTAGTATTTGGTGCATTGTAATATTCATATGGCATCATATTGGCCATCTGAACATTCAAATGCCTGCAGCAGCAGAAGCGTTAACAGCACCCAGCCACTGGAATAGACCCCATAACAAAATGTGTGAAGTGCTCTTTTTATATATGTTCATATATCCTGCTTGTTTATTAGGTTAGAGTTTCAGGAGGTCCGCAAGTGTAAGTGATATGATCATTAGTCACTTAGTTTTATGTGTTTTGCTTCTAGCGCCTGTTGATAGCCTTTTGACACCAAGTGAGGAATTATGTGAGTGGACACTGAACTGATGAAGATTTAAGAATGTCACTTTAGAACAATATACAACTTATATACCCTGCAAGACATCCAAAAAACCTTTATAACATTTGAGATATTGAAACACTGAATTAATTTTTTTCATATTTTTTTTATTTGAAGTTTTCAGCACATAGACATACAGAATACAATACGAGTTTGCAGTTTGAAGAGACCACATAAAGTGCAAAAAAACATTTATTATAATGAAGAATCCGAACATAAAAATACACCTAACAATACACATTTAGGGGGATATTCAATTACTGCTGAGTTTTCCGACAGTCAGAAAACGGCATTAATTCGACTGTTGGCTATTTAATCGTGGGCATTTTCAACAAGTTTTTGCTCTATTTTCGCGATGCCTTTTCGACTTTTTTTATTTTTGTCGATCCGGCATGGACGAAAACGGATCAAAAAACTGTCAAACGGCTGCGAATTCAACAAAGCGAATTCACCGCCGATCCACGTGGTTTTCGCCCTGGCCAGATTTTTTGATAAGTCGAAAAATCGGGCCAGGCTTTGAATAGGTCGAATGTGAATTCGACCTGCACACTGGTGGAAAGTGCCGTTTTTCAACAAGTCGAAAAAACGGCGCTAATTGAATACTCCCCTTAAACTCCAAGTTGTGGAGATATAAAAAGTATGTATACATGATTGATGGAGGAGTGTCAATCAAAATTTTTAGCATGAATCTATTGACAAATCGATTCGATACTGAAGCAGATACAGTATATAGTGATAGTAAAATACCACACTATAAACTCAGATGGTATCACATCTGTTAAAGTACACTAAACACACCAGTAATCTTCTAAATGAATAAGAAATTAAGGTAGTAAATTAAAGAAGGGAGAAGAGTAGAACAAAGATATAGGGAAACAAATACTAGACGCATTCATGAGAGGTAGGGACAATACAAAACAGTATACCCAGACTGTAATGTGTGGATCCTGAATATTGTGTAGGCTACGTTTCAAAATACAGACCCTAATTTTGGTTGATCATAAATCAGGGGGTGGAGTCAAGCTGTCGGTAATAGAAACAGGAAGTAGATTTGAATAGTTTGTATCACGGAATTTATTTAATTGTTCTCCTCTAGCCTGATTTTTTTTCCAAGACCATATTTGGTATGTTGTTTTCCAGCAAAAGACTTTATCATAGACATTTTGTTAGTGCCGGGCCTGTAAATTTATTTTATTTTAACTTTCTATGAAGATTAAAATAAAGTATTTTGCTTTGGTAGAGCGAGTAACTGTCACCCAAAACACACTGGTTTTAGGTAAGTAGGGCTGTTTCCGAGCTGCATGCAAAACTGGCGCATCTGCGAAAAATGCCTCTGAATCTGTCCCATAGTGCATGAATGAAGACTGGAAAGTAGTGATATTTGGTATTATGGGAAATGTACTTCCTTATACATACAGCACTTTTATCAGGGGTCTAATAGAACTGTATCCTTTATTGTTCTTATAGATACCAGTTTTACTTCATTCATTATGTAGTTAGTAGAGTAAAAAGGGCCACGGGGAGTACAAACCACTTGTGCATGGGTTTTGAAAGTCCAAGAAAGACAACATGACGGTGTTATGCATAGCCCCTTGGTAGGCCTTGCTCTGTAGACTCCTATGCCAAAATAAGTGATCTTTTGTATCACTGCTTAAAAGTGCTACAGCAAAGGCTGTCTATGGCTGATCTGAGTAACATACATGACACAACTGAAGTGTTCTGCTGCTGCTCTGGTGCAGGCTGCCATAGTAGGGGCTGGTGCTCCCCGAACCAAACATGCTGACTGACCGCTTTGCGGAAATGCATGATGTGGACCAGTTGAGTCCTATACAACTATGTGTGGGTTGCTCTGTTTCGCTTAACCAGATGATCCTATCAGTAGTGTTTCCATAGATGCTGGGTGTGGCTGTAGCTGGCTGTAATACAGAGGAGAGTTAGTACATTTACTTTTTAACAGATCTGGCTAACACTAAACAATGTACTTTCCATGTGCGGTTCATATCTCAAAGTGTTAGGATCAGCTGTAGCAGTCACTCCTAAGATGTTTTCTTTACAGTTAAGGAATATATGTAAATATAAAATTGGCTAAAGTTGTAGTAGGAGATGTGGGTATAGACAGTCGCTGAGGAGGAGAGAGCTGTAGTTGAAGTGCAAAAGAAGAGGGCTGTGAGAACAGGAGGGAAAAGGGCCCTGCTCCAAGAAGCTTACAATCTAGGGGGAGGGGGGGGGGGGGGGTTGACAGACAGACGACATGAGGTGAAATCTTACTTATAAAAGAGAGAATTAATTTCTGTGGGAGGTGGCGTCGGACGTCGTTGCAATCTCCAGCTGCGCAAGTGTCGACAAAGTACAGTAGTGCAGAACGTGATGTGTAGTTCCGGAATGGCCCATAACATGTCTGGAAATATACCTTCCCCCCTCCCCCCCCTCCCCTCCCCCCAAAGGTTGATTATTATTCTACTACAGAGTAGCGGTGTTGGTCTAGATTACGGTGAAATAAAACTGTGTGACCTATTAGCGTTCTAGTCCGCTTCAAGCCCCCAGAGTCCAGCATTTGTAGGTGCTGTCTTGCAGCCATAAGGCAGCAGATAGAGTTTGATTTGCGTATCATCCTGCTATTATTTTGGCGACATGAATTCAAAACAATTTTGTGCATGCTTTTTCTAAAGCGGGGACAATACTATTGTAATGTTCCCCTTTCCCCCTTACCTCCCGCGTCTTCTCTGTTCCTCTCGCATCCGATGGCAAAAAAAAAAAAAAGCATGTGTGCAAATGGCAGCTCTTGGCTGTTGTGCCGCCACACCTTTCCATCACCATTTACAGATGGACTTTATTAAAATGCATATGTTCCCAGGGCTTCATCTAAGGAGAGGTGGCACGTTGAGAAATATTTTCAGAGGTGGCAGTACACCTTCAATCAGTTTTACGTTGAAAAGAGAACTAATCCAATTTTTTAAAATAAAAATTCTTGCTATCATCTGTAATCATTATTACGATGTTTTATTACAGTAGCTTTTGAACGATACAAGATTTGTCATGTCACCTATTTGTAAGTTGTCTCTCAGCAGCGATTATAGTGCATAGAAAAGTGTGAGTTGCTGCACGTTGCCATTAGCACTTCTTTCCGTTTCGGTGAGTTAGTAGGCCGTTATTGATGAGAGTACTTCTCGTAATTGCACATCTAATGAGTCCCCCTGTGGTGGCAGAAACACACAGTCCCACTCTGTTTCTGATGATGAAGTTGACCCGTAATGACACATACTAATAGTTTGAAATGGTAATCTAACATTTTTGTGGAGTAATGGAGCGACGTTTTGGCCTATTTAGATATTCGATAGCTAAAGGAAAACAATCCATTTGGATCAACTTCACTTATATGCCCAGAGTTGTTTAACTGAAGCATCTCTGGATGGAAACGAGTTTTCCTTTCTGTTGTAAGTCACAGAACGTGTGCTAGCATATTTTCTCTTCTTGGCCCATCTTCTGATTTCGTGTACATTTTCTATAATAGCTGAGCAGTTAGGTAATGACTGACTGTCTTAGGATTCCACTAAATTCCTTTAATAGCTGGGCATATTTGTGTAGGTGTAGGGTAATGTAGCCTGCTAAACCTTACCAAACATGCCTCCGTAGCTTTGAAGAAAAAAAAGCACTTTTAAACAGTAATGGCATTTTTTTTGTTTGTGATGGTAATTACTGTATGACGAATGGTGGAAAGTTTTCACGTCTAGTTTAGAAGACTGGGAGTTACAGTAATGGCAAGTAAATGGTTTCAACATTTGCTGATAATGATGATTTCCTCTGGAGGCTGACAATACTCCAATCCTTCTGGACAGGCTTTCCTACTCACTGGCTCAATGAGCTGTGTGCAATTTGCTTTAAATTCAGAGGTCATATGGTTCAAACTAGTTTAAATTATGTGTTTTTAAAAAAAATGTAGATACTGTAGACAAGCGCCGTGTACATCTGTCACACTGGTGGGCATGTCTGCAGATCTAGGGGTCTATTTACTAAGCCTTGGATGGAGATAAAGTAAACTGAGATAAAGTACCAGCCAACCAGTTCCTAACTGCCATGTCAGAGGCTGTGTTTGAAAAATGACTGTTAGAAGCTGATTGGCTGGTACTTTATCTCCATCCAAGGCTTACTAAATAGACCCCCCACACACGCACTTGTAGGTTAATCCAACAAGTATGCTTAACCTGAAGCAGTGCGAGTAAACGCTCAAGACGTGAGGAAAACATACAAACTCAACACAGATATGTCCTCAGTCTGGAATTGAACCCAAGAACTCGCTGCTGTAAGTCCGTAATGCTAACCGCTACCCCAACCATGCTACACTTGGTCTTTGTGATGTGCTTAATAACATGCTGCGCAAGCAGCAGTGCTGAGAAGGTGCTGTAACTTATAGCGAGCAATCAGGCATTTGCTGTCCTTTCTTTTACTAGGAATATTACAAGTTGTTTAGTATGTTACGTTTGGCAACTCTTTACATTATTGTGTATTTTGGTATTGTTTTGATTTATCAATAAAGCTTTTTTTTTTTATTGAAAAATGTATTCTTTTAGAAAGGAGTAGTATAGGGGGTTCTAGTGTCCATGATATCTCTGAATACCAAGCATTTTTTTAAATTACTAATTTTTAGCAATTATTCATCTGTTACTGCCATATATGGCTTTGTCCACTGTACACACAATGCGATTTCCCTGTTAGTATTCTTACCTTGCTTATCAATCTAGTGGGTGATCAATGGAGAGAAATACATACAGGTATGTGCATAGACGAGACGGAATGAAATTGTCTGTAGCCTTTCATACGCTATTTATGACATTAACTCATTGATTATACAAGTGTTTCCTGTAGTTTTTGGCCAATGGGAAATAAGATTGCAGTGGTGTGTGGATGCAGAAGGGAAGTACATAGAAGGTGAACTGTACTTAATATTATTAAACGTAAATGATAGCGTCAGTCTCGTTATTTAATAGCCACACCTCGTATTATGATGATGATGATTACAGGTTAAGTATCCCATATCCAAATATTCCGAAATACAGAAATTTTTGAGTGAGACTGAGATAGTGAAACCTTTTTCTGATTGCTCAATGTACACAAACTTTGTTTAATACACAAAGGTATTAAAAATATTGTATAAAATGACCTTCAGGATTGGTGTATATGAAACAAATGAATTGTGTGAATGTACGCACACTTTGTTTAATGCACAAAGCTATTAAAAATATTGTATAAAATGACCTTCAGGCTGTGTGTATAAGGTGTATATGAAACATAAAAACGCATTCTGTACTTAGACTTAGGTCTCATCACCATGATATCTCATTATAGTATGCAATTATTCCAAAATATGGAAGAATCCAATATCCAAAATACTTCTGGTCCCAAGCATTTTGTGTAAGGGATACTCAACCTGTATTATTATTATATACCTGTTAGGCTCTGGATAAAAAAATAAATACTGAAATATTTTTATTTTGTTCCAATTAAATCATGGCATGCACTGCATTACCATTTAGAACAATGTTGCTAATTGTTGACGAAAAAATAGTTTTTATTGCCCATTCTCTCATTATCCTCATGACATACTTTACAATACCCTTTGCCTTGTAGAATGGTTTATATAAGTAGTAATTACTTTTGCGGAAGATTGAAGTCTGTTTTCCTGCATGATCTCAGGAGAACGTGTTTCCTCCTCCGTTTGTTCCATCTCAATCTTAAATCCAACAAAGTTTTTGGTATAACTTTCCTTTATTGCGGTATCTTCTGTATAATAAGGAGATATTGATTATTTTTTCCCCCCAACAAATGATATAATAGCTCTGTAATAATCTTCGAACAGCACTGTGTATAAAAAGAAAATATTTTCTTTTTCTGGGTAGATGGCAAAACGCAGTAAGTCATCGGTCTCCTCTGAATCAGCCGTGTGATATAGGAATTCTCGGAAGAATTGCGGATGAATGGCACATTCTGGGGAGCTGTTGAGACAGCTGTGAGGAGTAGCAGGCTCGGTGTATCAATGACAAGTGTCGGAGAGTGTTCCATTTTGGAAAGTTCAGCTTATGGGTCATCTGTTGGGTAAAATAATATCAACCTTATACATTGCAGAAAGGTTCCAATAAGGGACTGAATTAACCTTTTGAGTGACCGAGGATAAACCAAGGCTTGGAGAAGATCACTGGTGAAATCATCGGTGTGTTGACTATTTCTGTCTGTACTGGACAATATAAAGATTCCCCGAGAGGTCCAAATTTGTGTATTTATCATGTGCCAGTAATAATTGTTACAGTTAGGATGTATTATTTTTTGGGAAGGCATTTTGTCAAATATAAACCACTATATTCATTGTCCAGCCATTCATCCCAGGTAGCCTGTATTTGGTTCTGGGATGATAGGTGGTATACCAGTGTGATTGGCAATACGTTTCGTGACTGTTGTAGTTTCCCTCCATAATAAAGGAAGGTAGCTGCACATAGGTTGTAGTTGGCATCCCGATGTATCCACAGGGGGTGCCTAAACCTAACTGTCCCCCCTCCCTGAAGTCCAACCCTACCCCTCGCCCCACTGCCTAAACCTAACCCCCCCCCCCCCCCCCCTTCCCCTCTCTGCGGCTTACCTCTCTGAGGATTTGGCACACAGTCGTTCGGGATTCCCGCTGTGAGGATTTCAGCACCAGGCTTGTGACCCTATTTGGGATGCCAGTGTCTGCATTCTGAGTAGTGTCGGGATTCCGGCGTCAGTGTTTCGACTGCCAGCATCCCAACCGCCGGGTTCTTGACCTGATCCTGTGACCGACGACATCAGGACTGCCGGAATCCCATACCCAAACCCTGCATAGCAAGTATCCAGTTAAGATCAGACAGAACTCTGGAATTCTTTATCTCTGATAAAACTGCTATTGTTTTTAAAAAGCTGAAATACTTTTACATTTCCTAAGGCCTAGCATTTTCCCATTAAGAGTAAACAGGCAGCAACATCTAAGGATCTCTTATTATTTTATATATTAAAGTTTTGATGTTTTCGGCCTGTGGAAGTTGATGGGATTACTGACCAAGTGACACAGGTTAACTCACCTGTGCATGATTAAAGAAAGCCACAACAAATGACCTGTTGGAGGTACTTGATGACTGGAGTTGAGAACCCCTGGTCTAGAACAAGCAATGTAGGGCAGGGGATTTCATTTTTTTTTTTTTTTTAATTATTTCTCACCCAACACCCTCAAAATCAATTTCAGACTTCTTGCATAAATAACTGTATGGAATATAAACTAATTTATATAGAACTGTCGAGAGGGATTATTATACTCTGCCATCCCATAGCTCCAGGGACTGTTAATAAGTAATGTATTGCCTACATAATACAGAATTTATGATGACATTCCATTAGGTCTTCATATATGTAAGTAGTTTTTGGGAAGCATCTAAAATATCCTTCAGTTTGAGGAGTCCCAATATTGTCCGTTGAATAAATGGGTAAGGGGATGATTTAGCAAACCTTCGCATAGACAACATGTTGAGTTGTTGTCCATAGCAACTGGTACGATTCTAGCTCACTTTATTGAATGTATTAGATCGGTGACGGTCAATCTGTTATAACATTTGGCACAACTAAGCAGAAAGTATGTGTGGGTGGCAAGTGAAAGTTCAGGGGCTCCCAATTGCTCACCACTGGTAAATAAAAGCTGGTATCTATGGATAATTAGAGGCGCATGTTGCATTTATGTGAAGGACGGCTGGGTCTAGAATGGTGCCTGTATATATGTTGTTTCTTGGCCAATCTGCTCATTTGGCAAACTATGTTGCTGGCTGTGTTGACGTGTCCTCCAACAATTAACTCTGTTCTCGTGAAGAATATAATCACTCACACGTCATTTTGTGCGTTCTAGCGACAGCTTGTCATAGCACCTCAGCGCTATGCCGTTTTCAGTTCTAGAGTGGGCTTCAGATTTTGTGCGGCAGTCGCTGCAGCCAGTGGAATGTTCTTCCATGTAGGTCATTCCACATCTGATCACCCCCCCCCCCCCCAAAAAAAAAAATGAAATGACCACGACCATCTCAGATTATTATGATTTTTATTTTTATAAGAGAGTATGTAAAAAACGAGACAAAAAAAAAAAAATTCTGCCAAATACCTCGACTGTCTGACTGTTCGTTTCCGAAATATTGATCTGGAAATTCCATTAGTGGCCAGTGCTGGTTTCTAGTAAATTATATTGCTGTTACACTAATTGTAAGCGATGTCTGCTTCTGGTTGCTCTTTTTTAACAAATTCACGCACAAGGCTTACTGAAAATATTTACTACATATCTTATGTTTGGCGATCATTTCCTCTTTACATGTGTTACATGACATGTTTTCTATTTTGTTTTATCATCCACACGTGATTTATTTTTTCTCAGAAATTCTAAATATTTTTATATTTCAAGCTACGTATTGATAGTTTGTCTTTCCTAAATAGATATGCTAATAGTGGTTGATTTTTGTTTTTTTCTCATACGTCCTAGAGGATGCTGGGGTCCACTTAATGACCATGGGGTATAGACGGTTCCGCAGGAGCCATGGGCACTCTTAAAACTTTTCAATGGGTGTGAACTGGCTCCTCCCTCTATGCCCCTCCTCCAGACCTCAGTTTTAGAAATGTGTCCAGGCAGACTGGATGCACTCTGAGGAGCTCTACTGAGCTTCTCTGAAAAGACTTATGTTAGGTTTTTTATTTTCAGGGAGAACTGCTGGCAACAGACTCCCTGCTTCGTGGGACTGAGGGGGCAGAAGTAGGAACCAACTTCCTGAAGAGTTTCATGGCTCTGCTTCTGGCTGACAGGACACCATTAGCTCCTGAAGGGTACTGAACGCTAGCAGTGTCTAGATGCTCACTCCCACAGCACGCCGTCACCCCCCTCACAGAGCCAGAAGACAGGTGAGTAGAAGAAGACAGATCTTCTATCAAGAAAAGTGACGGCTGAGGTACACCGCGGGAGCGCAGCGCACCATTGCTGCCCACACACACAGGCACTGCAGGGCGCGAGAGGGGGGGCACCCTGGGCAGCAAAAACACCTCTATAAACTGGCAAAAAGGGGGCATAAGATGCCCAGGCACAGCCCTACCCCCACCAGTATAAATATTATGAAAAGTTTCTGAGGTAAAAAGGGCGGAGCTTCTTCCTCAGGCAGCCAGCACACTGCTCAGTGCCACTTTCTCTCTCCTCAGGCTGCAGAGACATCGCTGGTCATCCTTCACTTCTGACTACAAGTATCAGGGTGAAAAACGGGAGGGGGGGGGCACAAGCGAATTTGGTGCTTTACAAGTGTTTTTTACTGTGTAAAAAGCGCTGCATGTCAGTGGGCATTCTGTGTTCACAGGCATTAGATACTGGCGCTGGGGTTGTGAACTGGCTACTCCTGAACCGTGTCCCTCTGACAGATTTTACTGTGGGTCTGTCCCCTATAAGTCCCAGTGTGTCTGTGTGTGTGTTGTACACGCGTGTAAGACATGTCAGAGGCAGGAAGTTCCTCCCCGGAGGAAACCATTTTAGGGACACAGAAGTGTAATGTGGTGGTGCTGTCGGCACACCAAGAGCCTGCATGGGTGAAAGAAATACGTGATAGTATGCATCATATCAATAGGAGATTAGATAAGTCTGAATCTCATGCTGAGTGCTGGAGGACATCTGTGGAGGATGTGATTTTTCAGGGCTCTGTTCTTCCATCCGCAGGCGACCCCTCTGGGTCACATAAGAGACCATTTGCAAATATTGTGAATACTGATACCGACACGGACACTGATTCTTCTGTCGACAATAGTGACTCCAGAGAAATAGATCATAAATTGGTGAGAAATATACAATATAGTTCTGGAAGTCACGAAAGCCACTCCTGTACCTCAGGAGAAGGCTTAATACACTCTTTGAAGGGATGTGGGTGAATCCCAAAAATAAATTTCGTATTCCCAAGGTGGAGGACAGGAAAAAATGGGAATCACCCCCTGTGTTAGACAGTGCACTGTCCAGGTTGACAAAGAAGGTAATTCTCCCTGCACCTGGCACGGCTTCACTAAAAAGATTGAAACTACATTGAAATCAATTTATGTTGCCAATGGTACGCTGCTCAGGCCCACAATTGCTTGCGCGTGGGTGAGTCGCGCTATTGAAAAATGGTCAGAAAGCGTGTCATAAGAAATTGACACGATTGTTAAAGATGAGATAGTCCTTAAGTTAGGGAATATCAAAGACGCTGCCACATACATGCTAGAAGCGATGAAAGATATTGGACTCTTGAGTTCACAAGCCGCTACCATGGCAGTATCGGCTCGGCGGGCGTTGTGGATTCGCCAGTGGAACGCAGATGCAGATTCCAAAAGAAATATGGAGGCTCTCCCATATAAAGGTGGGGCCTCATTTGGCGATGAACTGGATGCGTTAGTCTCGGCGGCTACCGCAGGTAAGTCGACATTTTTGCCCTCTGCACCTGCATCGGCAAAAAAGACATATCACCCGCACATGCAGTCCTTTCGGGCCAATAAATAGAAAAAAGCGAGAGGTTCCCCCTTCTTTGCGGGTAGGGGAAGGGGAAAGGGAAAGAAGTCCACAGCAGCTTCAGGTTCCCAGGAGCAGAAGTCTACCCCTACTTCTGCCAAATCTTCAGCATGACGCTGGGGCTCCTTTGCGGGAGGCCGCTCTGGTGGGGGCACGTCTCAAACTGTTCAGCCAAGGTTGGATTCTGTGGAGTTTCAAGACGTTCCCCCATGCCGATTTTTCAGATCGACCTTGCCAGCTTCTCTTCCAGAAAGGGAAGCAGTAACAGCGGCAATCCAAAAATTATGTCAGGATCAGGTCATAGTCCTGGGCCTTTTGTCACAACAAGGTGAGGGGTTTTATTCAAGCCTTTTTGTAGTTCCGAAGCCGGACGGCTCGGTCAGACCGATCCTAAACCTGAAAAATCTGAATCTCTACTTGAAACGATTCAAGTTCAAAATGGAATCACTGAGGGCAGTGATTTCCAGTCTGGAGGAGGGGGACTACATGGTGTCTGTAGACATAAAAGATGCATGTTCCCATTTATCCTCCTCACCAGGCTTATCTGAGATTTGCTGTTCAGGATTGCCATTACCAATTCCAGATGTTACCTTTCGGTCTCTCCATGGCGTCGAGGGTATTCACCAAGGTGATGGCGGAGATGATGGTTCTCCTGCGTCAAAAAGGAGTCAATATAATTCCTTATCTAGACGATCTCCTGATAAAGGCAAGATCCAGGGAGCAGTTGTTACAAAACATCACACTCTCCCTGTCAATACTCCAACAACACGGTTGGATCATAAATTATCCAAAGTCACAGTTGGAACCGACGACAAGATTGTCTTTTCTTGGGATGATTCTGGACACAGAAGTTCAGAGAGTATTTCTTCCGGTGGAAAAGGCTCTGGAAATCCAGAAAATGGTAAAACAGATATTGAAACCATCGAGTGTGTCTATCCATCAGTGCATTCTGTTGTTGGGGAAGATGGTGGCGGCCTACGAGGCCATACAGTTTGGCAGGTTCCATGCCAGGGTATTCCAGTGGGACCTGTTGGACAAGTGGTCGGGATCCCACCTACACATGCACCGGAAGATAATCCTGTCGTCAAAAGCCAGGATTTCGCTCCTGTGGTGGCTACACAGTTCTCACCTACTAGAGGGACGCAGGTTCGGGATTCAGGACTGGCTCCTGGTAACCACGGATGCAAGTCTCCGAGGCTGGGGAGCTGTCACTCATACCCCTTTCACACCAGCCAAAATTTCCCGGGTTAATGCACATGAACACACATCAACCCGGGAAATTTCTCAGTGTGAAAGGGTACAGGGTCAAAATCCCGGGATTCCTGCCCGGCATTTCAACCCTGCTATCTTCCAGGGTTGGTCCCGGGATCTTCCCGGGAACCTGGTCAGTGTGAACGTGAGCCTGGTACATGTGCCCCGGCTCCCGTTCACTCGCTATGTAGCAGGCGGCGCTTAGAGATCATGTGATCTCTTGCGCCGCGTCACCGCTGACGTCAGCAACCCGGTAGTATGCCGTGCTGCTGACTGCAGTATGCAAGGGGTCTTCCCGGAAATGTCCCTGTATGATCCCAGGACCGTATTCCCGGGTAAGACCCGCAGTTTTAGGTTTGAACGGGGTATCGGGGAGAAAGCTTCCAGGGAAAATGGACAAGTCAGGAAGCCTGCCTTCACATAAACGTGCTGGAATTGAGAGCCATTTACAACGGCCTTCAACAAGCGGTACATCTTCTTCAAGATCATCCCGTGCAGATCCAGTCGGACAATATAACAGCAGTCGGGTACATAATCAGGCAGGGCAGGACGAAAAGCAGAGCGGCAATGGCAGAGGTGACGAAGATCCTCCTCTGGGCAGAAAGACATGTAAAGGCTCTGTCGGCAATTTTCATTCCGGGAATAGACAACTGGGAAGCAGACTTCCTCGGCAGACACTATCTCCATCCAGGAGAGTGGGGCCTACACCAAGAAGTCTTCACAGAGGTGACAAGTCTTTGGGGAGTTCCTCAAGTAGACATGATGGCATCTCGTCTCAACAAGAAGCTTCAGAAATATTTTTCCAAGTCGAGAGACCCTCAACCAATAGCAGTGGTTGCGCTGGTTGCCCAGTGGGTGTTCCGGTCGGTGTATTTCTTCCCTCCACTTCCGCTGATCCCAAAAGTGCTCAGGATCATAAGAAGAACAAGAGTTTGAGCAATCTTCATTGCCCCAGACTGGCCAAGGAGGGCTCGGTACCCAGATCTTCAGGAGACAGGGGCAAACGCAGGATTTATTTAGGGGGGTTTCCGTGGGTGTGTGTATGTGTATATATATATGTATATGTGTGTGTGTGTGTGTGTATATATATATATATATATATATATATATATTCCTCCAAAAATCACGGCACTGGAGACAATTTGTATAGAAGCAACAAACTTGTAATAAGGTAAACGCACGTTTCGGAGCTTCAGCTCCGTCCTCAGTACCTCACAAGATAGACTAACAACCATACAAACAAAAAACGTACATTTAAATACCTGTGTGAGGTGCCGCTGATCACCGCCGCTGTCCACCTGGCTCCCGTCCGCGGCCGTCACTCTCCCTTCCGCTTCCGTCCTTTGCATCATGTTGCTGTGGCAACGCATAGCTTGCGCACTACCCGCTACACTGTCTTCCGGAGCAGGAAGCCTCGGGTGTTCTGGCACTGCAAATAGGCTCCTGTAATGCCAGCGGTCGGATCACAGCCGGAACCTTTAACAAAAAAACATGACAGACAAAACATTGAGAGCATTGAATACATAAAACATATACAAAAAACATACACAAAACATAAATGTATATCTCCATGATCAACAGCCATGAATACCAGTGCATGACTACACCAACAGCTGTATCTAAATACTACTTAACTAAATATATACTCATATACTGGACTGTAATCCCAAAACCTATAGGGGAATATATCCCCATCGAGAAATTAAGACGGTATATCTCCCCTAATTATAACGTGTTCCAATTGATCTTGTCATTAAGACCAAATGGCGCAAAAGTATTCAGCATCATGATCCATCTTGATTCCTTTTCCACTAAAAATTTAGTCCTGTCTCCCCCCCGTAATGTAAGTGGCACATGATCAAAGCCAAAGTATCTCAGGTCCGCCAACGTGTGGCCAGCCATTTTAAAGTGGCGTGCTACTGGTTGGTCAACCGTTTTTCCTTCAAGTGTCAGTTTGATGGCCGACCGATGGGCCGCCATCCTTTCACTCAATTTCCGCGTAGTCTGACCAATGTAGTAAAAACCACATGGGCAGACAATGGCGTATACTACATAAGAAGTGCTGCATGAGATGACATGTCTGATAGAGTACTTCTTTGCTTTATTATGTGGGTGCTCAAATTCCTTGCACGCCACCATGTAACGGCACGTAGCACATTTAGGGCATCTGTAGCAACCCGGGGCTTTATAATGGACATTAGGTTTTTTAGTTTGGCCCATTTCGGTGATATCTGTTCGAACTAAGCGATCCCTTAAATTCCGGCCCCGTCTAAATGCAGCTACCGGTCTGATATTTCTCAGCACTGTAAGATCAGGGTCAGACGCCACTATGGGCCAAAGCGCCTTAGAGGCCCTGTGTATAATAGGACTAGCCACCGAATAGTCACTACTCCAAGGTAAAATTGTACTTTCCTTGGTAGCAGTAGGTTTTAACAATTCCGCCCGGGGCATACCCAGTACCCTCTGTTTCTGTGCCTCCAACATATGTCTATCATAACCCCGATGTTCAAACTTAGAGATCATCTCATCCAACAAACGTGGTACTTTGGCCTGATCACTAGTAATACGAGCCACCCTCATCATTTGTGATGCCGGGAGGCCCTTTTTCAAAGCGGGAGGGTGATGACTGGACGCTAGCAGAAGTGTATTCCTGTCAGTGGGTTTGGAGTATATCTCCGAATGCAGAGAGCCATTAATCAACATCACCTTCACATCGAGAAAGTTAGCCACTGTCTCATTACAAGAATAGGTAAATTTGATAGGGGATGTGAGACCATTGATCTCTGACATTAAAGACTCAAAGGTTTCCAAACCACCCCCCCACAGCAAGAATACATCATCAATATATCTAGTGTACATCAAAATATTACTTCTTACTTCTGGGTTATTAAAGAACATCCTCTGCTCTTGATCAAACATATATACATTAGCATACGAGGGTGCGACTCATCGCACACCCTCGCAGCTGTAGAAAAAATTCCCCATCAAATAAGAAGTAATTTCGACGTAATGTAAGTTCTAACAATGTTAGAACAAAAGTCATGGTCAAAGATACTGGTAGCCAAATTTTTCTCTAAGAATATTTTCATAGCCCGCATGCCATCATGGTGCGGAATTGATGTATATAAGCTACGAACGTCTAAACAACATAATAGGGTATTTGATGGAATATCCCGGAGAGCTTCAAGTTTAATCAGGAACGACGTTGTATCCTTCAAAAAGGTATCCTGGACGGTCAACAAGGGTTGTAGAATACTGTCCAATAACTGTGCCACTGGCTGATAAAGAGAGTCCCGGGCGGAAATGATAGGTCTCCCAGGTGGAAGCGTGTCATGTTTTTGCAACTTGGGCAATGTTTACAGCACTGGATTCTTCGGATGTTCCACACAAAGTGCCTTAAATACCTTATCCGGGAGCAAGCCTTTCTCTTTAGCTTTTATTAAGATATCAAGTAGCTCTTTCTGATACTCAAGCACCGGATTGGCCCGAAGTTTCTGGTAGACTTCTTTTTCCGCCAATTGTGTTTGGATTTCATTTCTATAATATTCCAGGTCAAGGATAACAAATGCCCCGCCCTTATCGGCCGGTCTGATCACTATATCATGGTATGTAGATAATTGATTCAAAGCCTCCCGTTCTGCCTTTCTAAGATTGAATTTAATTCTTGCCGGAGCTGACAGAAATCTGTTGACTGAATCGTCCATCAATCTGCTAAAAGTTCTAATGGAGGCGTTATGTGAAATAGTATCAAACCGAGACCTGGACACCCTTTTCAGAAATGGATCAAATACCGACCCTCTTTGTTCCAGTGGGGAGTTCTGGAAATACTCCTTTAATCGTAACTTGCGCGAGAAGTTATGCAAGTCCCGTGACCAATTAAAAGGATCATGATTGTTCGTTGGCACAAAGCTTAACCCTTTCCCCAACACTTGGATTTCGGTAGCAGATAGAGATCTTTTAGAAAGATTAAAGATCAGGTGTTCTTCTTGAGTGTTACTGCCCTGATTCCTTTTGTTCTGGCCACCCCTGCGGGAGGCAGACTTCCTGAGCCCCTGGCACCATCGGGGGCCCTTTGTCCTAAAGGGACTTCACTCATGTTGACTCGATCTTCCGCTTTTATCTCCTCTGTGTTTGGGATTTTGCCATGGTCTTCTCCTCGTATTTGGTCCCGATCGTCGATCCGGTTCTGCACCCGTTAACCATCTGTATACCCTGTTTTCATCATAATCCTGATCCACCATTGCTTTTTTATTGCGTTTAAACTTCAAAAGCTCCCGGCGATACTGGTCACATTGTTTCTCCATTTTTGGGATCCAGTCCTGCGAGGTGTCTTTCTCCAAGATTTTCTTATTGTCTTGTTCCAAATGTGCTATTTTCGTACGTGTTACCTCTAATTCCCTGTTTGCCTCTTCTATTACGAGAATCATAAGGTCAAAGCTGCAACGATTCAGGATCCCCAGCCATTTCCTGACAAAGTCCGGGTTATGTCGGCCAATAGTCGGTACATTCCGTACCCGGAATCCACGTGGGACCTTATGTTCTCTATAATACTCAGACAGAGAAACACTGTGCAGTACGAAATCTATTTCACGACGTTTTAATCGCATCATTTGGAAGAAATAATCTTCAGCTTTAATGGTTTGGTCCTTTACTGGAATAGTTTCTTTTGACAAAATGCTTTCAATTTGGGCTGGTGTGAAACTAAATGTCTCACTCAAATTCATTTTCTGCATCACACTGCATCCTATAGGGTCTAGTGTCATTGTGGCCTCTTGTTCCATAATACTTGCAGTATGGGTCTTCAATGCTTACAGACCCCACTATTCTTACTGCAATACACACTGGTCATACAACCAGTCAATTTACTCCACTTCAGACACTGCCGTTAACCTCTTAAGTGCAACACCATATAATGCAGCCCCGCAGTATACAGTCACTGTGTTGAAAGTCACGTCATCCGTTGTATCCACAAGTATTCAGTACAGCAAATTCATGTGGGTGCCTTGCCAACATCCGCTCAATGAGAGCAATAGAATATAGAATCCATAACAGCTGGCACTCCAACTCTATGTCCACAACAAGTCTCCGTGCAACAGTGAGACATCCCATGCACTCCTCCAAAAATCACGGCACTGGAGACAATTTGTATAGAAGCAACAAACTTGTATTAAGGTAAACGCACGTTTCGGAGCTTCAGCTCCGTCCTCAGTACCTCACAAGATAGACTAACAACCATACAAAAAAAAAACGTACATTTAAATACCTGTGTGAGGTGCCGCTGATCACCGCCGCTGTCCACCTGGCTCCCGTCCGCGGCCGTCACTCTCCCTTCCGCTTCCGTCCTTTGCATCATGTTGCTGTGGCAACGCATAGCTTGCGCACCACCCGCTACACTGTCTTCCGGAGCAGGAAGCCTCGGGTGTTCTGGCACTGCAAATAGGCTCCTGTAATGCCAGCGGTCGGATCACAGCCGGAACCTTTAACAAAAAACATGACAGACAAAACATTGAGAGCATTGAATACATAAAACATATACAAAAAACATACACAAAACATGAATGTATATCTCCATGATCAACAGCCATGAATACCAGTGCATGACTACACCAACAGCTGTATCTAAATACTACTTAACTAAATATATACTCGTATACTGGACTGTAACCCCAAAACCTATAGGGGTATGTTTTTTGTACGGCCCCTGCAGCAGGGGCCGTGCGTGTATCAAGACTTACCGCGGCTACGTTTGACGGCATGGCTGTTGAGCGCCGGATCCTAGCCCGAAAGGGTATTCCCAAGGAAGTCCTCCCCACCCTTATTCAGGCCAGGAAAGGAGTAACGTCGAAAAATTACCACCGTATTTGGAGAAAATATGTGTCTTGGTGTGAATCCAAGAAGGCTCCTACGGAAGAGTTTCATTTGGGACGTTTTCTCCATTTTCTGCAGGCTGGTGTGGAGGCGGGCCTTCGATTGGGGTCAATCAAGGTCCAGATTTCGGCCTTGTCAATTTTCTTCCAAAAACAATTGGCCGCTCTTCTAGAGGTTCAGACCTTCGTCAAAGGGGTTCTGCGCATCCAGCCTCCATTTGTGCCTCCAGTGGCACCATGGGACCTTAATGTGGTGTTGCAGTTCCTTCAATCGGATTGGTTTGAGCCTCTACAAGAGATAGAGTTGAAGTTTCTCACTTGGAAAGTGGTGATGCTTTTGGCATTGGCATCCGCGCGGCGGGTGTCTGAATTGGGGGCCTTGTCTCACGAGCCCTTACCTGATCTTCCATGAAGATAGGGCAGAGTTGAGAACTCGTCAACATTTTCTTCCAAAGGTGGTTTCATCTTTCCACATAAACCAACCTATTGTGGTGCTAGTAGTTACTGACACGTTCACTGAGTCAAAGTCTCTAGATGTGGTTAGGGCTTTGAAGATTTATGTCGCTAGAACAGCTCGAATACGTAAAACAGAGTCTTTGTTTGTCTTGTATGCTCCCAACAAGATTGGGTGTCCTGATTCCAAGCAGACTATTGTGCGTTGGATCAGAAGTACGATTCAGCACGCTCCTACTACGGCTGGATTGCCGTTACCATCGTCGGTAAAGGCCCATTCCACTAGGAAGGTGGGCTCATCCTGGGCGGCTGCCCGGGGGGGTCTCGGCATTGCAACTTTGCCGAGCAGCTACTTGGTCGGGGTCAAACACATTTGCTAAATTCTACAAGTTTGATATCTTGGCCGTTGAAGACCTCAAGTTCGGTCAATCGGTGCTGCAGGGTCATCCGCACTCTCCCGCCCGTACTGGAGCTTTGGTATAAACCCCATGGTCATGAAGTGGACCCCAGCATCCTCTAGGACGTAAGAGAAAACAGGATTTTGATACCTACCGGTAAATCCTTTTCTCCTAGTCGTAGAGGATGCTGGGCGTCCGTCCTAGTGCGTACTTTACCTGCAGTTTTGTTATTAGAGTTACACAAGTTGTGTTATATTAGTTTCAGCATGTTGCTGTAATTGGTTCATGCCTGTTGGCGTGTGTTCTGCTGAATGCCATGTTTTGCGGTATGGTTGATGTGTGAGCTGGTATGTATCTCACCACTAGTTTAAAGTTAATCCTTTCCTTGAAATGTCCGTCTCCCTGGGCACAGTTCCTATAACTGAGGTCTGGAGGAGGGGCATAGAGGGAGGAGCCAGTTCACACCCATTGAAAAGTCTTAAGAGTGCCCATGGCTCCTGCGGAACCGTCTATAACCCATGGTCATGAAGTGGACCCCAGCATCCTCTACGGACTAGGAAAAAAGGATTTACCGGTAGGTATCAAAATCCTGTTTTTTTTTTTTTTTCCTCTCCTAAATTCGTATTCTAAATGTTACCTCTTTGCATTCTAGCAAGTACTGTAAGTGTCTAATGCCGTTTGTGTGAATCGGTTGCCGCCTACCGCTACCCTTACATTTTATGTGCAGCTCATAGCTCCTTGCTAGCGGCCTCCATATGCTCTTTTATTCACTGTCTTATACTTTAATTACCAAGCCACTGCGACAATAGTCATAAACAACATTTTCAAAGTATTCTAAGAACTTTTTTCATTGCAGTCTTGTTTGCATTAACCAAGAAATGAGCTCGCTTGGACTGTTCCACTATGCATTGATGGAGAAGGGAACAAATGGACACCTATCTCTGCACTAAAATCTTACGTTAGAAATGTAATAGCAGATAAAATGCCACAGCAGAGAGAGTTTGTCTATATCGGGTGATAGATTTAAAGCCGCAGAATTTTAAAAGGCAAAACCCGGTTGGCTTTGTGCAATTTTTTTTTTAAATTGTTACTTTAAATTGACAAAATCTCGCTTCTCCCTGCATTTTGCCGATTATTACATTTACCACTTAGGGGGATATTTGACCCCCCCAATCATTGAGTATTTTTTTCAGTATGCCTGAATCAGGCAAAGAAAAAGAAATCCACGATAACCATGTGTATCAGCTCCCGTTTTTTTTTTTTGGTTTGTTTTTTTGCAAAATCATGTAGGTCCGGAAACTTATCACAGATCCGTTGTGTTTTCGCCAGAATGCGGTGAAATTTTCCAGCAAAAAAAGGTATACTTGAATTGTCCAATGCAAAACATCGGGCAAAAATTGAGACAATTCCCTGTTTTCTTTGCACAAAGGTTTAGTGGGGACAATTGAATACCCCCCTTAATGGGTGAAAATATCATTTATTTTTTGTGTCCATTTGAACTAACAAGCGTGTTACTGTACACCACCAATTCTGTTTGTTTTATTCCAATCCAAGTGTTTTCTACACTGCCTTTTCGCATGATCCAAGGGATCTCAGTATGAGTTAGCACGGATTGGGGTTAGAATTTCTCTTTCTACACATTGGCTATAATGAAATAGTGAAAAAGGAGATTTAACAGTTTATACTTTTGATTTTACTTTTGGCAGATGTCAACAACGGCACCAAAATTTATTAGTTTGGGTTCATTTTATCTTCAACCTTTTTTTCCAGCTTACTGTGTTATTGTCATGGGAGGGTGGTGGGAGATATCCGTGGTCGACCTGGCTTTCTTTCAGACTCGCAATTTTCACACTTTTCTTCATAGCTATTTTGGTGTTCGCTGAGAACTTGTTAGCGGTGATTCCCATACTGAATGAAAACGTTTTTGTTTTTTTCCAGCCTCTTTTCAGATAATCGCACTCATAAATACTATAGCATTTGCTAGTATTATCACACGTTTAGTGGAGTGAAAGGTTCACACAATTCCTAGGTGGCCAGTAAACCGAGTTACTGGAGCAATTACAAAATGAAGGAAACTTATGCAGCGATGGATGTTTGGTTTGGATAATATTTCAGTGAGAGTTGTAAGAGTTTGTGCCAGAATGTCTTAATGTCTTTTGAAATCTCAAACTGATAAAAAGTTTCAGAGGAAATGTTGTGCCTGTTTCCAGGGTAATTGAGATGTGGTCCATTCTCATCCTAATGGGAGTAGTTTTATGTTTTGGTTCCTACACTATTCTTAGTATTGTGACTAGGTAAGCCACCAGCGACTTTTCCCACAAGGTACTGGCAAGTGGGTATTGGTGGTATTTCTATTACATAGGTGGGAAACTTGACAATGATCTTGTCAAAAAGATCATTCAAAATGAGTTGAGCTGCCTTGTGGTAAATGTTCCTCTGACCATCAAGACGATTTAATAATATTTGATGATGAGTCTTTTCTCCTGGAGAAATCAGGAAAGCATTATGAATTTAAGTAAACTGTTGGTTAAGAAGACAACGTACGCACACATGACAACTGGTTAATCAGCAAGTGGACCTATAAACTGTAAATAAGTAGTGCAGCTGAAAAGTCAGAACTTTGAGTTGGAATACTACACAATCTTCTCTGGCCGTCCTGTTACCATTATCCAGGCATGAGGGGACTGTATATGTTTGAGTTTGTGTAACTGTAGCACAGAAAGAACTTGGATAATTAGAAGACTTAGGGCCATATTCAATTAGCAGTGATAACGGACTTTTCACGTGAAAAGTCCGGTTTTCGGGTGAAAAACCGGACTTTTCACGTGAAATGCAATTACAGCCTATTCAATTATCCTGGAAAATTTATCGGTGATCATGTTTTCACTAATTTCACTTCACCTTCTCTGAAGCAGGTGAAAAGTTGGGAAAAGTCACTATTTTAAGGTAAAAATGTTTGGATATGGTACAGAACTCCTGGGACACCCCCCTTTATGACTAATTAGGCACGTTTGAAGTTTTTAATTATTTTTAATTGGCCAATAATGACATGTCATTTTTGGGGTGAAAAAGTAAAAAGTGATGGAAATTGGGGTTCAAGGTATGGGACAGGTATGTTGGGGTGCTTTATGAGTGGGACAGGTGTTTTTTAGGCTTGCAGATGGGAGTAATCGGTCTGTTTCCACTTTTTTTTTAAAGTACCCTAAAATGACCCAAATATATGCTTATACCCATTTTCATGTACCCCAAATTTAGTGAGAGCATTTATTTTGCTCAAAAAAACTTGCTTTCTATCATTTTTTTGTATTTAAAAAAAAAATGCATATAACCGCCATTTCACACAATTTAAGTCCCCAAAAACTCTCTAATGTGATCTCTAACACACTTCTCTTCTGTTTTCCTATGTTAGTTTAGCATTTTTTGGGGTACAGGCTGATTTCCCCATTTTCACCTGCACTTTTCACTGCAAGGATTTTCACGTGAAACCCGGTCGGAATTGAATAGGTCGAAAAACGGAGCGTTTTCGCGGCAATTTTCGGCCGATTGCCGCGAAAAATTGCCGCGAATTTGCGAAAAATTGAAAAACGGAGCGTTTTCGCGGCAATTTTCGGCCGATTGCCGCGAAAAATTTTCGGGCGAAAAATTGCCGCGAATTTGCGGATAATTGAATACCCTAGTTAATATACTGTTTGTTTCTTGTGCAAATGTAGTTCCCAATATTATTTGATGTAGTGTACAGTACAATTCAAACTCGCAGACGAGCATTGTCTGTCTAATATGGATGAAGCTCATTTTTTCGTTTGCTGGGTTTCCAATTAGATGCTCAAAAACAGTTAAATATAGTGTTCACTGTGAATTATGAATTGTCTTTAATAGACGTACTTATCTGTAATGAGGTAACATTTTTCTTTAAGGAGTGTGATAAAATGATCTTGCTGTGCTTAGTCAGTTTGAACTTTTTTTTTTTTTTTAAAGAATCTAATGGGACAAAACATTGTGCAATAACTTTTAAAATAATTAGGAATAAAACTATTTTTATGCACTCGCATGTATAACATTTGTTGTCAGTGTAGAACTCACAGCTGTGTGGATAGTAGCTCTCCAGACTGAATTGCTTGCTCATTGTCCGTATTTGTTATGTGATTATTCTTTCGGACCGTTTTTACCAACCTGGGTTCTGCCAAGGGGATTCTGCGAGTCAAAAATGCGGCCGTCAGAAGAAATGTATTGTTGGTCCTAAATTTGTATGTTCAATTTAAACTTTGTTGGCGACATGTCGACACTAACCACTATGCCGCTGATAACGGACATTTCATTTTCCATATTGCTCTAGAAGATTCTTACTACCAATCCTACTGACTCTCTAACAATCACTCTGCAGAAACTTCTACAGATGTGTCCTCTTACATCTTTGCTGCAGTCACGCTAAACAGCCCTTCAAGTTGCGCGATCGTCTTTGTTTTGCATTTTTGGTTTTGCATTTTTTCCCAAGAAAATGCATCTTGCGCAATGTAATGCAAGAGGATGCATGAGCAGCTTCTGCTGATTAAAATGATATGCAGCATAACTATTCTGTATGTAATTGTGGCTGTATCTGCATCTGAAATGCCACGTTACAGTGATTTCCAGGAAAACACTGTAGCATAGCATTTTGTATGCAAATACAGTCGCAGTCGCACACAGAATATAGGCGTGCTACATATAATTTTAATCAGCAGAAGCTGCTTGTGCGTCCTATTGCATTAAATTGCGCGTAAGACGTATTTTCATAGAAAAAAAAAAAAAAAAAACGCCCGTCGCTAGCGAGCCGCACGGCACTCGCGCGTTATGTGTAAGATGTAAAGACACATCTGTATGTCCAGTCGGTACTTTTTTTTACCTTTTTATGGACCTGGTTCCAAAATAGACAGTGGATCACTGCTTTAGGGTATTCAGTTTTTTATTAATTAAAATGTGCTTACCTGTGAGCAGGGATCTCTGTATGTCTGTTAAAACCCAGTCCTTTTTTTCTTCTTCTTCTTTATTCAATAGTTTTATATTGAAAGTTTTTTTTTTTTTTTTTTTTAAACATACAACCTCCAAACAAACTGTGAACAATTCAAAAATGGCATATATACGACAATGGACCATAACAAAACGGAAAGGCAGGCAGAATTATCAGTACTTATATATCCATGGCATGCCTCAAATACGACAGAATGTATACCATATCACATAAAATAGACCTTCAGGATACGGGCTCACAGGCGCCATATGAGCCCATCCAGGAGATTAATAAGTACATGTGAGATGGCGAAAAGAAGGAGCATAAAAAGTATATAGCACCCAGACCTCAAATATATCACAGTACAATAAAAAGCATATCCAATAATACCGACCTACTCCAACTGCCTAAATTAAAAATAAAATAAAAAAAGAAACCTCCAAAATAAACCACCCCAAAACCCCCCCACCCTGTACAACCTAACCCCAACCCAGGCATACTTGGATCCTTAAACGCCTGCAACTAAGCTATCCCAACTAAACTAAGTCCCAGGCCCCCAAACTTGGGGACAAGGGATTTAAAGGCCTTTAAACTGGAGTAAAATTGTTCCCGCTCTCCCGCTTAAGATTAGAGATGGGATACCCTACAGGAAGTCAGGTACAGGATATACAGAAAAGTTTAACTGAAGACACACTGGCACAGTACAAACAAAAAACACAATATGACCACTAGTACTAGTAATATGTGAAAAGCTAAATAAAATAGAGGAAGAGAAAGGAAAAAAATAAAACAAAAAAACAGGACAGACAAATAAGAACATGTTAGCTTAGCAGCATGCTCCAATATTGTAACATGTCAGTCCAGGCATGATGTAGCTCCAAGAGGTTAATAGTCCAACGAATCAACAGCCTGGCTCCAACAGAGAGTGATAGGAAAGTGACACAAGGAAAAAGCACCATAACACAAGGTTCCAGGACAACATCAGGAGTTTTTGAGAAAGATCCCATGGACAGTGCAGTAAGTCCAGCATAGGCGAAATAGAGAGGAAAGGAATCCTGAACTTGATCAGTAGCCGGTACCATAATGAGGTGACGCCCTGCAGAAAGCCCTTTTACCGGCGGGGTGCACAGGAGGTGAAATAGAAGTCAGCATAAGAGAATCCTCAGCAGCAGGGGCCAAAATAGTTGTAAAATGGTCACTTATAGTGAGCGATTCGGAAACAGCCACAGAAAGCGGACAGGTATTCAAATGCCCACCAAACATAGCCAGCAGTCTCTGGGTTGAGGCAGTAATAGTGTGCACAATGCGCTGCAAGGAGCCGGCCATCGTATTAGCACAAACACGCTGCAGACTGGCGGCTAGCACGCCGCTGGAGCTCCCCACCAACAGCAACGGAGATAGATTAAAAGTCCCGGAGGTAGAAGAAGACAAAATGGCCTTTGGGCGTTTCCACCGTCCAGGTACGGAGGAAATAAATTCAGCCAGAGGGGCCTTCACAGCGCACCACCAGCAATGCAACCCACCGGACCACCAGGAGACAGAAGAACCACGGAACGGATGCCACACTGTGTCGGAGCCGCCAACACCCTGATCAGCGTGCTGAAGACACACTGTCAAGCACCATACAGGCACACAGCGGAAGAATTCACAACAGGGTCTGCCAGCGTGTACTGGGATAGATAAGCTTCTATTGTAAATACTCCAAAAGCAAATAACCCCAAAACAGGATCAGGATAGATGCAGGAGAGCTGAAAAACATGTCCTGCACTCGGCTACCCCGGGCCCTAAAACCCAGTCTATACTACTACGTTTTCAATTGTAAAGCACAATGGAATATGCTAGTGCGAAATAATAATAATAAAGATGATAAAGCAAGTCTCTGTAGAGGTACAGTTCTGAGCTGTGTAAATATGGGGAAACAGAAGGTAGAGAAGGTGAGAGCTCTCCAGAATTAAATGACACCTTATTGGATAAACAGGACAGTGCCTTGGACTACTAAACAGTCTATTTAAAGCGTAGATTAGCAGTGTTCCCAATACCACCTACTGGTTGGCTATACCAGTTGTCCAACAATACATCGATTGTCAAAAGTTGTAAATCCTCTAAAGACCTATGAATAACTCTGTATAATCTGCAGGCAGATCACTAGCTGTCCTACTGTAGCTCTCTCTGGCTTTCTTGAAAGTTATCTCTGGAATTTTGCGCTAGGCTCCATTTGTGTAATAAGTACAAACGTATTTTTTTTTTTTATAGGTCATAATGGGAATAATTCTAAGTTGCATGTTAAAGCGCCCGCAGCAGCAGAGTCTATTGGTCACGGGTCTGTAGGATAATGCAAATGGCTTACACGCTTCTTCCCTTGTGTATATCTGTGCGGCCGAATGTGCAAAGGCTGAGGCATTTACCGCCTGTGCACGCTGTAATGCTGATCGGTGCGTCCTTGTGCGCCACAATCTATCGCGCCTATGGCAGGTGCAGTTTCTCTGTAGAGTATGGCCTTCTATGTGAGTCAAGTGTGTGGAAATGCAGCCACTTGCATTGAAACTCCTGCGACACTCCCATGATATGCCCACTGATCGGTCCATTTTTGCATGCACTATTAACCATCGCGCAGGAACACTCAGGGTAACGCATATGCAGCAGGTTTTTGTTTTTTTGACGCATGCACATTTGCAAATAATTGCTCAACTACATGAACATCAGCATTGTGCGTGAGAGTCGGAATCAGGCTATAACAGAATGGGTATATTTGCCAGTGATCAGCGCCTTGACTTATATTTGACATGACAGACTTGCGACTTCCTAAACCCCAACGCCCTCTGTTCTGAGGTCCAGTGCACAAAGGCTATTAATGTATAGGAGTGTACGTCAGTGGGACCAAAGCACAATCTTTTGGAGAGACTTAAATCGAAATGAGATTTCCTAGAGACCAATGGCCACATGTTGGTAATAAAAGTGTGTGGCAGCCCCAGCAGTTAACAGAAGGATATTCCCTTTTATATCACTTTGAAGTGGATTGAGATGAGGGTTTAATGTGAGGTTCTTCAGTATCCTATACATTTTACAGCACATGAATCTGCGGATACAAGGAACACTGAGTAGGTGAGGAGATTTGGCGCATAAAAGAAAAATGTATTTATGACATACACTGGGCAACATTTCAAAAGTTTGCTAGTAAGGCAGCGTGATCCCTGAAGCGAGATGCTTTATAGTGCATTGGAATGGTTTTCAGTCATCCTTCAGGTGAACTAGTGGAATGGATTCAATAATAGTTGTATAAGCTGGGACCTGGGAAACTGGTCCACGTTGCCTTATCAGAAATCTGTTCCTGCATGTGCTCTAGAACCAGAGACACTTTAGTACCCGTGACAGATACGTGGTGAGGTTCCAAGTCCCTCCACACAGCTGTATGTAACATATCAAATAGTTTGCTAGGAAGTATGGAACAGGTCCAGTGAAACAAGTATGGGTTCTGCTGTCCGGAAGGCCATTATTGATAAGGCTCCAGTGGAATCTAAATTACATAAATAATTGTTGCTGCGCCATGACCGTATTGGAACATACAAATTCTTCTCCAATCAGTGACCGAATGATTGCTAGGCCATTTCATGGGGCAGGGTATGGGAGTAGGTGTACCACTTTTAAAAGGAATACATTAAAATCATGCTAAAAAACATTTTCTGTAATATGGTAATGGCAGGAAGGGGAAGGTGATAGTTTGTAAAGAGTATTTTTTCTTTTTTTGGGGGTTATTTTGCTGCAAGATTTAAAGTGATTATTATTATTATTTTTTTATTAAAACAATGTTGGGTTTGCTGTAAAAAATAAAATAAAATAAAAAGACTGTTTTAAATACAGATTACAATTTAAAAATAGAAAGTCACTTTTACAAATGCGTGCCCTTTTAAATCCCCTTCTCTCCCAATGTGGTACTTTTACTATTGGGAAACCATTTATTTGCAAAATCTAGAATTTAGAGGATAGGTTCCATATTAGTACATACAGTACAAAGGACCAGTATAAATAACTGATTTGTGTGCAGAATGCCACAGAAGCTTAGGCCATATAATTTTTTTTTTCTTTCTGCAGTCAGATACGTATTTGGCCAGGGAGTATAATGTAACTGGCCACCCTAGGGCTCAGTGATCCCTATCTGCAGTGTAGTACACAGTCCATCCTACGTGTGTCTGTAGTGTCAGCCTATGGGGTATATGCAATTGCGGTCGAATTCCCGAAATTGTCGAAAAACGGGACTTTTTCGCCATAAAAAAAAAAATCGACAATGCAATTCAGTACTTTCCGTCAAAAAAAGGACTTTCAAAATTCGACTTTTTGAAATTCGACATTTGTCAAATTCGACATTTCTGCAATGGTACAAATGCGGCAATTCGACAAAAGTATATTCAATTGAAGTTTGGAAATTCGACAACAGTGCTTTTAGACAGTAAATTCGTCATTTTCATTCCGCCACACTTTGGTGGGGGAATCTAATAAAAAAAATTTAAAACAAGTTTTTTTTGGTGTTTTTTTTTATTGGTAATAGCATATCTATTTATATTAGAAGGGATTAGGTAATTGGTTTGTCTATTTTGGAGGCACAAGTATTATTTATATATTTTTAAAAATATTATTATTTTTTTAAATGGAATGGTTCTAAAAATCCGGGGGAAAAAATGACAGGGGATCCCCTGTATTTTTAAAACCAGCACCGGGCTCTGCGCCTGGTGCTGGTGCAAAAAATACGGGGGACAAAAAGCCACCAGCATCGGGCTCCACTAGCTGGACAGATAATGCCACAGCCAGGGGTCACTTTTATACAGCGCCCTGCGGCCGTGGCATTAAATATCCAAATAGTCACCCCTGGCCGGGGTACCCTGGGGGAGTGGGGACCCCTTCAATCAAGGGGTCCCCCCCCCAGCCACCCAAGGGCCAGGGGTGAAGCCCGAGGCTGTCCCCCCCCATCCAAGGGCTGCGGATGGGGGGCTGATAGCCTTGAGAAAAGTGTAAGAATATTGTTTTTTCCAGTAGTACTACAAGTCCCAGCAAGCCTCCCCCGCAAGCTGGTACTTGGAGAACCACAAGTACCAGCATGCGGGAGAAAAACGGGCCCGCTGGTACCTGTAGTTCTACTGGAAAAAAAATACCCAAATAAAAACAGGACACGCACACCGTGATAGTAAAACTTTATTACACACATGTCGACACACGCATACTTACCTATGTTCACACGCCGACCTCTGTCCACTTGTCCAAGTAGAATCCACGTGTACCTGTGAATAAAATTATACTCACCTGATCCAGTGTCCAGGTTATAATCCACGTACTTGGCAAAAAAAAACAAACGAACACCCGGACCAAACGGACTGAAAGGGGTCCCATGTTTACACATGGGACCCCTTTCCACGAATGCCGGGACCCCACGTGACTGCTGTCACAAAGTCCCTTCAGCCAATCAGGAAGCGCTACTTCGTGGCACTCACCTGATTGGCTGTATGCGCGTCTGCTGTCAGACAGCGCATCGCACAGCTCCCTCCATTAGTTTCAATGGTGGGAACTTTGCGGGTAGCGGTGGGGTTACCCCACCTGACCGCGGGTGACCTCACCGCTGACGCTAAGTTCCCACCATTAAATATAATGGAGAGGCTTTGCGATGTGCTGTCTGACAGCTCAGACGTGCGTAGCCAATCAGCAGAGTGCCAGAACGTTGGGCTCGCTGATTGGCTGAAGAGACCTTTCTGTGACAGCAGTCACGGGGGGGTCTCTGCATTCGGGGAAAGGGGTCCCATGTGTAAACATGGGACCCCTTTCAGTCCATTTGGTTCGGGTGTTCGTTTTTTTTTTTTGCCAAGTACGAGGATTATTTTAAAAGATCCGGACACTGGATTGAGGTGAGTATAATTTTTTTCACAGGTACCCCGGATTCTTCAGTGACGAGGGGGGCATGGCAGTCGGCGGGTCAACATAGGTAAGAATGTATGTGTCGGCATGTATGAAATAAAGTTTTACTTTCACGGTGTGTGTCTCCTGTTTTTATTTGGGTATTTTTTTTCCAGTAGAACTACAGGTACCAGCGGGCCCGTTTTTCTCCCGCATGCTGGTACTTGTGGTTCTCCAAGTACCAGCTTGCGGGGGAAGCTTGCTGGGACTTGTAGTACTACTGGAAAAAACAATATTCTTTCAAATTTCTCAAGGCTATCAGCCCCCCATCCGCAGCCCTTGGATGGGGGGGGGGACAGCCTCGGGCTTCACCCCTGGCCCTTGGGTGGCTGGGGAGGGACCCCTTGATTGAAGGGGTCCCCACTCCCCCAGGGTACCCCGGCCAGGGGTGACTAGTTGGATATTTAATGCAACGGCCGCAGGGCGCTGTATAAAAGTGACCCCCGGCTGTGGCATTATCTGTCCAGCTAGTGGAGCCCGATGCTGGTGTAAAAAATACGGGGGACCCCTACTCTTTTTGTCCCCCGTATTTTTTGCACCAGGCGCAGAGCCCGGTGCTGGTTTTAAAAATACGGGGGATCCCCTGTCATTTCCCCCCCCGGATTTTTAGAACCAGGACCGGCTCGAAGAGCCCGAGGCTGGTTATGCTTTGGAGGGGGGACCCCACGCAATTTTTTTTCGGGTTTTTCCCCGTTTTTTTAAAAATCGAATCAAAATCCCTCAAATCGGCCGTTTTTCGACAGCGGGACTGTCAAATCCGTTTTTTATTGAATATGGTAAATTTCGGCACCCACTTGCCGGAATTCGACGGTCGAATTGTGTCGAATTAAAAAACGGGCGAAAAATTGCCGCGATTCGCCGCTAATTGCATATACCCCTATGCCTTAAAGCTCACTTGCCACTATGAATGAATCTGTAGATTATATTACACACTGTAAACTCTTGTTCAGGGATAATCCACTGTGACTGATGTATCCAAACAAAAATAAACAAAATAGGTGCCGAAGTAGAAAATGCTTCTGTGCTTGCTAAACGTTTGGATCCCTGCTGTAGTGGCATCATCACTGAACCAAGCGCCCGTCTTCTAATGTGACACATTCTATGTAAATGCCCAGAAAATAAGTTTTTAAAAATGAAAACGTACTTCATGCTTAATTGTCTCCCAGTTTTGAGGCCGTGAATTCACTGTCAGTCGGCATTTTAAGCAATTTTTATGTTCATTGCAAATTTTGAAAGGAAATCCTAACCTGTTGCGTTACTTTCTCCTTGCTTCCTGCCTCAGCAAATAACCCTTCTGTTTCACTAATGTATTTCATGTCTGTTCTTCTCAATCGTCATAATACAGGTTGAGTATCCCATATCCAAATATCCGAAATATGGACTTTTTGAGTGAGATAGTTAAACTTTGGTTTTTTGATGGCTCAATGTACACAAACTTTGTTTAATACACGCAGTTATTAAAAATATTGTATTAAATGATCTTCAGGCTGTGTATAAGGTGTGTATGAAACATAAATGAATTGTTTGACTGTAGATACACTTTGTTTAATGCACAAAGTTATAAAACATATTGGCTAAAATGACCTTCAGACTGTGTGTATAAGGTGTATATGAAACATAAATGCATTCTTTGCTTAGATTTAGGTCCCATCGCCATGATATCTCATTATGGTAAGCAATTATTCCAAAATACGGAAAAATCCGATATCCAAAATACCTCCTGGTCCCAAGCATTTTGGATAAGGGATACTCAACCCTGTATAGGCAAAGTATACAACCAATATTGGCCACATTATATTTTCCCCTTTGAAAATTATGGAACACTGCTGCCACATTAATGTATTTAATACTGCTGCATTTTCGAAATGTGAAAGTAATGCTTTGCTATTTTCTTTTTCTTTTTTTTCTTTTGATATAGTTTTTTATTTTTGGGATGCTTCTACGTTTTATAATTTTTTTTCTTTATTCTCTGTATGTAAAACATGGGAGATTACTATCAGAATCCATCTGCGTATTTTTTGGGAGAGCTATTGAATATCACGGTGAAATGCGCTGTAACCATAGTAACAATTATAATAATAATTTTATTTTTATAGCGTTCTTTCTCCAAACAGGACTCTATGTGCTTTACAGACACAAAGACAATGCACATAATACAGCAAGCCACACGGACATAAAAAATGAAAACCTAGAACACATAGAGTTTGCGTTCTAGATTTTCGCCGGATAATAATGCCCTAGGTGTAGGCATTTTGGATAATAACTTCCATGGGTTATGTATTCCACCCTCACAAGGTACCAGGTGAGGCAGCCATCTTGGGCGCACTGCATAGGATTACCCTGGGTGGAATAGTCTACCCCTAGAAGAGATGACACAAAATGGGGGATTGCAGTATACTAACGTTCAGAGTAGGGTCCCAACAAAACCACCAGGTCCATCATCCTCTCCACAAACGTACCAGATGAGTCAGCCATGTTCAGCGCACTACAGAGGTTACACTGTGGGAGGTGAGCAATACAAGGGCTGACTGCATATATGGGAAAACTGACACTTGTGTAGTCGTATGATGTAACCTGTATGGAACAATCCACATGAGGAACATCCTGCCCGCAGAGGAACCATCTGAGGCACCCATAGTGACCATACAGAATGTAATAACTTTTTGTAGGTACAATGCTTTGTGCTACAGCAAAGATATTCTCAGTGCATCAGTGTAATCAGTAAGCCCAGGGAATCTGCACTACGCGATGCTGATGGTGTTACAAGACTGTCTGTTAGAGTTGGGTTGCATGGATGGTTTTGATGGTTTCTGCTTTGATGCTTCCGGTTTAACTTTGAATCAGTTTACCACCAATGTGGCTGGCTACATGTCTTGCAGTCTCCATGGCAGACAGAACCATTGCACCGCCCAGTGTGTTTTATCTGTTGACACATCTAGACTCATAGTTGTTGTAGTAGTTTTTTTCCAAACCATAAAAATGTTATGACCCACAGTTACTAGCTGCTGTCGCTCAAGCTTTTATATAGCATGCTTTATGTAGCTCCTCTGGAATATGGCTACAGCAGTGAGTAGCATCCTTCACAGTAACCTCACATTTCCTAAAACAGTGATCTGGTTGTTGGGTCAGTTCCTTAACACACATGGAAGGCCATACTGCAAAAGGACCATATAGTTTCCTGGTTGACAGGTGGCTGCAAACAAGAACGGACAGTCAGCTGTTGTCCCAATTATATTGACTTAGTTAATATTTTTTGATCAGGTGAATTTGATTCCTCTTGGGGTCATACATGTAGGATGCCTGGTCAGTTTCGATGACTACTCCCCTGTGGACCTGATATCTTATCTCAAAGCGCCAAGCTAAAAAAAAAAAAAAAAAAAAAAAGCCACAGACTGTTTCCCTGTTATAATGGCGCCAGCTGAATTCCCTAACCCTAAGCGCAGCCTCTTTTTATTCTGCCCTAATTCTTCCTCTCCCTCCCGGCAATTCCATCTATGAAAGCGGGGCAAACATCGGGTGTGTATGATGGCGCTTAGGGATGGTGTGCTATGGTATTAATCTAGCTGTACACAATGTGCTACGTGATCACCAGCTTTCAGAAACTGCCTCCCGCTGTTATGGTTGTATAAGCCCTCTTCTGCTACCCAGATGTTTGCGCACTATTTAAAGTAGTTAGAATGGCACCCAGATTATATTATTTTTTTACTTTTTTTTTTTAAAGAACGTTCCCCTTTTGCAGTATAAACACGTGCTTTGCTCAATCATTCATAGAAAGTCTGGGTGGCCTACGGTATCTTTCCCCAGTTGTACAATTTGCAGGTAATCCATTCATTAAATACGATCGGATGACAAATGAGGTAATACCGGGGCTGCGAGTGTTAGCCCCAGTCTTTACAGCTCTGTATCGTCACCCAGACAACTACACAATCACATCTGTATTACTGCACCACTTATCCTATGTCTTCAATTTAAACTAAAATGCATTCTTTTTGTCTTACACACTAACTGCTCCCTCTGCTCCGCTGTTTGGCATTATATAAGACGATTAGAAGATGTGTCCAAATATTTTACATTTTCCCACACTCCTATCTTTTTCCCCAGTTACTTTTTAAATGTTGTTTTCTTCACCAAGTTGACCTGATTTTAACCTTGTAACTTCTGCGTATCGCACTGTTAAACATTGGGGCAGCTTTTTTTTTTTTCTTCAACCTTGTTTTCTTTCTTTTCTTTTTATGTTTTTTAATTGTTTTAAAACTGTTATCTTGAAATAATGTAAACAATACCATAATCCTATTTTAACATTTACCTAGACCTAGTGGTATATTTAGGAAGAGGTGGCTTCTGGTGGGTTTGACCTCAAAATTGCAAGTGCCGTTATTATTAGTAAGTGCACGAACAGGGCAGGCTTTGTATTTAATATTCGTGCAGTTTTATTGTTTTTTTTTGTTTTTGTTTTTACGTCAAATCCACAGGGAAGTAACAAACTTGCAAAAGCCGTCACTTTGGAAGTATAGCTCTAGGTCTTGGTAAATGTTAAAATAGGATTAAAATGTTCTATATTCTATTTCTAAATGTACAAAGTTTTAACCATGTCGGTGTGATAACATTGCGATAATTTCCTTTTCTTAACGATCTCAATATTTGAGATTGCTTTTATACAGTTAGTCCTAATAATAATTTTAGGGTAAAATGTTAAATATATGGGGTGTTTTATCTACTTCAAGCATTTTGTGTATTGCGCTGACTACCAAAATCCATGTTCTTATGTGAATGTGATATTAATGTGAGATGATAATGGATGGAAACAGATTTTTCAGGATAATATTAAATTATCACCTAAATGTTATGTTTCATCTTTCCACATAATTTAATTATTCCGTTAATCCATGGCAGAGATCTCCTCCTGTGGTTTTCTTTCCTATTTTTCTATTATAGTTGCTACATATATTTCTCCGCATTAGCATACAGTATCTATTTTTTTCATTTAGCAATGCGCTACATTTTCCAGCAGTGCTGAAGGAATACTACGCATATGTACTATGTACAGTACGTGATAAGCATCTTATTAGCTCACGTTATAGGCTCTCATTGCTAGCGGGACCTTAGGACTATAATAGCGTTGGCTGTAAAACTATGCTCTTACTTTATATTGGTACATGCAATAATGCTGCTTTAGAACGTGAACCATACAGTAACAATACGTCCTAGATTTTATTGCTGATTTTGTTAATGTAAACACAACAGATGGGGATATAAATGGTTTCTGAGAAATTCTCCCCAGACCTATTGTTTGCAGCAATGTAATGATGTGGCTGCTATCACACGGCATTTACACCCTATTCCCTGGAAAGAAAGGATGAACTGTGGGGATATAACGCTGCTCCAACTGCGTTCTTCTAGCCTACTATTTTTTATTTTTTATTTTGTGATTTCCAAACTTCTTTTAGGGGTTTAGACAGGAACTATTGCTCACCGTAGATCACCTATCCGTAATTTGTCAGCAACCTATAACATAGAGACTGCTTTTGAAATATCTCGAAGTTGTCACCCCTGATCCTTTATAACTGGTAACCATTACCAGGTGGTGGGGGTGCTTCTGGGAACCGGTATGAGCTGAGAACGCTGACAAAGATATCATTTAAACCACTGCGGTTTTATCACATTTCCACCATCACTTTCCACGCTGGATTATTTTATTTACTAATTTGCGTTTTAAGTTAACAAATGTATGCAGATGATGCCACCTGCTGTGGGGATACACGTTTGTATCAAGGATTGACATTGGAGCTCAGTTTGTTGGCAAAGGAAATGAGAAAAAATCTTGCGGAGACGTGTGAACTCGCAACCACCACAAGGCAGTATGAGGGGCGGGGGCCTCGTGGTACAGAAGTGGTTCATAACCCCTGCCGGGTCATCCACCGGTGGTTATGTAGAGGTGGCTGCAATGGTGCTTCCTGTGTTCCTGATGTACTATGAATATATTTGGAAGTTGCGGCATAGACAGCGCTGAACTCAGACTTGGGAATTGCTGAGGACTGGGCACAGTGCTTGCACTCCACTGCGGCCAGTTATCGCATCAGGTCTTCTTGGATGACTAGCCTTGGGACAGATGTATCTAGCAGTGTAAAAAGAGGACCAGTTGCCCCAACCAATCTGATTCTAGCTAGCATTTATCAAGTACAGTCTGTGTAATGATAGGCGAAACCTGATTGGATGCAGTGGGCAACTACTTCACTTGTGACTACAGAACCACAGTGGGTAGTGATAATTAATAATTTGATTTAGTATATCCTAATATACCACATACATTTCACTAATTGCCTTTTTGAATAGAAACAAAGAATAGCTGCTCCCCATACTCAAATGCATATTGTTGATGCTTGCCCTGCGTGGCTGGTGAGCCTCCTGGTATCGTTCCACCATCTGTCAACTAGTGTAAGGTTATTGGACCCAAATATGCTACGTCCACTACAGATGAGCTTCTTTCTCCAAACACAGATTTTACTTGTTTCCGCATTTTGTGGTGTTATTTCTCTTTATTAACTGTCCAAAATAGTTACCAACATTTTTTTGTAGTCTTTAGGCTTTTTGGTGCGACTCCGTGTTGCTCACACTCAATTACTATCCACCGGGTTAAAACAACATTTAAAGTCCTGAGTAGCTGTTAAATATGAGCTTAAGCTGGACGTTCGTGGTCTCAGAAACTCGCTTCTCACGGCATCCACAAAGAATTTGTAACGATTGGTCCAATAAAAACGAAAGGACCCAACAAAGGGTCAGTTGGTTACGTTTCCTGCTCTGTTTAGGTAGCTCCAAAACGCCTTTTTCCCATTTAGTGTTCTGCGGGGAGAGCTGGGAGAGCGTGGGGTCGATATGTTGTGGCAAAAGACAGGAGGGAAAGATTCCCCCCCCCCCCCCCCCGCTTTTCTCTTTTTCGCTTCACAATCTTTCACATCTGGCCATAAAATCTGTTCAAGAGTCACAGCTTATTCTTCATTCTCATTAGTTTAAATCAAGCCATGCCAAAACGCCGTCAAGGAGCGCTACTTCTTACATCTGTGTCCTACTGCAGGCTTTGGGGGAGGCCCCCAATAACACCTGAGTATTTGGGCCCAAAGGTCTGGCTTTGTTTTTTATTTATGTATTTTTACTTTGTAATTTTCAGTGTGGTTTAGTACGTAATCTCCCCCCATGTTTCCTGTGGTTATTACTCCTGCAGTTCTTGTTGTGTTTGCAGGTGCAGATGGATATGGTGTTTTGCTCATTACCGAACCTGTGACAGCAGATTACAGGAATGTCTGTATTCCAAGTTTAGCTCTGGGTGTTTGATAAGTAAACATTGTTTAACATTTATATATATGAGAAGTTGGCATCTCTCTAATAGAAGGTTGTAGTAAAAGTCTCTGTAACTCGGTGCTTGCCTCTTTTCTGCTTCTCTGGAGATACACTGATGCAGGAGGAAATATTAGTTACTGCAGGTTTTTGTTTTTGTGTGCTTTGAGGATTTATTTTGTGAGCCTCTCCGTGCGTGTAAACTCATTGTAAATGTACAGGTGTGTCCACATACACGCTTGGTATCCGGATGATAGGTCGACAGTCAATAGGTCGATGGGTGCAAATGGTCAACATGAGTTGTTGGGTTTTTTACTTTTTTTTTTTGTAACTTTTTTTTTTTCTACATTACCATCCACGTGGACTAATATTGGGAAAGGTAACCTTGCCCGAAGCATTGCAAGCGGTACACTAATTGTGTTTTCTCTGACGTCCTAGTGGATGCTGGGAACTCCGTAAGGACCATGGGGAATAGCGGCTCCGCAGGAGACTGGGCACAAAAGTAAAAGCTTTCTGACTAGCTGGTGTGCACTGGCTCCTCCCCCTATGACCCTCCTCCAAGCCTCAGTTAGATTTTTGTGCCCGGCCGAGAAGGGTGCATGCTAGGTAGCTCTCCAGAGCTGCTTAGAGTAAAAGTTTTAAATAGGTTTTTTTATTTTCAGTGAGACCTGCTGGCAACAGGCTCACTGCATCGTGGGACTAAGGGGAGAAGAAGCGAACTCACCTGCATGCAGAGTGGATTGGGCTTCTTGGCTACTGGACATTAGCTCCAGAGGGACGATCACAGGTTCAGCCTGGATGGGTCCCGGAGCCGCGCCGCCGGCCCCCTTACAGAGCCAGAAGAGCGAAGAGGTCCGGAAAAATCGGCGGCAGAAGACGTTCCTGTCTTCAATAAGGTAGCGCACAGCACTGCAGCTGTGCGCCATTGCTCTCAGCACACTTCACACTCCGGTCACTGAGGGTGCAGGGCGCTGGGGGGGAGCGCCCTGAGACGCAATAAAACATGTTTTAAACCTTATATGGCTAAAGAAATGCATCACATATAGCTCCTGGGCTATATGGATGCATTTATCCCCTGCCAGTTTTCCTAAAAAAAGCGGGAGAAAAGGCCGCCGAAAAGGGGGCGGAGCCTATCTCCTCAGCACACAAGCGCCATTTTCCCTCACAGCTCCGCTGGAAGGACGGCTCCCTGACTCTCCCCTGCAGTCCTGCTACAGAATCAGGGTAAAACAAGAGAGGGGGGGCACTAATTGGCAGAAAATACATATACAGCAGCTATAGAAGGGAGAAACACTTATATAAGGTTATCCCTGCATATATATAGCGCTCTGGTGTGTGCTGGCAAACTCTCCCTCTGTCTCCCCAAAGGGCTCGTGGGGTCCTGTCCTCTATCAGAGCATTCCCTGTGTGTGTGCTGTGTGTCGGTACGATTGTGTCGACATGTATGAGGAGGAAAATGATGTGGAGGCGGAGCAATTGCCTGTAATAGTGATGTCACCCCCTAGGGAGTCGACACCTGACTGGATGGTAGTATGGAAGGAATTACGTGACAGTGTCAGCACTTTGCAAAAAACTGTTGACGACATGAGACAGCCGGCAAATCAGTTAGTGCCTGTCCAGGCGTCTCAAACACCGTCAGGGCCTCTAAAGCGCCCGTTACCTCAGATGGTCGACACAGACCCAGACACGGATACTGACTCCAGTGTCGACGGTGACGAGACAAACGTAATGTCCAGTAGGGCCACACGTTACATGATCACGGCAATGAAGGAGGCTTTGAACATTTCTGATACTACAAGTACCACAAAAAGGGGTATTATGTGGGGTGTGAAAAAACTACCCATAGTTTTTCCTGAATCAGATGAATTAAATGAGGTGTGTGACAAAGCGTGGGTTTCCCCCGATAAAAAACTGCTGATTTCTAATAAATTATTGGCATTATACCCTTTCCCGCCAGAGGTTAGGGCGCGTTGGGAAACACCCCCTAGGGTTGATAAGGCGCTCACACGCTTATCAAAACAAGTGGCGTTACAGTCTCCTGATACGGCCGCCCTCAAGGAACCAGCTGATAGAAAGCTGGAAAATATCCTAAAAGGTATATACACACATACTGGTATTATACTACGACCAGCAATCGCCTCAGCCTGGATGTGCAGCGCTGGAGTGGCTTGGTCGGATTCCCTGACTGAAAATATTGATACCCTGGATAGGGACAGTATATTATTGACTATAGAGCATTTAAAGGATGCATTACTATATATGCGAGATGCACAGAGGGATATTTGCACCCTGGCATCAAGAGTAAGTGCGTTGTCCATTTCTGCCAGAAGAAGTTTATGGACACGACAGTGGTCAGGTGATGCGGATTCCAAACGGCATATGGAAGTTTTGCCGTATAAAGGGGAGGAGTTATTTGGGGTCGGTCTGTCAGACCTGGTGGCCACGGCGACGGCTGGAAAATCCACCTTTTTACCCCAGGTCACCTCTCAGCAGAAAAAGACACCGTCTTTTCAAACTCAGTCCTTTCGTCCCCATAAGGGCAAGCGGGCAAAAGGCCACTCATTTCTGCCCCGGGGCAGAGGAAGGGGAAAAAGACTGCAGCAGGCAGCCTCTTCCCAGGATCAGAAGCCCTCCCCCGCTTCTGCCAAGTCTTCAGCATGACGCTGGGGCTTTACAAGCGGACTCAGGCACGGTGGGGGCCCGTCTCAAAAATTTCAACGCGCAGTGGGCTCACTCGCAAGTGGACCCCTGGATCCTGCAGGTAGTATCACAGGGGTACAAATTGGAATTCGAGACGTCTCCCCCTCGCCGGTTCCTGAAGTCTGCTCTACCAACGTCTCCCTCCGACAGGGAGGCAGTATTGGAAGCTATTCACAAGCTGTATTCCCAGCAGGTGATAATCAAGGTACCCCTCCTACAACAGGGAAAGGGGTATTATTCCACGCTGTTTGTGGTACCGAAGCCGGACGGCTCGGTGAGACCGATTTTAAATCTGAAATCATTGAACACTTACATAAAAAGGTTCAAATTCAAGATGGAATCACTCAGAGCAGTGATAGCGAACCTGGAAGAAGGGGACTATATGGTGTCTCTGGACATCAAAGATGCTTATCTCCATGTCCCAATCTACCCTTCTCACCAAGGGTACCTCAGGTTTGTGGTACAGAACTGTCATTATCAGTTTCAGACGCTGCCGTTTGGATTGTCCACGGCACCACGGGTCTTTACCAAGGTAATGGCCGAAATGATGATTCTTCTTCGAAGAAAAGGCGTCTTAATTATCCCTTACTTGGACGATCTCCTGATAAGGGCAAGATCCAGGGAACAGTTAGAGGTTGGAGTAGCACTATCTCAGGTGGTGCTATGTCAGCACGGGTGGATTCTAAATATTCCAAAATCGCAGCTGATTCCAACAACACGTCTACTGTTCCTAGGGATGATTCTGGACACAGTCCAGAAAAAGGTGTTTCTCCCGGAGGAGAAGGCCAGGGAGTTATCCGAGCTAGTCAGGAACCTCCTGAAACCAGGACAAGTGTCAGTGCATCAATGCACAAGGGTCCTGGGAAAAATGGTGGCTTCTTACGAAGCGATTCCATTCGGAAGATTCCATGCAAGAACTTTTCAGTGGGATCTGCTGGACAAATGGTCCGGATCGCATCTTCAGATGCATCAGCGGATAACCCTATCTCCAAGGACAAGGGTGTCTCTCCTGTGGTGGTTGCAGAGTGCTCATCTTCTAGAGGGCCGCAGATTCGGCATTCAGGACTGGATTCTGGTGACCACGGATGCCAGCCTGAGAGGCTGGGGAGCAGTCACACAGGGAAGAAATTTCCAAGGAGTGTGGTCAAGTCTGGAGACTTCTCTCCACATAAATATACTGGAGCTAAGGGCAATTTACAATGCTCTGAGCCTAGGAAGACCTCTGCTTCAAAGTCAACCGGTGCTGATCCAGTCGGACAACATCACGGCAGTCGCCCACGTAAACAGACAGGGCGGCACAAGAAGCAGGAGGGCAATGGCAGAAGCTGCAAGGATTCTTCGCTGGGCGGAAAATCATGTGACAGCACTGTCAGCAGTGTTCATTCCGGGAGTGGACAACTGGGAAGCAGACTTCCTCAGCAGACACGACCTCCACCCGGGAGAGTGGGGACTTCATCCAGAAGTCTTCCACATGATTGTAAACCGTTGGGAAAAACCAAAGGTGGACATGATGGCGTCCCGCCTCAACAAAAAACTAGACAGGTATTGCGCCAGGTCAAGGGACCCTCAGGCAATAGCTGTGGACGCTCTGGTAACACCGTGGGTGTACCAGTCAGTGTATGTGTTCCCTCCTCTGCCTCTCATACCCAAGGTATTGAGAATTATAAGACGGAGAGGAGTAAGAACTATACTCGTGGCTCCGGATTGGCCAAGAAGGACTTGGTACCCGGAACTTCAAGAGATGCTCACAGAGGACCCGTGGCCTCTACCTCTAAGGAAGGACCTGCTCCAGCAGGGACCTTGTCTGTTCCAAGACTTACCGCGGCTGCGTTTGACGGCATGGAGGTTGAACGCCGGATCCTGAAGGAAAAAGGCATTCCAGATGAAGTCATCCCTACCCTGGTCAAGGACAGGAAGGATGTAACCGCAAAACATTATCACCGCATTTGGCGAAAATATGTTGCGTGGTATGAGGCCAAGAAGGCCCCTACAGAGGAATTTCAACTGGGTCGTTTCCTGCATTTCCTGCAAACAGGACTATCTATGGGCCTAAAATTAGGGTCCATTAAGGTTCAAATTTCGGCCTTGTCGATCTTCTTCCAAAAAGAACTGGCTTCAGTGCCTGAAGTTCAGACGTTTGTCAAAGGGGTACTGCATATACAGCCTCCTTTTGTGCCTCCAGTGGCACCTTGGGATCTCAATGTAGTGTTGAGTCTCCTAAAATCACATTGGTTTGAACCACTCACCACTGTGGAATTTAAATATTTCACATGGAAAGTGGTCATGCTGTTAGCCCTGGCTTCAGCCAGGCGTGTCTCAGAATTGGCGGCTTTGTCATATAAAAGCCCTTACCTAATTTTTCATTCAGACAGGGCAGAACTGAGGACTCGCCCTCAATTTCTCCCTAAGGTGGTTTCAGCGTTTCACATGAACCAGCCTATTGTGGTGCCTGCGGCTACTAGGGACTTGGAGGACTCCAAGTTGCTGGACGTAGTCAGGGCCCTGAAAATATGTTTCCAGGACGGCTGGAGTCAGAAAATCTGACTCGCTGTTTATCCTGTATGCACCCAACAAGCTGGGTGCTCCTGCTTCTAAGCAGACGATTGCTCGTTGGATTTCAGTACAATTCAGCTTGCACATTCTGTGGCAGGCCTGCCACAGCCAAAATCTGTAAAAGCCCATTCCACAAGGAAAGTGGGCTCATCTTGGGCGGCTGCCCGAGGGGTCTCGGCTTTACAACTTTGCCGAGCAGCTACTTGGTCAGGGGCAAACACGTTTGCTAAATTTTACAAATTTGATACCCTGGCTGAGGAGGACCTGGAGTTCTCTCATTCGGTGCTGCAGAGTCATCCGCACTCTCCCGCCCGTTTGGGAGCTTTGGTATAATCCCCATGGTCCTTACGGAGTTCCCAGCATCCACTAGGACGTCAGAGAAAATAAGAATTTACTTACCGATAATTCTATTTCTCGTAGTCCGTAGTGGATGCTGGGCGCCCATCCCAAGTGCGGATTGTCTGCAATACTTGTATATAGTTATTGTTACAAAAATCCGGTTGTTTATTGTTGTGAGCCATCTTTTCAGAGGCTCCTACGTTTATCATACTGTTAACTGGGTTCAGATCACAAGTTGTACGGTGTGATTGGTGTGGCTGGTATGAGTCTTACCCGGGATTCAAGATCCTTCCTTATTATGTACGCTCGTCCGGGCACAGTATCCTAACTGAGGCTTGGAGGAGGGTCATAGGGGGAGGAGCCAGTGCACACCAGCTAGTCAGAAAGCTTTTACTTTTGTGCCCAGTCTCCTGCGGAGCCGCTATTCCATATGGTCCTTACGGAGTTCCCAGCATCCACTACGGACTACGAGAAATAGAATTATCGGTAAGTAAATTCTTATTTTTTGTGTGCTGAAACCTACTATTTGACACGTCATCCTTATGCATGTGGACCTTTTTTGGTCATTTTAGACACTGTCGACTTTGTGACCCATAACCCCTATCTTCACGTCATGCCAAATAGCCCTGTTTGGCATGCCACAGACTTTGCAACTGTGCCATGCGCCTGGCTACGTAGTTTTGTACCGAATTTGTATCTTAATTGCATCACTAACGCGACATAATGATAATGCATCTGGGTTGCCCTGGTGCTGGCATACCTCATGGTGTGTAGTGTTATAAAGGAAGTCCCAATGTACTGGCTTTTAAGCCATTTTATTAATGGGTCACTAAATGTCAAATGCCAGATGCCTTGTATGAAAACATTTACTATTCGGCTTTGTAAAAAGTTTCCATACCTTGGAAGAACATGGGACCTCAGACATTGTATTTAGGGGTCTATTTACTAAGCCTTGGATGGAGATAAAGTACCAGCCAATCCGCTCCTAACTGCCATGTTACAGGCTGGGTTTGAAAAATTGTCCTTTAGGAGGTGATTGGCTGGTACTTTATCTCTGTCCTCTTTATCTCCAACCACGGCTTAGTAAATAGACCCCTTATGGTGTGTACACACGGTGAGATCCTTGCTATGCCCGATTTTCACTTTGCGATTTCCCGTGAACTCCCCGGAGCCCAGCACCACCAATTTTGACTTACTTTTCTTGAGCTATGGACTATGTGTGCTTACGATTTTGGCTTATGTGAGATTTAATTGACATGTGAGATGAACTAGATAGTACACCGATCTATCAAGGATTGACTTGCCTGCACAGTCTATCTTTTCTTGCGATACCGACCTGGCGGGACCGCGCATCGGGATCGAATCGGGATCGCAAGTGGCATAACACCTTGCGATTTGCACTAACTTTTTCCTGCGATTTTGACTATATAGTCAAAATTGAAATAAAAAATCTCACCGTGTGTACACACCATTAGTTCTTGTTATTGGCAGTGGCAGGCTACACGTGGCTGTACACGTGGCATTTGTCCAATAAGACCTTTTTAAGCCAAATTGGCCCAAAATGATCATGTGCATCATACTCCATTAGCCACCAACCACCAAAGATGGCCAAGAGTGATTGAAACCTATCTGGGTTTCAGTCAGATCACAGTAGGCCGTTCCGTTGGAGGGCTTAATGTGTCCATTGTGTGACGGGGGGGGGGGGGGGGGGATACTGGCAGGAAGCTATGAAGAATATCTTTCTCCTTACTAACGCTTTTAAGTAGGTTGATCGCAAAGTTTAAAGATGTGTGTTTTGCTTATCTAAGTGGGGGCTACATTTGTCGGCAGTGTTACATACTTTGGGGCGGATTAAATGATACGCGTGCTAACGCTCCTTTGTCTGGTTACTACGGTAGCCTAATGCTGATCCCACCTGCAATGGCTGTGGGCAGAAATCGTCTGAGGCCCAAATCCTGTAAAGATTCCAATGGCACTCGCGTGTAATTGTTTGTATGGGCCAATTTTGTGTCCTCAAAGCACGCCTGTATTTTGAAAAAAATATAATAATAATTTTAATGCTTTCACAAAAAGCGCTCAAATCACTTTACATAGCATATAATAAAATATGCAATTGGTTAAACATTCCGTAGTAGCTTACCATTATGGTCTTTGATTCACTGGAACTCCCTATCCCAAAGCCCCCGCCCCTTACACCCCACAACTCCTCTGTTTCCAAGCAGCATTGACTGGTTGTCCGTTATATTTATTGCTTTTTTTTTTTTTTACATGGTTTTGAAGCATCACCTGTATAACATGGGATGGAGGGGGTTAATGAGGTGTTCTGCATAAATCTGACACTATACCCGCAGTACATTACAAATGTAAAACCTACTATTAAACCTACACACATCTGATAGAAACAGATGACGTTTTCGCTTAACTAAAAAATAATATTTATGTACATGTTTTGGTTCTTATTTTTAAATCTATAACTCTCTCTAAGAAAATATGTGACCTTTTTAATGCCAGACGATCTCTGGAGACGCTGGTGCTTAATGTGCTGCGTATTATTTTAGACCTTTTTGGAAGTGACACAATCTAAACACAACATCCTGCAGCTCTCTCACTGGCCATCTGCTTGCAGAGTACACATGCAGCGGGCCTCGGTTTGCTAAACAGTCTCCAAGCAGATAGATTTTATTTGGTTATAAATTGCAGCTTACCAGCTTTTGTGGAACTACAAGTCCTAGCATGCCCATTCTGCCCCAGTTCACTAATAAGGGTGCATGTTTCAGTGCCATTGCTCTAATTCACTAGGCAACTTATAACTCTCCAGTAGCTGTGGAACTGCAGGTACCAGGTAATGGTGTCCGAGGCACATTAAGCACTCGACTGGCTAATATTTTTCCCAAAAACGGCTCCTGAATTGATGTTGTTTTTTTTTTTTTTTTTTTATAAACTATTGGGACGGTGCCCTTGACATAAAAGCTGCTATGAATGGGAATAACAAACAAACAAAGAAACCAACCCACTTGTCATCGGCCATAGACCACATAGCCCATCAATGGTTGCAATGCATCTATGACCAAACAGTATACTGTGCATGAACTTTCAACACTTCTAAACTGTTTAGGATAATTGGCCATCCCTTATCAGAGGCCTCGTCTCGATAATCGTAATTGATAAGGGATCGCCATAATCAAAATTATTTATGACATTAGCTTTTGTAAAAATACTGATATTGACCTAATAATAAAAATTTATAATAATAATAAAATAATAATAATATAAAATATATATATATATATATATATGTGTGTATGTATGTATGTATGTATGTATGTATGTGTGTGTGTGTATATATATATATATATATATATATATATATATATATATATACACACACACACATACACTGCTCAAAAAAATAAAGGGAACACTAAAATAACACATCCTAGATCTGAATGAATGAAATATTCTTATTAAATACTTTGTTCTTTACATAGTTGAATGTGCTGACAACAAAATCACACAAAAATTATCAATGGAAATTAAATTTATTAACCCATGGAGGTCTGGATTTGGAGTCACACTCAAAATGAAAGTGGAAAAACACACTACAGGCTGATCTAACTTTGATGTAATGTCCTTAAAACAAGTCAAAATGAGGCTCAGTAGTGTGTGTGGCCTCCACGTGCCTGTATGACCTCCCTACAACGCCTGGGCATGCTCCTGATGAGGTGGCGGATGGTCTCCTGAGGGATCTCCTCCCAGACCTGGACTAAAGCATCCGCCAACTCCTGGACAGTCTGTGGTGCAACGTGGCGTTGGTGGATGGAGCGAGACGTGATATCCAGATGTGCTCAATTGGATTCAGGTCTGGGGAACGGGTGGGCCAGTCCATAGCATCAATGCCTTCGTCTTGCAGGAACTGCTGACACACTCCAGCCACATAAGGTCTAACATTGTCTTGCATTAGGAGGAACCCAGGGCCAACCGCACCAGCATATGGTCTCACAAGGGGTCTGAGGATCTCATCTCGGTACCTAATGGCAGTCAGGCTACCTCTGGCGAGCGCATGGAAGGCTGTGTGGCCCCCAAAGAAATGCCACCCCACACCATTACTGACCCACTACCAAACCGGTCATGCTGGAGGATGTTGCAGGCAGCAGAACGTTCTCCTTGGCGTCTCCAGACTCTGTCACATGTGCTCAGTGAGAACCTGCTTTCATCTGTGAAGAGCACAGGGCGCCAGTGGCGAATTTGCCAATCTTGGTGTTCTATGGCAAACGTCCTGCACGCTGTTGGGCTGTAAGCACAACCCCCACCTGTGGACATCGGGCCCTCATACCACCCTCATGGAGTCTGTTTCTGATCGGTTTAGTAGACACATGAACATTTGTGGCTTGCTGGAGGTCATTATGCAGGACTCTGGCAGTGCTCCTCCTGTTCCTCCTTGCACAAAGGCGAAGGTAGCGCTCCTGCTGCTGGGTTGTTGCCCTCCTACGGCCTCCTCCATGTCTCCTGATGTACTGGCCTGTCTCCTGGTAGCGCCTCCATGCTCTGGACACTACGCTGACAGACACAGCAAACCTTCTTGCCACAGCTCGCATTGATGTGCCATCCTGGATGAGCTGCACTACCTGAGCCACTTGTGTGGGTTGTAGACTCCGTCTCATGCTACCACTAGAGTGAAAGCACCGCCAGCTGTCAAAAGTGACCAAAACATCAGCCAGAAAGCATAGGAGCTGAGAAGTGGTCTGTGGTCACCACCTGCAAAACAACTCCTTTATTGGGGGTGTCTTGCTAATTGCCTATAATTTCCACCTGTTGTCTATTCCATTTGCACAACAGCATGTGAAATTGATTGTCAATCAGTGTTGCTTCCTAAGTGGACAGTTTGATTTCACAGAAGTATGATTGACTTGGAGTTACATTGTGTTGTTTAAGTGTTCCCTTTATTTTTTTGAGCAGTATATATATACATATATATATATATATACATATATATATATGTATATATAAAATCATAAACAATTCCAGAGTGCACTGACATGAAATGAGATTAGATTGTATCTTATTCTCAGATGTTCATATTTGAAGATCCATCAGTGTAATACAGTTTCATAGGACGTAAACTTCTTATGTGTATAGTTCTTCTTATTCTGTTACTCTCAATCCAAAAATGGTTACGGAGGCAATCCTGTAGGAAATACCCTCACACCAGAAAAGATCACCCAAATAAAGGGCCAAAATGGGCAATCGGTAAAAGAGACCAAGCATTTATTTTTCAGTTATTCATAAAAAAAATCCAGTAATCTTTTAAAACAATGATATTTACATACTGTACATAAAAGAAATCAATATGCCATGACCAATGCAGGAGAGTATGTTACAGTAGCCTTCCTCCACCTTATTCAGATGTGTCTGAAGTGTGCAAACGGGACTATTTGGCACGATTTGAGTTCTGGTGTTTGCGGACAAATCTCTGTCTTTGTTCTGTATCAAAGGATATTTTAACTTTGATTTTTCATGGTTTAATATACTGTGGTAGTGTGCTGCAGAGCAACTAGGGGGGTTTAGCTGACAAACCCAGGTAAGTTATATATTTAGGGGATTGAAAATGTGTGTCTTATCTGTACAATTGGCCTCAGTGCATTTCTCAATTGCAGCTGACAGCATGTGACTGATTAACCAGAGCATCTGTGAGGAACTCCAATAAGCAGGCAGGATGGGTGTGTTGCATGCCTGTCAGTCAGCGCCTACGGCTTATCCTGACAAAATAAGCCGTTGGTGCACAAGTCTAGAGTCAATGTGTGCTTCCACTACACAGCTTCGTGGTCACTATCTACTATTTTCTTTTCACAGCGTGGTGGTGTTTTTGCCCCCCCCCCCCCCCCCTCCATTATTTTAAAAATGCTAAATATTTAATTACAAATTAAGGTGTTTTGTAACACTGAATTAATAAACCCATATTATTGTTTCTGCTCTTCCCCTCTTCTTTTACAACTATGAACGAAGCCAGGTTGCTGAGATTTTTAATATGCGCTCACAAAGCATTACGGAGGCGTTGCGAATCTGCTCATAAGACATTGGGGGGGGGGGAGGTAGTTGGGGGCTCACGTTTCAACATCTCTTGAACAGACTGCAAAAGCTGTGTGTGTTGTAAAATGTTACACAGTTAAATCTTTGTAATAAAACAAGGGCAGGTTCCATATACTAATTGCAACAAAGGTCTATACATAGGAATGGTTGATAAATTTGTCTAGTAGTTAAGTCATCTTCTATTTTGGGACTTGCCTTAATGCTCTATTTCCTGGTCAGATTGTTTAAATATACAATTGCAGAGAATGACACTGGAGCGCCTGGCTTTGCTTCCATGTATTCTTGTCTGTATACTATAGTGTCAAAACTACCCACAAATGTATTTTCATTTCTCAACTCCAAGGTTTAATATTACAGGGGAAGACGATTAGCCCGGCGTAACTATCCATTCTAGTGATTTTATTCCTTAATTAGCAGTTTAGCCTCCATGATTAAGACTTCCTGAGTGCTTGCTCAGAACATGGCAAGTGTTTTAGGATGTGTACCAATTTGGATCCTTCGCAGGGGAAATAAGAATGTTAGGTGAGCCGGAGCGGACTGCTCCGGGCTGCCATCCATACGCAGGGCCTTCTAAAGGCATTTATGATAAATATATTTTGTGAAATGTCTAAAATATAATTGGTGTTCCTTTTCCTTTTTCATTTTCACATGTTTATTGTCATCTGGTGTGAGCCAGATTTATGAGAGCGCAGTAGTTTTAGTGCATTTTGGCTGGGCAGTGTTTAAATGACATCACCTTGATCTATATTCAGTGTGTGATTTCAGTTGGTCCCAGTGTTAAATATTTTCATAATTATGCTGGTTTTGGCAGGGCACTTGGAACGTTTTTCACGTCTCTCTAATGAACATGTTTTACCTCTGGGCTTTAGAGACGAGCGCAAAGTTTGAAAAATTAATAGTGTAGTTTTAATGCTTCGATTACGCACAGAAGCTTTTTTTTTTTTTCATGCAATCTACCCCCTTGGTTGTAAGTAGAAGTTGATAGAGTTTAATGGTCCCTAGGGGTGTGCCCACAGTGGTATTCACTTAATTAAATTGTGACATTTGTTTCAACCAAATATTTACATTTCATATATGTATTCTCCAATGCAGTAGTAATCCTTGCCCGTGGCCAACTATAACATTGAGCAGTTTTTTCGGATGTCAAAGAATACAATGCTTGATAAAGCAGGAATATTCAATAAAAAAAAAGTACGAGTGGAAAGAATTCCTTGGACCTGTCTTACACTCTTTGTTGCTTGCCCGCGCTCTCACGTTCTCAGCTTTGCTGATTCTATAAATGACCCTTCCCCCCAGCACTACCACTGAAAACCAGCATGTGAAGAATGATTGGAAACCTAGGTGTGGCCAGTAAATTTAAGATGTGATTCATGCCGCTATCTTCTACTTATTATTGGGTACTGTAGCTATACTGTCAAATTTTGTATAATCAGTCAATGACCATTGGCTTGTTTATCTGTGAAGAGGGCTCCCGTTTAGCCACGGGCTCAATGATTGCCCTCTTGGTGTTTCAGTTAGCCTACCATAACAGCATGGCAATTTCACTACAAATAAGCCAGGTCTGTGGAAAGGGAGCAATACATTTTATATCCCTAGTTTGACCTGGCGAAGTCTAACTGTTGTTGCTGCAAGTGTAAATTGGATGAAATCCAGCTTTGCGGTACTTTGACTGAATTACTTCCAGCATCGCTGAGTGTATGTGTGTACAGGTGGAAGATGACCACAGAATTAGGCTGACAGTGGTTATATTCTGACTGCATTTACCAGCATGCATGACAAATGGTTTCAGTAGGTGCGTCATTGGCCACCATGGAGGCACACGTCAGACTGTTGCTGTTTGCGCACAGGGCCGGAGTTGCATTCAGTGAGGGATAGATTGCCTGGACGCTCTTTCTATGGAGCTCCATGAAACCATTCACTATGTAAAAATAAGCAATAATTATTCACTATGTGCACCAGGGAAAACAAAAATGTGTCTTTTTTTTTTTTAAAGGTTAGCTGTCACATTCACACTGGAGGCAGCCATTTTGTGAGAAGATTCAATATTTTTGCAAATGTTCCTTATACAGACCCGCAATCCGTGTGACAATATTAAAACATTCCACAATTTTAACACCTTTTATCGTTTATGTAATAAATACAAGCCTAGTAAATTATTAGTTTTATTACATCAGTTTGAATGCAAGATGATTTATCTAAAAATTTATCAAGTCTACTTTTTGAGGGAAGAATAGATTACAAAGCTGGCGTAATGTTTTACCTCAGTTATTCCAGCTATGGGTAAAGGTGTGTGATTAATACCATGTGAGAAGAAAGTGGAGCCAAGAATCCCCTGTAATGATATATGGACAGACTTTCAGTGTGTATGCTGCTTATCACTGTGTTCTTTGCCTTAACACATGTAGAATGTGTGTGTTTTCACAGATTTTACATGTTTTCATTAAGATTATTCTGTAAATGCCTTGCGGATAGGATTTAGCATTAGCAATGTTTATTTTGTGTCTAGTAATTGTGCGTAGATCCTCTTCTATATTACATTGTACTTTTACTAGGTATAGTATAATCCCTATTACTTTGATTAAACTATGTGTACTTTTTCTTAATACCATTACTAATTAGCCAGCACAAAGTAGTAATTGTGCAGTAAAATAAATGATGGTTTCTGCATCGGTGTTCAACAGTCAGGTCAAGAAGATGTTTTATGTGAGATGTGACCTTGGGAATACATATAGGAGTACTTTCCAAAAAATACTGTATAAGCCAGTGATGAGGGACTGGGTCGGGATGCAAGCAATTGACCGCCGGACAGAATCCCAGCGGTCAATAAACCAGAGTCCCGACCGCCGGCTGGTTTCCCCACTTGGTCCACGCCACCACCCGAGAGAATAGATCCCTGTGGCGACCGAAAGTTGCCACCAGGCCCAAAGCGTGGTGAGCTCATCGAGCCCGTGAGGGGGAACGCTGTACTCTCCGCCGGGATCCCGGCTGTTGGGCTCCCAGCATCGGTCTCCTGGCCGCCGGGATCTCATACTGATCCCCCTGAACCCTACACACATTGGGGGAGATTCAAATGTTTGAAAAGTCGGTTGGGTGTCTGTTTTTTCCTGTCAATTAGATAGGAAAAAAACAGACACCCAACCGACTTTTCAAACATTTGAATCTCCCCCATTGTATACCTAGTTGGGCCAGTATACATGGGAATTGTAATCTGCTTAAAAATCCAGGACACTGGTTTGCAGTGGTCACACTTTATAAGGGTGTGCATCATAGGGTCGACCACACTTAGGTTGACAGTCAGTAGGTTGACCACTATTGGTCAATAGTGACCAGGTTGACACTGGAAATAGGTCGACGCGGTCATTAGGTCGACATGGAAAAAGGTCGGCATGATGTTTTGTTTTTTTTGGGTGTTGTTTTCTTCGTAAAGTGACCAGGTACCCCAATTAGTGCACAGTGTCCCCTTGCATGGCTCACTTTGCTTGCCATGCTTCGGGCAAGGTTACTATTCCCAATCGTAGTCCACTTGGATCATAAAGTATGAAATTTTTTTTGAAAAACTCATGTTGACCTTTTTCCATGTCGACCCAATGACTATCGACCGAAGTGTGGTCAACATAAAGACTTTATACCCTTTATAAATACTGCTTATGAATTGATTATGTGATTTACAGGTTCCTAGTGAATTAATATTCAGGATTTTCTATATTTAAATGTTCTCACAAAACGACTGCTACGGAGATGTCAAATGGGATAATGGAAGTTTAGGGATACCCTTGTAGGCCAGTAAGTGAGATGCCACAAAAGGATGGCTGTGTTACCACAGGTTTTGAACATAGTTTTCCACAGTCAAAAATATATATAGAAAAACTATTTCTGGGGACCTAAATTGGATACAATGCATCCCTGTACAACACTGTATCCAACATAGAACATATTCTAGTGACTGATTTAGAACAAAAAGGGGAACTTCAGACTGAGATTGAAATTAGGCCACTTTCTAGGTTCTATATTAGTAGAGGTCTTTAGTGACTAGATGCAAAGAACAATCTTGATCAGGCATTCCCAGCCTCAGTCCGCAAGTGATATCCAGGCTTCAGCACAGATGGGAAATCAGAATAACTGAGGTACTAGTTAAGTCACCTGTGTTCAAGCATGGACATCACTAATACCTGGACAGTTAGTGTGCCTTGAGGACAGAGGCTGGGAGTGTCTGGTCTAGAAGGTGCTCTAGAATACAGCAAATTTCTTGGGCAATATTGCGCATTACAGAAAGCACTGTAGTGATCATAGTGCGTGACCCTCTGCTGGATACCTCTTTGCAATGGAGACCCAGATAGTCTGCTGATGTACTGTTCTTTGGTTCCGTGCTGCAGACTGCATGCTGATGAGCCTTCATAATATGTAGACAGGCACTGACACTATCCTCCAATCAAAGGAATAAGAGCCATCTAGTGGATACATGGCTTCTTGGCACAGCCAAAAGTGCAGTGGTTGAGAGAAATTTGATCCCTTATCTCCAGGAATCCAGGAGGTCGAGGGAGAAATCCTGAGAGTGCGAGATAGGGCCAAATGAGGTATATTCCCCAAAACTCCGGGAGATGGGAAATCTGCTGCCAACGCAGTGAGGCAACATTTGCTCTAAAAGCAGTGACTAAAACGGATGTATTTAGATCGACAAGAACACTGTCCACATATGGATAGCATGGTTGCACAGTGGTTAGCGTTCTGATGTTACTGCAATGGGTTTAATTCTAAGCAGTGTTTTATCTGTGCATAGTGTTGGTAACAGATTGCCAACGTGTGTTTCTATTTTCTCCCACAGTCCAGAATTGTTCCGTTAATTAGCTTCTGGATAATAGTATCTGTGCTTAGTTGTCTTTAGTTATTCTAGTTATCTGAATTTAGACTATTAACTCCAGTGGAGGAGGAAAGAATCTATATAATTGCATAGAAAGCAACTGAGCATGCCCAAGATGGCTTCCTCACCCTCTGCAATAATATAAAGTGCTTTGGGTCCTATAGGGAGAAAGGTGATTAAGTGTTATATACTGTAGGTTACTAGAGGGTTTTTTCTGTCTCTTTGGGTCTGTATACCAAGCTTCTCCGCCAGTGGACTTTATGATACATTTGTCGAGAATGTGCATCGCAGTGTAAGCTACTATGGATTATGTCTGTCTGGTTCCTAAATTCAGCATGAAGTTTGAGTCCCTTCTATGAGATATAGGGGGTCATTCCGAGTTGATCGCTAGATGCTTTTTCGTTCGCTGTGCAGCGATGAGGCAAAAAAACAACACTTCTGCGCATACGCAAAGTAATATTGCAATGAACGATGTTGTTTCACACAAGGTATAGCGAAGCTTTTGAGTCGCACTGCTGACCGCAGAGTGATTGACAGTAAGTGGGTGTTTCTGGGTGTCAACTGACAGTTTTCAGGGAGTGTTCGTAAAAACGCAGGCGTGACAGGAAAAACGCAGGCGTGGCTGGGCGAACGCAGGGCGTATTTGTTACGTCAAAGCAGGAACTTAACAGTCTGAAGTGATCACAAGCGCTGAGTAGGTATTGAGCTACTCTAAACCTGCACAAAAAAATGATGCCACCGCTTTGCAATCCTTTCGTTCGCACTTCTGCTAAGCTAAAATACACTCCCAGTGGGAGGCGGATTAGCGTCTAAAAACTGCTAGTGAGCGAACAACTCGGAATGACCACCATAGAGCAGAAGTGTAGTTGCTCTGTTTTGCCGAGATTTGGGGCACTGTAACCTAATACTATCTTCGCCGATACATTGTGGGCAGTAGCAGATAGGGACATGCACTTAATATTTGAGGGCAGATGTACTTAAGCTTCTAAAACAAGTGAGAGCTAGAATCGGATTAGGTGCTACGGGCAATATCTCATTTTAGAAACTTTAGTAAATCTACCTCTTGGTATATAAACTAAACCAAAGACAAGTACGTATTGTTGCGTGTTTATTAATATTAAACACGTCTTTATGATACATTGTATTGATCAAATACAGGTTGAGTATCCCTTATCCAAAATGCTTGGGACCAGAGGTATTTTGGATATCGGATTTTTCCGTATTTTGGAATAATTAGAAACCATAATGAGATATCATGGTGATGGGACCTAAGTCTAAGCACAGAATGCATTTATGTTACATATACACCTTATACACACAGCCAGAAGGTAATTTTAGCCAATATTTTTTAGAACTTTGTGCATTAAACAAAGTGTGTCTACAGTCACACAATTCATTTATGTTTCACATACACCTTATACACACAGCCTGAAGGTCATTTAATACAATATTTTTAATAACTTTGTATATTAAACAAAGTTTGTGTACATTGAGCCATCAAAAAACAAAGGTTTCACTTTCTCACTCTCACTCAAAAAAGTCCGTATTTCGGAATATTCCGTATTTCGGAATATTTGGATATGGGATACTCAACCTGTATTTGTGACACTTGAAAACTCTGAGTGCATTACATTTACAAATAAAGGTAAACCCCAAACATCTCTAGGGGCATTTTACAGTAACTATTAATGTTGTTTAATGCCAGGAAAGGGCTACAGTGAAGCCTCTTTATTTTGCTTACTTAACACTTGATTTCTGCAAAACCACAGAAGCCAGCAACAGTAATTCATTAAATAAGGATTAAACACAATAAATGAGCCCTACCACAAGCGTCACCTCTTATTTCCCCTGCAAATAGATTCTGCATTTATAGTTGGCACAAGCTGTAACCACCTACCATCATCTACATCTCAGGCCTGTTTTAGGGATATATGGAAATTGCTTTGGATGCGGAATAGCGACCTTTGCCCTGTGTTATCCTTTAGGTGACATCTTTTCCCAGTCTCTGTGGGGCGTCTTGCTCCGTAGAGCACCTTTAATTAGCTCCAGGAGAAGGGCAGATGCGGGCAGGAATATTTGGAGTTTCTGGAGATCATTAGGGGACAAATTGTGAGAGCGTCCTGATAGAACTGGATTGAGTTTCTATCTTTCTATTTAGTTAGCTCTAACTTATTCTCTTTTCCACTATTTACTTTAACCTCATGACCTTTAATTGACACTTTTTCATGTTTGGAACATTTGTTTTATGCCGTCAAGTTACGGTGCTGCGTATTTGGGATACATGAGTGGTCTAATGAAAAACGTTCACTGCAGGAACTAGTCTTAATGGGAATTTAGCTCTCCAAAGTGTTTTGAACGGCTTCTGATTTGCAAGATTATTTGTGGGTTTATAATTGGCTGATGCTTGTCTCACTCTGACCGAACTAGAGTGGGAGCAGGGTCCCTCTACTACCTTCACCAGCTCTCTTGTTGTTCTACAGCTTGTATGGTATGTGGTCGTTATTATTTATTTGTAGTTATTCATATAACACACACAGTTAGTGTCCCAGTGGCTTACAATCTATTTCCCGATCACATGGATACATATACAGATGTATTCTTTCTTACTTTTGCTTCCTGGTGTGCCAAATAGCTCCTCTATTATGTGATGGTTGTGAATAGATTGTGACATGGACCCAGGGTGTTATGGGAAAGGTCCTCTGCACGAAGAGAATCTAGACGCAACCATTATGTGATGCTTACAGCAGGAATCAACATGTAATAACAAAAATCAGGGGGTGCATCTATGTGCATGACATTTTACTAAATAATTAAAAATATCAAGTCCATCATAGCAGCACAGACCACACATTCTGATGCCTTTATTCGTACCGTTAAGTATATAGCGCATACATATTCCGTAGAGAATATTTCATATTACAATCTATGTTCCCTATCACATGCACACACACTTAAACATTGGGGTTAATTTTTTGTCAGGAGTCAATTAAGTAATATAACTATAAAGTCAATTAATTAGTCCATTTTTGTCAGAAGTCAGTATAGTGCAGTGGTCCGGAATTGAACTCTTGAGCTTAGGGTTGTGAGACAGTAATTCTAACCACTACGCCAACTGTGCTGCACCATTATAGACGACAGCAATGTTTCAAACAGAAACATAAGCAACATGGAACTGTGTGATCTACTGTCGGTTTGAGTAGAGGGTTCTAGGTCTACCGACAGTTGGTAGTAAAGAATGGTTTGCATCTGCAAGGTATAATCTGTGTATGCTGGCTAATTTTTGGATGGTGTTTAAAATACTTTAACAGTAGTGTTTTATATGTGACCTTAGATATGACCATTTTAAGCGTTTCCTCCCCACCCCCACTACTGTCACTGGATTTTAATGGCTCATGGATTACACAAAATAAAATGTATTGCTGTGCCTAAAAGGTTGTCACTTGTCAGTTGATAAGCCTATTTTCACGCTTATGAACCTTTGTGGAGTCTGATGGTTATCAGCAACCAAATGGCTGCTGCAGTGTTACTGACAGTTCTCCGAAGGATTTTATTTAAGCTTTTCAAATGTTCTGCTTCAGTGGGACCCCCCCCTCCTCCTTCAAATTATAACCCATAGTAAGCTAGGACTGTAGCTTTTTCCCTTGACATATACGGTATTGTTTCATTTCCCACTAATGTCACTTTACAAATTCATGACTTTATTTCTTGTTATTTCACAGGATGATCATGAGAGCTGTGGTTCCAGTTCTAGTCGGAGCAACACAGAGAGTGCCAAATCTCCAACTAAACCACGGAAAATCCAGCAAACGGCTCCTACAGATCCGGACTTACCACCAGGTGATTGTACTGTACTGCTAGAGGCTAAATAAGAATAAAGCCGTGTACACACAGCGCGATGCGGCTTTAGCCAGACATTGACTATTCGACGGCCGCCGATATAGTCAATGTTGGGCTGCCTGCACAGTCTATTTTTGCTTGCGAAGCCGATTCCGCGGGAACGCGCATCGGCATCGCAAGCTGTGTACACACGGTGCAATATGCACTAACTTTCCTTACGATTTTGACTATTGCACCGTGTGTACAGTACATACCTTAATTGTGTCAAATGCCTGTTTTTTTTTTTTTTTTTTTTTAACGGTTTCATACAACCGTTACGTACTAAGCCTCGGAGAGAGATAAAGTGGATGGAGATAAAGTACCAACCAGCCAGCTCCTAACTGCCCTGTTACAGACACTGTGTTTGAAAAATTTAAATTAGGAGCTGATTGGCACTTTATCACCGTGCTATCACTCTCCAAGGCTTCATAAATCTGGGCCTTAGTTTGAAAAATATAAGTTAGGAGCTGATTGGCTGGTACTTCATCTCCGTCCACTTTATTGCTGTCCAAGGCTTAGTACATAGGGGGTGATTCAGAGCTGATCGTAGATGTTCTAAATTTAACACATCTACTATCAGATTCTCTGAACTGCGGGGGGACACCGAACACAGGGCTAGTCCGCCCCGCATGTCAGGTCCTGCCCCCCCGGACAGGGGCGAAAACATTGCATGGTGGCGATGCTTTTGCACCCGCCAAGTAGCTCCCTACCTGCGCAACCTAGCTGAGCTGGTAAGGTGGCTACCCGCCGCGTTCTGTGTCGTGGCGGCTGCGTGTGATGTCATGCAGCCGCCGCGGCCCACAGCGGTCCGGACATGCCTGCTTTGTCCGGACCACGCCCCACCAACAGTGTTCTAACGCCGTTGACACGCCCCCTCCCGCCCTGTGACCGCCTCTGTCTTTCAATCAGGCAGAGGCGATCGCACCAGTATGATGCTTTCGCAACTTACTGGGTGCACATATGCCTGCGCACTGTGTAAAGGTCTCCAGAGTGCGATCGCTGTTGTAGCAGCGATCGCCTCTGAATTAGACCCATAAACTCCAGAGATTTATGCAGAGTAAAAAAAATTGGTAAATCGCAAAGTGAGATTGTCGTTTCACTTGTAACACAAACCACATTGTGTCCCAGTGGAAGTAAGTGGGAAAGGACAGTAAAGATTCCTATGGAACTATGGGGTCATTCCGAGTTGATCGCACGTATCAACTATTTGCTGCTCGTGCGGTCAACCTGACGCCGCCTATGGGGGAGTGTATTTTAGCATAGCAGGGCTGCGAACGCTTGTGCAGCCCTGCTATGCTAAAAAAGTTTTAAGTAAAACAAGACCAGGGCTGCAGTTACTCACCCAGTGCGACGGATCCAGCGATGAAGGTCCCGGTCCTGACGTCAGACATCCGCCCTCCAAACGCCTGCATCCGCCTGCGTTGGACTCACCATGCCTGGAAAACGGTGAGTATCTGCCCCGGAACGCCTCCCGCCTATCCGTCTTCTTGCGATCGCCGCTGCGATCACATTTCTCGCTGGCGGCGGCGTTGCCCAGGCGACGACGCACGTGCGCAATGTTTCTGCGCATTTATGACCTGTTTGCATCGCAGTGAAGAACCGCTGTGTGCGAACGGGTCGGAATGACCCCCTATAATCTGAGTTTTGATTACTTTGCAGATATGCCTGAATATTTCTATGCACCTGTAAAATATAGATCACCGTCCCTTGCACTGTAGCCCTTTATGTATTACTTGCAGATACCTCTTTCTGATGTTGCGTGTTTCACACACTGTGCACAACAATGGTTTATGGTACAGTAGTCTGACAAATGCCGTCATTCTCTTCCCATGTGTAGGAGCTGAGATTAGATTGCATCGCTTTCACTCCTCTTTACTCTAAAGTTTTTACTTTATTTGGGTTCTTTGCAAGTCTCTCTTAACCTCCCCCACCCCATCTCTGCTCCTGTTCACCTCTTCATGCAACCCCGTATAGGATGACACTAGGGCAAAAGGGCAGACACGGTTAGTGGAGGGGTCAGGGTACGGGTGGAGGACTGAAAGTGGGATGTCTTCTTCTTGACAGCACTCACACTGGGGCCTCCTGCATTCCATCATGTTCCCTACATAGGCCGAGAGGTTCCTCTCTCTCCCTCAGATGATGTTTATTATGCTTTAACACTGCCATAACAGCTTGATGATGATGGAATAATAGATATATGTGTGAAAAATCCCTCTTCTGGGATTCTCTGCTCTTTTCATGTGATTTATTGTGGGTCCTAATTGAACTGTATTTTCTGACTTGCGATTTATTTCTATGCCTGACCTTGCTGGCAGCTGAATAAGTAGCAGTGATAACTGCAATATGGTTCCTGTAGTCTCTCCTTGCACCATTGGTTCCACCGCTTGATCGGTCACTAGAAAGGCACAAAGAATCGTTGTTGAATGGAATATTTCTTTAAGTATGGTGCTGTGCTTAATATCTAATGGAGTTTATATGGTTTCACTGGGTTTCCGCAGGTTTCATCCAACTGCTCCGGTAACTTAGGGCCTGGTTCAGAGGTGGCCGCTAAGCAGTAATGACTTTTGTCGCAGCTGCTAGTGCAAAATGATGCTAATTCTGCAGTCGGTGGGCTGTCTATAGAGATACTCACTGGCTGCAGCTCTAATCCGCCATGGTGGTACAGAAGCACACCGTTAAACTGACATCGGGCGAGCCTTCGGACTTCTGATTGCTCAAAGTGTCAAACGATATCTGGCTGCCGGTGTCAGTGGAACGCCATCTTTTGCCACCGCCCCTGACACCGTCACGCACAGCCGACTCAAGCCACCCCTGTCATCATTCAGGATCGCATGTTGAAACTTCATAGATCTCCATACAGTTCCGATCTGCAGTCCCTAGCGGTACCATTGGGACGCATACACAAAATTGCCCAATGTTTTACTGGTGTTCACCTGTTAATCGGGCCTTTAGACTGAAGTGATTTAGCATCGGTGATAGGGATAGTAAGCTCTTCTGGGGCATAAAAATTACAAAGTCTAAAAAAAAACATAACAATTCCCAAACTAACAGCGCTATCAAAGTACACCGGTACCGTATAAACAATATAAATCATATAAGTAAAACATAAAAGAGGTATTGGTTTGGAATTTTACCTCCAAGCAGCAGTTTGCTGATGGTTATATATACATATATATATTTTTTTTCATTTTGGTTTTTACTGTTATTTATTTATTTTCTTGCTACCCCCTTGGTTAATGGTCACTTCTTATGACCCAGACACCTGGAGCGAGTGTATAAAGAATCTTGGTCTGTCTTGGATGCTTTCATGGAAAGTTTTTTTTTTTTTTTTAAATCTAGATATTTTTTTTTATTTAGACACGTTTCAGTGGTGATCTTTATTAGCTAATTCCCGTTGGAGCTGTCGCTCTTTGTCTGGTCACACAGTCCTCCTTTTCCAGTTGCTGTTCGTCCTTGGTAATTTTATAGCAAAAACAAGAAGGAAATCGGGTATTAGATTTCAGTTGCTTATGTTGTAGTAACCGAAGCAATAAATTACTCTTACATCCTTAGTGTCAAGTCATATGGGTCATATCACTAGGAGAGTAGGTCAAGTAAACACTTAAGACTCATACACCAGTATACGCAGACTGGACTATATATATATATATATTTGCACTTGACATGACGTGGATGTCCTGAACGTATACACTTATTCTCTTTTGATGTCTGCTGTACTTAGTTATTTATGTCTTTTTTTTTTTTTTTTTTTTGCCTTTTATAGCTGTCTAACCAAAGCAAATAATTCAAGGCCTTCAGTTGTCCAGTTTACAGTATTACAATGAGAGTTTGGCTCATGGATCATTTTGATTGGTCTCTTCCTGTTTTTTGCAGGGTACTACTTATTCTGCTTACTTATGAGAGAGAGACCATACCAATCAATCAGATCCTGACGGTCATTTTTTTAAATACAGACTGTAAAATGACAGACAGAAGCTGATTGGTTGGTGTTTTGTCTCTCTCCAAACTTTGCTAAGTCTACCCCAATTTTTTCTGCGTCCGAGACATCAAAGAAATGTATACGTAAATAAGATTTCAACAGTTCTATCACGCTTCCATATAACCTTGTACACTATAAAGTGTCCCAGTGCTGTAGGTCAACTTGTCCTGAATGGCTGTTTTTATTATTATATCCTTTTATTTAGCAGCAGCATATTGGCCCTCATTCCGAGTTGATCGCACGTAGCAACTTTTTGCTGCTCGTGCGATCAACCTGACGCCGCCTATGGGGGAGTGTATTTTAGCATAGCAGGGCTGCGATCGCTTGTGCAGCCCTGCTATGCTAAAGAAGTTTCCTGCAAAACAAGACCAGGGTCAGACCTATTTACCCTGTGCGACGGATCCAGCGAAGAAGGTTCCGAGATTGACGTCAGACATCCGCCCTCTAAACGCCTGGACATGCCTGCGTTCGGATCTCCACGCCCGGAAAACGGTGAGTATCCGCCCCGGAACGCCTCCCCGCTGTCAATCTCCTTGCGATCACTTTATTCTCTCTTCCTGTCATTGCCCAGCGACGCGCGTGTGCATTGTGGGCACCACGCATGGGCAGATCCAACCCGTTCGCACCGCAGCGAAGAACCGCTGCGTGTGATTGGGTCGGAATGACCCCCATTGAGCGGTTTTCTACGATTGTATAGTCATTAGCAGTGCTACCAGCCCCAATCGTGCCTACGTTCTAAATTTCCTACTAGACGCTCGCCAACACTAGGGTCAATGTAATCAGTGGACATTTATTGCCTACGTTTATGTTTTCTGCTGTTGGAGGAATCTGGAGCACTTGGAGCAAATGTAATGGAGAGGACATACAAACTCTGCACAGATTATACCCTGGTTAGAATGGAACATATGGTTCCATCGCTGTAACGTTGCAATGCCAACAACTGTATTGCCCAACAATAGTTACAACCACGACATAATATTAATATAACCAAGGTGGTGTTGAATTGCAGAGTATTTTATTCTTTTTTTTATTCAGATTAAGGTTTATTCACGCATTTTACTGATCAAAAGCATCAGATTTTTTGGAGAAAAGTTGTCTTTTGATGGAATTGAAACAACATGATTTGTACTGCTGGGTAGTGAACGCAGTGATTTTTATTTTAGGACTCCACGAGGAGATCCTGGATTAGGAAAACCCAACATCTGTTCAGTGGTTAAAACACTCGTCAAGAAGTATTAAATAACTAGAACGTTGACTAAGGAAGCAAGGAATTCAGTGTCTGATGTAAGGCGCTGATACTAGAGATGTTTTGGAATCACTGTTGTTGGTGTGTGAAACAACTTTTCCAAATTTAGTGCTGTCACAATTATTAAAAGTGACTTCATTATTCTATTACAGAAAACTCCTTTTTATAAAACAATAGTAAATTGAACATTTAATAATCTCCTATATAATAGCCCAGAGTGACTGTGTGTATAACGCTGGGCGTGGCTAGGAGCTCTCATTGGGTTAGCGGCAGGTCTATCACACCCAGTCCACAGCTAATTGGGCGAGAAACGCCCTCCAACACAGGTTTCATCCAGTGGGCAGCTCTGCCCTTTGGCTGCTGTGTGTTCCCAGAGCAGGATTAACAATGGGGCTGATGGAGCTGCAGCTCCAGCTCCACACCACAAAATAGGCCCACTGCATCTGCAGCAACATACCCTCCAACAATTTACACATAAAGATCGCTACAAATTTGAAAAAAGCCATGGCTACGGGTGCAGTTGCGTGGCCACGCTCCTTTTCCTATACTTTCAATGGAAGTTTGGAGAACCACAAATCGGTACAGACCATAAAAAAAAAAAAAAGGGACTACCTGCCAAAAAGGTACAGATAGAGGGTATGCCACTGCATCTGCAGCAAGTCTCTGTGCTGTAGATAGGGAAAAAAGAAATCCTTTTACTGCAGCGTCCTATCTCCTACTGCCATTCCGCCTGCCCCCTCCGGCTTCAACAATCCCCACTCCCTAGCCACGGCGCAGATGGAAAAAAGCTGCTGCGCTCACCGGCCTAGATGTGTATGAAAGCGGCGCAGCGGAAGGCTTTCATAGCCCTCTCTGCACCGCATACTCTTGAGTCCTGGAGCCTCCTCTGCGCGTGATGTCACAGAAGTGTCTCCCTGCCACAGCCGCGTCCAGTTCCCCAGAGGCCCTGACTCCGCAACACAGCACCTGGCCTGCCTGCCTGAGAGCCCTGAGATGACTAATATAACTGATAGAGTGGGTGATATCGCGGAGGGTAATGTCTGGACTCTGAATCAATGTACACTGCACAGCACTCTCACCTTTTACATTAATTCAGCGAGTCAGTCAGTTCTGCCAGCCAGTCACTATTGTTAGCGCTGGTGTCCCAACGCGCCACATTACAGGGAAGTAGACGCAATAAATAAACTACAGGCCCTTAGTGCCGAAGCATTCAGGCACTAAGGGCTGCTGGGAGCTGTAGTTTGAGTGCATCTTCTTCCCTGTAATGCGTTGCTTTGGGACTGGCTGCTTGGCTGCTGTGCGAGTCTCCTGAAGAGCCACTGCCAAAGGGAGGACAGCAGCTTAGCTGCTTCCAGGAGGAGAAGCTGGAGAAGCATTACCCGCCCCTACCCCACTCACAGTACCTCCGGGCCACATCCACGGAACCCCCACACACCCCCATCCGCCTCTCGCGGTGGCTCCGGACCCCCTCCCCCACCCACAGCACCCCCGCACCCGTCCCTCCCCCACCCGTGGCACCCCAGCAACCGCTCCTCCCCCACCCGCGGTTGCTCCGGACCCCCACCCGCGGCACCCACGCAACCAACCCTCTCCCACCCACGACACCCCCGGACCCCCTTCCCCATCCGCGTCTCCCCCGCACCCGCAACTCCCCCAACCGCAGTACCTACTAGGTGATTCATCAGATCCTGCGTGCGCTGTTTATGCCATTGCAATCGGCTACGACCCCTTAACAATTGCACGCCCTTTGTCTGTGCAATATTTAACCACTCACACAATTATGATTGGTGGTAATTCTCCATATAATGCAAATATTGCAAGCCACAAGGACATGCAAGGGTTAAGGGGGCGTAGCCCCTTACGACGGTGTGAAGAGCGCCCATAGGACGCAATGAATTACCTAGTGATTCAGTATTATTATAAGGTTGTAGCCATTTTATTTTAATAAAAAGTTGGAATGGAACATTTTACATTGATCACTGATACAAATGCCTGCTGTGTAATCAGCACAGTTATATGTGCTCACTGCGAACAAACCACACAACGGGGCTGATGTGGGATTACATAGAAACATAGAATTTGACGGCAGATAAAGACCACTTGGCCGTCTGGTCTGCCCCTTTTTTTTTTTATCTTTTAGGTAATCTGAACCCGTTTTGAACCTTAATTCTTTGTAAGGATATTCATATGTGTATCCCAAGCATGTTTAAATTGCTCTACAGTCTTAGCCTCTACCACCTCTGATGGAAGACTGTTCCACTTATCCACTACCCTTTCCCCTGATCCCCCCCTCCAGTCTCAGTGCATGTCCTCGTGTTCTAAAACTTCTCTTCATTTGAAGAATGTTCCCCTCCTGTAATTTGTTAAAACCCTTGGAATATTTGAAAGTTTCTGTCATTTCCCCCCTTTCCCTTCTCTCCTCCAAACTATATGATCTTTTAGCCTTTCCACAGTACTGAGGACATGGGAGAGAGTCCCATCATGGCCCTAACTGTGTGGAGTTTGTACATTCTCCCCGTGCTTGCATGAGTTTCTTCCAGATTTACAGATTTCCTCCCACAATCCAGAAATATGATGGTGGGTTAATTGGCTCCCAACTAAAATTAACTCGTTTATGTAATGGGTCCTACACATTTATCGATCCCCCGCCAATACGGCCGACGGGCGACCCGGTGGCGGGGGGAAGGGGGCAGTGATGGGGAGGAGTGAAGTTCCCCCCCATCACCCGGCTCCATAGCAGTGCAAGCAAATGTGGACGAAATCCATATTGGCCTGTATGCACAAGCGACGGGACTCCAGCGATGAACGAGTGTGGGGCCGCACATCGTTCATCGCTGGTGCCTCCACACTGTAAGATATGAACGGTATCTCGATCATTAATGAACGAGATCGTTCATATCTTTCAGTATTCTCGCCCAGTGTGTAGCGCCCATTAGTGTGTGTGTGTGTGTGTGTGTGTGTGTGTGCGCGCGCGCGCATGGTAGGGAATTAAGGGAGAGATGTACTAAGCAGTAATAAAAGTGGAGAAGTGAGCAAGTGGAGAAGTTGCCCATGGCAACCAATCCGCATTGAACTAACATTTACAATCTGCATTTTATAAAATTATACAGAGCTTATTCGTTGCCATGGGCAACTTCTCCACTCTTTTCGCTGCTTAGTACATCTCACCCTTAGGCTGTAAGCTACACTGGGGCAGGGATTAATGTGAATGGCCAGATATTCTCTGTAAAGCGCTACGGAATATTTGCGCACTATATAAATAACTGGTAATAATAAATAATATTAGTACAGTATCTTGCAGATAGAATGGGCGTACAGAACAGAGTCGGGACTGGTGAAGCGAGCGGCAGCTGCAGGGACCTCAGGCTTGATAATAAATTATCTTAAAACATGTTTCCCACCCCTAGCAATAGTTATCCATTGGGGGGAAAGAGAGAAACAAAGTTGAATAAAATTTGAAAAATAAAACCTCCAGCACTTCCTAAATCACTGCTAATGCCTTGGACAGAAAATTGTTACACGACTACCAGAGTCACACAGTTGTGCGCTCTGCGATACACAGACAGGGAAATCTTTATGAATGCACCATTTGCCAGAAGTTTCATTTTGTAAATGCAGACTTTCAGCATACTGCATTTTTAAGATTTTCAGCAAGAAAAACAAAAAAAAATTTCAACAAACAGCTGAGTTGTCAGTGCTCTTTTTTTTTTTTCAATTTTGTGTTAAGTTTTTGTTTGTTTTTACAGTCGTCCATTTAGAAAAGACAAGTTTTGTTCCCTATTGTGGGGTCTATGGGGGTGATTCAGACCTGATCGCTAGGCTGGTAACTTTGCTGTCCTGCATTCAGATAGTTGCTGCCTCGGAGGGGGGGGGGGGGGGAGGGGGAGAGTGTAATTTCGCCGTGCAAGTGTGCGATCCCATATGTACACGAGCTGCAAATAGTCACTGTGTGCAGTGTGTGCGCAGCCCAGGACTTACTCCTACAGTGTGATCACATCAGGCTGATCGGGGCCGGAGCTGACGTCAGTCACCCTCCCTGAAAACGCGTGGCCATGCCTGCATCTTTCCGGACACTCCCAGTAAACGGTCAGTTACCACCCACAAACAGCCTCTTCCTGTCAATCACCTTGCGGACGCCCTTGCGTGCAGATTTTTCGCACCATCCTGACGCTGACTAGCAATGTTCTTTGCTGCTGTCCGAAGCACGTGCGCATTGCGGTGCATGCGCAGTTATGACCAGATCGCTGCTGTTTGTTTTCGCACAGCGGCCCATCAGGTATGAATCAGGCCCTATGTACTAAGCCTTGGAGAAAGATAAAGTACCAGCCAATCAGTGCCTAACTGCCATGTTACAGGCCGTGTTTGAAAATTGGCAGTTTGAAGCTGATTGGTAGTTTATTTATCTCTACACTTTATCTCTCTCCAAAGCTTACTTACATAGACCCCTTTGTGTTTGAAAAGAGCTGCTGTTTAGCATCGGCATTGTCAGCCGCATCTGTGTGTCTGCATCTCCCCTGTACACGCGCTTGTGGAAGCATCCGGGCATCACTAGCACCACAGATTTGCACCAGCCCCGTCCTAGCTGCAAGAGATCGGTCTGACATCGCAGGACCAATGAGTAGGCCGCAGTCCCATCATCAGACACTTGGCAAACTTATTTTGAGTGCAAGCTGCCTTTTTACACCTATTTATCTGCAAGTGGAGGTCCGTGCCGCTCTGATTTGCTCTGCGGACATGCCTCGTTCAGCCTTGTGAACGTGCGCAGTGTGAGAAATCGTAGATGCAGCCGCTTTATGTGTGACTCTGAGTGAGGACAAATGTTTTCAGATTTCTTTCATTATAGTGCACATGGCATTTTCACCTAGTGCAGGTAATCATTGTGTGGGCCTATTAGCAATGGAAAAGGGTGAGCGTTGTTTATGGAGGCACAAAGCCAGTCACATATATTTTCTCTTTGCTTACTGTTTCCACTGTTCTGCTTTGCACGAGCCAAGAAACAGACCTATGGGAATTGTTTGCAGCTCCCCAGTGTGTCTGAGAAATGTATTACACAGTGTCACAGTTTCATAAGGTGATAATGGGATGAGCAAAACATTTATCATTTTGTTCGATTACACCACATGGACAATTTTGTGGTGTGGCTCATTGGTCAAGAAACTATTTTTTTTTTTGTTTCTCATTAATCCATGATGTGTTTTGAGTCATTATTTTCTCTCTCAACATAAAACAAAAGTGCAGAGCAGGCCCAGATTAACAATGGGGCAAAATAGAGCTTATTAATAAATAAATAAGCAGAATCATGACCAGCAGCTTAAGGCCCATACACACTTGCTGATAAAATGAGCGACGTCGCTCATTTTCCCCCTCCCTGAGCGACGTTGCTCATTTTATCGGCAAGTGTGTATGCCGCCAGCGACGACCGATGCGCGGCCCTGCGGATCGGCAACGATCGTCGCTGTCGCCAGTGCGTGTATGCAGGATCTGGACTGTCATCCACGACCTGCATGCAGGGCTGGCGGAGGCGTAACGTCACTGAGCGATATGAGCGGTCATATCGCTCAGTGTGTACAGTCGGCCGCCGACCGGCCGGCCCGGGAGGGGAAACGTTAGACGACGTCGCTCACAGAGCGATGTCATCTATTGTGTACGGACCTTTAGCTTGCCACACCTTCTGCCATAAATCACAAATATTAAAATTGTATTTCTGTTTTCCTCACAAAATTACTACTTTGACATATTTAGGGAGACAGTGGGGGGGATGATGGTGTAGGGTGTCTACACTCACATGACACTGGCCCCACTCATATCACCTTTGCTTCCCACAATAGGCTCTTGATCATTCTCCGCCTCAGGCTATGTGGCCCTTAATCCGGCACTGATGTGTGGGAGAGGTATTGGAGGTCTTGGACTGGCCTGGAAAAGCTGCATTTGCTGTGAGGCTTCTGTTGTCATTGATTTCTACCACTTGTACTCCACCTCTTCTCTCATTGTCAGGATGGTGTTCCATGCACATATGATGTACAAGCACTTGCTGTACATATTGCATCCTCAGTAAAGAATGATGCAGAGGCTTTGTATTTTTAGGGCTTTGATTTTGAAGGGAGATTCCAGGTTTACAGGTATAGGTTACATAAACGTATACCTTAAACACCAACTTCACGATTGCATGTCCTGCTAACACAACACTTTGTTGTTGTTGTTGTTTTTTTTAAAAGCAATGGTAAATTCTGTATCCCAAAACAAGTCACTCCCTACACAAAATCTTTATCCCTGTCCGCACTAAGGAGGCGATTCAGAGATAGACACAGCCATGCATCTGTAGGCAGCCGCCGCGTCAGTCTGGTCTGGCTGCAGTGCTTGACCCTGTGATTGACATCGGTGGGTGTTCGGGGGGGAAGGGGGGGGGCTGCTTTTCGGCGTAGCGGGCAAAACAGGGCATGATGCAAGCATTTTCGTGGCGGTTGCGTGACGTCACTCGCAGCCTCCGATAAAAATAAATAGCGTCGGACCGCATGCCATCGCAGCAGTCGACCTCAAATCGATGCACCCGCAATTATATTGCGGACACATCGCGAGGCGGCACCACGCACATGCTGGGTGGCCATGCCCTGTGCTGGGTGGTCCCTGGCATGTGAGGAGATGGACTCATATCTGGCTGCTGGAAGCAAGATCTGCGTCTTATCTCTGAATAACCCCCTAAACCAGGAATAATGAAATCGTGAGTCCCAGCAATAGCCTGATCTCCATGGGGATAGACGGGCTCCGCAGGAGACATGGGCACGTTAAGAAAGACTTTAGGAATGGGTGTGCACTGGCTCCTCCCTCTATGCCCCTCCTCCAGACCTCAGTTTACTACTGTGCCCAGAGGAGGCTGGGTGCATTACAGGGAGCTCTCCTGAGTTTCCTGTCTGAAAGTATTTTGTTAGGTTTTTTATTTTCAGGGAGCCTGCTTGCAACAGGCTCCCTGCATCGAGGGACTGAGGAGAGAGAAGCAGACCTACTTCTGTGAGTTTCAAGGCTCTGCTTCTTAGGCTACTGGACACCATTAGCTCCAGAGGGAGTCGAAACACAGGTCTCACCCTGGAGTTCGTCCCGGAGCCGCGCCGCCGTCCTCCTCACAGAGCCGGAAGATAGAAGCCGGTTGAGTATGAGAAGAAAGAAGACTTCAGAGGCGGCAGAAGACTTCAGATCTTCACTGAGGTAACGCACAGCAGTAAAGCTGTGCGCCATTGCTCCCACACAGCACACACAAACGGCAGTCACTGTAAGGGTGCAGGGCGCAGGGGGGGCGCCCTGGGCAGCAATATAACCTCATTTTCTGGCAAAAGTACATATATACAGCTAGGCACTGTATATATAAAGAGCCCCCGCCAGTTTTTTATATATTTTAGCGGGACAGAAGCCTGCCGCTGAGGGGGCGGGGCTTCTTCCTCAGCACTCACCAGCGCCATTTTCTCCACAGCACAGCGCTGAGAGGAAGCTCCCCGGACTCTCCCCTGCTTATCCACAGTGAAAGAGTGTTTTAAAGAAGGGGGGGGGGCACATAATTTGGCGCAAAAATAAAGATTACAGTGCTATCTGGGTAAACATATTGTGTTTTTATTTTCCTGGGTCATATAGCGCTGGGTGTGTGCTGGCATACTCTCTCTCTGTCTCTCCAAAGGGCCTTGTGGGGGAACTGTCTTCAGATAAGAGGATTCCCTGAGTGTGTGGTGTGTCGGTACGCGTGTGTCGGCATGTCTGAGGTAAAAGGCTCTCATAGGGAGGAGGTGGAGTTAATGACTGGTGTCTCTGTCGGCAACACCGACACCTGACTGGTTGGATATGTGGAAGGTTTTAGTGCTAATGTGAATTTATTGCACTGAGTCTTGGGAATGTACAGGCGTCAAACCCTGCCTTTCCCCTATGTCACAGGGACCTCCTGGGTCTCAAAAGCGCCCATTATCCAAAATAGTAGACACTGACGCCGACACGGATTCTGACTCAAGTGTCGACTATGATGATGCAAAGTTACAGCCAGAATTGGCGAATAGTATTCAATATATGATTATTGTAATAAAAGATGTTTTGCATATCACAGAGAAACCCCCTGTCCCTGACATGAGGGTACACATGTATAGGGTAAAGAAACCTGAGGTAACCTTTCCCCCATCTCATGAACGAGTTATTGAATAGGCTTGGGAATCTCCAGACAAGAAACTGCAGATTCCCAAAAGGATTCTTAGGGTGTATCCTTTCCCGACTAAGGACAGGATACGGTGAGAATCTTCCCCAAGGGGGGAAAAAAGCGTGGACACGCTTATCCAAAAGAGTAAGCTGCCATTCCAAGATATGGCTACCCTCAGGGATCCTGCTGATCGCAAACAGCAGGCTACCTTAAAGTCCATTTACACACATTATAGTACCTTACTCAGACCGGCAATAGTGTCGGCGGGAGTTTGTAGCGCTGTAGCAGAGTGGATAGGTACCTTATCGACAGAAATTGATACCCTGGATAGGGGTACCATTTTATTGACCCGGGGTCATATTAACGAAAATCAACGCTATGTCGATTTCTGCTAGACGAGTCCTATGGACCCGGCAATGGACAGGTGATGCCGAATCAAAGAGGCATATTGAGGTTTTACCTTACATGGGTGAGGAATTGTTTGGGGAAGGTCTCTCAGACCTGGTTTCCACAGCTACAGCTGGTAAATCAAACTTTTTGCCTTATATTCCCTCACAGTCTAAGAAAGCACCACATTATCAAATGCAGAAGAAACAAGAGAGTACGAGGTGCGTTCTTTCTTGCCAGAGGTAAGGGCAGAGGGAAAAAGCTGCACAACACAGCTAGTTCCCAGGAACAGATGCCTCCCTGGCCTCTACAAAATCCATGCGGCCCTGCTAAGGGAATCCGCCCCAGTGGGGGCACGTCTTCCAATTTTCAGCCACATCTGGGTTCACTCACGGGTGGATCCCTGGGAAATAGAAATTGTTTCTCAGGGTTACAAGCTGGAATTCGAAGAGGTGCCTCCTCGCCGGTTTTTCAAATCGGCCCTGCTGACTTCTTCCCCAGAAAGGGAGACGGTGGTAAATGCAATTCACAAATTGTATCTTCAACAGGTGGTGGTCAAGGTTCCCCTACTTCAACAAGGATGGGGATATTACTCAACCCTGTTGTAGTCCCGAAACCGGACGGTTCGGTCAGACCCATTTTAAATTAAAAATCCCTGAACCTATACTTGAAAAGGTTCAAGTTCAAGATGAATCGCTGAGAGCGGTCATCACCAGCCTGGAAGGGGGGGGGGGGGATTTTATGGTATCTCTGGACATAAAGGATGCATACCTGCATGTTCCCATATATCCACCTCATCAGGCGTACCTGAGATTTGCGGTACAGGATTGTCATTACCAATTTCAGACGTTGCCATTTGGACTTTCCAAGGCCCCGAGAATTTTCACCAAGATACTGGCGGAAATAATGGTGCTCCTGCGCAAGCAGGGTGTCACAATTATCCCGTACTTGGATGATCTCCTCATAAAAGCTAGATCAAGAGAGCAGTTGCTGAACAGCGTCTCACTTTCACTGAAGGTGTTACAGCAACACGGCTGGATTCTCAATATCCCGAAGTCGCAGTTGGTTCCCACGACTCGTCTGACCTTCTTGGGCATGATTCTGGATACAGACTAGAAAAGGGTTTATCTTCCGATAGAGAAAGCTCAGGAACTCATTACTCTGGTCAGGAACCTATTGAAGCCAAAACAGGTGTCAGTGCATCTTTGCACTCGAGTCCTGGGAAAGATGGTGGCATCATACAAAGCCATTCGCTTCGGCAGGTTCCATGCGAGGACTTTCCAATGGAACCTACTGGACAAGTGGTCCGGGTCACATCTACAAATTCATCAGTTGATCACCCTGTTCCCCAGAGCCAGGGTATCTCTCCTGTGGTGGCTGCAGAGTGCTCACCTTCTAGAAGGCCGCAGGTTCGGCATTCAGGACTGGATCCTGGTGACCACGGACGCGAGCCTCCGAGGTTGGGGAGCAGTCACACAGGGAAGAAACTTCCAAGGTCTTTGGTCAAGTCAAGAGACTTGTCTTCACATCAACATCCTGGAACTGAGGGCCATATGCAACGGCCTACAACAGGCGGAGACCTTTCTTCACGACCAACCCGTTCTGATCCAGTCGGACAACATCACTGCAGTGGCTCATGTAAACCGCCAAGGCGGCACATGGAGCAGAGTGTCAATGGCGGAAGCCGCCAGGATTCTTCGCTGGGCGGAAAATCATGTAATTGCACTGTCAGCAGTGTTCATTCCGGGAGTGGAAAACTGGGAAGCAGACTTCCTCAGCAGACACGACCTGCATCCATGAGTGGGGACTTCATCAGGAAGTCTTCGCACAGATTGCAAGTCAGTGGGGACTGCCCCAGATAGACATGATGGCGTCCCGCCTCAGCAAAAAGCTACAGAGGTATTGCGCCAGATCAAAAGACCCTCAGGCGGTAGCGGTAGACGCCCTAGTGACACCGTGGGTGTTCCAGTCGGGCTATGTGTTTCCTTCTCTTCTGCTCATACCCAAGGTGTTGAGAATAATAAGAAAAAGAGGAGTGGGAACAATTCTCATTGTTCCAGATTGGCCACGAAGGACCTGGTATCCGGTTCTGATGGAAATGCTCACAGAAGATCCGTGGCCTCTTCCTCTACGACAGGACCTGTTGCAACAGGGGCCCTGTCTGTTCCAAGACTTACCGTGGCTGCGTTTGACGGCATGGCGGTTGAATGCAGGATCCTAGCGGAAAAAGGCATTCCGGATGAGGTCTTTCCTACGCTGATAAAGGTTAGGAAGGACGTGACAGCTAAACATTATCACCGTATATGGCGAAAATGTTTCTTGGTGGGAGGCCAGGAATGCTCCTATGGCAGAATTCCATCTGGGCCGTTTCCTTCACTTCCTACAGGAGTGAATTTGGGCCTAAAATTAGGCTCCATTAAGGTTCAGATTTCGGCCTAATCCATTTTCTTTCATAAAGAATAGACTTCTCTCCCAGAAGTACAGACTTTTGTGAAGGGAGTGCTGCATATTCAGCCTCCTTTTATACCTTCGGTGGCGCCTTGGGACCTTAACGTGGTGTTGGGTTTCCTTAAGTCGCACTGGTTTGATCCACTTCAAACGGTGGAGTTAAAATATCTCACTTGGAAGGTGGTCATGTTATTAGCCTTGGCTTCGGCTAGGCGAGTGTCGGAATTGGCGGCTTTGTCTCATAAAAACCCCTATCTGGTTTTCCATATGGATAGAGCGGAATTGCGGACCTGTCCTCAATTCTTGCCTAAGGTGGTGTCATCTTTTTATATGAACCAACCTATTGTGGTGCCTGTGGCTACGCGAGACTTGGAGGATTCCGAGTCCCTTGAGGGCTTTGAAAATTTACGTGGCCAGAACGGCTAGAGTCAGAAAAACAGAAGCACTGTTTATCCTATATGCAGCCAACAAGGTTGGCGGCCCTGCTTCAAAGCAGACTATTGCTCGCTGGATCTGTAACACGATTCAGCAGGCGCATTCTACGGCTGGATTGCCGTTACCAAAATCGGTTAAGGCCCATTCCACTAGGAAGGTGTGCTCGTCTTGGGCGGCGGCCCGAGGGGTCTCGGCACTACAACTATGTCGAGCTGCTACTTGGTCGGGGTCAAACACCTTTGCAAAGTTCTATAAGTTTGATACCCTGGCTGAGGAGGACCTCCTGTTTGCTCAATCGGTGCTGCAGAGTCATCCGCACTCTCCCGCCCGTTTGGAAGCTTTGGTATAATCCCCATGGTCCTTACGGAGTCCCCAGCATCCTCTAGGACGTAAGAGAAAATTAGATTTTAAACCTACCGGTAAATCTTTTTCTCGTAGTCCGTAGAGGATGCTGGGCGCCCGTCCCAAGTGCGGACTACTTCTGCAAGACTTGTATATAGTTTTGCTTACATAAGGGTTATGTTATAGTTTTCATCGGTTTTGGACTGATGCTATGTTGTTTTCATACTGTTAACTGGTTAGTATATCTCAAGTTATACGGTGTGATTGGTGTGGCTGGTATGAATCTTGCCCTTGGATTAACAAAAATCACTTCCTCGTACTGTCCGTCTCCTCTGGGCACAGTTTCTCTAACTGAGGTCTGGAGGAGGAGCCAGTGCACACCCATTCCTAAAGTCTTTCTTAAAGTGCCCATGTCTCCTGCGGAGCCTGTCTATTCCCATGGTCCTTACGGAGTCCCCAGCATCCTCTACGGACTACGAGAAAAAGATTTACCGGTAGGTTTAAAATCTAATTATCTCTTTGTACTAAATAAATGTTAATGGCTAAGATGGCTTTATTGTGACTTGGAACGGACCATGATCATACAGTAACACCTGAGTAATCTGTTACGGTATGCTTATACCCATAGCACTACAGCAATTGTCTTCTCGATCAACACAAAAGACAAAAAATGTTCAGCAGAATCTATTGGGTGGTGTTACCCATTCGCCTAGATAATTTCATTGTGCGTGAGATCTTCTCTTTAGCCTAAAATCAAGTGCTAAGCATCATCATTAACAATCAACTTCCTCGGTCCCTATCATGAAGGGTACATGAGATGAGTCAGGGAGATTTACTGTGGTGACCACCAGATTCTGGTAGCAACTACCTATGAAGTTTATAAAACAGAACAAGTATTTACTAGAACTATGGGGGTAATTCAGACCTGATTGCTAGGCTGCGTTTTCATACAGCGGGCGATCAGGTCTAAACTGCGCATGTGTATGCACCACAATGCGAAGGCGCGTCGCAAGGGTACAAAGCGGATCGCCGCTCAGCAATGGGTTTGTGCGAAGAATCCATTCGCACGGGCGTTCGCAAGGAAATTGACAGGAGGAGGGCGTTTGTGGGTGGCAACTGACCGTTTTCTGGGAGTGTTTGGAAGGAGGGTTCCTGACGTCCGTTCTGGACCCAGACAGGCTGAAGTGTTCGCAGCGGCTGAATAAGTCCTGTGCTACTCAGACTGCACAAAATCTGTTTGTACAGCTCTGCTACACATGCGTTCGCACACTTGCACAGCTAAAATACACTCCCCTGTGGGCGGCGACTACGCGAGCGCAGGACTGCAAAAAAAACAACTCTAGCGAGCGAACAGGTCTGAATTACCCCCAATGATTCCATTATTTTCTTTTTTAGTGAGACACTAATTGCCATTTATTATATGGATATTAATGTTTCAGATTTATTTACTTTGTGTTTAATGTTTGCTATACATACCAGGGAATGGCTATATAGAAAAGTTGTGAAGTGACTGTTTCTATTGTCAATTTTTGTTTCTGCTGTGATTTTTCTATCACAAATTTATAATGTTAATCATATTAAAAATACATGGAATAATGTTAAAATTGTAAAATACGTAAATAATTTAGTGCTCTGATACCGCCTACGTATCTTACTCCGCTGTCAGGTTAATACTTGGGAGACAGTTGTTATAAAGCTGCACGTCGTTTCAGACACAAAACAGATCTTAGACATTTGTGCGCAGAAATGTAAAAAAATTTATTTTTTTGGCTTCTTGATAAAACTATGGCGCTGTGCTGCTAGCAACATATGAAGGAATACGCCCAGCGCCCTGCAAGTATGATCTTAAAATAACTTCTAATGACCCTGAGAGTCTTGCTGGAGATCCCAGTTGGAATCCCAGTGTTGGCTTCTTGTGACCTTGGATATGTCACTCTGCAAGTTCAGTTGGGGAGAACGTCTACCCGCTCTGCATTGCTCTGTTTTACATTTTATCGAAATCACTCCACATCCGCAGAAGATTGCAGTTATCACAGATTATCACTGCGTGATGTGCGCAAATAACTATTCTATGAATTGTTGTTTTATAGTATGCTGATACCCTATAGAGGTTACTAAATAATGTTGTTAATTTTATTGTGCCAATGGCATTCTTATTTTTGCCAATAATGGGCCTGATTCACCCTATGAATGGCTGCTGTAATTGAGACGCTGGCGTCATGTTTTGCGCATATAGGGTTGCAGTTATAGGCATGCCCCAAAAACGGTTGCGACACGCCTGCGTTTCTGCCTGCCGCTCCCCATTACCTCCCCCAAATCGCTTCCTGATTGTCACTCACTTTGCAAATCCTCACTGAGAGCGACTTTCCTAAGGTACTTTGGCCAAGCGCAGTATGTCCGTGACGCATGCGCTGTCAGCAGATAATTGCTCAGCTCCGTAAATTCCGCCATCTCTGAATCAGACCCTCTGTCTGATTTTAATCAAAGAATAAATGTTATCAGCTTTTAATTTGATGTTTTCCTTCTTTAGTTAGAATACTGCTGAATAAATTCTGAAAACAAAACTGGTACATGTAACGTTTTTCCTGCAGGCTACGTTCAGAGTTTAATTCGGCGTGTTGTGAATAACGTCAACATCGTGGTAAATAACCTCATCTTAAAGTACGTTGAGGATGACATCGTTCTGTCCGTCAACATCACCTGTGCCGAGTGTTACACCGTGGATGAGTACTGGGACAGAGCGTTCATGGATATTTCCGGTGAGTTGTGTCTGGTATTATCAAACCTTTGTTTTCTGTGTCATCACTAGATGTACCAAAGCATAAAGAGAAATATACGTTATGGTAAGAACTGACCGTTGATAACGGTATTTCTCCTAAGTCCACAGGAAAACAGTGGGATATGATGAGACGACAGCGGATTTGTACCAATCGGTCAAAGCTTTTCGGCCTCCCAGCATGCAACGGGCCTGTCCATATATCCCCGCCTCCTGGCTCAGTCAAATCAGTTGTATTCCCAAAGCTCAAGGGAGGAGCATCATAGATAGCTCTAATCAGGCGAGGAGAACACACATACATACCCTTCCGTACAAGAAGGAAGAGGCTAGTGAGTAAAAGGATCCTTAAATCAGGTGCGTTAGCGTGGGATCCCTGTGGAACCTGTGAACTTAGGAGAAATACCGTTATCAACGGTAAGTTCTTACCATAATGTATATTTCTCCGGCAGGGTCTACAGGTTAGCCACAGGATAACAATGGGATTTCCCAAAGCAATTTAGTGGTGGGGACACTCCTGATTGGACAGGAGAATCCTTCGCCTGAATTCAGCGTCATGAGAGGCAAAGGTATCCAAGGCATAATGTCTAATGAATGTGTTAATGGAAGACCATGTGGCTGCCTTACATATCTGTTCTGCTGAAGCACCATGTTGTGCTGCCCATGAAGGACCTACCTTACTAGTAGAATGAGCAGAGACATTAGCCGGAACAGGGACATCAGCTTGAGAATATGCTTCTGAAATCGTCATCCGAAGCCACCTTGCCAGTGTCTGCTTATCAGCAGGCCATCCTCTCTTGTGAAATCCATAGAGAATGAAGAGAGAATCTGTTTTTCTGATGGCACTGGTACGATCCACGTAGATCCTTAAGGCACGGACCATGTCCAGCGATGCATCTCCCGCAGAAAGGCTCGGTACCTGGAAAAGCTAGGACTACAATGTCTTCATTAAGATGGAATTTAGACACCACCTTGGGAAGATACCCAGATCTAGTTCTGAGAACTGCTTTATCTGGATAAAAAAATCAGAAATGGGGAACGACATGACAATGCCCCTAAATCTGACACTCTTATAGCTGATGCTATGGCCAGTAGAAAGAGAACTTTAGCTGTCAACCATTTAAGCTCCACTTTATTAAGTGGTTCAAATGGGGCAGCTTGAAGGGCCTTTAGGACTAATTTTAAGTCCCAAGGCACTGTAGGAGAAACAAAAGAAGGTTGAATGCGCAGCATTCCTTGGAAAATAGTACACACATCCTGTAAGTTGGCAATTTTCTTTTGGAATCATACAGTCAATGCTGACACTTGCACTCTCAAGGAAGCCACCTTCAAACTATGATCCATTCCTCCCTGAAGGAATGCTAAGACCCTGGAAACTCTGAAAGACTTAGGGTCCATTTTCCGTTCACTGCACCAATGAATATAGGTTTGCCATATTCGGTGATAAATGCGTGCTGAGGAAGGTTTCCTTGCTCTGAGCATAGTTTGAATTACCTGTTGTGAGAATCCTCTTGACTTCAGGATAGAGGTTTCAAGAGCCACGCCGTCAAAGACAGCCGATCCATATGTCTGTGATAACAAGGACCCTGCATCAGTAGATCTGGACGTTGAGGGAGCAGAAGTGAAGTATCCATTGACATTCTCTGCAGATATGTGTACCAATGTCTTCTGGGCCAAGCTGGAGCTATTAGTATCACGGCACCCTTTCCTTGCTTTATCTTTCTTACCACCCTAGGTAATAGGGTGATTGGAGGAACACACAAGCCAGATGAGAGTCCCATCACACTGACAGAGAATCCACAAAGATCGCTCTGGGATCCTTTGTTCTTGATCCGTATGCGAGAACTATGTTGTTCTGACGGGACGCCATGAGATCTATCTCTGACAACCCCCACTTGTCTACTAGAGTCTCGAAGACGTCTGGGTGTAGAGCCCATTCGCTTGCCTGAATGGCGTGTTGACTGAGGAAAGCCACTTACCAGTTTAGGACTCCCAAAACACACACTGCGGACAAGGCTGGATGATGAAGTTCTGCCCACTTTAGTATGTGACTTACCTCCTTCATCGCTTTTCGGCTGCGAGTTCCTCCCTGTTGGTTGAGGTACGCTACTGCCGTCGCATTGTCCAAGAGGATCTGAACTGGTTTTTCCTGAAGAATGTCCTTTGCCTGAATCAGTGCCATATATATGAACCGAAGTTCCAGTATATTTATTGACAGGCAACCTTCTGCCTTGGTCCATTTCCCCTTGAAACACACCTTCCTGACACTGCTCCCCAGCCCTGGAGACTGGCATCCATTGTTAGAATTTTCCAATCTGATATTCAAAAGGGTCTCCACTTGTCCAGATGGGATGTCTGTAGCCACCAGGCTAATTACCTTCTTACTTCTGTCGTAAGAACCATAGTCTGCATTTTTATCGTCTGATGCAATCCATTCCATTTGGCAAGAATCAGATGCTGCAGAGGCCTTGAGAGGAACTGTGCATACTCCACCATGCCGAATGTTGACACCATTAATACCATCACACGCATTGCTGCGTGAATGGATACCTTCTGACTGTGTTGCAAATTCTGAATCCTTGACTGAACCTTGGCTATCTTGTTCAGAGGTAAAATTACTCTCTGAAGACTTGAATCCAGTACAGCCCCCAAGTGAGTCATCCGTTGTGACGGAACCAGAGATGATTTTGCCCAATTTATGAGCCACCCGTGCCTTTGCAGAAATGTTATTGTCTGTTGCAGATGACATAGGAGCAATTCCTGCGACTGTGCCAGGATTAAAAGATCGTCGAGGTATGGAAAAATTCTTATCCACTGCTGGCAGAGATAAGCTGCCATTACCACCATAATCTTGGTAAATACTCTGGGGGCTGTGGCTAACCCAAAAGGTAGGGACTGGAACTGAAAATGCTGTTGGAGGACAGTGAATCTGAGATGGCACTGGTGGGACAATGCTATAGGAACATGTAGAGAAGCATCCTGTATATCCAGGAATACCACATAATCCCCTGGCTTTGTGGTCACAATAATGGAACATAAAGTCTCCATATGAAACCGAGGTACCCAAATGTACTTTTTCAGAACTTTGAGATTGAGAATGGGCCAAAATGACCCATTTGGTTTCTGAGCTAGAAACAGGTTTGAGTAAAAACCCTGTCCTTGTTGTGCAGGAGGAGCTGGAGTGATTACTCCTGACTGAAGCAATTTCTGAACTGCCTCTTGCAAAGCCCTGGCCTTCGTCTTTACCCCAGACGGGCTGGTACAAAAAAAAAAACATTCGAGGAGGGTGTTTCTTGAAGGCAAAAGCATAACCTAGAGATACCGCTTCCTGCACCCAGGCATCTGTTGTAGACTGCTGCCAGATCTGTGCAAACTGAAGAAGTCGGGCCCCCCACCCTGGGATCCGCTAGGTGGAGGACCACACCATCAGGCTGATGGATTATTATCTGTTTTGCCAATCGGTACTCTGTTAGCCCAATGCTTTTTAGTCTTACCAGACTTGTTGTATTGGGACTGCCTGCCATCAGTTTTTCCTTTAGGTTTTCCTTTAGACTGAAAGGGCTGAATAGCCGTAACTTTAGGTTTGAAATTGTTTGTGGAAGGAAACTTTACCTTCTTGGAGTCTGCTTCTGACTCCAAAATATCTGTCAATTCTTCACCAAAAAGAATATCTCCAGAAAAGGCAAAGATTCCCAAACCTTCTTAGAATCTGAATCCGCTTTCCACGTACACAGCCAAACTGCTCTGCGAGCAGCTATGGTTGAAGATGATGCCCTGGAGGCAATAGTACCCATATCTAATGCTGCTTCTTCTAAGAACATTTCAGCCTGTTTTATATGTACTATATGGGATTTTTGCTCTCTAGATGCTATTGAAAAATCCCCTTCCAATGCATCAGCCCAGGCAGCCACTGCCTTTGCCATCCAAGCTGAAGCCATGGCTGGCCTTATGACTGCCCCAGAAAGGTAAAAAATGGTTTAAAAAAAACCATCCACTCTCCTATCCGTGACATCATTTAATGATGTTGAAAGCAAAGGTAATGTAGATTTTCGCACTAATCACATCACATGCGTATCTACTTTAGGAGCCACCTCCCTTTTTAAACAATCCACAGCTGGAAGAGGATAATTGGAATTCCATTTCTTAGGAATTCTTAACTTATTAGGTGTAGCCCAAGCCTCTTCCATGATTTCCGTCAGCTGATCTGACCCTGGAAACTCAGTCTTAGCTGTTTTGGGACATTTTAAACACAGGTGCCTTGGTCTTTTAAACAGGCTCTGCTGAATCCTCTAAGGATAGAATGTCTTTCATTGCTTTAATTAACTCTGCTATATCCACTGAGCTGAGACCTTCCTCCTCCTCTTTGTATGCCGAAGTAGAATTTATTGAGCTTTCATCCTCCGATGAATCCTCATCTGAAACGTGTACCCTGTGAGAATGAAGATTTACTTACCACTGGCTTATCAGCCTGTTTCTTTTGAGAGGCTGCTGCTGGAAGTGATAAACCACAGGTGGGAAGCTGCATGTAAGTGTTAATCGTGTAACCTATCCCTGGTACAGGAGTTGGAGGAATTATCTGTTCAGCTATACTGGATAATGTCTGTGCAAACATAGCCCCCAAGGTGGATCAACATGCATCTGAATCTGTCTTGTATTCTTCAAGAGACCCTGGTGAAAGCTAAAACAATTTGCACACAAACCATCCTGAACCAGATCCTGAGAGGTTAACACAGCTTTGCAAGATAAACATTATATGAGTGTTGATATTGCTGTGAATGTATCTTCCTCACCTTTCCTGCTCTTAGACATGATAAATAATCAACACTTCTACAGTGTACTACACAATTTGTGACTGTAATCACTTTAAGCTTTTTAAAGTGACCTACAATCCGACCCTACCCATGCACCAGCATTGAGGATCGGAATAGAAAAAAACCTGACAGAATATATAGTAAAGTCAGCAATCACTCTAGCAGTCAGCCACATGTTATACATTAGTATAATTAGCAATATGAGCACATCATCAACTACAACTACATTTCAAGTATGTAGGAGAACATATTACTGAATCATGTTTAAACAGATCTACCGTATTCAGATGCACTGCGAAAGAAACAACCGTAATAGTATACAGACTTATATGCAATAGGAACTTATTTAACTATTCATACTCAAAAAGATAGATAGAGACTTAGTACTGTATTAACCGTACTCAGTAGAGTGGGATACAGGGAGACTCGCCTCGCTTCCAGGACCAATCAATACGTTTGCGAATGCTGAGTGGATCCAGACGCTACTAGTGTACACTGCCGCTCCATGAACCTATAGTGAACACAGACGCACCCTTCGTGTGCAGCGTCTGAGATTGAAGCGGGAAACAGTTCATGGTGGGAGACACGGAGGAAACTGGTCATGATGCAGGGGGAGGGGTGACCAGGAGAGCGTCTGACTACGCCACTGCTGACATCAAGCCTAGGGATCGCGGCCTCATACTAATCCTGGAGCCTCTGATTCCTAAGTCCTAGCGCTGGTGCACCCTAGGTGGCAGCGATTGTTTGGTAGTCTCCTCCCACAACAGTGCGGCTGTTTCCGTATTCCCCTTCTAAGCGTAACCGATGCCTTACCTTCTCCCCGTGCTCCGGCCATAGCCTAGTAAGGTCTGCTGGTCCTGCTAATATATCCGACACAGACGCCTGCCGAAACAGCACTGTACTTGTGGGAAAGCGTTATCGCGGCCTGGCGGAGAGTTGTTGGAGCGACTCTTTCTAAGGTACGTATAAGACGCTTTTTAGAAAGATCACTCAAAAACATAGTAAGACTATAAAAATAAAATAAGAAAGCTTAGGGCTGCTAAAAGCCAGCAGCCCTCTGACCATGTTCCGGCTCCTGCCGCACCAAACAGAAAATTGATTTGACTGAGCCAGGAGGCGGGGATATATGGACGGGCCCTTTGCATGCTGGGAGGCTGAAAAGCTTTGACCGATTGATGCAAATCCGCTGTCGTCTTATCATATCCCATTGTTGTCCTGTAGATAACTTGTGGACCCTGCCGGAGAAAGTACCAACCAATCAACTTTTAGAAGTAGAATTCTACAGGCAGTGTTTGAAAACTGACAGGAGCTGATTCGTTGGTACTTTATCTCTCACCAATGTTTGATATGTCTCACTATGGGGCAGATGGGGAGCAGTCAGGATCCTGGCTGTCAATATCCCGGCAGTCAGAATACAGACGCTTGATGGGGAAAGGAGGGGGGGGGGGGTTAGGCACCTACCTCGGAGGGTTAGGGTTAGGCTTCGGGGGAGAGGGGGGGGTTGGTTTAGCCAGCGGGGACAGTGGGTTAGGTTTAGGCACCTTAGGGGGGAGGCTAGGGTTAGGCTGCAGGGAGGGAGAAAAAGGTTGGGGAGAGCGGAGAATACCGGCTTCGTACACATCGGAATCCCGGCGCCGGTATTTTGAGCGCCAGGATCGCATGAGCTGGTAAACCATACTCCTTCCGTGCAGATGTATTAAGCCTGGAGAAGTGATAAAGCAGTGATAAGTGGAAGGTGATAATGTACCAGCCAGTCATTACGGGTTTGAAAAATGACAGAAACTGAATTGCTGGTGCTCAATTAGGTACCTTCCACTTGTCTCTTCTTCAGGCTTATTGTATCTGCCCCCATGTGTCTTATAATAAAGTTGTGTTATGGTTTATGGACTCTGTCGATATAGCGCTTGTTATCTTGTATAAGGTGTGCTTTTAGTTTACACTCTGAAATACGGAACAAATGAATGCATGGGGAATGTCATTACTGATTTGCTGTGTTTGTGTTCCAGCTTCTGAGCTGGTCCTGAGGAAAGTTATAAATTTTTCGGATTGCACGGTTTGCCTGGACAAGAGAAACGCCAGCGGGAAAATAGAGTTTTATCAGGATCCGCTGCTTTACAAGTGCTCCTTCCGAACCCGCCTGCACTTTACATACGACAGCCTTAACTCCAAGATGCCTGCTATAATCAAGGTAGTTTCTTGGTGATGTTTTTACATTAAAGCTGCATACCCATAGATGTTAGTACATGAATTACAATTCTCACCTTTATGGAGTGTGTGTCTTTTATGTTACATATTTCATGGTTGCTTTATACTTAATTCCTGTACAAGGATGAAGTCTCACTAGGGTATTCAATTATCCGCAAATTCGCGGCAATTTTTCGCCCGCGAAAATTGCCGCGAAAACGCTCAGTTTTTCGACTTATTTAATTCCAAACGGGTTTCACGTGAAAATTCTTGCAGTGAAAAGTGCAGGTGAAAATGGGGAAATCAGCCTGTACCCCAAAAAATGCTAAACTAACATAGGAAAACAGAAGAGAAGTGTGTTAGAGATCACATTAGAGAGTTTTTGGGAACTTAAATTGTGTGAAATGGCTGTTATATGCATTTTTTAAAAAATGCAAAAAAATTATAGAAAGCAAGTTTTTTTGCGCAAAATAAATGCTCTCATTAAATTTGGGGTACATGAAAATGGGTATAAGTATATATTTGGGTAATTTTAGGGTACTTTGAAAAAAAGTGGAAACAGACCGATTACTCCCATCTGCAAGCCTAAAAACATCTGTCCCACTCATAAAGCACCCCAATATACCTGTCCCATACCTTGAATCCCAATTTCCATCACTTTGTACTTTTTCACCCCAAAAATGACATGTCATTATTGGCCAATTAAAAATAATTAAAAACTTCAACGTGCCTAATTAGTCATTAAGGGGGGTGTCCCAGGAGTTCTGTACCATATCCAAACATTTTTACCTTAAAATAGTGACTTTTTCCAACTTTTCACCTGCTTCAGAGTAGGTGAAGTGAAATTAGTGAAAAAATGATCACCGATAAATTTTCCCGGAAAATTTAATAGACTGTAATTGCGTTTCGCGGGAAAAGTCCGGTTTTTCGCGCGAAAACAGGACTTTTCACGCGAAAAGTTCGTTATCGCTGCTAATTGAATATACCCCTCAGAATTCTCTGAATATATTCGTGCATAACGATTGACTTTTCAAAAGGTGACGAAACTCTACTCCATTGTAATCCAGCTTTAAGCGAATATTTAATTAGACCTGGAAAGTTTTGAGGCATGTAAAACATGGTGTTTTTGCAACTTTTTTTTTTAGTGCCTATTTTTCTTTCTTTCAGGCTATTCAATTAGCCCCCATTTTTTGCGCATGACAATTGTGTTTTCCAGACAAAAACACAAAATCGGTGAAAAGTCAGAATCCCTATGTGTTTCCGGTGCCACGGTTAGGAAAAAAATGCATTATTATTGGGGATTTTGTTTTTCGCCTATGTGAGGCATATGCAACAAAATCCCTGATCAATACCGGCTGCGTTTATTTTTTTTTAATATCCCTGGGTGGGAGACAGTGTTGTCAATTAGTAAAATACCGCCGTTAGTGAATATCACCCTTAGGGGTAAATTTACCAAGCTCCCTGATTTTTTTAGAGATTGCATTTTCGGCCGAAAATGCATCTCGGTAATTTACTAAACACAGATGGCGGCAGAGTTTAACAAATTCATATTGAGGTTCATGGGCGGCCACACACGTACAAACAAATAGACCATCGGCTATATGGTTGGATTGTCACATACACCTCATAGAACATGGGAATCTACCAAGGATTTGTATTCTCAATCTCTGCAGACATTAGACAAACACTGCCGCAAAAGGATGGAATTCGTACAGTAATAGAACTTTCAAATAGACCTGCTTTTGGCTGGCGTGTTTTGAAAATCATGCACGGATCAGTGAGATCTTTGCATGGTTCTCTGTGCAAACGTGTCTGAAATACTTACAAATCAGAAATATAGGGGTATATGCAATTCCGGGCGAATTGCGGCAATTTTTCGCCCGTTTTTTAATTCGACACAATTCGACCGTAGAATTCCGGCCGGCGGGTCCCGGAATTCGACACATTCAATAAAAAATGGATTCGACAGTCCCGCTGTCGTAAAACGGGCCAATTGACGGATTTTGATTCGATTTTTAAAAATGGCAAAAAAACTGTAAAAAAAACGAAAAAAAATTGCGTGTGGTCCACCCTCCTAAGCATAGCCAGCCTCGGGCTCTTTGAGCCGGTCCTGGTTGCCAAAATACGGGGAAAAAAATGACAGGGGATCCCCCGTATTTTAACAACCAGCACTGGGCTCTGCGCCTGATCCTGGTGCAAAAAATACGGGGGACAAAAAGAGTAGGGGTCCCCCGTATTTTTTGTACCAGCATCGGGCTCCACTAGCTGGACAGATAATGCCACAGCCGGGGGACACTTTTATACCGCACCCTGCGGCCGTGGCATTAAATACCCAACTAGTCACCCCTGGCCGGGGTACCCTGGAGGAGTGGGGGGACCCCTTCAATCAAGGGGTCCCCCCCCCAGCCACCCAATGGCCAGGGGTAAAGCCCGAGGCTGTCCCCCCCCCATCCAAGGGCTGCGGATGGGGGGCTGATAGCCATGTGTAAAAATGAAAGAATATTTTTTTTTTGCAGAAGAACTACAAGTCCCAGCAAGCCTCCCCCGCAAGCTGGTGCTTGGAGAACCACAAGTACCAGCATGCGAGGGAAAAGCGGGCCCGCTGGTACCTGTAGTTCTTCTGCAAAAAACAAAAACAAATAAAAACAGGACACGCACACCGTGAAAATATAACTTTATTTCACACATGCCGACACATACATACTTACCTATGTTGACACGCCGACTGCCACGTCTCCAATGTCGACGAATCGGGGTACCTGAAAATAAACTTAATACTCACCTAAATCCAGTGTCCAGTGATATTTGTAATCCACGTACTTGGCAAAACAAAAAAACGCATTTACCCGATCCACACGGACTGAAAGGGGTCCCATGTTTACATATGGGACCCCTTTCCCCGAATGCAGAGACAGAAGGTCCCTTCAGCCAATCAGGGAGCGCCACGTCGTGGCACTCTCCAGAATGGCTGTATGCGCGTCGGAGCTGTCAGACGCGCATCGCACAGCCCCCTCCATTATCTTCAATGGTGGGAACTTTACGGTCAGCGGGGAGGTCACCTGCGGTCAGCCGCTGACCGCGGGTAACCCCACCGCTGACCGCAAAGTTCCCACCATTGAAACTAATGGAGGTGCTGTGCGATGCGCTGTCTGCCAGCTCAGACGCGCATACAGCCAATCTGGAGAGTGCCACGACGTGGCGCTCCCTGATTGGCTGAAGGGACCTTCTGTGACAGGAGTCACAGGAAGTCTCAGCATTCGGGGAAAGGGGTCCCATGTGTAAACATGGGACCCCTTTCAGTCCGTGTGGATCGGGTAAATGCGTTTTTTTATTTTGCCAAGTACGTGGATTACAAATATCACTGGACACTGGATTTAGGTGAGTATAATTTTATTTTCAGGTACACCCCGTGGATTCTACTTGGACAAGTGGACCGAACGTTGTGTCAACATAGGTAAGTATGTGTGTGTGTCGACATGTATGTAATAAAGTTGTACTTTCAAGGTGTGCGTGTCCTGTTTTTATTTGAGTATTTTTTTGCAGTAGAACTACAGGTACCAGCGGGCCCGTTTCCCCCCCGCATGCTGGTACTTGTGATTCTCCAAGTACCAGCTTGCGGGGGAGATTTGCTGGGACTTGTAGTTCTGCTGCAAAAAACAATATTCTTTAATTTCACAAAAGGCTATCAGCCTCCCATCCGCAACCCATGGATGGGGGGGGGGACAGCCTCGGGCTTCACCCCTGGCCCTTGGGTGGCTGGAGGGGGGGGACCCCTTGATTGAAGGGGTCCCCACTCCTCCAGGGTACCCCGGCCAGGGGTGACTAGTTGGGGTTTTAATGGCACGGCCGCAGGGACCGATATCAAAGTGTCTCCCCCGGCTGTGGCATTATCTCCCCAGCTAGTGGAGCCCGGTGCTGGTTCAAAAAATACGGGGGACCCCTACGCTTTTTGTCCCCCGTATTTTTGGCACCAGGACCGGACGCAGAGCCCGGTGCTGGTTCTAAAAATACGGGGGATCCCCTGTCATTCCCCCCCCCCGTATTTTTACATCCAGGACCGGCTCAAAGAGCCCGAGGCTGGTTATGCTTAGGAGGGGGGACCCCACGCATTTTGTTTTCTGATTTTTAACCCATTCCATTAAAAAAAAAATATTTTTTAAAATATATAAAAAATACTTGTGCCTCCTAAATAGACAAACCAAGTACCTAATCCCTTCTAATATAAATAGATATGCTATTACCAATAAAAAACACACCAAAAAAAACATGTTTTTAATTTTTTTTATTAGATTCCGCCAGCAAAGTGAGGCGGATTGAAAATGACGAATTTATTGTCTAAAAGCACTGTTGTCGAATTTACAATCTTCAATTGAATATACTTTTGTCGAAATGCCGCATTTGTACCATTGCAGAAATGTCGAATTTCAAAAAGCGAATTTGGAAAGTCCGTTTTTTCGACGAAAAGTACTGAATTGCATTGTCGATTTTTTTTTTATTTTTTTTTTGGGCGAAAATGTCCAGTTTTTCGACATTTTCGGGAATTCGACCGCAATTGCATATACCCCATAAACTGCGTGCGGACTCCCCTCCTATACATAACCAACCCTGTGTTTTTTGAGCCGGTTCTGGTTCTTAAAATATGGGTGAAAAAGGATGTAAGGGTCCCCAGTATTTTAACAACCAGCACTGGGCTCTGGGACCGGTACTGGTTCCAAAAATATGGGGGAGGGACATAGGCGTATATTGTATTTTTGAAACCAGCACCAGGCTCCACTAGTCAAGAAGATAAGGCCACAGCCGGGGAACACATTTATATAGGTCCCTACGGCCGAGGCATTACACCCCCCAACTAGTCAGGTCCCCCCTCCAGGCACCCAAGGACCAGGGCAGAAGCCCAAAGCTGTCCCCAGCACCCATGGGCAGTGGGGGCCAGGCTGATAGCCATTGTGTCAAAATCAGAAAAACATGAGGGGTAATTCCAAGTTGATCGCAGCAGGAATTCTGTTAGCAATTGGGCAAAACCATGTGCACTGCAGGGGAGGCAGATATAGCATGTGCAGAGAGTGTTAGATTTGGGTTCGGTGTGTTCAATCTGCAATCTAATTTGCAGTGTAAAAATAAAGCAGCCAGTATTTACCCTGCACAGAAATAAAATAACCCACCCAAATCTAACTCTTTCTGCACTTGTTATATCTGCCTCCCCTGCAGTGCACATGGTTTTGCCCAACTGCTAAAAAATTTCCTGCTGCGATCAACTTGGAATTACCCCCATGGTCTTTTACAGTGGATCTTTAGGTCCCAGCAAACCTTCCCGGCATGCTGGAACCTCTCTTCTCTCTCATTTGATAACTTTCTATGTGCTATCTGTACATTGGTTTCCTGATGCTGCCTAAAGCTCAAAATATGCAAAAACAGAGCCCAGCATCTTCCCTCTCCCCATCTAGCCTCCTCCTTCACCATTCCCAAAGCCGTGGTATTGGAGTCACCCTTGATTCTGCTCTTTGATTCAGGTTACTCATTGTTACCTACATAGCCCTCAACAACACCACCTCTTCATCTTAAACCTCTTATTGAATATGATTTTTGCCCTCTGACCTGCTCCTCACTTTGTCTCTGGTAAACACCTTTTCAAACTTACAAGACTTCTCATGATTTTTGTCTAAACAGTATCTTCTACAGTCTTCTACTGTTTATGTTCTTTTTGAAAATAATTAAGCTCATCCTACTCCCACCTATATTACCACACTAATGCCCTCTCACACCTGTCCTACTTCCACCTATACTACCCACGCTAATGCCCTCTCACACCTGTCCTACTCCCACCTATACTACCCACACTAATGCCTTCTCACACCTGTCCTACTCCCACCTATACTACCCACACTAATGCCTTCTCACACCTGTCCTACTCCCACCTATACTACCCACACTAATGCCCTCTCACACCTGTCCTACTCCCACCTATACTACCCACACTAATGCCTTCTCACACCTGTCCTACTCCCACATATACTACCCACACTAATGCCCTCTCACACCTGTCCTACTCCCACCTATATTACCACACTAATGCCCTCTCACACCTGTCCTACTCCCACCTATACTACCCACACTAATGCCCTCTCACACCTGCCCTACTCCCACCTATACTACCCACACTAATGCCCTCTCACACCTGTCCTACTCCCACCTATACTACCCACACTAATGCCCTCTCACACCTGTCCTACTCCCACCTATACTACCCACACTAATGCCCTCTCACACATGTCCTACTCCCACCTATACTACCCACACTAATGCCTTCTCACACCTGTCCTACTCCCACCTATACTACCCACGCTAATGCCCTCTCACACCTGTCCTACTCCCACCTATATTACCATATGCTACTCACACTGTTACACCCTCACACCTACCTTACTCCCACCTATACTACCCACTCTAATACTCTCTCACAGCTACACTGTTCCTGCCTATACTACCCACACTAATGCACCCTCACACCTACCCTACTCCCACGTATTACTCCCACCTATACTACCCACATTAATACTCTCTCACACCTACACTGTTACACTACCCACACTAATGCACCCTCACACCTACCCTACTCCTACGTATACTGCCCACACTAATGCTCTCTCCCAGAGCTGTCCTAGTCCCACCTCTATTACCATATGCTACTCACACTGTTACACACTCACACATACCTTACTCCCACCTGTACTACCCATACTAATACTCTCTCACACCTACACTGTTCCTGCCTATACTACCCACACTAAGGCACCCTCACACCTACCCTACTCCCACGTATACTGTCCACACTAATGCTCTCTCCCACAGCTGTCCTACTCCCACCTATATTACCATATGCTACTCACACTGTTACACCCTCACACATACCTTACTCCCACCTGTACTACCCATACTAATGCCCTCTCACACCTACCCTACTCCCATGTATACTACCCACACTAATGCTCTCACACCTACCCTACTCCCACCTATACTACCCTCACTAATAGTCCCTCATACCTACCCTACCCCCACCTTATACTACCCACGCTAATGCTCTCACACCTACCCTACCCCCACCTATACTACCTACACTAATGCTACCTTACACCTACCCTACTCCCACCTATTCTACCCACACTAATACTACCTCACACTTACCCTACTCCCACCTATACTATCCACAGTAATGCTCTCACACCTACCCTACTCCCACCTATACTATCCACAGTAATGCTCTCACACCTACCCTGCCCCCATCTATACTACCCACACTAATGCTACCTCACACCTACCCTACTCCCACCTATACTGCTCACACTAATGCTCCCCCACACTTGACCCAATCACCACTCTGAGCCACACTTGCTCCTCTTGTCGCTGTTGTACCCTCTTCCAGTCTCACTAGCCTCGTTTTTGTATATTTACATTTATTTTGCCTACCACTGTTTGTGCTGTGTTTTCCTCTGCCAGCAGTGGGACATATGAGTGACAGTAATGGTATTAGCAGTGACTCACAGTTGTCACCAGTTCTTAATGCAATAACCTGTGAGGGGGTTTATCCCACAGACCTGCTGCACCGCTCTGTGTGATGGTGTTACCCCTAATTACAATGGGATGGTGTAAGGCTTCATGCGGGACTGATCATACTGTTCTCTGTCTGGCTTAGATTCACACAATGGTGGACAGCCTGAAACTCTCCCTCACCGATCAGCAACTCCCGATGTTTATCCGCATAATGCAGCTGGGGATCGCTCTTTATTATGGTGAATTAGGAAACTCTAAGGAAGGCGGCACAGAGGATCCTCCCACCCACGCGAAGGACATCATTGTCAGCATGCCCGGTGAGTGCCGCCAATAAGCTGTGCCTGTGAGCTGACTTTGTGGTTGTGGATATTCGGAACGTAATTACCTCTCTAAGGTGTTCTAAAGGAAAAACAACATTGGTATTCGGAGTACATCTCATATAGCACATCTCCAACTACCATAGTAAATGCTTATTAAACTTATTCCTAAGGAATCTTATTTTCCTGTCTAAAAGATGTAGAATTGACTTTTTCTGTGTGTGGGATGTAGTCAAAAGATTGACAGTGTCGACACTATGATGTTAGGCTGCTTGGAAGAGGTTAGTTTGGGGTGGTGGGGGGTGGCTAGGGTTAGGTACTTGAGGAAGGGGTAGGGATTGGGCCTAGGGAGGAAATACCGAAACACAGGAGGACTGCAGCTCTGACCTGGAAGTCGGTCACATGACTGCTGGGACCAATGAGCCGCTGCAGACATTAGGAGCAGGTAAATCAAAGCTACCAGGGACTATATGTCGACATATCATTCTGAATGTCGACACCATACCCAGCCTCCTTCTGTGGCTATACCACAGCCACGGTAACATATAATCCATCCAGCCAGTAACATATAATAATGAAAGGGGGTCTAGGGATGGATGTTTAAGATTTATTTTTAAATAATATATTTTTTTGAATTTCACTTGACAATCCATTTCATTGTACCCCCCACCCAAAAAATAAAAAATAAAATAGATGAATAAATTTATAAATAAAAATGATCATTATTTGATGGCTGTGTATACAAGACGTGGGCTCCATTCATCCACAACATTAAGGAAACAGGTTCCAGAAGCCTGATTTATAGAGTCTATAATCTCTGCATTCCTAGGCTAAATCATGTAAGTTAGATCTGTGCATTTTGTTTGTAGTCTTCCAATGTGCTGATCTGTTGCAGCATCATTTAGTGAATTGGGACAATGATTAAAGATTGTACCCAAAATAAAACAATGTGGACAATTGTAATTATTGTCTACTGGAAGTTCAGTTTTTTTTTCACCCATTTGTGTTTTAAATGATTACAGGCACCGTTTAACTTTGATCAGAACTTTGGTCCTGTAGAATCAGGGTTCAAGATGAGGGATGGGTACAAATACATCTGGTTTTAACAACTTACAGATACAGCAGCTGCCCAACATGACAATCCCAATTATTGTAGATAATTGATTGCTGACATGGTCCTGAAATTAAATGATGCAGAGATTATGTCATGCTTTGCGTTCCAGGATAGGAAACACCTATTCCAAGGGAAAAGTTTTCATTCTTGCAGAGACGATAGTTCAGTTGGGGACTTGTTCTGAAGACATTTTAACTCTTTCTGGTATTACAGTATTTAATGTATGTAAACTCCTCTCCAGACCAAAGCTGCCTAATGGCGGATGTAGAAATTCAGATAGCTCCTCTCAACCAATATCCTTGAGCAGCTCTAGCACAGGCTTTCCCAACCTCTGTCTTCAAGTCACAATAATGCAGGTTTTACTGATATCCAGGCTTCAGCACATATGGTTAAATTAAAATAACTGAGGTTACTGATGAACTAATTCAGTCACCTGTGCTCAAGCATGGCTATCCCTAAATCCTGGGCTGTTGTTGTGCCTTGAGGACCAACGTTGGGAAAGCCTGCATTTTATGTCCGTCTGTCTTTGCCCAGTTTTGTTCTATAACTGTTTGTTCTAATTGTGAAGCGCAATGGAATATGCTGCGCTATATAAGAAACTGTTAATAAATAATAATACATAATAGCAGGTCCTGTTTTGTGGATTTCTGTCTGTGGACACAGGTGGTGAAATTACTGTCCCAGGAAAATACATTTACTCCCCTGTGCATGATTAAAGACACACAGAAAACATGACCTGCTGGTGGTGCTTAAGGATTGGGGGTGAGAACTGCGGATTTAAAGTTTCCCATAGTACTTGTGGATGGGAACATAAAATACTCATTTTATACTTTTCACAGATATATGTATGTACAGTGATTTTCATTTTGTAGACAAAATAATGATCAGTGAAAATTAATGTGATCATAGAAAAACAAATCATGGCAGCTAATATCGGGGGAAAGACTTCTTGTTCCTGGAAATGTTTTTAGGAGAAATATACGTACGGTTCTAGAAGGTATTCCAGTACTGGGATCCCAGTCGGTTTTTAGCACCCTGAAAACCTGGGATTATAAACCTTATATCCTGGGTATATATGGGACGCCATAGGTCCGTCTGAGCCAGTTACTAATGAGTGATTGTCTCCCTCTCTGACCTATTTTAAAACAACTGTCATACTGTTGACATGCGGCTGCTCTGATTGCCATTATGTCTTAATGGATGCACATGTAAGTTAAAATAAAGTGTTTTTTTGAGCAAAATGGTGAGTGCCTGTACCATTGGATTTGATATATTATGTTATTCATATGGCGCTGCGCTTTACAGAGAATATTTGTCCATTCACTTCAGTCCATGCCCCAGTGAAGCTTACACTGTATATTCCCTATCACTTGTACACACAAACACATTCACGCTAGGGTTCATTTTGTTGGGAGCCAATTAATCTACCCGTTTATGTTTGGGTTGTGGGAGAAAACCGGAGTACCCACGCAAACACAGGGAGAATATAATCTATCTATCTATCTATCTATCTATCTATCTATCTATCTATCTATCTATCTAGATAAGGTGCAGATAAACCCGGCACTCGAGCAGACCCTTGCTGCCAAGTATTCTTGTTACCGGTGCATTCCCTAGCGGGTTGCAGCCCAATGGTATAATGCTACAGAAGGGCGGTACTCGGAGACTTTATAAAGTGGTGAAGTGCAGTAGATTTATTGTCAAAGTATCTACGTTTTGGGGTCACAGCCCTGTCGTCAGGACAAATAACAACATAAAAAAACACTGCTTAAATACCTACCTTGCAGTGAGTGACCTCGCCCGCCGCCTCAGACATCGTGGCCTGGATTCCGGTCATGTCTCCCCGGCCCTTCCGGAAGTGACACATTGCCGGTCCGCCCAGCACACACGCTGTGGCTGTAAACAGAGTTACCATGGTTACATGTAAACATTGGTGCAAATAATACAAATAAGTGGCATTTCAGCCGTGTGTTAAATCTTTTCAAATCCCCATGTCCTAGAATACATAGTTTTTGATATATGCCGCTTTGTGATTATGCTATGTATTCTAGGCCATGGGGATTTGAAAAGATTTAACACACGGCTGAAATGCCACTTATTTGTATTATTTGCACCAATGTTTACATGTAACCATGGTGACTCTGTTTACAGCCACAGCGTGTGTGCTGGGCGGACCGGCAATGTGTCACTTCCGGAAGGGCCGGGGAGACATGACCGGAATCCAGGCCACGATGTCTGAGGCGGCGGGCGAGGTCACTCACTGCAAGGTATTTAAACACTGGGGTAAATTTACTAAAATGGGAGTTCTATTTAAGATGGGAAGTTGCCCATAGCAACCAATCAGCTTCTACTTCTCATTTATCTAGTACCTTCTAGAAGATAATACCTGGAATCTGATTGGTTGCTATGGGCAACATCCCATCTTAAATAGAACTCCCATCTTAGTAAATTTACCCCACTGTTTTTTGATGTTATTTGTCCTAACGACGGGGCTGTGACCCCGAAACATAGATACTGTGACAATAAATCTACTGCACTTCACCACTTTATAAAGTCTCCGAGTGCCGCCCTTCTGCACCATTATATATATATAATTATTTTTTGTCGTCACTTATTGGTATTTCATTATTTGCTTATGTCAGTGACGACATATTTTTTTCTTTACTTTTTATAATGGCAATCTAGCATTCATTTATGGTAAAAAAGCGATTTTTCTATTTATGACATGTTAAGTCAATGTTTTTTACTTTTGTTATGTAAAGGTGCGTTTTTCCATTTAAAAACGAGCAAAAAAACCTTGTTGCGTTTATTCTGTTTACTCTTTTGTTACAAACCATTGAAAATATCATATTCAAACACATGATTGCATTTTGTTACCACTTTTTCCTTTAATCACAGTCCCGGGATGTGAAGACGTGTGCGTGATTGAAGTCTGCAGTTGCTAGATCTTGCTAGGATACTTGTGGTTCTGAAACTGTGATTTCTCTATTCATTGAAAGGATATGGTGGGAGATGTGGTGCGAGGAAGAACTGTTTAATCCTGGACACAGTGACATTGATTATGGTAGACAGATAAAAGCACAGGCAGACTGCGTAGGCTAATCATCTCCTCCTGTTTCTGCCTGTGTGTGAAAACATAATTGTTTCCTTTTTTATCTGCCACCGACTCTGCAACTAATACGTATTTCCCCCGGCGTAATCATCTTTATGTGCTTCTGTCTGATTGGCAGCAGATAAACACCCTGTGGTAGACAGTATCCAGCATTTAACCCATCCTGCTGCCATTCCCCATAGTCTACTACCAATGATGTATCCTAGTGGCGGCAGACTTTGTAAATGCGTTATCAGTCTGCGAGCTCACGGCGTCCTGTGGCATTTTGTGATGTAGGGATCATTGGTGTCCTTATCTAGTGAATTGATGGTCTGTATTTCCTCCACACTGTTTCTCTCTCCAGTGTCCGTAAATATCTGCTCATATTTAAATTTCACACTGAAGCCCAAATGTATCAAGCTTTAACAAGAGATAAAGTGGAGACGGATAAAAAGTGATAAATGACCAGCCAGTCAGCTCCCAACTGTCATTTTTCAAACACAGCCTGTGACATGGCAGTTAGGAAGCTGATTGGCTGGTACTTTATCTCTCTATCATCTCCACTTTATCTCTTGTTAAAACTTAATACAATTGGGCCTCAGTGAGGCTTGTAAGGATTCTTCTTTATAGGCAGGAAAGTGCTACATCGGGCCAAAGCCATTTGAGTCATATGAACCATTGAGAAGCCCCTGTTATAGGGGCGTCACTGATGACAAAAAACTCTTTCATCAGAGTATTAGCAAATATAATCATCTTAATTGAACAGTGCTAATATATGTAAATGTAAAAAATATATTAGAAATACATTATTTTTCGATGTAGTAAAACAGTTACTTTCGTTGCATTGTGGTATTAAGCTTTGAATGCTTGTTTCACCTACATACACCTTTACTCAGACTTTCAGTTCAATTACCAAATTCCTCCGTGTTCTCTCTCTAGTTATTAGTCAGTGCGCAGGTTACTATCTCATTAATGTCTCCACTGTATTATTATTATTATTATTATCCTTTATTTATATGGTGCCACAAGGGTTCCGCAGCACCCAAACTGAGTACATATGCACATTATCAAAACAGGAAAACAGTGACTTACAGTTGAAGACAATATAGGACAAGTACAGGGTAACTAAGCATAACTATACCAGTAGAGGACACGGAGATAAGTATCAAGGTGGCCGAAACTGTGGGATTTGGGCAGTTGAGGATTATTAAAGTAAGAAAAGGATAAGCACATGAGGAAAGGGGGCCCTGCTCGTGAGAACTTACGTTCTAAAGCTTACTGTATGTGGGCATAAGATAAACTTGATAAATATATATAGCTAGATTTGGCTATATATCCCTTTTTGGGATTCTGATTATAATGATTTTTGTGTACTGTATGTCACCTCTCTGGCATGGTAGTCTCTAAGCTACGCAATCACTGGTCCTATGGAATGACTGGTCATTTCCTCCTTGGAGTGCAGGAGAAGGAATCGTGCGACATCTTACGGTTTTCCTCCTGCTTTTGCCAGATATACTATTCACGCAAGTTTTCAATTGTGAGAGTGATATATATACTTCTCATACGTCCTAGGGAATGCTTGGGACACTTCAAGAACCATGGGGTATAGACGGGATCCGCAGGAGACATGGGCACTTTAAGACTTTCAAATGGTATGACCTGGCTCCTCCCTCCATGCCCCTCCTCCAGACTCCAGTTTAGATCTGTGCCCAGGCAGACTGGATGCACACTGAGGAGCTCTACTGAGTTTTTCAGAAAAGACTTATGTTAGGTTTTTTATTTTCAGGGAGTACTGCTGGCAACAGTCTCCCTGCATCGTGGGACTTAGGGGAGAGAAGTCAGACCTACTTCTGATGAGTTTAAAGGCTTTGCTTCTTGACTACAGGACACCATTAGCTCCTGAGGGTTTGGAATACTAGGTACGCCTAGGGGTTCACTCCCAGAGCCCGCCGTCACCCCACTTGCAGAGCCAGAAGACAGGTGAGTAGAAGAAGATCAGAAGACTTCAGTGACTGCTTTGAGGTACCGCACAGCGGTCGTGCTGCGCGCCATGCTCCCACACACAGAAGCACTGTAGGGTGCAGGGCGCGGGGCACCCTAGGCAGCATATAAATCCTCAAATAGAGACTGGCAAACACTAATATGAGTGTCTAGGCACTATGGCCCTCATTCCGAGTTGTTCGCTCGCTAGCTGCTTTTAGCCACATTGCACACGCTAAGCCGCCGCCCTCTGGGAGTGTATCTTAGCATAGCAGAATTGCGAACGAAAGATTAGCAGAATTGCGAATAGAAATTTCTTAGCAGTTTCTGAGTAGCTCGAGACTTACTCCTACATTGCGATCAGTTCAGTCAGTTTCGTTCCTGGTTTGACGTCACAAACGCACCCAGCGTTCGGCCAGACACTCCCCCGTTTCTCCAGCCACTCCCGCGTTTTTTCCTGAAACGCCTGCGTTTTTCCGCACACTCCCATAAAACGGTCAGTTTCCGCCCAGAAACACCCACTTCCTGTCAATCACACTACGATCAGCACAGCGATGAAAAAGCTTCGTTATGCCGTGAGTAAAATACCTAACTTTTGTGTAAAATAACTAAGTGCATGCGTTCTGCGAACCTTGCGCATGCGCAGTAAGCGACTAATCGCAGTATAGCGAAAATCGGCAACGAGCGAACAACTCGGAATGACCCCCTATATCCAACCCCTGCCAGTATAAATATATTAAAGAAATAGCGGGGCTGAAGCGCGCCATTGAGGGGGCGGGGCTTAGCCCTCTCAGCTCACATCAGTGCCATTTTCTCTCCACAGAGACGCTGGTCCTTCCAAAACACTACTGTACATAACAGGGTGAAAAACGGAGGGTTGGCACAGTTGATTGGTGCAAGATAAGTTAATAAAAAAGCACAATATATAAGGGATTGAGCGCTGGGTGGTGAGCTGGTAAACTCCTTCTGTGTTCCCTGACATAATTTACTGGGGTCCTTCCCTTATAGCCAGTGTAATGTCGGTGGGTGTTTGCTACACGTGTGTCGGCATGTCTGAGGCTGAGTGCTCTGCCACAAATGGCTATGGGAGTGACCCTGTCGGCACCGCCGACTCCTGATGGTACATGGTACATGAAAAAAAGTGTCAACATGTCGGTAGATGTTTTTACCAAGAGAAAACTATATGGGGACACAGAAGTGTGTGGGTGACCCTGTCGGCACCACCAATAGCTGACTAAAAAAAAATATATATATATATTTTCAGCATGATATTGTGATGCATCTCAGAAAGGGCTATACCTGTATGTATATGTGTAGTAAGGTTGCATAAAGCTGTGGCCCAGACACAGACGTAGTAATATTTATGGAGGGTGTCATATTCATAGAATATATTTCCCTCAGACCCCTCGGGGTCGCAAAAATGGTTATTTTGCCCAGTTACTACTCCCGGATATCGACACGAATACTGTTCTTCTGTCCTGATTAGATCCACAAAATAATATACAGCATTCAGTACATGTTTCATACACATTAAGACCGTATTAATGTCACTAGGGACCCTGATGTTCCTGAAAAAAAAAAAAAAAAGAAGATATATATATATATATATATATATATATGTATGTATATATGTGGGTATGTGTGTATATATATATATATATATATATATATATTTATAGAAATTTATAATGAATGCTGAGGTAAAGTTCCTCCTTCTCAAGTGCTGAGCGCTCTGTTGAAAAAAAAATCATGGTCAGCCCTGGCAAGATGGTTTCAGATACTCAAGAAATTTCCGAGTGTTTATTCTTTTCCCGCCGTGGAGAGGATAAAGTGGGTGTTACCCCCTGTTCTGCACGGGGGCCCTGTCACAAAGGATCGTATGCAGGAGGCTACGTTATTTTCTAGTTATGTGTCCACGCGTACGTTTATTATACCTGCTATTGCATGTGCATGGGGGAGTAGTAGTATTCAGAAATGGTCGGTTACCTTGTCATCCGATATACCGTATATACTCGAGTATAAGCTGACTTTTTCAGCACTTTTTTTTTGTGCTGAAAAAGCCCCCTCGGCTTATACTTGAGTCAGTGCAGGGAGAGCAGTGTGAATGAGGGACACGGAGCGCACAGCGCGCGCCTCTCCTGGCGGCAGCGGCGGGTCTATTAAAGAAAGTACCCGTTCGTGAGCTCTGATTGGCTCACGAACCGGCACTTCCTTTAATAGACCCGCTGCGGCCGCCGGAGATGCAGGAGGTACACAGGAGAGGCGCGCGCTGTGCGCTCCGTGTCCCTCCTTCAGAAGACAGCGCGGGAGCGACGGAGGGTAAGTAACAGGCACTGGGGGAGCATATTTGGCACTTGGGGGGGGGGGGGGGGGGGACGACATATGTGGCACTATGAGGGGGCATATCTGGCAGCATGAGGGGGCATATCTGGCACTGTGGGGGCACATCTGGCACTGTGGGGACACATCTGGCACTGTGGGGACACATCTGGCACTGTGGGGGCATATCTGGCACTGTGGGGCATATCTGGCAGCATGAGGGTATATCTGGCACATCTGGTACTGTGGGGCATATCTGGCAGCATGAGGGCATATCTGGCACTGTGGGGCATATCTGGCAGTATGAGGGCATATCTGGCACATCAGGCACTGTGGGCATATCTGGCAGTATGAGGGCATATCTGGTACTGTGGTGGCATATCTGGCAGTATGAGGGCATATCTGACACTGTGGGGCATATCTGGCAGCATGAGGGCATATCTGGCACTGTGGGGCATATCTGGCACATCAGGCACTGTGGGGCATATCTGGCAGTATGAGGGCATATCTGGCACATCAGGCACTGTGGGGCATATCTGGCAGGATGAGGGCATATCTGGCACATCAGGCACTGTGGGGCATATCTGGCAGGATGAGGGCATATCTGGTACATCAGGCACTGTGGGGCATATCTGGCAGTATGAGGGCATATCTGGCACTGAGGGCTGTGTACGGCTAGAGCTGCATTTCCCACCCTAGGCTTATACTCGAGTCAATAAGTTTTCCCAGGTTTTTGTGGTAAAATTAGGTGCTTCGGCTTAGATTCTGGTCGACTTATACTCGAGTATATACGGTAGATACCCTGGGGAGAGATGGGATACTCCTTAAGTTGGGTCATATCTAGGACACTGCAGCATACAAGGCGGATAGGACTCTTGGGTTCGCGGGCCAATTCCATGGCGGTCTCGGCTAGGAGGGCGTTGTGGATTCACCAATGTAATGCTGGTGCTGACTCCGAGAAGAAATGGAGTTTCTTTCCTATGAAGGTAAAGCCTGGTTTGGTGACGGCCTCGTTAGTTTGATCTCGGCAGATGCCGCTGGTAAGTCTACCTTCTTGCCATATGTTCCCCCACAACGGATGGTGACGCATCATTGTCGGATGCAGTCATTTCGGCATAATAGATGCAGATTCCCCCCTTTCTTTGCAGGTAGGGGAAGGAGGATAGGGAAGAGGTCACCAGCCTCTTCAAGATCACAGGAGCAGACATCATCCTCTGTTCTGTCACATCCACCGCATGGCGCTGGGACTCTCTTGCGGGAGCCCACACCGGTGGGACCACGTCTAAAAACTCTTCAGTCAGTCCTGGAACGGACCTGGACCCGTGGGTTTGACGAATAGTGTCCCAAGGGTGCATACTGGAGTTTCCAGACGTTTCCCCTCACCGATTTTTCAAATTACCGATTCTCCTCCGGACGGGGAGGTAGTATGCGACACAATACAAAGGTTGTATCAGGATCAGGTCATTGACCTGGTTTTCCCCTGGCACAACAGGGAGAAGGTTTTTATTCAAGCCTCTTCGTAGTCCCGAAGCCAGACTGCTCGGTCAGGCCAATCCTAAATCTGAAATCCTTTATTTTCTACTTAAAGAAATTCAAATCCTAGATGGAATCTCTCAGGGCAGTATTCTCCAATCTGGAAAAATGAGTTATTTTCATGGTCTCAGTAGACACAAAGAAGGCCTAATTACATTTTCCTCCGCATTAGGCCTGCCTGAAGTTTGCAATTCAGGGGTGTCATTACCAATTTCAGATGTTGCTGTTGGTCTGTCCACGGCTCCAAAGATTTTCACCAGGTTGATGGTGGTAATGATAGTTCTCCGTCGCTAGTACGGACACACAATTATCCCGTACTGGGACGATCCCCTGATAACGGCGACTTCAAGGAACCAGTTGGTGCAAAACATTGCACTCTCCCTGTCAGTTCTTCAACAACAGGGTTAGCTCCTGAACTTGCCAGAATCACTGTTGGTCCCAACGACGCTGTTGTCTGTTTTGGGAATAATACTAGACACAGAACTACAAAGAGTTTTTTCTTCCAGTGGAAAAGGCTCTGGAGATCCAGAGTCTGGTCAAACAAATTCAGAGTCCAGCAAGGGTGTCATATCATCAATACATTCGGTTGCTGGAAAAGATGGTGGCAGCATACGAGGCCACTCAATTTGGCAGTTTCCATGCCAGGGTGTTCCAGAGGGACCTGTTAGACAAGTGGTCCGGTTCCCACCTACACATACACCGGAGGATAATCCTGTATTCCAAGACCGGAATCTCACTCCTGTGGTGGCTGCGCAGTTCTCACCTCCTAGAGGGGAGCAGGTTCGAGATCCAGGACTGGATCCTAGTGACCACAGATGCAACCTCCGAGGCTGGGGGGCAGTCACTCAGGGGGAAAAACTTCCAAGGAAGATTGTCAAGTTAGGAACCGGTTATGTCGCCACATAACCGGTCTAGAATTAAGGGCCGTTTACAACGATTTTCTACAATCGAAAAGCAGAACAGCAATGGCAAAAGCCACAAGGATTTTCCGCTGGGCGGAGAAACATACAACCGCTTTGTCAGCGATGTTCGTTCCAGGAGTGGACGACTGAGAAGCAGACCTCCTCAGCAGACGGTCTCCATCCAGGAGAGGGGAGACCTCCTCCAAGTAGTCTTCGAAGGGGTGACATGTCGTTGGGATTTCCTCAAGTAGGAATGATGGCATCTGGTCTCAACAAGAAGCTTCAGAGTTCCAGGTCAAGGGACCATCAAACAGGAACAGTGAATACACTGGTGACACCGTGGGTGTTTTCAGTCGCTATATGTATTCCCTACATTTTCTCTCGTTCCAAAAGTTCTGGGTTCATACAAAGGAAATTCGGCCGAGCCTCATGGTCCTAGTCTGGCCAAGGAGAGCTTGGTATCCAGAGCTCAGGAATTACTCATAGGAGATCCCTGGCCTTTTCCTTTGCGCGATGACCTGTTGCGACAGGGGCCATACGTGTATTAGGACTTACCGTGGCTACGTTTGACGACATGGCGGTTGAACGCCAGATCCTAGTCCGTAAGGGTATTCCCACGGAAGTAGTACCCACACTTATTCGGACTAGAAAAGGGGTAATGTCTAAACATTACTACTGTTTTTGGAGAAGATAAGTTTCTTGATGGGAATCCAAGAAGACTCCTACGGCAGAGTTTTCAACTATTAAAATCGGCCTTATCGGTTTTCTTTCAGAATCAATTGGACTCCTTGTCAGAAGTTCAGACTGTCGTGAAGGGAGTGTTGCACATCCAACCTCCTTTTGTGCCCCAGTGGCACCAGGGAATCTTAATGGGGTTTTGCAGTTCCTTCAATCACATGGGTTTGAACCTTTACGTAAGGCGGAGTGAAATTCCTCACTTGTTCAGGGGTCATCAGGTTGGCCTTGGCATACGCAAGGCGAGTGTCTGAGTTAGCGGTCTGTTCTCACTAGAGACCTTATTTGATCTTCCATGAAGATCGAGAAGAGTTGGAAACTCGTTAACAATTTCTACCGAAGTTGGTTACTTCTTTCCACATGTACCTACCTATTGGGTGCCTGTGGCTACGGATGTCTTCGCTGAATCAGTGACTCTGCATGTGGTCAGAGTTTTTAAAATTTATGTCGCCAGGATTGCTCAGTTTAGGAACACAGGCTCTGTTTGTCCGGTTTGCTCCCAGCAAGTGTGGGGGTCCTGCTTCCAAGCAGACCGTTGCGCGCTGTTTCTGTCATACAATTCAGCATGCTCATCTCACGGCAGGATTGCTGTTACCGAAATAGGTGAAGGCCCATTCTGCTAGAAAGGTGGGCTCGTCCGGGGCGGTTGACCGGAGAGTTTCGGCATTGAATTTTTGCCGAGCAGCTATTTAGCAAACATTTGGGCTAAGTTTTACAGTTTTAATACCTTGGCCGAGGTTGACCTCACGTTTGGTCATTCGGTACTGCAGAGTCATCCGCAGTCTCCCGCCCGTTTTAGAGCTTTGGTATAACCCCATGGTTCTTGAAGTGTCCCCAGCATCCTCTAGGACGTATGAGAAAATAGGATTTTAATACCTACGGTAAATCCTTTTCTCTTAGTCCATAGAGGATGCTGGGTGCCCGTCCCAGTGCGTACTGTATCTGCAGTTATTGGTTGTGGTTACACAAAGGTGGTGTTACGATTTTTGTCAGCATATTGCTGCATATTCTTCATGCTGTTGGCTTGTGTTCTGTTGAATGCCACGTTCTGCGGCATGCTTAAGGTGTGAGCTGGTAAAATGCTCACCGTGGTTTAACAATAAATCCTTTCCTCAAAATGTCCGTCTCCCTGGGCACAGTTCCTTAAACTGGAGTCTGGAGGAGGGGCATAGAGGGAGGAGCCAGGTCACACCATTTGAAAGTCTTAAAGTGCCCATGTCTCCTGCGGATCCCGTCTAGACCCCATGGTTCTTGAAGTGTCCCAGCATCCTCTACGGACTAAGAGAAAAGGATTTACCAGTAGGTATTAAAATCCTATTTTATTTTTTATTTTTTTTATAAATTAGCGACTGAAAAAGTATTTATTCTGTGTGATGCATTCCATTTTTTGAAGGGTTGTAGTGAGTTTTTGTAGTGCTGGAGAATTCCTGGTTGGAAAAAGAAGTGATGTTCGCCTATTAGAAGATATCGCACCATTTGTCTCTTCTCAATTTTTTGTTATATATAGTCTTATTTGAAATACCGCACACACTTCTCTTCCAATAAATGTGGGTTCTGTAATCACATAACAAATATACACACACAAAAGTTTAATTCCAAAGAACCAAAAAGAGACTAGCTCACCAATTTAATTAAAGTGCAACTTTTTAACTTAAAATCATTGTATTCTTAAAAACAGCACAAAGTGGCATGTTCATAACAAAATATAGCAGCAGCATATATTTCAAGCAAGGATTGATACTTCTCAGACTGCCCCATGCACAATTCAGGAGAAAAATAACAGCATTATCCAACAGCTGTTTCGGCGGTGCATCCACCTTCCTCAAGGGCCTAGCCCACACTGCCGAAAAGGCCACTCTATAAGAGAACACACACACCTATATATATATTTATATAGATATAGATATATATAGATATATAAACAGAAAAATCGGCGGCACTCACAGACTGAAACAGTAGGCTTGCTTGCTTCAACGTTTCGGTTTTAATAACCTTCGTCAGGAATAACAAATAACAGACAATTGCAATCTTAAATACATACAGACAGGTAACAAGTGCCAGTCACCTTCACCAATGAATTAACGAACATCCGGTGACGTCAGCCGGCAGTACGATCCCGCCTCCGGTGTCTTAGTCAAACTAATTAACTAGCTATCACCATGGTGACTAGACAGCAGTATAACTAGAGCAATCAACCTACAGTTCTAATCCAGTACATAGTGTCAAAACAATTCAAAAGAGATACATAATCATTTCACATTCCCTGTACTATGTCATCAAGTGCTAGATGAAGCTAGAGAACGACAAATATTAATTTAAGCCAGATGGATAAATCGTATTCAGATTATAAATCCACCTGGCTTCCTTCTGCAATAGTAGTTTATCACGATTGCCCCCCCTAATATCCTCAGGGACCATGTCGATCATTTTATACTTAAGGGATGCCATATTGTGTCTCATATCTCTAAAGTGCTTAGCAACCGGCTGGTCTATATCGTTACCCTCAAGTGCCATCCTAATAGCACTGCGGTGTTGGGCCACACGTTCCCGGAATTGGCGTGTCGTTTTCCCTATATGAAATAATCCACACGGGCAACGTATGAAATATATCACATAACGGGAAGTACAAGTCAGAATATGGTTGATAGCTATCCTCTTCCCAGTGTGGGGATGGGCAAACGTGTTGCCTATTCCCATATAGGTACAGGTTGTGCACCCTAAGCATTTATATACACCTGGTTTTTTTGACAAAAAATGTTTAGCCGCAGGGGGTCTTAGCCTGGAGATGTCAGTATGTACAATGAAGTCTTTGATATTTCTACCACGTCTGTAGCATGGTAAAATCTGTTTATTTTTAAGCGAAGGTAATTCATCATCACGTTGTAGTATAGGCCAGTAGCGTTTAGCAACACTAGAGATATTAGGAGTTGCTGTGCTAAAGTCATTCACCCATATGACTGAGTTTTCAGTTTTATTGACCCTATGTGTTTCTACTGGGCATTTGGGCATAAGCATCGCTCTGTGCATAGCGTCTGCAAGTAGTGTGTTTGAATATCCACGCTGTAAAAAACGCAGTTTCATTGCTTCCATCTGTTGTATTTCGTCAATAGGATCAGTGCAGATCCTATGGACCCTTAAAAATTGTGAATAGGGCAGTCCTCGTTTTAGGGACGGTGGGTGGAAGCTAGAAAAGGCCAAAAGGCTATTGCAATCAGTCGGTTTATTATATAATGATGTTGTTAACCCCTCATCGGTGTGCTTCACTACCACGTCCAAAAAATGTATACTGTCAGCTTGAATATCGTAGATGAATTTAATATTCGCACTCTAGTGTTAACACATTCCATCATCTCAATAAATTGTGTCTTTGTTCCTTGCCAAATCATAAACATATCATCTATGTATCTGGTGAAGAAACAAATGTTCCTGGCAAACTGTTATTCCTGACGAAGGTTATTAAAACCGAAACGTTGAAGCAAGCAAGCCTACTGTTTCAGTCTGAGAGTGCCGCCGATTTTTCTGTATCTATTGAGGACGCGGAAGGCACCCAGCATGCTATTATCTTAAATCGTGAGTGCCGAGCCTGTACGCTATTTATAGATATATATATATAGATATATCTATATATCTATAAATAGCGTACAGACACAGCAAACCTTCTTGCCACAGCTCGCATTGATGTGCCATCCTGGATGAGCTGCACTACCTGAGGCACTTGTGTGGGTTGTAGGGAGGTCATACAGGCACGTGGAGGCCCCACACACTACTGAGCCTCATTTTGACTTGTTTTAAGGACATTACATCAAAGTTGGATCAGCCTGTAGTGTGTTTTTCCACTTTAATTTTGAGGGTGACTCCAAATCCAGACCTCCATGGGTTAATAAATTTGATTTCCATTGATAATTTTTGTGTGATTTTGTTGTCCGCACATTCAACTATGTAAAGAACAAAGTATTTAATAAGAATATTTCATTCATTCAGATCTAGGATGTGTTATTTTAGTGTTCCCTTTATTTTTTTGAGCAGTGTATATATATTTTTATATGTGTCGTTTCTGAGATAGACAACCGAGTTAAGGTCGACAGTCATTAAGTCGACCACTATTGGTTGACATTAACATGATCGACACATGAAAGGATGGACATGGATTTTTTCATTTTTTAAACTGTTTTTGGTGTTGTGTTTTGCATGGTTTGCGAAGCTCTGCTACCGCTGCCCTCAGCACAGGTTACTATTCCCAATTGTAGTCCACGTGGATGGTAAAGTATGAAAAAGTTAAAAAGCTATTTAAAAATAAATTAAAAAAATCATGTCGACTGTTTCATGTGTCGATCTGTCCTGTCAACCATTTATATGTCGACCATTTTCCTATGTTGACTATGTCCGTGTTAACCAATAGTGGACGACCTAAGTAGTGACGACCTACCATCCTGATACCATATGTGTCTAACCAGCTTGTTGATTTCAGTGACTCTCCTCTGCAGCCTGCACAGCTGAGAGCGTGTGACTGATTAAAACAGAGCAGCTGCAAGGCACTTCCGTTTGAAGGCAGGGTGGTTGTGTCACTTTCCTGTTAGTCTGGAAGGGGGAGGAGGAGTCTGAGGTATAAAAGACTTTCTGGGCCACTGACACCATAAAAGCTGGCTGGTGACTAGGGAGTAGATCTCTCTCTTAGCTTGTGACAGGGCCATGAGCATTTACTGTGTGATGGTTACTGGTCTGCGGTCATCTTGACTAAATAAACTGCAGTGGAGAAGTCAAGGGTAGGGGTGTGCTTCAACTACACAGCTTCTTTGTAAAAGAAAAAAAAAAAAGTTTTAGTCGTTGGGATGAAACCTGAATCACAGAACTAATTTCTTCCATTTCTTCAGAGCTGTAATGTAGCAAGTGGCAGCATTGGCTGTAACATCTGGGAACCAGTAGCCCAGTCCTTGGTCTCGTATAAACTTCCATATGCTTCTTTGGTGTCTCAGAAATTAAATCTGAGAAAATCTTCAAAGTGTTGCGTTGCCGGCAGTCTTGGTACATAAGAGCTCAGTGGGGACACAGAAACATTATAAAAAAATAAATAAAAAAAATTCCCCAGTTGTATGCTTCCCATTTCCCCACATACTTTTTCTAGGTCAACCCAATAAACCAGTATAAGAGATTAACGTATGATACTGAAAGGAATATCAAAATCACATGAAGTTTATTTTTTTTATTGCATATATCTATTTATTTTTAAATGCTATATTTATAATATATTTACTCTTAAAATGTGTGTGTATGTATATATGTATGTGTGTGTGTGTGTATGTATATATGTGTGTGTGTGTGTGTGTGAAGGTGTGTATGTATGTATGTATGTGTATATATATATATATATATATATATACTCCCAAATGAAGACAGCGGCACTCAAGGATTTAAGTAGACGAAAAGTGTAATCAAAGCATACAGATAGCCAACGTTTCGGGGCTCACATGCCCCTTTGTCAAGGTGTGTAACAATGTGTAAAGACTAAAACATACCTTTTATCCAGGAGAAGCCCGCCAGTGCTGAGTGCGTGGCCTGAGACGCGGATATCCTGCTGTACTTCCGGTCACTATGCGATGACCTCACTGCTGCTGCGCCCGTCGGTTGCCATAGCAACCTGGACGCCGCAGTTCACTATATGAAGCGCTGTGAGGAAACATAGTTTATCCAACAGTGAAGGTGTACTTAATGTTACAAGAGAACCGTGCACTCCACGTATACAGAGTCCCACTACCTCTGTTAGACCACTGCTCTTATAGACCCCAAACTACTAGTATTGCTCAGTGGTACACGGAGGACCTAGAGGCAGGGTTGTGTCTGGATGCCGGCACCGTGCCTTGCTGCGGGCACCATTATATTACAATACAATAATACAAAAATACAAATACCATGTAGGACATGCTTAATAACCTTTAGACTGAAATTACTGGCTAACGCAAACTTGAACTCAGACAGGAATATATGATATGTGCAAAACTGAAGAGTTACCAGGCCCAGCCAGGGTAGCGCTGACGGCATCCATGCACAGGTTATACATCCCTCCTCAATTACCGTCAGAACCAATTATGCCTAAAAGCACCAGGAGAAAAACAGAAACACAAACACATATAGACACACATGCATGGATGAAAAAAAAGGGACATTGGCAGAGTCCATGACTACTTTTATATGAAAATGTTCCACGAGAACTTCTCATTCAGTCCTCCTGGACTTATTGTGCCAAGTTCATGGATCCATTTGGATTCAATATGCAGAAGCTTGCAGTCCCGATCCCCTCCTCTGATGCTTCTAGGAACATGGTCTATGATCTGATGTTTTATGTCATTCAGCGAGTGTCCCATCAGCGCAAAATGGCGTGCTACGGGTTGTTCCGATGGTTTACCGGCCAGTGCCTGTTTGATCGCGGACCTATGCAGGGCCATCCTCTCTCTCAAGGTCCTGATGGATTTACCCACATAAAGCAGATGGCAGGGGCATGACAGCAGATATAAAATGTGTCGTCGTGCACGTCAACACGTGTCTAATCTGAAATGTCCTCTCTTTGTGAGGATGCTTAAACGATGACCCTATTACCATACTGCTGCACGTTGTACATTTAAGACATCTGTAGCAACCTGGAGGTTTGGTCAAGAACGAGGTTGGCCTCTCTACCTCATTTTGGAAGCCTGTAACATCAGAGTGTACAGTAATGTCCTTTATGCTCTTACCCCTCGAATAACACAGCATAGGGCGTTTGTCCTTAAATGTTGGGAGCTTTTTGTCTGTGGCTACAATTGGCCATAGGGCCCTCGATGCTCTCTGGATTACCGGACTGGCTGTATTAAAGGTGTTAACAAATGGGATCACCGCCTTTACACTCCGCACGGCCGGTTTAAGCAGGGTTTCCCTCGGTATCAACATGATTTCTGCTTTCTGCTGTTGTAATTTATGATAGTCGTACCCCCTCTGGACGAACTTCGTAACCATCTGTTCTAGTTCTTGATCCAGTCTGGACCGGTCGCTGATGATCCTTGAGGCTCTTTTCATTTGTGACCTCGGGAGACCATCCTTAAGGTTTCCTGGATGATGGCTGTTAGCTCTCAGCAGGACATTCTTGTCCGATGGCTAAGAGTACAGGCTCGTGATCAATTTGCCTTCCTTAATGGTCACTCTTACGTCCAGATAGTTAAGGGACTCCCCACTTGTTAGATAAGTGTATTTGATCGTAGATGGCCTATTATTAGCGTCTATCATCAACTGCTCGAACATTTCCACATCACCGGTCCAGAGTAAAAACAGGTCATCTATGTACCTAGTAAACATCAGTATATTGGTCTATGGCCCTGCTTTCAAAAAAGACTGCCTGCTCCTCTTGGAACATGAAGACATTAGCGAAAGATGGGGAGACATTGCTCCCCATCGCACACCCGGTCTTCTGGAGAAAAAATTTGCCGTTGAACATAAAGAAGTTTCTTTCCAAGGTCATCGCTAACAGCTGCATGAATAGGCCTATGTCGAGGGCTTCCATCTTCTCTTCAATCAAAAACTTTCTCATGGCCCGCAGGCCTGCTTCGTATACAAGCTTACACATCGTATACAAGCTTTTCACATCGATCGCGCAGATTAATGTCCCTGGGGGGACCTGCCCGATGTTGTTAATCCGCTCCAGAAAGCTGGTAGTATCTTTGATAAAGTTACGATGTTTCAAAATCAAAGGCTGCAGTATCCCATCGAGAAACATCGAGATGGGTTGGAAGATGGAGTCTCTGGCTGCTATTATCGGCCTGCCCGGAGGTGCTGTGGCGCTCTTGTGGATTTTGGGTACCACAAAGAAGATCGGCACCAATGGATGTTCCTGCTTAAGAGCATCGCATAATTTGCTGGATATTTGACCACTGGCTTTGGCCTGTTCCAGGAGGTGCGCCAGTTCCTGTTGGTATTCAACGGACGCATCGTGTGCCAGTTCCTCATATGTGTCGGTCTCTGCTAATTGGCCCACAATTTCTTTAATGTAGTCGGTGAGATTGAGGATAACTAAGCCTCCCCCCTTATCCGCTGGGCGGAAAATAACATCTCGGTAGGCTCCCAGCTGTTTTAATGCTGTCCGTTCAGCCCTGGTGAGGTTCTGATGAATCGTCGGCGAAGCTGCCGTGTATTTCATGACCGAATCATTCAAAAGTCTTGTGAAAGACTGAATAGAGGGATTGGTTGAAGGAGGGTCAAACGTGGACTTGTGACGGGTGTAGTAGAATTTATCGTGTGCTGTCACTGCAGACGTGCTCAAATTCTCTTGTGCATTAGTGTTCTGAAAATACTCCTGTAATCTTAGCTTGCGGGAGAAGCGGTGTAAATCAATTTGCCACTTGAAGTTGTTGAACGGGTTAGTGGGAACGAAAGAGAGGCCCTTCTCCAGTACCCTCAATTCCACTTCAGAAAAAGATCTGTTAGATAGGTTAAATATTAGGGATTCTTGTTGGCCGAGCGCCCTCTTGATCCGCGTGCACTGCATGCCCCGGCGGGTGGGCGTCCCCTTCTTCCTTTTTCTACGGGGGTCCCCGCAGGTGTCCCTAAAGGGACTGACGCTGTCCTGATTGGACCCTCTGAATCTTGTAGGGTGTTCTTGCTGTCACTATTAGACGTGCCAGTGGTATTAGACCGCAACTCTCTTCTCCTTCGCCAACTATGTCTGCCTCTAGAGTTGTAGGCAGTATTCTGGCCTCCTTCTCCTCCCATCAACCATCTATATACCTTATTAAGGTCATAGTCCTCCTTGACTATTTGATGCTTATTTCGCTTAAACTTAACAAGGTCTTTTCTGTAATCCTCACACTGCCTCTGTAATTTCAGGAGCCAATCATGGTTGGAATCAGCCTGTAGTGTGGTCTTATGCTCCACTTCAATCCTGGTGATTTTATCTCTAGTGAGCCTCAGCTCCCGGCCTGCCTCCTCCACCACTAGCAGGATCAGGTCGAGGCTACACTTATTGAGTATTCCTACCCATTTCTTACAGAAATCCGGATTGAACCGGCCTATTGTGGGAACATTTCTCACTCTGAACCCTCTGGGTATCAGTTTCTCCCGTTGATATTCGGATAGTGATATTCCATGCAGTAGGTAGTCACATTCGCAGCGTTTAAGCTTGAGGAGCTGATGGTAAATATCCTCTATTCCCCCCGTTCTTTCTGATGCTCCCAGCTGCTCCTTACACCGAAGACGCTCCGCGTCATCGTCTGTAAAGCTGAACGATTCACCCAGGACCGACTGCATGCCTCTGCATCCTGGGGTGTCGTCGTTGGGCCCTGGGGTGGATGTGGATGTGGCACCGGGGTATAGAAGCAAGCCAGGAAGAGTGCCGGTCCATTCTACAGTGTGTATATATATATATATATATATATATATATATATATATATGTGTGTGTGTGTATGTATATATATATATATATATATATATATATATACACACACAGACACTAGCTGGAGTACCTGGCGTTGCCCGGGATTTTAAGAATATCTGTTTACAAAAATAAATGTAAATATTAAATACACAGTATAAATAACATTGTAGATAGCTGAATACCCGTGCGTCGCTACTGGATGAGCATGGTAAATGAGAATGATAGTTTTTTAATTTACATCAGTTGGAGTTCTAGTATATAAGCATATCTTGCTTGCCAGGCGCACTTTGAGTAGTGGCCGGACCCCTTTTTGGTCCACACAAGGGACCCTGCTCTTCCCACTATACAACTCTCAGTCTGTGGCTTCCTGCTTCCTCTATTCCCCTCCTCACATCATGTCAGTGCCCCTGTGAAATTATCGATTTATTTACAGTTTCTTATATAGCACAGCACATTATGTATCTCCTGATATACTCTGTGCTGCTGGGGGACCGTGCTACTTCCACTATATAACTCTGTGTGTGGGTTCGTGCTACCGCCATTCCCCTCCTCACATCATGTCACTGCCCTGTCACATGCAGCCCTGTCATCACTGACATATTATGCATGTCCTGATACAGTCTGTGCTGCTAGCCCACCCCTAGGGGTGGTAGTGGTGCGTTACCCCCACAGTGTTTGTTCCCAGAGTGTAAGTAATATGTGTAGCAAGTTTGGTGTAAATTGCTCCAGGCATTCCAGAGTTATGCTGTCTGCTGAAAAACTCTGTGCTGCTGCCTCACCCCTAGGGGTGTCTTACCCCCACAGTGTTTGTTCCCAGCTTGTAAGTCATGTGTGTACCAAGTCTGTTGTAAATTGGTCTAGGCATTTGGGAGTTATGCAGTCTCCTGAAATACTCTGTGCTGCTGTCCCACCCCTAGGGGTGCTAGGGGTGTCTGACCCCACCAGTGTTTGTTCCCAGATTGTAAATTATATGTGTACCAAGTTTGATGTAAATTGGTGTAGCCAGTCGGGACTTATGCTGTCACCTGAAATACTCTGTGCTGCTGTCCCACCCCTTGGGGTGCTAGGGGTGTCTGACCCCCACAGAGTTTGTTCCCAGATTTTAAGTCAGATGTGTACCAAGTTTGTTGTAAATTGCTCCAGGCATTCCACAGTTTTGCTGTCTGCTTACATACTCTGTGCTGCTGTCCCACCCCTAGGGGCGCTAGGGGTGTCTGAGCCCCGCAGTGTTTGTTCCCAGCTTGTAAGTCATATGTGTACCAAGTTTGATGTAAATTGGTTTAGCCAATCGGGACTTATGCTGTCACCTGAAATACTCTGTGCTGCTGTCCCACCCCTAGGGGTGCAGAGTTTGTCACAGATTGTAAGTCAGATGTGTACCAAGTTTGGTGTAAATTTCTCCAGGCCTGCCACAATTGTGCTTTCTCCTGAAATACTCTGTGCTGCTGTCCCACCCCTAGTGGTGTCTAACCCCCACAGAGTTTGTTCTCAGATTTTAAGTCAGATGTGTACCAAGTTGGTGTACATTTCTCCAGGCCTTCCACAGTTTTGCTGTCTGCTGACATACTCTGTGCTGCTATCCCACCCCTAGGGGTGTCTTCCTCCCACAGTGTTTGTTGCCAGATTATAAGGCATATGTGTACCAATTTTTGAGTACATTGCTCCAGCAATTCTGGAGTTATGGTGTCTCCTGATATACTTTGTACTGCTGTCTGCCCCCCTAGGGGTGGTAGGGTTTCCAAATTGTTTTAGTTGCCTCCGCCATGTTTTAATACACGTGTCTGTAAAATTTCACGATCTTCGCTTGTAAACTGTGGATTTGTATAGAAAGACAGAGGGACAGACACATTTTAATTTTTATTATATATATATATATATATATATATATATATAATCACAGTGGAAATGCTTTGCAAGCCAGCATGCCTGCAGACTGATGAAGACCTCTCCTAGGCAAGATGCAACGAGTTTACAAACTTCTTTGCAGATAAAATATCCACTATCCGGGCTGGAATCTCCACAGTGCCATCAAAGGAGTGCCAAACTACAAAGCCTGCCAATATAAGCCACCTGCATTCATGGACCAGCTTTGACCCAGTGGATGTAAAGGACACTGCTGAAATTGCTCGGACTTTGCGTCCCACCACCTGTGATCTGGACTCGACCTCAACCAAGCTTCTAATAGGTTGTATGGATATAATTGGTCCTGTATTTGCAAAAATTGTTCAATGCTCTTTGCAGACAAGCATTTTTCCTGGATCCCTAAAGGAAGCAATTGTTAGACCGCTTCTTAAAAAACCTAATTTAGATCCCGACTGCATGACCAACTACAGACCGGTATCAAACCTTCCTTTCCTAGGAAGGGTTATTGTGAAAGTGGTTGCAAATCAACTGGAAACCCGCCTGACAACCCATGATATTTATGATCCATTCCAACCAAGATTCAGGAGAAGACATAGCACTGAAACAGCCCTGGTGTGTGTGTTAAATGATCTTCTGATGGCAAGAGACAGAGGTGACTGTTTAATATTAATCCTTCTGGATCTCTGCAGCATTTGATACCATGGACCATAGGCTTCTGATTGAGCGACTGATACATTTCTGTGGCCAGGATGGCACAGTCCTAAGCTGGTTCAAATCATTTCTCACAGGCAGGTTACAGAGAGTATCGTCTGGAATATACTCATCACCATCAGTGCCATTGCCATGTGGTGTCCCACAAGGTTCTATAATATCCCCCATGCTTTTTGCAGTATACATGGTCCCGTTGGGTGAAATAATCAGGTGCCATGGCCTGGTCTACCACTGCTATGCAGATGATACACAACTGTACATGTCCTTTGCTCCGGGCACTGATAACCCAATAGCAACCCTAAATGGCTATCTAGTTGAGCTCCAGGAGTGGATGAGCGCCAGTTGGCTGGGACTGAACCCGGATAAAACGGAGGTCCTTATGATACGACCACAACATCAAAGGACAAGACTGCAGCATAGCCAACCAACTGGATTTACACTCGGGGATTCAGAATTACAGACCACTGATTGTGTGCGGAATCTTGGCATTGTCCTGGATGGTGGTTTGACACTTAAACATCCGATATCAGCCACAATCAAATCCTCATTCTTTCACCTGAGGAACATAGCCAGAATCAAGCACTTAATTCCCTCAGATGATCTGCCAAAAGTCATACATGCATTTGTATCATCTCGATTAGACTACTGTAATGCCCTCTACCTTGGTCTGCCAGCAAAAGAATTGCACCGCTTACAGCTGGTGCAAAACACAGCTGCCAGGCTGTTAACCAACCAGCCCCGTTCTAGCCACATAACACCCATCCTCTACTCCCTTCACTGGCTGCCTGATGGCGAATCATCTTCAAGATTGGCTTACTGAGTTTCAAAGCATTACATGACCAGGGCCCAAGGTACCTGAAGCAGCTTCTGACCCCATAATGCCCCACTCGATTACTGCGATCTGTAGATGAAGGACTTTTAGCATTACCTAGAATCTCCCATAATTCATTTGGGGGCTGAGCTTTTAGTCATGCGGCTCCGACTCTATGGAACTCACTTCCCAGCACAGTGCGAGAGGCCCCACCTATAGAATCCTTCAAAAGTAGACTCAAGACTTTCCTGTTTACTCAGCATTTCCATAATGTCCCTTTTAGTATCTTCATGCGTCTGTATTTTATGAACAGCTGTTCTGTACTTCATTATTTTCTGTACTATATTATGCTATGTATCTGTTAAGTGCCTTGAGTCCTATTGGAGAAAGAGCGCTATATAAATAAAATTATTATTTTATATATATATATATATATATATATATATATAAAATATATATATATATATATATTTATAGTTAGGTTTTTTAATTTATTTTGGAAAATGACATACGAAGTCTATAGCAGTCTGGTTTATAATACTGTACACCTGCAGATGTGATCAGGAGACCTGGAACACATTGGGTCCCGCATATTTATGTAGGTATTTCAGGAAACATTTGTATCACAAATCATGCATGCAAAATAATTACATAAAATCTAGGACATGACTTCTAACATATGTTATTCCGGGGAGCAGCTGTTTCATATATTTTACTTTCCCTGTCTGATAATGTTAATGAAATATTTTGTTTCCTGCACGTTTTTTTTCCCCCTACTTGTAGATATTTAATTATATTGGAACAGCATTAGGAAAAAACAGTATTTAAGAAGAAACAAGAAGATTTACTCCCACGCCCAGTGTCTGTGCTTCCGTTGTTGGGATGCTTCCCTTAGAGGCTAAATGCTAAGCATTTTTAATATGCTCCAAATGGGTTTATTCTGCTTGGAATGACTGTACAGTAAGAACAGAGCCTGATAATCACAGACTGATTTTATTGAATTTTTTTATATTTTTAAACATGCATCTTTTGTATACAGAATAAAATGTATTGTAGCGGTTAGGCTACCCTAAGCATATGTAACTGTTGTCCTATCTTCTGGAATAAAAGGAGCCCATTCACATATCTTTGCAGCCAAAAAATAATTGAGGGTTTTATAAACATTTAAGGCAGCTTGTTTAGGAAGTAATTGCAAGTGGGGCCTGGCAAGCTAAAATGTGTTGTGTGTTACCTGTGCGTTTTGGCATTTAGAAGTAAGGGACAATTTGTTAACTGTATATTGTATGTAGTAATAATACAAATAATAATAATAATAATAATAATAATAATAAAAAAATAATAATTATTATTATTTATTTATTATGAGACATTCCAGACCTTTACAGAGGGTCTTGATCACTTACAGGTATTTCTCTTACGTCCTAGAGGATGCTGGGGTATAGACAGGTCCACCAGGAGCCATTGGCACTTTAAGAGTTTGAGAGTGTGGGCTGGCTCCTTCCTATATGCCCCTCCTACCAGACTCAGTTTAGAAAATGTGCCCGGAGGAGCCGGTCACAGCTAAGGGAGCTCTACAGAGTTTCTCTGGTACAGGTTGAGTATCCCTTATCCAAAATGCTTGGGAGCAGAGGTATTTTGGATATCGGATTTTTCCGTATTTTGGAATAATTGCATACCATAATGAGATATCATGGAGATGGGACCTAAGTCTAAGCATAGAATGCATTTATGGTTCATATACACCTTATACACACAGTCTGAAGGTAGTTTTAGCCAATATTTTTTATAACTTTGTGCATGAAACAAAGTGTGTGTACATTCACACAATTCATTTATGTTTCACATACACCTTATACACACAGCCTGAAGGTCATTTAATACAATATTTTTAATAGCTTTGTGTATTAAACAAAGTTTGTGTACATTGAGTCATCAGAAAACAAAAGTTTCACTATCTCACTCTCACTCAAAAAAGCCCGTATTTTGGAATATTCCGTATTTCGGAATATTTGGATATGGGATACTCAACCTGTAAAGTTTATTTTAGAGTTTCTTATTTTACAGGGAGGCTGCTGGCAACAGCCTCCCTGCAGCGAGGGATTAAGGAGGGGAGCAATGTCTGCCCTGCGGGGTCTGAGCCACTATCTCCGCTGACAGGCCACTGAGCTTCTGAGGGGATAGATTTATTTATTTATTTATTTATTTATTTATTTATTAACAGTTTCTTATATAGTGCAGCATATTCTGTTGCGCTTTACAATTAGAACAACAGTAATAGAACAAAACTGGGTAAAAACAGACAGACATAGAGGTAGGAAGGCCCTGCTCGCAAGCTTACAATCTATAGGATAGATCGTTCCCTGCCACAGGGGATCGCTCACCCGAGCAGCATGCCGCCACCCCCTTACAGAGCTGAAGATTTGTGGCGAGTGAGTCACCGACCCCCCTAGCAAGCGGGGAGCCGGTGTGAAGATGGCGGCATCAGGGTAGGAGCGCAGTATTATCTGCGCTCCGGAGTCTCAGTGGTACATGGTGCGGTGATGTGAGGGGCGCCCTGAGCCAGCACCTACACCCTACACTGGTCACACAGCCTGTCGGGGTCCGTGGATCTCAGCCAGCACAAATCCTCAGGCCAGTATAATCCTATGAAGAGTGGGAAGACGGCGCCATTTTGGGGGCGGAGCTTCTCCTCAGAGCGGGCCCAGCAGCATTCAGCGCCATTTTCCTGCCTGCACATCGCTGTCAGTGAAGAGCAAGTCCCTCCACAGCAACTCCAGCTATCTATCATAGTACCAGGGGGTTGTAGAAGGGGTGGGGGGTAGGCTTCAAAACGACTGTGTAACCTATTAAGGTGCACAGTTAGCGCTGATAGAGGGTCTCCCTTTATATTAAAAGCGCTGTGTGTGGGTTGGCTCCAATCTCTCTCTCTGTTGCGATTCTTGGGTGTGAAACTCTCTGTCCTCCTGTGTGTGTGTGTGTGTGTGTGTGTGTGTGTGTGTGTGTGTGTGTGTGTGTGTGTGTGTGTGTGTGGAGTGTCTGTGGTCTCCATTAAGCAATGCCCAGGGACTCTGTCATATGCTGCAGAGGATATGTCCTCTCAGGATGATCCCATTCCATGTAATCAGGATTGCACTGGTTTAGCACAGATACCAGCAAGGGAGCCTGAGTGGTTAACTTCTATCAAATCTATGATTTCTCAGATTTCAAATAGGGTTGCACAAAATGAATCTGCAACTCAGGCTTTACAGAACTCTATGGCAGTCTGGCCCAGTTCTGGTACATCAGGACTCTCCGCTCTATATTCACATAAATGTGCTCTTGCTCAGATCATGCAGGATGATACGGATACCGATTCTGAAACTGCAGACGGTGACGGGGATGTCTTGTGGGGGGCTGCATCGCTTGAAAAATGGGTGCAGTTGATGATAGAGGCTATTAGGGATCTGTTGAATATTGCTTATACAACACCTGAGCAGGTTGAGGAGGCTTACTTCACTGAAAATAAGAAAGCCTCGCTAACCTTCCCTGCGTCAAAGGGATGAAATGCTTTTTTTGAAAAGGCTTGGGAAAACCCAGATAAAAAATTCCAGATACCGAAAAGGGTTATGGTAGCGTTTCTTTTCCCGGTAGAGGATAGGAAAAAATGGGAAAACTCACCTATTGTTGACGCGTCAGTATCCAGACTCTCAAAAAAGGTGGTTTTACCTGTTCCAGGATCTACCGCCTTGAAAGAGCCGGCTGATCCTAAAATTGATAATATGCTCAAATCCATGTACATGGCTTCTGGGGCAATCCTACGTCCCACTATTGCCAGTGCTTGGCTTACCAAAGCTATAGTAAAGTGGTCAGGCACGTTACTTGATGACTTGGATACTATGGAGAAATGTGATGTTGAATTATTTTTACGTAACATTCAGGATTCGGAAGGATTTCTGGTAGAATCCATGAAAGACCTGGTATCCATGGCTGCGGGGATTTCCTCCATGTCAGTATCTGCTCGTCGAGGACTGTGGTTGCACCAGTGGTCTGCCGACGCGGAAACCAGGAGAAGTGTGGAGACCCTACCCTACACAGGTCATGCTCTCTTTGGGGAAGCGTTAGATGCGTGGATCTCCACGGCTACGGCTGCTAAGTCACCCTTTATTTCCTCAGCTACACCTGTTCCGAAGAAACCCTTTTCTTCAATTACATCACAGCCCTTACGGTCTAACAAGCCTAGAAAGGCCAAGCCGTCCAACACCTTCTTTCGGGGAGGTCGGCCCAATTTCAAGAAACCTGTGGCTGCAGGTTCCCAGGAACAGAAACCTGCTTCAGGTACACCAAAATCCTCTGCATGACGGTGGACTGCACGCCCCGGAGGTGGGGCCGGTGGGAGCGAGACTCAGACATTTCAGTCATGTCTGGGTGTCCTCCGGCCTGGACTTCTGGGTGCAAGATATTGTGTCCCAGTAGTACTGGCTGGAATTTCAAAATCTCCCTCCTCACCGATTTTTCAGATCAGGCTTGCCAGCTCTGCTGGCAGACAGGAATGTCCTGCAAGAAGCCGTCCAGAAGTTGGTGGAGGCACAAGTTATTGTACCAGTACCACCTCATATGCAAAACAAAGGTTACTATAAGAATCTTTTCGTGGTACCGAAATCGGATGGTTCGGTCAGGCCCATTCTGAACTTAAAATCACTAAACCCCTTTCTGAGGGAGTTCAAGTTCAAAATGGAGTCTCTGAGGACAGTGATATCCGGTCTGGAGGAGGGGGAATTCCTAGTATCCCTGGATATCAAGGATGCGTACCTCCACATTCCAATTTGGCTGCCACATCAAGCTTATCTTCGATTCGCATTGTTGGACTGTCACTTTCAGTTCCAGGCCCTCCCATTCGGACTCTCCACAGCACCGAGGGTATTAACCAAGGTGATGGCGAAAATGATGATTCTCCTCCGCAGACAGGGTGTGAACATAATTCCGTATATGGACTGATAAAAGCATCGTCCAAGGAGAAGCTGTTACGGTCCATAACAATCACGACCCAGCTTCTCAGGAAACATGGTTGGATCCTGAATCTTCCAAAATCACAATTGGAACCAACCAGGAGGTTGTCATTTCTGGGAATGATCCTCGACACGGAGGTGCAGATGGTGTTTCTCCCAGAGGAAAAAGCGTTGGTGATTCAAACGATGGTCCGGGATGTCCTGAAGCCAGCCCGAGTGTCAGTTCATCAGTGCATTCGCCTTCTGGGGAAGATGGTGGCCTCTTACGAGGCTCTGCAGTACAGGAGGTTTCACGCTCGGTCCTTCCATACACATTCACCAGAGAATACGTCTGTCGCCAAAGGCCAGTATTTCACTCCTCTGGTGGCTGCAATTACCTCACCTTCTGGAGGGCCGCAGGTTCGGGATTCAGGACTGGATCCTTCTAAGCACGGATATAGTCTCCGGGGCTGGGGCGCAGTCACTCAAGGGGAAACCTTCCAAGGAAGGTGGTCAAGTCTGGAAGCCGGCCTGCCGATACACATTCTGGAACTAAGAGCCATCTACAACGGTCTACTCCAAGCGGCCCATCTTCTGAGTATTCGGGCCATTCAAGTGCAATTGGACAATGGGACAACAGTGGCTTACATAAACCGACAGGGCGGAATGAAGAGCAGAGCTGCAATGGCAGAGGTAACAAGAATCATTCTCTAGGCAGAAAAGCATGTGTTGGCGCTGCCAGCAATCTTCATTCCGGGAGTAGACTACTGGAAAGCGGACTTCCTCAGCAGACACGATCTTTATCCAGGGGAGTGGAGTCTCCATCCGGAGGTGTTCAAGGAGGTGACAGATCTTTGGGGCATACCCCAGATTGACATGATGGCCTCTTGTCTCAACAAAAAGCTTTGTCGGTATTGTTCCAGGTCGAGGGACCCGCAAGCAGTGGCGGTGGACGCCCTAGTGACTCCGTGGGTGTTCGAGCCGGTCGACGTGTTTCCTCCACTTCCACTCATCCCAAGAGTTCTAAAACTCATAAGGAGAACAAAGGTTCAACCGATCCTCAATGCTCCAGACTGGCCAAGAAGGGCTTGGTACGCGGATTTTCTGGATCTACTGCAAGAGCCGAGTCCTCTTCCTCTTCGGGAGGACCTGCTGCAGCAGGGGCCGTTCGCCTATCAAGACTTACCACGGCTACGTTTGACGGCATGGAGGTTGAACGCCTGATACTAGCTCGGAAGGGCATTCCGAACAAGGTTACTCCTACCCTGATACAGGCTAGGAAAGGAGTAACGTCTAAACATTACTATCGTATTTGGAAAAAGTATGTTTCTTGGTGTGAGTCCAAGAAATTTCCTGCAGTGGAGTTTCAACCGGGACAGTTTCTCCTCTTCCTTCAAGCTGGTGTGGATATGGGCCTGAAGTTGGGATCTGTGAAGGTCCAGATTTCGGCCCTATCTATTTTCTTCCAAGAACAATTGGCTTCCCTCCCTGAGGTTCAGACCTTTTTGAAGGGAGTTCTGCACATCCAACCTCCCTTTGTACCGCTTACTGCGCTTTGGGACCTTAACGTGGTATTGCAGCTCCTCCAATCGGACTGGTTCGAGCCTCTACAGGAGGTTGAGGTCAAATTTCTTACATGGAAGGCTGTCACTTTGTTGGCTTTAACTTGTGCTAGATGTGTGCCGGAGTTGGGGGCTTTGTCATGTAAAAGCCCATACTTGATCTTGCACGAAGATAGAGCTGAGCTTCGGATACGTCAGCAGTTTCTTCCGAAGGTTGTGTCGGCATTTCATATCAACCAACCTATTGTGGTGCCAGTGGCTACTGACTCCTCCATTTCATCACAGTCCTTGGATGTTGTAAGGGCTCTGAAAATCTATGTGAAGAGGACTGCTCGTCACAGGAAATCGTACTCTCTGTTTGTCCTGTATGATCCCAAGAAAATTGTGTGTCCTGCTTCTAAACAGACGATCTCTCGCTGCTGGATCACGTTCACTATCCAGCATGCGTATTCTACGTCAGGCTTGCCGTGTCCTACGTCTGTCTAGGCCCACTCTACTCGTAAGGTGGGGTCTACCTGGGCGGCTGCCGAGGTGTGTCGGCCTTACAACTTTGCCGAGCTGCAACTTGGTCTGGGTCGAACACGTTTGCAAAGTTCTACAAGTTCAATACTTTGGCCTCTGATGATCTGAAGTTCAGTCAGTCAGTTCTGCAGGAGCCTCCGCGCTCTCCCTCCCGTTCTGGGAGCTTTGGTACATCCCCATGGTACTTATGTGGACCCCAGCATCCTCTTGGACGTAAGAGAAAATAGGATTTTAATTGCCTACCGGTAAATCCTTTTCACGTAGTCTGTAGAGGATGCTGTGCGCCCACCCAGCGCTTCTCTTTCCTGCAATTGTTATCTGGTTCAGTATAACTTTGTTTTAGTTGAGTACTGCATTTTTACTTGGTAAGTAATGTTTTCAGCATTTGCTGAGTTTACAAGCTAAGTTAGCTTGATGTGCCTTGTATGTGTGAGCTGGTATAAATCTCACCACTATCTGTGTAAAATCCTTCTCTCGAAGATGTCCGTCTCCTCGGACACAGTTTCTAGACTGAGTCTGGTAGGAGGGGCATAGAGGGAGGAGCCAGCCCACACTCTCAAACTCTTAAAGTGCGAATGGCTCCTGGTGGACCCGTCTATACCCCATGGTACTAATGTGGACCCCAGCATCCTCTACGGACTACGAGAAAAGGTTTTACTGGTAGGTAACCAAAATCCTATTTTTATTTTGTCCCAGTGACATCCAATTACATCAGACAGGAAGTAGTTAAGTAATTATAGACCACAAATACTTATTCAGTAAAACAACTACCGTATATACTCGAGTATAAGTCGACCCGAATATAAGCCGAGGCACCTAATTTCCCCCCAAAAAACTGGGAAAACTTATTGACTCGAGTATAAGCCTAGGGTGGTAAATGCAGCTATAGCTGGACACGGTCCTCATACTGCCAGATATGCCCCCCAGTGCCAGATATACCCCCACAGTGCTAGAGATATGCCCCCATGGTGCCAGATATTTGCCCTCATAGTGCCAGATATGCTCCCACAGTGCCAGATATGCCCTCATAGTGCCAGATATGCCCCCACAGTGCTACATATGCCCCCAGTGCCAGATATGCCCTCATAGTGCCAGATATGCCCCCACAGTGCTAGATATGCCCCCATGGTGCCAGATATTTGCCCTCATAGTGCCAGATATGCCCCCACAGTGCTACATATGCCCCCAGTGCCAGATATGCCCTCATAGTGCCAGATATGCCCCCACAGTGCTAGATATGCCCCCATGGTGCCAGATATTTGCCCTCATAGTGCCAGATATGCCTCCACAGTGCATCATATGCCCCCACAGTGCCAGATACCATATGCCCTCACAGTGCCAGATATGCCCAGCCCCCAACTACCCCCCCCCCCACGACACACCCGCGCTCCCCCCGACACACCCGCGCTCCCCACCCCGCAGCCTGTCTCTACTAACCTTCAATGACGGGGCACGAGTGCAGGCAGCAGCAGGCGGTGCGGGCAGCGTTGGCCGGCCTTGGGACAGAGCGCAGCGGCTGAGGAGGCGGGCGGCGCGGCAGTACTTCGGTGAGCATGGAGAGGGAGAGGGATGGCTGCAGCAGCGTCACTGGTCGATGCACCAATTACAGTGCGCTGCTGCGGCTCCCGAGTCCCCCTCTCTCCTCCTCCTCCTTCTCTCACGGCTGCTTCCTGTGCTCTGCTCCTGCACAGGGCTCCGGGCGCATCACTCGAGTATAAGCCGAGGGGTGCTTTTTCAGCACAAAAAATGTGCTGAAAAACTCGGCTTATACTCGAGTATATACGGTATATAATATTTTAAGTAAAACAGTCAATGGTATAAAGGGCCTACACACTGAGCGATTTGAACGCTATGATTGATGAGCGATTTTTTTAGGTAGTTTTTAGTAACGATTTTGAGTATACACACTGAAGAATTTGAACGATTTGAACGATTCTGGTTAATTTAAATAATGGGCATGGTTTAATAGGAGGGTGGGCAGGACTTGTGCAGGACTTTTGGGTCCAATAAATAGCAGCAGCCATTTTAAATCATTGCGTATCTGCTTTGTAGCACTGAGGAGATAATACATTGGTGGGCAGTGGTATTCATTGGTGGTCAGTGGTAAACATTGGTGACCAGTGGGGTAAAATAGTGTGCTTTAATTACCTTTACTTTTTTAATTACCCGTATATACTCGAGTATAAGTCGACCCGAATATAAGCCGAGGCACCTAATTTTACCAAAAAAACCTGGGAAAACGTATTGACTCGAGTATAAGCCTAGGCTGGGAAATGCAGCAGCTACTGGTAAATTTCAAAAATCAAAATAGATACCAACGAGACAAAAATGAGATACCAGTGCCAAATATGCCCCACCCCCAGTGCCAAATATGCCCCACCCCCAGTGCCAAATATACCCCACCCCCAGTGCCAATATGCCCCTCCAGTGCCAAATATGCTCCCCCAGTGCCACATATGCCCCCAGTGCCAAATATGCCCCCCCCAGTGCCAGGTACACACATACCCCCAGTAGTGCAGGTACACATATACCCCCCCCAGTGCCAATATGCTCCCCCAGTGCCACATATGCCCCCCCCCCCCCCCCTCCAAGTGCCAAATATGCTCCCCCAGTGCCAGGTACAACTTCCCCTCCCCGCTCCCCACTACCCCGCTGATTTGTGAAGGAGGGACACAGAGGGCACAGCGCGCGCCTTTCCTGTGTCCCTCCTGCGTCTCCAGCGGCGGGTCTGTTAAATGAAGTGCCGGTTCGTGAGCCAATCAGAGCTCACGATCGGGTACTTAATTTAATAGACCCGCCGCTGCCGCCGGAGGCGCAGGAGGGACACAGGAGAGGTGCGCGCTGTGCCCTCCGTGTCCCTCCTACCCAGGCAGCAGAGATCAGTGGCGGCTAGGGCGCCCCGCAGCCCTGCGCTCCCCCAAGCGATCGCAGGGGCTACGGGCCCCTAGTGAGTGAGTGAGCCCACTGCTCACTTGAGTATAAGCCGAGGGGGCTTTTTCAGCATAAAAAAATTTGCTGAAAAAGTCGGCTTATACTCGAGTATATACGGTAAGTACTGCGCCCCGCTCCTCAGCCCTCTGCTGTGCTCCTCCTGTAGTTTGGATATCGCAACTAAGGAGTGTCCGGGGAGTGGTTTGCAGATGCCGGATTGACCATATTGTTAATATCATTCATTGTTGATTACCTCTACACTGAGTGATTAAGGCATATTGCATACGACAATATTGTCCAAATTGGCTCGCAATGATAAAGGATGAAAGACCAACAATGAACGACTGCGGGGACACGCATCATCCATCATCGGTGCCTCCACACTGAACGATATTTTGTAAATTTTTGAAAGAAAACGTTCTTAAATATCGTCCGGTTTGTAGTGTCCTTTAGTGGTTTTATTTGTTGTGTTTTTTTTGTTTTGTTTTTATAAAAATGGACCAATCCTCACACTTGATACTACTAGGAAGACAATTTTACCATAGATTTACAGTTTACAATAATTACTCTATATACTGCTTAAAAATAAAATAACTTATTGGTAGATTTTGTTGTGATCTTTTTATCCAATGAGTGTACGTAATCATTTCACATTATTACACATAGACGCACAAACATTTCCTCTCTTTTGACAGTACCCCACACTGACCGTACACATGCTCCCTTATAATTATTGCCGAACAAAAAAAGTAAAACGCAAAAAAATTATATCCCTCTCTGTAGTGACACCCAGGCTTATTTATATGGTTTTGTGCAATGCATACACACACAATAAATCAGGGAGACATTTTTATAAACCCTCAACCCAACGCCCGTTCCTCACCTGCACAGCTGACACCACACGTTTATCCAGGTCCCGCACCGTGTTGCTGGCATTGTGTGTGGGGTTTATAGTACCTGAAATGTTTGGAGTCACGATAAATGTGTATGAATGCATATAAATATACATAAAACAGCTGCACAACTTACACCTTAATTGATCCATTTAGGTTGTTTGGAGTCGCTTGTTTTATAAGCAGACCTCCTCTCCACATGGCATAGTTGTATGGTTAACTCTTTCAGATGGCAAAGGAACATTCCATTGCTGTATTGTGTCTTCTTGATGGATAGTCTGAGACTGTTCAGAAGTACTGTATTTCAATTTATAGGGAATGTTTTACATCTAATTATAAACATACATTTATCAAACAGATGCGATTGGTTAATGCGGCGTTCATGCAGTTTCGACAACTTACTGTTATATCTACAGTACCCTGACAGGGTTGGGTATGATATGATCCTGACCGGATCCCCCCTGACAAGTCTTTCTCAGGTTGGCTGCACAATTGAGATTATGGCCCATTGTCGACTTTATTTTATCTTTACCATAATGTAGGGATTCAATTTCTTTGCTTTAAAAGGCTAAGGGATATATTCACTTGATGTCGGATCCTTTCCATTGGAAAGGATCCGACATTTCAGTATTCAGTTCGCTTTTTTTAAAGCCGGATTGACATTGTCGGAAACGGGGCTAAAACCTGTCGAATTTGTCCGCGAATCCTACAAAACACGGGGATCCACGGCTAATCCGCCGATCTACGTGCTTTCCGACAAGTCGGATTTTCTGACTTGTCGGATAAACAGAGAGAATGATTGAATAGCTCGAATATGGATTCGACCTTAAACTCCCATTTTTCAGAGAAGTCGGGAAATCCGACTTGAATTGAATACACCCCTAAATGAGCTTCTAACTTTATCTACCTAAAAAGTTTCACCTAAACATCAGCAGATATTTGATTCTTCAGACATTTCAGTTGCGGAGCAGCGGAGGTGTGTATGCTTTATACACACATACATACATACATACTGTATATATGGTTTTTTTTTTAATTTACCATTGCTCTATGTTGGAAATAGCATATTTCAAGTTTCCTAACAACTGGAAATCCACAGGTTCTTTTAATTGTGATAAGTTACTTTCTCTGACGTCCTAGTGGATGCTGGGGACTCCGAAAGGACCATGGGGAATAGCGGCTCCGCAGGAGACTGGGCACAAAAGTAAAAGCTTTAAGACTACCTGGTGTGCACTGGCTCCTCCCCCTATGACCCTCCTCCAAGCCTCAGTTAGATTTTTGTGCCCGAACGAGAAGGGTGCAGTCTAGGTGGCTCTCCTGAGCTGCTTAGAAAAAAGTTTAGGTTTTTTATTTTCAGTGAGACCTGCTGGCAACAGGCTCACTGCATCGAGGGACTAAGGGGAGAAGAAGCGAACTCACCTGCGTGCAGAGTGGATTGGGCTTCTTAGGCTACTGGACATTAGCTCCAGAGGGACGATCACAGGCCCAGCCATGGATGGGTCCCAGAGCCGCGCCGCCGTCCCCCTTACAGAGCCAGAAGAGCAGAAGAGGTCCGGAAAAATCGGCGGCAGAAGACGTCCTGTCTTCAATAAGGTAGCGCACAGCACCGCAGCTGTGCGCCATTGCTCTCAGCACACTTCACACTCCGGTCACTGAGGGTGCAGGGCGCTGGGTGGGGGCGCCCTGAGACGCAATATAAACACCTTAGGGGGCAAAAAATGCATCACATATAGCTCCTGGGCTATATGGATGCATTTAACTCATGCCTGTTTTTCCATAAAAAAGCGGGAGAACGGCCGCCGAGAAGGGGGCGGAGCCTATCTCCTCAGCACACTGGCGCCATTTTTCCTCACAGCTCCGTTGGAGGGAAGCTCCCTGACTCTCCCCTGCAGTCCTGCACTACAGAAACAGGGTAAAACAAGAGAGGGGGGGCACTAATTTGGCAGATAAATCTATACAGCAGCTATATAAGGGAAAAACACTTATATAAGGTTATCCCTGTATATATATAGCGCTCTGGTGTGTGCTGGCAAACTCTCCCTCTGTCTCCCAAAGGGCTAGTGGGGTCCTGTCCTCTATCAGAGCATTCCCTGTGTGTGTGCTGTGTGTCGGTACGTTGTGTCGACATGTATGAGGAGGAAAATGGCATGGAGGCGGAGCAATTGCCTGTATTAGTGATGTCACCCCCTAGGGAGTCGACACCTGACTGGATGGTCTTATGGAAGGAATTACGTGATAGTGTCAGCACTTTACAAAAGACTGTTGACGACATGAGACAGCCAGCAAATCAGTTAATACCTGTACAGGCGTCTCAAACACCGTCAGGGGCTCTAAAGCGCCCGTTACCTCAGGTGGTCGACACAGACCCAGACACGGACACTGACTCCAGTGTCGACGGTGAGGAAACAAACGTATTTTCCAGTAGGGCCACACGTTACATGATCACGGCAATGAAGGAGGTTTTGAACATTTCTGATACTACAAGTACCACAAAAAAAGGGTATTATGTGGGGTGTGAAAAAACTACCCATAGTTTTTCCTGAATCAGATGAATTAAATGAGGTGTGTGATGAAGCGTGGGTTTCCCCCGATAAAAAACTGCTAATTTCTAAAAAATTATTGGCATTATACCCTTTCCCGCCAGAGGTTAGGGCGCGTTGGGAAACACCCCCTAGGGTAGATAAGGCGCTCACACGCTTATCAAAACAAGTGGCGTTACCGTCTCCTGATACGGCCGCCCTCAAGGAACCAGCTGATAGGAAGCTGGAAAATATCCTAAAAAGTATATACACACATACTGGTATTATACTGCGACCAGCAATCGCCTCAGCCTGGATGTGCAGTGCTGGGGTGGCTTGGTCGGATTCCCTGACTGAAAATATTGATACCCTGGACAGGGACAATATATTATTGACTATAGAGCATTTAAAGGATGCATTTCTATATATGAGAGATGCACAGAGGGATATTTGCACTCTGGCATCAAGAGTAAGTGCGCTGTCCATTTCTGCCAGAAGAGGGTTATGGACGCGACAGTGGTCAGGTGATGCGGATTCCAAACGGCATATGGAAGTATTGCCGTATAAAGGGGAGGAGTTATTTGGGGTCGGTCTATCGGACCTGGTGGCCACGGCAACGGCTGGGAAATCCACCTTTTTACCCCAGGTCACCTCTCAGCAGAAAAAGACACAGTCTTTTCAGGCTCAGTCCTTTCGTCCCCATAAGGGCAAGCTGGCAAAAGGCCACTCGTATCTACCCTGGGGCAGAGGAAGGGGAAAAAGACTGCAGCAGACAGCCTCTTCCCAGGAACAGAAGCCCTCCCCCGCTTCTGCCAAGTCCTCAACATGACGCTGGGGCCTTACAAGCGGACTCAGGCACGGTGGGGGCCCGTCTCAAGAATTTCAGCGCGCAGTGGGCTCACTCGCAAGTGGACCCCTGGATCCTGCAGGTAGTATCTCAGGGGTACAAATTGGAATTCGAGACGTCTCCCCCTCGCCGGTTCCTGAAGTCTGCTTTACCAACGTCTCCCCCCGACAGGGAGTCGGTATTGGAAGCCATTCACAAGCTGTATTCCCAGCAGGTGATAATCAAGGTACCCCTCCTACAACAGGGAAAGGGGTATTATTCTACGCTGTTTGTGGTACCGAAGCCGGACGGCTCAGTGAGACCTATTTTAAATCTGAAATCCTTGAACACTTACATACAAAGGTTCAAATTCAAGATGGAATCACTCAGAGCAGTGATAGCGAACCTGGAAGAAGGGGACTATATGGTGTCTCTGGACATCAAGGATGCTTACCTCCATGTCCCAATTTGCCCTTCTCACCAAGGGTACCTCAGGTTTGTGGTACAGAACTGTCACTATCAGTTTCAGACGCTGCCGTTTGGATTGTCCACGGCACCCCGGGTCTTTACCAAGGTAATGGCCGAAATGATTCTTCTTCGAAGAAAAGGCGTCTTAATTATCCCTTACTTGGACGATCTCCTGATAAGGGCAAGGTCCAGAGAACAGTTAGAGGTCGGAGTAGCACTATCTCAAGTAGTACTACGACAGCACGGATGGATTCTAAATATTCCAAAATCGCAGCTGATTCCGACGACACGTCTGCTGTTCCTAGGGATGATTCTGGACACAGTACAGAAAAAGGTGTTTCTCCCGGAGGAGAAAGCCAGGGAGTTATCCGACCTAGTCAGGAACCTCCTAAAACCAGGCCAAGTGTCAGTGCATCAATGCACAAGGGTCCTGGGAAAAATGGTGGCTTCTTACGAAGCGATTCCATTCGGCAGATTCCACGCAAGAACTTTTCAGTGGGATCTGCTGGACAAATGGTCCGGATCGCATCTTCAAATGCATCAGCGGATAACCCTGTCTCCGAGGACAAGGGTGTCTCTCCTGTGGTGGTTGCAGAGTGCTCATCTTCTAGAGGGCCGCAGATTCGGCATTCAGGACTGGGTCCTGGTGACCACGGATGCCAGCCTGAGAGGCTGGGGAGCAGTCACACAGGGAAGACATTTCCAGGGCTTGTGGTCAAGCATGGAAACGTTACTTCACATAAATATCCTGGAACTAAGGGCCATTTACAATGCCCTAAGTCAGGCAAGGCCTCTGCTTCAGGGTCAGCCGGTGCTGATCCAGTCGGACAACATCACGGCAGTCGCCCACGTAAACAGACAGGGCGGCACAAGAAGCAGGAGGGTAATGACGGAAGTTGCAAGGATTCTTCGCTGGGCGGAAAATCATGTGATAGCACTGTCAGCAGTGTTCATTCCGGGAGTGGACAACTGGGAAGCAGACTTCCTCAGCAGACACGATCTCCACCCGGGGGAGTGGGGACTTCACCCAGAAGTCTTCCACATGATTGTGAACCGTTGGGAAAAACCAAAGGTGGACATGATGGCGTCCCGCCTCAACTAAAAACTGGACAGATATTGCGCCAGGTCAAGGGACCCTCAGGCAATAGCTGTGGACGCTCTGGTAACACCGTGGGTGTACCAGTCAGTGTATGTGTTCCCTCCTCTGCCTCTCATACCCAAGGTACTGAGAATCATAAGAAGGAGAGGAGTAAGGACTATACTCGTGGCTCCGGATTAGCCAAGAAGGACTTGGTACCCGGAACTTCAAGAGATGCTCACGGAAGACCCGTGGCCTCTACCTCTAAGAAAGGACCTGCTCCAGCAGGGACCATGTCTGTTCCAAGACTTACCGCGGCTGCGTTTGACGGCATGGTGGTTGAACGCCGGATCCTGAAGGAAAAAGGCATTCCGGATGAAGTCATCCCTACCCTGATCAAAGCCAGGAAGGATGTAACTGTGCAACATTATCACCGTATTTGGCGTAAATATGTTGCGTGGTGTGAGGCCAGGAAGGCCCCTACAGAGGAATTTCAACTGGGTCGTTTCCTGCATTTCCTGCAAACAGGACTGTCTATGGGCCTAAAATTAGGGTCCATTAAGGTTCAAATTTCGGCCCTGTCAATATTCTTCCAAAAAGAACTAGCTTCAGTTCTTGAAGTTCAGACGTTTGTCAAGGGGGTACTGCATATACAGCCTCCTTTTGTGCCTCCAGTGGCACCTTGGGATCTCAATGTAGTTTTGGGGTTCCTAAAATCACATTGGTTTGAACCACTCACCACTGTGGACTTAAAATATATCACATGGAAAGTGGTAATGCTGTTAGCCCTGGCCTCAGCCAGGCGTGTCTCAGAATTGGCGGCTTTATCCTATAAAAGCCCTTACCTAATTTTTCATACGGACAGGGCAGAATTGAGGACTCGTCCTCAATTTCTCCCTAAGGTGGTTTCAGCATTTCACTTAAACCAGCCTATTGTGGTGCCTGCGGCTACTAGGGACTTGGAGGATTCCAAGTTGCTGGACGTAGTCAGGGCCCTGAAAATATATGTTTCCAGGACGGCTGGAGTCAGAAAATCTGACTCGCTGTTTATCCTGTATGCACCCAACAAGCTGGGTGCTCCTGCTTCTAAGCAGACTATTGCTCGTTGGATTTGTAGTACAATTCAGCTTGCACATTCTGTGGCAGGCCTGCCACAGCCAAAATCTGTAAAAGCCCATTCCACACGGAAAGTGGGCTCATCTTGGGCGGCTGCCCGAGGGGTCTCGGCTTTACAACTTTGCCAAGCAGCTACTTGGTCAGGGGCAAACACGTTTGCTAAATTCTACAAATTTGATACCCTGGCTGAGGAGGACCTGGAGTTCTCTCATTCGGTGTTGCAGAGTCATCCGCACTCTCCCGCCCGTTTGGGAGCTTTGGTATAATCCCCATGGTCCTTTCGGAGTCCCCAGCATCCACTAGGACGTTAGAGAAAATAAGATTTTACTTACCGATAATTCTATTTCTCATAGTCCGTAGTGGATGCTGGGCGCCCATCCCAAGTGCGGATTGTCTGCATTACTTGTACATAGTTATTGTTACCAAAAATCGGGTTATTATTGTTGTGAGCCATCTTTTCAGAGGCTCCTCTGTTATCATGCTGTTAACTGCAGTGACGTGTGGTGACTTCAATGGCTGGGGAGGCACTGGCCAGTATCACCCCACTCAAGGAGGTGGGGAAATAAATGTGGTGATCCGCAATTGGGAGAAATTAATACATTTATGTATGTATTAAGCAAATCCAGTAATTTTGTAGTGTAAGAGGTGGCATACTGGGCTCTGGGTAATACTGTACATGATCATCCAGCGCTTCCTTAGGGTAAACAAGCAACTTCCAATATAGGGTCTATATAGGCTAGTCCGCCCTGCATTCAGGCAGCCAGCCGATGGCGCACAGCAGAGCTATTCAATTGTAGCTCGTTCAGGCGCAATCGTCTGCTGGCGCATTCATTTTAGCTCATACTCTCTGGGGGGGGGGGTGCAAGCTGAAATGTGCAAAAAGTGACCTATTTCAGCGCTCAAACGGGTCACTTGAATTGTGCCCTGCGATCTCCCATCACTTTAGATGGGAGATCAAGCGTGCAACACAATTGAATTCCCCATTGTGTTAAATGCAGCAATAGTGGAAATTGCCAGACCTTCATGCGGTGATAAAACAGAATAAAACCAAATAACATGTACATGCACACACAGGCATACTGAATATATAATGTCTATACAATAACTCACTTTAGATGAAGTGCATGAGCATCACAGTCGCTGATGGAAGACAAGGAATAGAGAGCTCTAACTCTGTCACATTGTAACTTTTCTGCACAGCTCTGAAACACTGTTGGCACATCATAGAAGATATGTGGGAGTGCCCAGTCTGGACACCGGTATTGCATGTTAGGAAAAGTTAGGGTGAGTGATGGCAGGCATAGAGCCAATAGAGCCGCTTGTCAACACAAATCCACAAAGCAGCAGGTGGAGGGGGCTCAGATACTTACACAGATCACTGAAGATCACCGCCGACGCTGAGTCACCAGAGCCCACTGCAGAAGGCCACCAGGATCATGCGACTATCGGACAGGCAGCGTTATGGTCCGAGATGTCTACAGGGGTGCGGGTAAGACCTGGAGCTGCGCCAGGGGGAGCCACCGTTAGCTGAGCTCTACCAATGGCGCGTAGGGCTGCCATCAGAAATTGGTAGATGCTAGAATCAAGTGGGCTAAGGGACCTTTTCCGTAAGGGGGAGGAGTTACGACGCAAGGGGGAGGAGCTAGGCCAGCGGGATAGTTCCTCTACTATCCACGCCACCAACTATTACCTTTAGTAATTAGGTGGTGAGCGAAGCGGAGCGAGCCACCGTGCCCGAAGTGTGGCGAGCGAAGCGAGCCCGCGAGGGTACTTTTCGGGTACCCTGTTCGCCCGTAGCTCCTCCCCCTGGTGATGTAGCTCCTCCCCTCAATACGTCACAAGGTCCCTTCAGCCCCTCCGATATAGAACCAACCATCAGAAATTGTGGTGCCCGTGATTGACAAATAGACAGGGCCCCCCTCCTGGGGAGGGGGGGGAAGAGCTGTGGATATTATGGGTGGAGCTACAATGGGGGTTGGTATCAATTGGTGCATAAAAATATGAATATATGAGGGTATAAAAATAGATCCTGTGTTACTAAAAATAAGCCATTATAATTCAGCCAGAGTGTTCCTGTTTTATCAGCCAAAGTCAAACCGAGAAAATGTGGTTCTATGTACCCTCAGAATTAGAGGAAAGGCACTATTGCTTTCCATACCAAAGAACTGCGATTCTGTCACTCTGGTGACATTGTGAGTCGGGTCAGGCAATGGAGCAGGGGTCAGGACAACATCCCAGAGATAAATGGGGGTCAGAAGGACCTCCCAAGGATAAGTGGGGGCGTATATAATGGGGGGAAGGGGGAACATCCCAGGGATAAGTGGGGGCGTATATAATGGGGGGAAGGGGGAACATCCCAGGGATAAGTGGGAGCATATATAATGGGGGGAAGGGGGAACATCCCAGGGATAAGTGGGGGCATATATAATGGGGGAAAGGGGGATCAACCAGGGAGAAGTGGGGGCATATATAATGGGGGGAAGGGGGAACATCCCAGGGATAAGTGGGGGCATATATAATGGGGGAAAGGGGGATCAACCAGGGAGAAGTGGGGGCATATATAATGGGGTGAAGGGGGAACATCCCAGGGATAAGTGGGGGCATATATAATGGGGGAAAGGGGGATCAACCAGGGAGAAGTGGGGGCATATATAATGAGGGGAAGAGGGAACATCCCAGAGATAAGTGGGGGCATATACTGTATAATGGGGGGAAGGGGGAACATCCAGGGATAAGTGGGGGCATATATAATGGGGGAAAGGGGGATCAACCAGGGAGAAGTGGGGGCATATATAATGAGGGGAAGAGGGAACATCCCAGAGATAAGTGGGGGCATATACTGTATAATGGGGGGAAGGGGGAACATCCAGGGATAAGTGGGGGCATATATAAGGGGGGGAAGGGGGACAACCCAGGGAAAAGTGGTAGAACACATTGGTGGGGGTCAGAGGGTTCTCATAGACATAGTGGCAGGAATAAGGTATAAGGGGAGACTAGGGAGATATAGTGTGATATAAAGGTAAGAATTAGGGAGCAGGTAAGAGAAGATGGGTGAGTAGGGTATAATGAGGTCAGCAGTCTGTATTGGAATTACAGTAGTATGAGAGTACAGGGTGAGGTGGGGCAGGGCTGAGGGAACATATGGTATAGAGCACCAATACAAATTGTCAGCTCACCTCCACGATGGCAGTAACAGCAGCTTCGGCTCTGGTATGGTCCCTGTCTGTGTATCCCAGGAGCCTGTGTGCTACTGCAGCGTGAGCCTTCACATCAAAGCCTCTGGCGGAGCTGTTTGCTGATGCGGCGGTTGGGGGATTCGGACGTTGTGCATTCCTTGATGTCTCACCCGGCACCGCTCTCGCAGCCAAGGTGAGAGACACAGCGGCCAGCGGCGTTTCAAACGTGGAGCCTGCCTTAGGCCAATCAGCAGCCGCAAATGCGGCTACTCTTGATTGGCTGGAGGTCCTTCTCCCCCCCCCCCCCCCCCCCCGGCCCGTCATTGCGGCACAAGCACTGCTGCCTCAACTCCTGTGTTTTTCAATGGGCTTTTTCTGCCCGCGTCCGTGGCCCCGCCCCCCGCCTCAGATAGTTTATAATTGTCAGTTGGAGGCAGCGCTCTCGCTGCCTCCCGTACAGATTTAGCTAGGGTTTCAGTGCAAAACTGAGACTAATGCAAAAAAAAAAGTATATATAACACATCGGAACAGAATATGACAGGGGAGGCACTGCCTCCCCTGCCTCCCCTGACTGCACGTTCCTGGTTAACTGGGTTCAGATCACAAGTTGTACGGATTCAAAATCCTTCCTTATTGTGTACGCTCGTCCGGGCATAGTATCCTAACTGAGGCTTGGAGGAGGGCCATAGGGGGAGGAGCCAGTGCACACCAGGTAGTCTTAAAGCTTTTACTTTTGTGCCCAGTCTCCTGCGGAGCCGCTATTCCCCATGGTCCTTTCGGAGTCCCCAGCATCCACTACGGACTATGAGAAATAGAATTATCGGTAAGTAAATTCTTATTTTCTTTTTCAATATTTACAGACAGGAAAGGGGTTGCTTCCATTTTCTACACGCTTTAATTATTGTGATTATGTTCACAGGGTGACCCCCCCCCTTCCCCGAGGAGTTCAGCATATGTGCCAGAACCTCTGCCATCAGAGGGTTAAAAAAAACTCAGTGAGTAAGTTGTCTTTATGCACACAAATGAGGTCAGTGCTCAGACACTGCAAGCAGCTGTGCTCTTCCTAACCTTTCCTTTAAAGATCTAAACTTTGTTCATAATGTGTCTGTCAGAACTGATTTCTTTGTGATCCAGAAGCAACTAGCAGGAACAGATTAATTGCTCTCTCACCCCTAAGGTGGTTTGCCGCTTTGCCAGTCAGAGGTGCTGTCAATCATGCAGCTTGGAAGACTGATTTGATTGCATGCACTGGTAGGATGGTGAAGGGAAGTGCTGTTTTTATCAGATTATATATATAATTTTTTTTTTTATTACGCTGCATTCTGAAATTATATAAAGTTGTAAGAAAAGTATATTTAAGAATGATTATCGGTTGCATTGGAGTGTTCATTGAAATGGTGACAGCTATATTGTGTATTTTGTTTGATCGTAAGCTCATCAACTGAAGTTCCTCACCAACTTTTATTAACTTTTATTTTTAGAACTACAGCATGTTCTTAAGTGCTGCATGATAATCGAATTAACTGCATTATCAGACCCTTGTTCTGGGAGCTTACAGTCTAATTTTCTTACCACAGATGAACTACAGAAAATTAATCTGTAGCCATTTTACCTGCCAGTTCTGTATGTCTTTCAACCATGGAAGACCAAAAGACTCCATTCAGATTGCAAACTAGGGGTCTATTTACTAATTCTTGTATGGAGATAAAGTACCAGCCAATCAGCTCCTAACTGCCATGTCACAGACTGGGCTTGGCTGGTACATTATCTCTGTCCACTTTATCTCCATCCAATGCTTAGTAAATAGACCCCTTAGTCTCGATTGGACCTACAGCACTAAGGATGCAACAGTGCAACGCTAACCATTGTATCCTCAGTGGGCTAATGCTTGTTACTATTACTGTGCAATTTGTATAGTGTACTGTACACCAGTCACAGAGTCTATGTACTGCATGCTATTCTTTAGCTTGCTATAATCATTGATGCTCTCTGTGTTGCGTGGTAATCACTAGGGTATTCTCTGTATTGCACAGTGGCCACTAGAGGATGCTCATTGTATCGCATGGCAGCCACTAAGATGCTCTCTGTATTGGACAACAGTCACTAGGAAGCTCTATTAAAGCTGCCTTTTAAATGGCTGCATATCTTTCTTTTCTTTTCCTTTCTTTCTTTTTCTTTCTTTCTTTCTTTCTTTCTTTCTTTCTTTCTTTCTTTCTTTCTTTCTTTCTTTCTTTCTTTCTTTCTTTCTTTCTTTCTTTCTTTCTTTCTTTCTTTCTCTTTACTTTTATAGCACCATCATATTCCGTTGTGATTTAGAATTGGGAACAGAACTGTAATAAAATTGGATAATAACCGCCAAAGAGGGCCTTGCTCTCAGATTAACCTATCTGAGGAATTGCCCTTAATTTCTGTAATAAGCAAAAATAATACATACAGTATGTGGCCTGTTGGTGGTGTACACGATTGAACCATCAAAATACTCTCTATAATTTATTTAAGGCATTCAGAGTTTCGAGAGCTTTAGTAGCTTATAAAGAATTTGGTGTACCAGTCTCTTTTAATGTATTGAGGTCAGTTGCCTTATTTTCTTCTTAGGTAGAAGGGCCCTGCTCGCAAGCTTACAATCTATGGGGAGAACCCTGCTCGCAAGCTTACAATCTATGGGGAGGGCCTGCTCGCAAGCTTACAATCTATGGGGAGGGCCCTGCTCGCAAGCTTACAATCTATGGGGAGGGCCTGCTCGCAAGCTTACAATCTATGGGGAGGGCCCTGCTCGCAAGCTTACAATCTATGGGGAGGGCCTGCTCGCAAGCTTACAATCTATGGGGAGGGCCCTGCTCGCAAGCTTACAATCTATGGGGAGGGCCTGCTCGCAAGCTTACAATCTATGGGGAGGGCCTGCTCGCAAGCTTACAATCTATGGGGAGGGCCCTGCTCGCAAGCTTACAATCTATGGGGAGGGCCCTGCTCGCAAGCTTACAATCTATGGGGAGGGCCTGCTCGCAAGCTTACAATCTATGGGGAGGGCCTGCTCGCAAGCTTACAATCTATGGGGAGGGCCTGCTCGCAAGCTTACAATCTATGGGGAGGGCCTGCTCTCAAGCTTACAATCTATGTGGAAATAGGCATTGATACACAAGGATAGGTGCTATCTGTTGCATAGTTGTCCACCAGATTGTAAAGGTTCTTGTTGGGCTGCCTGATATCACATCACAGCAGTGATGGACCAGGGTCCAGGAGGAAGGGAGAGTGAAGAATTAAATATGTGTGGGATATGTGTGGACTGTACTGTGGGGATATAATTGGATAGGAAAGCTATGAAGGTAATGTGAGCGGTTCTGGAATTTGATACGCTTGTCTGAAGAGGTGAGTTTTCAGGGAACGCTTGAAGGTTTGAAGACTAGAGTAGAGTTTTAATGTACGTGTTAGGGCATTCCACAGAGTGGGTGCAGCCCGAAGAAAGTCCTGTAATCATGCATGGGAGCGAATAATGAGTGTAGATAAGAGACGTAGATCTTGTGAAGAGCGAAGAGGTCGGCTTGGGAGATATTTTGATCTAATTGAAGAGTTGTATGTTGGTGTAGTATGGTTAATAGCCTTGTGTATAAGTAACAGTATTTTATATTAAATACGGTAGAATACAGGTAGCCAATGGAGGGACTGACATAGTGGGTCTGCAGACGATGAGTCTAGCGATTAATATTAGCGTCGCAGCTGCATTCAGAATGGATTGTAATGGTGAGAGTCTCTTTGTAAGGTGTGTACACACGGTGCAATATGCACTTAACTTTTTTTACGATTTTGACTATATAGTCAAAATCATAAGGAAAGTTAGTGCATATTGCACCGTGTGTACACAGCTTGCGATGCTGATGCATGGTACCGCGGAATCGGCATCGCAAGCATAAATAGACTGTGCAGGCAAGTAAATTTTGACGATCTCGCCAAAATTGGTATCGCAAGCACAGTCATCATTGCTTGCGATACCGACCACAGTCTATGTCGCATAGTGAGAATCGGGCATAGCCTGAATCTCACCGTGTGTATGGACCTTAAGTAAGACCAGTTAGGAGACTATTGCAATAATCAATGCGGGAGAAGAGCATGGATTAGAGTTTTAGCAGTGTCTTGTGTAAGGTATGATCGTATTTTGGTTATGTTTCTTAGATGCATGTAACATTCATACAGTCTGTTTCCCTGTAGATAACATTATGTCTGATGCAGAGCAGAGATGTGCTGTAACCTAGGACAACTAACATAAACAACTCCTAATTAAATAAATTGCAAAAAAAAGCCACAAAAAAAGCCCCTGATTTGCACAATTTTCAGGAAGCGATGGGAAAACCAATAAAGTAGTTGAAGAAGGGTGGCCCCTCTAAGAAAAGGTCTAGCAGCTGGCTAGCAGCTATGCACTGAAAGGTTTGCTAGCTCACTGGTTTAACCATAGGATGTTGGAAGTTAGTTAACAGACTTTGTTGATAAACTGCCATGTTCCTTTCTAAAATGAGCCCCGTTATCACCCACAGTAATCTGGTTTGCTGTGTCAAAGGTTGGGCGCCTCACTTCCCCGGTGGTAGTGAGCTGAAATAATGATACCACGCCCGTCAGCAGAATCTGAACGGGTGTGGAAGGGGGCAGAAAGAATTGAATACCACCCATTGACTTGAAGTCAGATGACGCGAGAGTAATATTATCAGTACTTGATTGCACAAACACAACAGCAAAAATCTCACTAGCTACAGCTAGCTTGTGTATTTGTTGTTGGTGGTTTTTCTGTACATACATAGGATAAAATCTAATGATTTTCTTTCAGCTCTTCTGCTCCTAGCTATCCATATGAATAGTCATCCGGATACCTATTAGGACTGGTAATGGGGATTTCTACATCCTTGTGAGGGGAGGTATGAGGACATGTAGGACAATCCATTGGAGATCTGTAATCGTGAAAAGGTTAAGAACCCCTCTAGACTGGGAGCTATGACAAATAGGGGGTGCTCTCTGCGCTTGGTCTCATGTCTACTCTTGCTCTGTGGGGTGTGGATCATTAGATCGACAATGTTTAGGTTGACCACTATAGGTCGACAAGTCACCAGGTCGACAGGTCAAAAGGTCGACATGAGGTTTTTGTTTGGGTGTCATTTTCTTCGTAGAGTGACCGGGAACCCCAATTAGTGCACAGTGTCCCCTCGCCATGCTTCGGGCAGGGTGCCTCGCTCCGCTACCGCTTCGCTCGGCACAGATTACCGTTCCAATCGTAGTCCACGTTAAGTATGAAAAAGTAAAAAAAACAAAAACAAATGAAAAACTCATGTCGACCTTTTGACCTGTCGACCTAGCACGTGTCGACCTATAGTGGTTGACCTAAACATTGTCGACCTAGACAGTGTCGATCTTCAGACCGGATCCCGCTCTGTGAACCTTCTGTGGTTTTAGGCTATTTATACGCTGTAAAGTTTTTTGGGCCCCTTCTAAACAAATGATGATAATGATGTCTTCTGGACTATGTATGGATTTGTGCATCAGGATGATATTTGCAGATTTGTCAAAATGTTAATACAGTATGTATGTTGCAAAATCACCATAAAACCTGATCTTCGTTCTGCTGTGTACATTCACACTCATTAACATTTGCAAAATGTCATACTCTTCTTATGGCCAAACGTTAATTGTTTTTGCTTTTTTTTGCTTTTGTTCAGCAATAACATGAACCAATATGTTTAACTAATACCCCTTTTCCACTAGCTCAAAAAACACGGGTAAATGCACGGGGGCGCGCATTTACCCGTGTTTTTTGCAAGTGGAAAAGGGTAAACCCGGATCGAGTGACCCGTTAATCCTACCCGGCTATCTACCTGGGTAGGACACGGGAATGATCCGGGTAGGGTTGTAGTGTAAACGGGAGCCGTGTCGATGCGACACGGCTCCCGTTTACACTGTATGGAAGGGCGGCGCTGGGAGATCATGTGATCTCCCTGCGCCGCCCCTGCCGCGTCACTAGAAGCGTCACCAACCCGGCATATGCCGGGTTGTGACTGCTGATGGGAAAGGGGCCGAGCACGGGTCGCAGCAGGGGGCAGCTCCCGTGTCAGGCTCCCGGCTGCGACCCGTGCTCGTAGGTGGAAAAGGGGTATTATTAACAATTATTTATACAGTTCCTGCACACTGTGCAGCACATTACAATTTAAAAATAATGTGTGTAATCTATATTGTGCATTCTGTGACCTGTTATTTTATTACTTTTTATTTCTGTGTAAACGATAGTGTGTTTTCTGTTGAGAATAATATATGTGAAGTGTGTCACCTTAGGTCTGTATCACCCCAGTACAGACACCTGTGTGCAATGTAATTCTCACCTTGTTGATCAGATAACCTTTTACAGTTCAAGGGGAACTGTTATCAGACAGACGTCTGAACTGATACGATTTGCAGGTATTATTGGGGGTAATTCCAAGTTGACCGCAGCAGGAAATTTTTTAGCAGTTGGGCAGAACCATGTGCACTGCAGGGGGGGGGGCTGATATAACATTTGCAAAGAGAGTTAGATTTGGGTGGGTTATTTTGTTTCTGTGCAGGGTAAATACTGGCTGCTTTATTTTTACACTGCAATTTAGATTGCAGATTGAACTCACCACACCCAAATCTAACTCTCTCTGCACATGTTATATCTGCCTCCCCTGCAGTGCACATGGTTTTGCCCAACTGCTAAAAAATTTCCTGCTGGGATCAACTCTGAATTACCCCCATTGTGATTTAAGAAAATGTTTGTAAGTGCTTAGAAAAGAATGAAGACAAAGTTGTAATCAGTAGGTTTATTAAGTATTATTCTCAAGAGCCTTATTACATCATCTTTAAAGCATAGGCAGCCCTCAGAGGTGTTTTTCAGAATGTCTACCTTTAATTTTCTGTGTATGAGACTTTGGGTGGCTATTTTTACTTAAAGTAGAGTTTGGAATTAACATAGAAACATAGAACTTGACGGCAGGTAAGAACCACTTGGCCCATCTAGTCTGCCTGTACATATGTACATACACACTTGGGTCAATTTTTTTTTCAATAGCCATTTAACCCACAAGTACAGTATATTTTTGGATTCTGGGAGGAAATCTGGGTACCCGGATGAAACCCATGGAAATATAGGGAGCATATACAAACTCCACACAGTTTGGGCCATGGTGGGATTCGAACCTATGACCTCAGTGCTGTAAGGTAGTAATGCTAACCATTACACCATCTTCATTGCCCAAACACCACAATATTCCAACATCCGACTGGAGAGAGCCATGCTTCACTCATCAGTGCTGTTAGGGGACCCTGTTCCTTTTATTCTCAAATGGTCTGTGACCTCCAACTTGGCCTCCATTCTCCTTACATCATTACCCAGACTCTGTCCTCCTCCATGTCCACTCTAGTGGACAGGTACAAGATTAGTGCACTCCTCTCTTGCCGCTGTGAGCATTCAGATGATCTGATTGGTTACAGGTTGTTCAATGACCACCCATTTCAAAAGTGAAGACACCCCAGAGGAGCAAATGATCACGACTTTAAGGAGCTGTGACACCAGTCACACGCAGTGTATAGTAGTGTGATTTTATAACTTTTTTTTTTTTTAAAGTAGCAACGATTTATTTGACCGTAAACCATATACCAAATGGAAATCTATTGGTTGCACTAATTCATCTTGTGTAGGTGTTGTCAACCACGGTCCTCACAGCACACTTAAGGCCCGTACACACTTGTCGATATATCTTGAACGGCCGATACATTGCGGGACCGTCGGCCAGTGTGTACGGGCGATACGTCTGTGAACTCCGTCGTTCACAGACGTATCGCGTCGGCTGCGCAGCACAGCCGACGGCCAATATATCTAACGATATATTGGCGCGTCGCTGTGTGTGTACGGGACGGTCGTCCGACCGCCCGTACACATGCGGCGGCCGGCGGTGATTGACAGGTGAACTAGGCGGGCGCCCGCCCGCCCAGTTCATGACGTCAGTCCCCCGATGGATCGGGCAGTGTGTATGCACTGCACACTGCCCGATCCGTACATAGATATATCTGCAGATCAATTGATCTGCAGATATATCTACTAGTGTGTACCCACCTTAACAGTGCAGGTTTAAAATATATCCATATTGGTGACTTAATTAGTGCCAGTTGATTTGATTTACCCACCTGTGCTCAAGCATGGATGTAATTAAAACCTGTACTGTGATGCTGAGTACACACTGGGAGATATATCTGCAGATCAATGGATCTGCAGATATATCTACAACCGGGTTTGGGTAGTGTTGGGCATACACACTGCCCGATCTGTCGTTACTGACGTCGCGAACTGGATGGACATTTACATGAGCACGCCCAGTTCAGTCGTCAATCACCACCGGTTGGTGCAGCATGTGTACGGGCGGACGACTGACTGCCCGTATACACACAACGATGCACCAATATATCTGTAGCTATATTGGTCATCATGTGTACTGCAGGGCCAATGCGATATGTCTGTGATCGACGGCATTCACGTACATATCATTGGTACACACTGGTCGACGGGTCAGCGATATATCGTTCGTTCGATAGAACGGCCCATATCTCGGCCAGTGTGTACCCAGCATGAGTGTGCATTGATCCAGTGCTTTTGCCACTCCTATATGTGGGGTGCATTTGGCATGTGATCACATATTATAGACCAGTGGTTCCCAAACTCGGTTTTCAAGGACCCCCAACAGATCACCTTTTTCCAGACCTCCTCACAGAATCGCAAGTGAAATAATTAGCTCCACGTTTGGATCTTTTAAAATGTCTGTGAATATTAAATATATATCTGTGCACCTGCTAGATGACCTTGAAAACATGAGCTGACCTTGAGGAGTGAGTTTGGGAACCAATGTTCTAGAGCAGAGGTTCTCAAACTCTGTCCTCGGGGGCACGCACAGTGCATGTTTTGCAGGTCTCACAGAATCGCAAGTGAAATAATTAGCTCCACCTGTGGACCTTTTAAAATGTGTCAGTGAGTAATTAATACACCTGTGCACCTGCTGGGTTACCTGCAAAACATGCACTGTGTGTGCCCCCGAGAACCGAGTTTGAGAACCTCTGTTCTAGAGACTCCAAGGTGTAGTCTCTATACTAGTGGTTCTCAAACTCTGTCGTCAAGACCCCACACAGTTTTCCAGATCACCTAGCAGGTGCACAGGTGTATTCATTACTCACTGACACATTTTAAAACATCTACAGGTGGAGCTAATTATTTCACTTGTGATTCTGTGAGTAGGCCTGGAAAGCGTGACCTGTTTGGGGTCCTGAAGTCCGAGTCTGAGAACCTGTGCTCTATAAACAAGGAATGTTGGTTTTAATTGTTTCAATATTTGTTATGCTGACCAACTGCCAAAGTCTCACTCTTCTGGTCAGTCCTACTCTATCATTCAGAATTATAAATATTGCAATTTCTATCACATTAGTTTAAAACAGAGACATGCTTCCTGGTGTGAAGCTCACCTGCACACAGACTTTTAAAGGTGACCTCCACCAAGCATATTCGTTATAAGACACCTAGGAAAGCACCCGACACAAGTTGGATTAAATGAGTGAACACTGAGGCGCATGAGAAGATGTGATCACATAAAGATTAATTAAATGAATCAAAAGGCATTGATCCACTGCACTCACCACTCCTAGATCTTTGTGCAATATGATATGTTGCCACATTGTTTAAACTAAAAAAGCACAGAAGCTATGATCTTACAATATATAAATTATAGATACTTTAGGTTGTATTCTTTATACTTTATAAACAGGGATTGTTATTTGTGTCCAATTTTTTTGGGGCTAGTTTTTTATTAATTGGCATGTCTTATGTGTAAATCTTAAGTGAAAGCAATTGTTATATTTATACTTTTGAGTGATGGAGTAATACGGCTGTCCAGAAGGGGAAGCCTTTGGCGCAGTTGGTTAGCTTAACAGATGTTGTAATGTGTAGAGTGTGTGTGTGTGTGTGTATATATATAATACTAGGTGATTCATCGCGCCCTACGAGCGCTCTTCACACCGTCACAAGGGGCTATGCCCCCTTAACCCTTGTACACCCTTGAGGCGTGCAATATTTTTATTATATGGATTATTACCTCCAGTCATAATTTTGTGAGTGGTTGAATATTGCACGGACAAAGGGCGTGTGATTGTTATGGGGCCGTAGCCCCCTTGAGATGCATCAACAGCGCACGCAGGGCACGATGAATCGCCTAGTAGCTGCTGTGGTTGGAGGAGTGGCGGGTGCGGGGTAGATGTGGATGGGGTCCGGGGGTTCTGCGGGTGGTGGAGGGGCCGGGCGTATGTGGGGGTGCTGTGAGTGGGGGAGGGGTAGTCGCGGTGGTGCCGCAGGTGGGGGAGTGAGTCCTGAGACACCGCAAATGGGGGAGGGGCTGTTGCAGGGGTGCCACAGATGTGGGAGGGGCTGTTGCAGGGGTGCCGCGGATGGTGCTGGGGCGGGTGTGGGGTTTGGCGTGGGTGAGGAGGGGTTGCGGGGGTTCTGCGGGTGGGGGAGGGATGGGTGCGGGGGTGCCGCGGGTGGGGGAGGGATGGGTACGGGGGTGCCGCGGGTGGGGGAGGGATGGGTGCGGGGGTGCCGCGGGTGGGGGAGAGTTTCCTGAGCCACTGCGGGTGGAGGAGGGGCGTGTGCAGGGGAGCCATGGTTGAGGGAGAGGGTCCGCGTCACAGCGGAGGCACGCTGTCATTGGTCGCTTCGGATGTTAGTCAGCCGCGCGGCCACCACGGGTCATTTAAGTTTAGTGTCAGGAAATAAATAAGTCGCCGAGAAATGCGCAGCGCATAATAATAACACAGCAGCGTCTGAGACACCCTAACCTACTGGCCGGGCTCAAGGGTGTGGGTACTGGCGTGAGTGACGTGCGCGACGTTCAATCACCCGCCGGGGTAGCGGGAAAGCTCTGTAGCCTCAGAGCGGGCTGGTGACATAGATGGAGGGGCACGGTGCCGGTCACGTGACGTTGCTGAACCTGAACCATTAGCGGGTGATCGCCGTCACGTGAAATATTAAGTCTGTCACTTGCAACACTGGGCACCCCAGTCAATCCCTGACTGACACCTTACTGCCCGCCCCGCCCCTGAGATGAGCGGCGTCTTTACTGACCATTCACGACATCGCCAAACCGTAGAGATCGATCTAACAGCCAATGGCGTGGAAGATGCCTGTGTAGTGGGCGGAGTCCAGAGATGGACAGCTCTCTTTGTTTTGGGGCATGGCTAGGGCACGCGTGCGGCTTGGTGCCAGGTCTGACTGACAGCTGCCTGGGCCAATGGCATCGCGAGGTCGCCCAATCAGCTGCGGGCTGGGTGTGATAGACCTGCCACTAACCCAATGAGAGCTCCTAGCCACGCCCAGCGTTAGGAAATGAGTCACATATATATATAGAGAGAGAGGGAAACATGAGCCACAGCATTCCAAGATAGATGCGTAAACTAGAAATGTATGTATTTGCATGGGTATGAGGTTAGCATACCAATCGTCAGGATCGCGACAGTCACACTACAGATGCCGGGATCCCGACAGGGGTACCGTACTGCCGCCTGTATACCGGTGAGGCGGGTGATTGCCCCTCTATGGGTGTCCACGGCACCCATAGAGGGAGAGCCACTGAGCCCGCAGCGACCCCACAAGGGCTTTGTTGTGCTCGCACTCTGCCGGCATTCCAGCGCTTGGGACAGTGACATTCGGCATCCCAGGTGGCGGTATTACATTCTGAACCCTTTGCATGATGTAACCGGTCAGGTCTGCTTCAGGCCTTTTTTTTAAGCACATTCTATTTTAACTTTTCAAAAGTTATTGGATAAACTAGTGAACAATATGTGTCCCAGTGGGTAGCTTGGGTCTCTTCCAGCGCTGGCCTTCTGTGTGATTTGTCAGTGTTTTTAGTTATGTAGAATTATATAATGAAACAACCGTGTTCAGAAGCTGAAATGGAACTTTTCATTTCACGGTAACTTGTGACCAGAGCGGGTGTGCACTCATTTATTTCTTCCTTACATGACAGATTTCCTTGTCCCACCAGTCATTGTTCCATTAAAAACTCATTGCACACTCCGCATATATGAATTCTCAATGTAGTCATTAAAACAAAACCGTTACAAATATGTTTTTTGTTAATGGACTTTCTAGTTCTTTATAGACACACACATCCTGATGTAGAGTTCAAAAAAAGATTAAAAAAATTATATATATATATATATATATATATATATATATATATATATATATATATATATACATATACATATACATATACACTGCAGAAATGGTCCGGCACTCCAATGATTTTCACAGGAAACAAAAGTTGATACACAACGTTTCAATGCCTTTTATTCATTTGGCATTTTCATCAGGTAGTACAATACACAACATAAAAAGCTCACCTTATAAAGCAGATAACATCCAGTGTGGCGCCAACGTTGCGGCAGGACTGCACACCCAGCGGACGCGCACTCAAAAATGACGTCATAGCATTCTACGAGAGAAAGCCAGGCATCGTGTGAATAGACCATCACCATAGCAACGGAAAACAACAAATGCAGAAATATAAACAAACGCACTAGCTGAACGGCTGAAGATGGAATGCTTCATAGACATAGATGTTCACTCAAAGCAAATAACCGATATTGTATGACTTAAAATACAGTAAGTTTCACATTAAACCAATTACATTAACACTATGAACTATATGGTGAAACAAGAGCAAAATAATCATAGAACATGGTAATAATGGCATAACATACTAAAATCCCTATCAGCAAACATTAATGACAATACTGAAACCGGCTGCAGCACATAATAATTTAACCACTATTGGCCAGCAAATTAATCCCAGAGTGTTCATTTAAGCCTCTGGGCAAAGTATCTGGTAAACTGTGAATTTAAAATTGAAATTCATAGTTTACCAGATACTTTGCCCTTGTGGTCTCTCCTATATAGGAAAGACTGAACGTCCATTTAAAGAACGGATGGCTGCACATCGGTCATCTATTAAATCTGCTTTAAGTACAGGCATGAGTGATCAGCCAGTTGCGAGACATTTCGCACTAGCCTCACACAATTTGACCACCCTTAAATATCGCACGATTGACCATGTGCCTCCATCTCTGAGGGGTGGTAATCGTGGCCTAAACTATTACATTGCGAGGCACGATGGATTTTTCGCCTTGGGACGTTGCTGTTTGACCCTGAGGACGGGGTTCTGCCCCGAAACATGTCGGTTTCACGGTCTCAATAAATGACCTGATTTTTGCATATTGAGGAGTCTGTCTGAGTGCCGCCGCTTATCTACGCTATATATATATATATATATATATATATATATATATACTGGACACGGGCAGCACAACCGTTGACTAGAAGTAAAGTCCCCTCCGGAGGGCACCGGGATCCCAATAATAGACCTCCTTCAGGGAACCATTAGTACCCGGGGGCGCTGTCTGCTGTAATGTGTAAAAAGGGGGACGATGTCTGCGTAATGTGTAAAAAGGGGGACAATGTCTGCCGTAATGTGTAAAAACGGGGGCGCTGTCTGCTGTAACGTGTAAAAAGGGGGACGATGTCTGCTGTAATGTGTAAAAAGGGGACGCTATCTGCCGTAATGTGTAAAAAGGGGACTCTTTTTGAGTATTTTGTGTGTGGCCCTCGAATATTCGCTGGAAGTGTTAAGCGGCCCCCCAGCTGAAATAATTGCCCACCTCTAGTCTAAGCAGTGTGCCCAGAGGCGGTTCTTTGTCAATAATTGATCGTAGGTGGAGGTCGTGTTCTGGGAGGCCGGCGTCCCGGCCTGCCAGGTGCAACTTACCCTCACGATGTGATGTTTAGTTCTCTTTGTTCACTCTGTGGTGAGTGATAATGTGGCCGCTTGCGCTGTTTCCGCTGTATCCGTCCCCGGTGGTGCTCCTCAGCAGACAGAGCTGGAAGCCTTCCTGGCTCTGCTGCTAGGCTGCCGGGTCCCGCTGGAAGCCGCGCTGAACAACCGGAAGTTGCGTTGCCGCAACGCTCCGCTTCTTCATATGTCCTGTGCGGTCTCAACGGCCGCTCCACTCGACGGCCGGCGAGGAGTCTTGTGGATGTAGTTTGCGGTGATGTGTTGGCAGGCTTGAGGTGTTTGCATGGATCTGTTCCCAACGCGTTTCGGACGCAAATGGCCTAATCTCAAAACCATGGCACCGAAAGGTCTCAACATTGACTTTAATAGCATACTAGCCAAATAATTACTACAGGTTGGAGCACACTATTGGACATTGGAAAACCAGACACCCATATCCACTTATACATAGACATGAATACATATGCAAATGTGACATGTTTGTAGAAAATGATATCTTTACTTAACCGTAGAACTACTATTCATGTATGTTGATACATATGACCAAGAAACCACTGTCTACATATGGGACATGCACGTTGTCATCAAACACCATACCATAAAAGTAAAAAAGTCTGGCACACTACTGTTTGAAATGAACAGATGCACTAAGTGAAGCATTTCCATGGAAACATCAATCACCCATTTGGAACAACACCCACCACAACATCAATCACCCATTTGGAACCACACCCACCGCATCCGATTGGTCAGAAAGACCAATAAAAGGACCCCATGGGACAGCACTCTGAATCCTTGAAGGCCATTTGCGGCCGAAACGGGGCGCGGCCACGCAAATTAGGGGGCGTGTCCATGCCCACGTCATTTTAGGGGGCGGTGCGACCCACAGACGCTACTATAGAGAGCGTCTGTGGCTAGCGACGTCACTGTTGGGGGCGTGCCCAGCACCTCCGTCGGTGCTGGGCTTCCCCCAGCTCTCTCCCAATGCGTGAATGGATGCCGCGCGCATGCGCACGACATCTATACACGCCGGGAGGGCAGGAAGCGGGCGGCTGTTCTAGCAGGGCTCCGCAAAAGGGGCAGGGTGGGTTTTGCCTGCTAAAAAACGGGCAGGGCGCGGCGCAATGCTAAAACAGCCTAGAGTGAACACTACTGTACAATATCCCATATCCAAAATGCTTGGGACCAGACGTTTTTTGGATATCGGATTTTTCTGTATTTTGAAATAATTGCATCCCATAATGAGATATCATGGCGATGGGACCCAAGTCTAAGCACAGAATGCTTTTATGTTTCATATACACCTTATACACACAGCCTGAAGGTCATTTAATACAATATTTTAATAACTTTGTGTATTAAACAAAATTTGTGTACATTGAGCCATCAGAAAACAAAGGTTTCACTATCTCAGTCCAACTAAAAAAACGAACTGTATTTCGGAATATTCTGTATTTCGGAATATTTGGATATGGGATACTCAACCTGTATATGTGTGTGTATGTATATATGTGTATATATATATATATATATATATATATATATAATGCATGTATATATATATGTATGTGTGTGTGTGTGTGTGTGTATATATATATATATATATATATATATATATATATATATATATAAAATGCAGGTATATATGTGTGTGTATTTATTTATCTATCTATAAATAAAATGTTGGGTTGGAGAGTTGGAGCGCATTGCTGAAAAGCTCGAACCCAGATGAATTATGGGAGATTCTAGGTACTGCTAAGTCCTACATCTACAGATTGCAGTAATAGAGTGGTGCGGTGTGGAATCAGAAGCTGCTTCAGGTGTCTTGGGCCCTGGTCATGTAGACTTTGAAAGTCAGTAAGCCAATCTTCGCCATCTTAAAGGCAGCCAGTGGAGGGAATAGAGGATGGGTGTTATGTGGTTAGAACGGGGCTGGTTGGTTAACAGCCTGGCAGCTGTGTTTTGCACCAGCTGTAAGCGGTCCTATCATAAGGATCTTTGTTATCAGGATTCAGTCATCCCAGCCAACTGGCACTCATTCAGCCCTGGAGCTCAGCTAGACAGCCATTTAGGGTTGTTATTGGTTATTACAGTTGTGTATCGTCTGCATAGCAGTGGTTGACCAAGCCATGGTGCCTGATTATTTCACTTAGTGGCAGCATGTATACTGCAGAAAGCATGGGGGATAGAGTAGAACATTGTAGAACACTACATCACAGTTGCTCTGGTGATGACGACTTTACTCCAGATGAAACTTTCTGTGACCTGCCGGTGAGAAATGATTTGAACCAGCTAAGGACTGTGTCATCCAATCCTTAGAAATTTCAGGCACTCATTTAGAATTTTATGGTCCATGGTATCAAATGCTGGAGAGAGATCCAGAAGGATTAAGATTGAGCAGTCACCTCTGTCTCTTGCCATCATTAATCACACACACCAGGGCTGTTTTGGTGCAATGTCGTCTCCTGATTCCTGACTGGAATGGATCATAAATATGATGGGTTGTCAGGTGGTTTTCCAGTTGAGTTGCAACCACTTTCTCAATAAGCTTTGCTGGAATAGGAAGGTTTTTTTATTGGTCTGTAGTTGGTCATATAGTCAGGATCTAAATTAGTGTTTTTTTTAGGAAGACGTCTAACAATTGCTTCCATTAGTGGTTTAGGAAAATTACCAGTCAACATATATGTACACACCAGAATGGTATGCAATGGGTATCACCGCATCATCCTCCATTGAGTGCTCACAAGTTTACAGAAGATGGGTGCATGTTCAACTCCACATCATGCCCATAGTATTTGGGAGAGGTACTCTATGTGGCTGATTCAGTTAGCTGCGGTAATGGGTTTTTCATGCAGACGCGTTATTTTTTATTTTTTTTATTTTTTCCTGTCGCGCACTTCAACTACAAAAACCATGAAATTGCCATGGTTCAGTGTGGTTGGATTTCACATATTTTTGTTCACACCTTCTGTGGTGGCATAAACTGATGGAAGTCATACATAAATGGCCAGCATGTGAACATGGGGAGCAGACATGCAAAAAAAAAAGAGGGGTCACACCTAAATACCAGACGGCTACTGGTTTCCTTCACAGAATACAGAACCATCCAGAAGAACAGCAGACAGACAGACAATTCCATAGGCACAAACCAGTACTAGGATGGGTAACTGTTACTCAGCTCACACAAGCGCTTTCATCTCTGCAACCTGAGCTGGTTCTCCACTACTGAAGAAGTTTGGCTTCCCCTGTCAATCATTATATTGACAGGGAAACACCTGTCAGTTCCCTATCACACCTTTTTGCAAGTGAGCTCTGGCAGTGAATAGTGGCAGAATCCAAAGTGCACTTTAGTAAATAGCCTGCTATGTCCGCAGCTAATAAATCATTATAAGTCAAATGTATACTCCTCTGTGCATTATAAAGTAAGAGTAGTGGAGGTAATCTCCAAGACAAGTATATCATGTAAATAATTGCTTTCTCGGAAGAGACCATCCCAATCCCACTTACCAATAGGATAAAAAAGTAAATATATCAGCCCTAACTGTCAGTTTGTCTCTGTCCAATGTTGAAAAGCAATAGAATACCCCTACATCGAACACTGCACACTGCTTTATGACCAGTATTATAGTCCACGTCCAGTTAGTACTCCCCCCTCATTACTCCCCCCTCCCCCCAATTCCCTAATACTCTATTCTCTTTGCGTTATGTAAGCTCTCACGAGTAGGGCCCTCTTCCCTCATGTGCTTATCCTTTTCTTACTTTAATAATGTTCAGCGGCACCAAATCCAGCAGTCCTCTGCCACCTGATACTTATGTCAGTATCATCTGCTGATGTAACTATGTTTATTTACCCTGTACTTGTCCTATACTGTCTTCAACTGAAAGTTGCTGCTTTCCTGTTTTGATTAGTCGTTTATGTACTCTGTAATTGGGTGCTGCAGAACCCTTGTGGCGCCATATAAATAAAGGATGATAATAATAATAATAATAATAATAATAATACTCCCATTTTTAAATTGCTTGTGATGTGGAGAAACAAACCTTTATTGAAATATTTTGTTCTGTACCAGGGGAAAGTGAAGCTGTAGGGAGATTGCTTTATATGTCACATGTGCTATAACCGGAATGGGCAACAGATGGTTTTAGGGTCGCATGTGGCCCTCTGTGAATCCATCTACACCCCCAGCTGCTTTTTCGTGTTGGCTTGGTATAGCTTTTAACACTTGTTTTTCTTACATTAAAATGTATGCTGATTTGTTATTATAGATCAGTGTATTTTTAATAAATTGTTTTAACTTCTTCTTAGGTTAAGAGTGGGGATTGAACTAGATGGAGAGAACTGTTTTTGTTGGGGTACTTTTCAAATAAAGGTTTAAAACGTAACTTTTATTGGCTTCAAAGTTGACTTACATAACACAAAACATATGACAACATATACATGAGTACAATAAGGAAATAAAACGAAAACTGCAGAAACCTCCTCCCCTCGTGTGGGATTGTGAGCAAACACCAATATTACATTTCTCCCTTCTATCAGATCTAGAAATCCCTCATTGCCACTTAAATAAGTAAAAAATAAAGTTCTCAATCGCATAGCCAAGGAAACCTCACTCTCTCCATGTTATCACACATACCGCGCCCATAGTAATCCGGTTTAGCCGCATAAAGGGATTGTCACTAAAATGGCCCTAGGGGAGCAGGAAACAGAGTGTGAGGGTAGTAAGAGAGAAACAACAAGTGTGTCTGGGAGAGAGAGAGGAGCAAGAAAGAGAGAGAGAGTTTCATGGGAGCCCTGGGAGCAGCCTGGGCCCCATAGCAGCTGCATCCCCTGCACACACAGTAGTTATGCCACTTGGGATGAAACAGAACAGTAGTGGAAGGTGGTGAAAAATTTTTAATATCTCCCTGTGAATACAAAATACATAGATCTGGATAACTAATACTACATACTGAAAATCATAGCTGTAATAATATATCTTTGTTATCAGTAGTTTGTATTCATGCAATAAGATGGAGAATACATCAGTGAGTAGGTTGGCCTTTATAGGTGTCAACATACAGTAAATAACACACATTTATAATTGCTTTAGCAGGGCTGTTTATAGCCAATTTGGCTCCCAGTGCGAGATTTGACAATGCGGCCCCCTTCCCCCCCTTCAACATAAAAAGAGATGCCCCCCCCCCCCCCCCCCCCCATAGATATAAAAATAAAGAATTTGCGTGCATTCCCGGCAAGGGGCGTGGACTCATTAAAATGGGCATGGCCTTGTTAGAGTGGTTGTGGCCTCGTCTGAAAAGACTCCCTTACACCCCAGTTTTTGACAATGCACCAACAGATCACGGCCACCACAGGAAAAAAATAAAATTCTACCATATTAAGCCCCACACAGTAATGCCCTCTGCACCATGTTATGCCCGCTATGCAGAGCCGGCCCTAGCCAATTTGATGCCCTAGGCAAAAATTTTGTTGGTGCCCCCTAGCAGATAATCCCACCAACAATCTTAGTGTTTATACACAAACACCAAAAATAACTTGGTTTATTGCTTTTTTTTTTTTATTGTTAAACACATGTTAAATACACAAAATATACCAAAACTGTATAAATATAAAGGAACCAAACAGAGCAATATAAATACCTCCAAATGAACTATAAAATATAAATAAAAGAACTGTGCAAACATCAATCAAAAATAATAAATATAAAGGAACCAAACAGAGCAATATAAATACCTCCGAAAAAACTATACAATATTAATAAAATAATTGTGCAAACATCAAAACATTAAACAAAAGTAGTGCAAAACTTTAGTAAAATAATGCTGATTACATGTAACGTTGTTTTACAGACATACTCGTCTTGTTTTTCTTGCAGCAAAATCATCTATCACATCATCATATGAGATTTGTTGTGAGACTACATGATTTATACTTATAATGGCAAGTCCACTGAGACGTTCTTGCTCCATGCTCGATCTTAGATAGTTTTTAATCAGCTTGAGCTTAGAGAAGCTACGTTCAGCAGCAGCCACTGTAACAGGAAGTGTGGCAGAGATTCTAAGTGCTACCAACAAATGGGGATAAATTTCTGTCACCTTTTTCTGTTGCATAAAAGTCAAGAGTTCCAAACTCGACATATTTTGTGACGGAAAATGTGGGAAATTTTGCATTTCTCCAGCAAGTCCCGTGCCAACAATATCTGGTTGTCCATCAAGAGTTAAAGCAGCGCTCAATGCTTGACACTGCTCTAACAACTCTGTTTTTGTCAAATGGGGAAAGTTTACAAGCACTCCAAATTTATCATTAACTGCTACCAAGGTCTGGAATCTCTCATCAAGTGAACAGAGGGTTGCATCCACTAAGACATTAAAAAAAGTGGTTTGTTGGGGCAGATGTACTAAGCCTGGAGCAGTGATAAGTGGAAGGCGATAACGCACCAGCCAATCAGCTTCTAACTTTCATTTTTCAAATTGTAATGATTGGCTGGTGCGTTATCACCTTCCACTTATCATGGTTTTATCACTTTTCCAGGCTTAATACATCTGCTTCACAGTGTATCCAGTTCAAATTATACCACACTATAGTGCCTCCACTTCATATTGTGCCACATTACAGTGCCCCAGCTCACATTATGTATTATAAACCCTTCAAGTTCATTTTAAACCACATTTCAAAGAGCAGGTCCAGAGGTATAACTAGAAATAATGTAGACTCCAAGGCAAAAGTTTGTAAGGGCCCCTATGTATAACCTAATGGCAAAAAATGTATACAACACATGTAATTTTGACATAGCAGCTGCACTCCCTGCACCTATGGTAGCTACGCCCTGTATATAACACATGTAACTGTGACAGGGAAGATGGCCCCTTTCAGCTCTGGGCCCCATAGCAACTGCACTGCCTGCACCCATGGTAGCTACGCCCTGTATATAACACATCTAACTGTGACAGGGAAGGTGACCCCTCTCAGCTCTGGGCCCCATAGCAACTGCACTCCCTGCACCTATGGTAGCTACGCCCTGTATATAACACATGTAACTGTGACAGGGAAGGTGGCCCCTCTCAGCTCTGGCCCCATAGCATCTGCACTGCCTGCACCTATGGTAGCTACACCCTGTATATAACACATGTAATGGGCCCTACACACTTGTAGATTTGAAAGATTTAAAAGATTAAAGATATGATAGATGAAAGATTTCCCATGAACGATTATGTGCATACACACTGAACAATGTCTGATGAAAGATTTGAAAGATTTGAAAGATCCAGCTTCATTTAAATACTGGGCATGGGGGGTAATTCCAAGTTGATTGCAGCAGGATTTTTTTTATAGCAGTTGGGCAAAACCATGTGCACTGCAGGGGGGGCAGATATAACATTTGCAGAGAGAGTTAGATTTGGGTGGGTTATTTTATTTCTGTGCAGGGTAAATACTGGCTGCTTTATTTTTACACTACAAATTAGATTGCAGATTGAACACACCCCACCCAAATCTAACTCTCGCTGTACATGTTATATCTGCCTCCCCTGCAGTGCACATAGTTTTGCCCAATTGCTAACAAAAATCCTGCTGCGATCAACTTGGAATTACCCCCATGGTTTTAGGAAGGTGGGCAGGTCTTCTTTGTGCAAAAAATGTCAATGTCAATAATTCATCTTATTCAATAAAAAACGGATTTGACAGTCCCGCTGTCTAAAAACGGACCAATTGACGATAGTGTGCGTCCTGGATTCGACTTCATGGACGGCACAAAAGTGTTAAAAAAAAAACCCTGAAAAAAATTGCGTGTGGTCCCCCCTCCTAAGTATAACCAGCCTCGGGCTCTTTGAGCTGGTCCTGGTTATAAAAATTCGGGGGGGAAAATTACATGGGATCCCCCGTATTTTAACAACCAGCATCGGGCTCTGCGTCCGGTCCTGGTGCCAAAAATACGGGGGACAAAAAGCGTAGGGGTCCCCCGTATTTTTGGAACCAGCACCGGGCTCCACTAGTCAGAGAGATAATGCCACAGCCGGGGGACACTTTTATATCGGTCCCTGCGGCCCTGGCATTAAATCACTAACTAGTCACCCCTGGCCGGGGTACCCTGGAGGAGTGGGGATCCCTTAAATCAAGGGGTCCCCCCCTCCAGCCACCCAAGGGCCAGGGGTGAAGCCCGAGGCTGTCCCCCCCATCCATGGGCTGCGGATGGGGGGCTGATAGCCTTGTGTCAAATAAAAGAATATTGTTTTTTGCAGCAGAACTACAAGTCCCAGCAAGCCTCCCACGCAAGCTGGTACTTGGAGAACCACAAGTACCAGCATGCAGGGGGGAAACGGGTCCGCTGGTACCTGTAGTTCTACTACAAGAAAAATACCCGAATAAAAACAGTACACACACACCGTGACAGTACAATTGTATTACATACATGCACACTTACATTCATACATACTTACCTATGTTGACACGAGGCTCGGTCCCCTTGTCCACGTAGAATCCATGGGTGTGCTTCATGCACACTGCCGGGGGACAAACCGCTGCCCACCAATGTATATAATATATTTCCCCCTGCCCACCAATGCATTATGTCACCCGGCAGTGTGCATGCAGCATGTGTTCCTAGTACACAGCATGCATAATGATATGCTGTGTACTGAGAACACATGCTGCATGCACACCGCCGGGGAACATAATGCATTGGTGGGCAGGGGATATATTATATACATTGGTGGGCAGCGGTTTGTCCCCCGGCAGTGTGCATGCAGCATGTGTTCTCAGTACACAACATATCAATATGCATGCTGTGTACTAGGAACACATGCTGCATGCACACTGCCGGGGGACATAATGCATTGGTGGACAGTGGATTTTATTAAATTCATTGGTGGCCAGTGTTTTATACATTGGTGGCCAGTGTTTTATACATTGGTGGCCAGTGTTTTATACATTGGTGGCCAGTGGGAACACTGTGCTATACTTACCAAAGACGCGCTGCTCCTTTTCCACGATGCTGCGGCTGGCTGTGCTGCGGCTGCGCTCCTCTTCAGTGACGGCCGGGAGTTCCTCTGATGACGGACGGATGGGCGTGGCGTGCAGGCGGCGGGGCGGAGGATCGTCGTTATCGTGAGCTCTGAGGAATGGGCAAAAGCCCTGAAACATTGACATAATACACACTTTGGTGGTGTTTAAACCTGTTGCAGTCTCCTGAGTGTCGCCTCTCTCCAATTCTTTGTGTATATATATATATATATATATATATATATATTATATCTCTCTCATCCAAAGGTACAGCACTTCTGGTGACTCAAAATAAATAAATAAATAAATAAATATATATATATATATATATATATATATATATATATATTATAATTCTGTACACTAAAGGGCACTGAATCGTTGCCATACCACTATGCCAGCGTGTTATATTATTGAGTCACCAGGAGTGCTTTTGGTCATTTGTTATCTGACATTGTACAGCCTCCACTAGCTCCTTCTTGCATTTTCGTATTGGTTTGATATAGCTGTAACACTTCCATGCTGATTTGTATTACAGATCAGTGTATTTTAATATACTGTTTTAACTTCTTACGAAGGTTAAGAGTAATGAGTGTTCGGACATAAAAGGTTCCACCGTAAGGCTCCTGTAGTGTGAGATTGCCCCTTACTGGTATCAACTACAAGTGGAAATATAACCGTTAAAAATGTTTTTGCATGGAATATAGTAAATAAATGGATGCAAAAATGCCATTTACAAACATTGTTTTTGTTTCTCTCCTGCCTGACGTGATATTACTGCTCTCTTACCTTGTATCTGATAAATGTCATTTAGTTCACTATATTAAATGATTCACCTGTTACTAATGTACAGTGTGCACTAAGTAGTACATTGGATTCATGTTTTGTGGTTTTCTTACACTGTGTTTACCAAGCAACAGTCTGATTATTAATATATATATTGAAATTTTGTATAAATAAAATCAAGTTTTATCTCAACAGTTAGCGTGCTTTCACTTTTAAGCTTATTGCCTGAAGCTGAAACTATTTGTGATTTTATATGTAGCCCATAGCAGCCAATCATATTTTAGCAAAAATGTATCTAGTATAATCTAGATAAATGCTATAATCTGGTTGCTTTTGGAAACAACACTTTTTCAGCTAAAGTTTTTTAGTAACTTTCCCACAAAGTATGAGCGTATGTTGTAATTTAATGGTCATTTTGCTTTGAGGCTAAATTCCTGAAAAATAAAGAAAACCTCTTATAGGAGACATGCGCCGGATGTGCAAGGAATCTTCTACACATAAAATGGAATTTTTAAATACATTTTTAATTTATTTGCTTATTAATTGAAAAATATTGTGTGCAAATATCTGTAAGTTGTGACCAACTAAATATTGAAAACAACATTATGTGTTGTGCAGGATCTGAAGAGGAGCTGGTCGCAGGGACGCAGTATCCAGCGCAGGAAATGTACTCTGTGCAAGACGACGACGACCAGCAAGGATGGGTATCTTGGGCCTGGTCTTTTGTTCCGGCAATTGTAAGTTATAGTAGCGATGAGGATGGAGAAGATGGCTACGCAGGGATGGAAGAGGGAAACGCACCACAAGGACCAAGATCCAAGATGTCTAAAGATCCAATAATCTGTATAGGTTTCTACTGCACGAAGGCCACGGTTACATTTAAGGTATGCTTGTTGTGTGATTGACGTTCTAGGTCAGGGACAGATGGTGATTGCTGTGTAAATAAATATGTGATTTATACCGCGCTTGTATGTGTAATAGCAGCTTCAATAAAACGTAAGCAATAAATTATTTAAAACAGAAGCGCTTATCAGTTAACAAACGCTCATACCTGTAAAGAAAATTGGTTAAAATTAATGTACTGTGTACAGCTCCTTTGAGAATTATTTGAGATTGAAGGTGATTTGTAGATTTATAATTTGAGGGTTGGTTCCTTTGTTTTTTCGGGGTTTGGTGGTCTTAGTAGGTAGTTCAATAGCAGCCTAACGTTCCCTGCTCTCCCTACCTTTGCGAGTGCTGCTGTTTGCGGCTTGCCAACAATGGTCCGGTCCTGGTTCCCTCCTCGCGGATGCTCACTTCTGTGTCGCTTGTTGGTAACGTCACTCCTCTGTCACTTCCGCCGTGCATGTACTCACTCCCTTGAGGCATTTGTGAGAGACAGCAACAGCACAGCACTGATATAGGCAGTTGCCATTATGACATCAGCATGACCTCACACACCCCACCAGACCGACCAAGACTGGTTATTTCTGGTTTGAGGCCCCTGTTGTCTTTTTTACATGACTGGCCTAAGGGAAATGTGATTTTCCTTCTTATATAAAACTATTCAGATTAGAATATTATTTATTACTAGCATTTGCCCGCGGCTTTGCTGGTGTGGATGTCTGTTATTGCTCAGCGGAACTCATTTTACAAAGCAGGAGTGTCATCTAATATTGTGATGTATATTTTATATTGTACACATTGATCATAACCTTTATTTGTAAACAATATTTGCAGTTTTTCTTCATGGAGTAACACAAAAGGTGCTTGGGGCTACTAATAAGTGTAAATCACGTAAAGCTTGCCATGGGTCAGTGGCGTCACAACGGGGGTGCGGCAAGTGTCACCCGCCAAAGGATGACATCAAAGTGCCGGCTCCTCTCCAGTGATAGGAGCCGGGTGTTGCACTGCGATATTACGTGCAGCACCCAGCTCCTGTCACTGTGCAGGAGCCAGCATCGTGCGCACACTAGTCCCCGGGTGCAGCCCGCAACCCCCAGGACACCCGGAGCTACAAAATGGAGATTCGGGCCACAAGGCTACGCCCCTACCCACAGGACCACGCCTCCTTTTGCTATTGCGCACTGCATTACCTCCTCCCTCCCCTCCTCTCCTGGTGACTCCTCTGCCATGCTTGTAGCAGCTGGTCCTAAGATCTACATCTGCAGCCCTGAGTGTTTGGCTTGGATTGAAAAGAAAAAAAATTGATGGGTATACGTGGTATAAACACAGTCTCACCTGCACCACATCCCATTAGAAACTCTTCCTCAATTAGGTTCCTCTGCAGAGCAGTCACTTTAAGTCTGGTTCTGTTGCATAACCTGGGCAGAGTCAAGTTCTGCAGAAGCATGACCGGAACACCAGCTGTCAGTGCAGTGCTGTACGCTGGAAGTCCAGCTGCACTAAGTGAGTTCAAAAATTCCACTCATACTGTATAGTCATTTTGGACGGGTTGATATCGGGTGACCAACGGTTGGGGGGGGGGGAGTGGGGGTGGCGAGCACAACAAAGCCCCTTGCGGGCTCGCCACAGGTTGTATTCCCACTCTATGGACACCCACGAGTGAGAATAATCCCAGTTGGTCAGCAAGCCAACTGGCTGGCTAGTCAGTGTCCGGGATGTGGCGCCGGTATTGTGACCGGCGGCCTCCTGACCACCGGTCACATAACCGCATCCCTTTTGGACTTGAGGAGCCTACTCCCTGTATGCTCTGAGTATCAAGCGTCTGGTATTTCATTTATTGTATTTCACCCTGATGGCAGATGGAGATCATAGATACCTCAGTCCTTTTCTAGCTCACTAAGCTATACAATAGTGAAAACACAATATAAATTCATACAGTAGTTTTTGTGTGATGCCAGAACTTAGACAAATAGACTAAATATCACATGACATATTCTGATTGGTCTGATTCTGCATATGCTACAGAAGTGTTTTTCAAGCACTGTGCCGTTGCAGACTAGTGTGCCCTGAGCAGGGTCCAGGTGTGCCTCCATAGAAGCAGAGCCAGGCCCGTCAGTGTTCTGCCGCTACTGAGGCCCTGGAACGATCAATACTGGTGGGTTTAATGGCTGCAGAGCCAATTCTAATTTCGGGCCCGGGCAGTGTTGGTCTCTTCTGGCCTTCTCAGATGTGGCTGAGGTGTTACCTATGGAGATGCTGCAACATAACATCCTAGGACACGCAACTGCACCATGCATCACCATTATATTTGAGTGTGCCTTGGCAATATTTAGATCTTGTTCAGTGTGCCGCGAGTTGTAAAAGGTTGAAAATCTTTGTTGTAGGGTTTAGTTTAAGTGCCAGCTCCTTGGTCCCTCTCCGCAATCCTGTGGTCCAATGTCCTCCAACCTGTTTAAGAGAAAAGGAATCAATGGTAAGAAACCAAAAATATTCCTTTTCACAAGTTCCGTTGAGGTTCGTGTACAGGTTTCGACTCTGTCGCACACAGATAAACAAGTGTCACATAACAAATGAATCAGTCCAGTCTCGTCAAGCAATTTTGTTGCATTGTCTTGCAATTAAGATGCACATTCGAGTGAATTGAGGCCACACCGTGCAGCACCGCTTTATAAGTCTCGTTGTATAAGGGCATATCTGTAGGAACGTGTGTTACCATACAGAATCGCTGACAAGACATCTCTGGTTCCGATCTTGTTTAATAAGCTCCCATCTAGCACCATAACAGAATTTCCGAGTCATAATTCCTACTGCTCCTTAACACCTTCTAGCCTCGAGTGACCTGTAATGAATTAACAAATATCCAGTGGGGAAGAAAAGTTACATCTGCAATGAGATTGTTCTGTATGAGATTCACATGTTACACCGAGACGGAAAACATTAGCATTCATTGTTCTCCTTTCTTGCAAAGAATGTATGGAATTAATTTGCGGTTCATATTTTGGTATTAAAAAAAAAAGCGTCCTATTTCTGCATTAGCATTCTGAGTGGTTGATACTATTCCAGTGCAAAGGAAGAAAAAAAAAAACATGCCCAATTAAACGTAACATTTTCCTAATACTGTTGAAAATTGTTCTTGTAACATTCGAGTTCTTTTAATCAATTAATTGCTTTTCCTCTGCAATAATTGCTGACAGCTGATGGGGAGGAAGAGGAGAAATTGGTCTATAAATAAAATAATTTCTTGTTTGGCTATCATAGCTTTCATGTTTCACATTATTTTCACTGAGTGACTTCATCTTTAACAAGGTTTTTCTTTTTTTATACAACTAAAACAAGGGCCCTCATTCCGAGTTGATCGCTCGCAAGGCGATTTTAGCAGAGTTACACACGCTAAGCCGCCGCCTACTGGGAGTGAATCTTAGCTTCTTAAAATTGCGACCGATGTATTCGCAATATTGCGATTACAAACTACTTAGCAGTTTCAGAGTAGCTTCAGACTTACTCGGCATCTGCGATCAGTTCAGTGCTTGTCGTTCCTGGTTTGACGTCATAAACACACCCAGCGTTCGCCCAGACACTCCTCCGTTTCTCCGGCCACTCCTGCGTTTTTTCCGGAAACGGTAGCGTTTTTAACCACACGCCCCTGAAACGCCGTGTTTCCGCCCAGTAACACCCATTTCCTGTCAATCACATTACGATCGCCGGAGCGAAGAAAAAGCCGTGAGTAAAAATACTATCTTCATTGTTAAATTACTTGGCGCAGTCGCAGTGCGAATATTGCGCATGCGTACTAAGCGGAATTTCACTGCGATGCGATGAAATATACCGAGCGAACGACTCGGAATGAGGGCCAAGGTTTTTACACAAATGTACTCATAGCATTCACCAAACTAAAAAGGCTAGTATACTTAACATAATATATTTAAATAAATGTCTATGAACGCCAGTGAAGCATTTTGTTCACTCAGAGAATTATCAGAAGACGGAGGTAGCTGAGGAGGGTGGCTTTCTGTCATGCCGATATGTAATACAGGGGACGATATATCAAGCCTTGGAGAGAGATCAAGTACTAACCAATCAACTAACTGTCATTTTGCAGGCTTTACTTGAAGAATGGGGGGCTTGGACTGTAAACATCAATTTTAAACATAATGAGAGGTGCTACCATGTTGAGACTTGTAATAGGAGAAAAAAAAAGAGAAAATGTAAGTTTCACACTCTACACATCTAATCAAAATAATTATAATAGCAGTATAACTTAGAGTAAAATTGAGGTGCTTAGCATAACTTCGGCCAAAAATATGTGCCCACCAACCGCGACCAGGTGACCTCATCTGGTGATTCCCTAGCATTCCTAAAGTTAAAGTCCAGAGCACGGAACTCCCCAGGCCAGCACAAGCTAACCAACCCACCCAATGTGTAACATTAGCGAGAGGAGTGTTTAAAGGTGTTACGTTAGTAAGAAGCAGCAACTATGTGTTTACAGTACTACATAGGTGAGAGGTAATTTAAAAAAATATATATTACTTTAGTGCAAAACAATATAGTTGCTAAAAAGTTCTAGATTAAGTGTTATAATATGATACCCCGAAGCAGCCTAGCCCTGCCAACCGAGTGAGCCCCACACCCCAAACTCATCCCTAAAATGGCCAAATGATATAAGGTTGGCTTGTGCTGGCATGTGGGGTGGGGGTGGGGGCACTTGAATCTTCGGAATTTTATTGACCCACCAGATTAGTTCACTTGATTGCGGTTGGTGGGTTCATATTTTTGGTCCACATTATGCTAAGCGCCTCAGTTTTACTCTGTTATATTGCAGTGTTTTTATCATTATTCTGATTAGCAGTGTTTAGTACTTAGTGTGCACCTGCATTTTCTTTTCTTTTCTTTTTCATATTTGTACTTGAAAAATGACATATGAAATTGGTTGGTTACTACATCTCTCTCCACTTTATCACTCTCCAATGATTGATACATCTCCCCCATAGTATTTTTATTTTTATTAACTTCACTCCTTTTATTAGTTATAGGTTTGAGTTTTACAAGTAGCGTTTTCATACTTCACTGTAATTTAGGCTCTATTGCCCCATCTAACCTTGGGTAAATGTTCTTATCCTGGATATAAAGGGTACCGTGAAACAGAAGAACAGAATTATCTTATAGCAGGGGAGCTTGTTAACACAGATGAGTAATGTAGGTACTTTGCAGAAGTTTATCAGAGTCCCACTGTTAAAGAGCTTGGTGACCCCCAAGCACACCCAAACTAGCATTATTTAGTCCAGGTGTTGATCCTGGAAGAAATTTATAAAGTGGAGGTTAGAGGGACATTTAACATAAAGAATGGGTGGTGTTCTAGCCGGCATTATGCTCTACTTTCACAATTTATTCTGGAGCTGAGGACATAATGACCTAAACATAAAGTTTGTGAACAAAAATCTATAGGAGTCTGATTCTCAGTCGCATGTTAATGCAAACACAACTCCGTACGGCTGCAATTAACACTTTGCAAATGGCTTATAAATGTGCCCAATGAGTCTATAAACGTTTTCATTGTTGTCACCCAGCTGCCATCCAGAAACCGCCATGTAACGGCTGCAGAGAGGCCGTGGACCGATATATCACTCTGAGTAGTTTGTACCGTCACAAAGATGCACAGTGTAGAAGAAATCGCTATATGTGGCCGCAAAGTTACATATTTTCTGTTTACCATCATTCTTATTTTCTCTGACGTCCTAAGTGGATGCTGGGGACTCCGTCAGGACCATGGGGAATAGCGGCTCCGCAGGAGACAGGGCACAAAAGTAAAAGCTTTAGGATCAGGTGGTGTGCACTGGCTCCTCCCCCTATGACCCTCCTCCAAGCCTCAGTTAGGTTTTTGTGCCCGGCCGAGAAGGGTGCAATCTAGGTGGCTCTCCTAAAGAGCTGCTTAGAGTAAAAGTTTTGTTAGGTTTTTTATTTTCAGTGAGTCCTGCTGGCAACAGGCTCACTGCAACGAGGGACTTAGGGGAGAAGAAGTGAACTCACCTGCGTGCAGGATGGATTGGCTTCTTAGGCTACTGGACACTAGCTCCAGAGGGACGATCACAGGTACAGCCTGGATGGGTCACCGGAGCCGCGCCGCCGACCCCCTTGCAGATGCTGAAGAGAGAAGAGGTCCAGAAATCGGCGGCTGAAGACTTCCCAGTCTTCTTAAGGTAGCGCACAGCACGGCAGCTGTGCGCCATTGCTCTCAGCACACTTCACACCAACGGTCACTGAGGGTGCAGGGCGCTGGGGGGGGGCGCCCTGGGCAGCAATGAAAGTACCTATGCTGGCTAAAAATACATCACATATAGCCTCTGGGGCTATATGGATGTATTTAACCCCTGCCAGGTTGTCAGAAAAACGGGAGAAGAAGCCCGCCGAAAAGGGGGCGGGGCCTATTCTCCTCAGCACACAGCGCCATTTTCCTACACAGCTCCGCTGCTAGGAAGGCTCCCAGGCTCTCCCCTGCACTGCACTACAGAAACAGGGTTAAAACAGAGAGGGGGGGCACTTATTTGGCGATATTATTATATATTAAGATGCTATAAGGGAAAACACTTATATAAGGTTGTCCCTGTATAATTATAGCGTTTTGGTGTGTGCTGGCAAACTCTCCCTCTGTCTCCCCAAAGGGCTAGTGGGGTCCTGTCCTCTATCAGAGCATTCCCTGTGTGTGTGCTGTGTGTCGGTACGTGTGTGTCGACATGTATGAGGACGATGTTGGTGAGGAGGCGGAGCAATTGCCTGTAATGGTGATGTCACTCTCTAGGGAGTCGACACCGGAATGGATGGCTTATTTAGGGAATTACGTGATAATGTCAACACGCTGCAAGGTCGGTTGACGACATGAGACGGCCGGCAAACCAATTAGTACCTGTCCAGGCGTCTCAAACACCGTCAGGGGCTTTAAAACGCCCATTTACCTCAGTCGGTCGACACAGACACAGACACGGACACTGACTCCAGTGTCGACGGTGAAGAAACAAACGTATTTTCCATTAGGGCCACACGTTACATGTTAAGGGCAATGAAGGAGGTGTTACATATTTCTGATACTACAAGTACCACAAAAAAGGGTATTATGTGGGGTGTGAAAAAACTACCTGTAGTTTTTCCTGAATCAGATAAATTAAATGAAGTGTGTGATGATGCGTGGGTTTCCCCCGATAGAAAATTATTGGCGTTATACCCTTTCCCGCCAGAAGTTAGGGCGCGTTGGGAAACACTCCTTAGGGTGGATAAGGCGCTCACACGCTTATCAAAACAAGTGGCGTTACTGTCTCCAGATACGGCCGCCCTCAAGGAGCCAGCTGATAGGAGGCTGGAAAATATCCTAAAAAGTATATACACACATACTGGTGTTATACTGCGACCAGCGATCGCCTCAGCCTGGATGTGCAGCGCTGGGGTGGCTTGGTCGGATTCCCTGACTGAAAATATTGATACCCTTGACAGAGACAGTATTTTATTGACTATAGAGCATTTAAAGGATGCATTTCTATATATGCGAGATGCACAGAGGGATATTTGCACTCTGGCATCAAGAGTAAGTGCGATGTCCATATCTGCCAGAAGATGTTTATGGACACGACAGTGGTCAGGTGATGCAGATTCCAAACGGCACATGGAAGTATTGCCGTATAAAGGGGAGGAGTTATTTGGGGTCGGTGCATCGGACCTGGTGGCCACGGCAACAGCTGGAAAATCCACCTTTTTTACCCCAAGTCACATCTCAGCAGAAAAAGACACCGTCTTTTCAGCCTCAGTCCTTTCGTCCCCATAAGGGCAAGCGGGCAAAAGGCCAGTCATATCTGCCCAGGGGTAGAGGAAAGGGAAGAAGACTGCAGCAGGCAGCCCCTTCCCAGGAACAGAAGCCCTCCACCGCTTCTGCCAAGTCCTCAGCATGACGCTGGGGCCGTACAAGCGGACTCAGGTGCGGTGGGGGGTCGTCTCAAGAGTTTCAGCGCGCAGTGGGCTCACTCGCAAGTGGACCCCTGGATCCTACAAGTAGTATCCCAGGGGTACAGATTGGAAATTCGAGACGTCTCCCCCTCGCAGGTTCCTGAAGTCTGCTTTACCAACGTCTCCCTCCGACAGAGAGGCAGTATTGGAAACAATTCACAAGCTGTATTCCCAGCAGGTGATAATCAAAGTACCCCTCCTACAACAAGGAAAGGGGTATTATTCCACACTATATTGTGGTACTGAAGCCAGACGGCTCGGTGAGACCTATTCTAAATCTGAAATCTTTGAACACATACATACAAAGGTTCAAATCAAGATGGAGTCACTCAGAGCAGTGATAGCGAACCAGGAAGAAGGGGACTATATGGTGTCCCTGGACATCAAGGATGCTTACCTCCATGTCCCAATTTGCCCTTCTCACCAAGGGTACCTCAGGTTCGTGGTACAGAACTGTCACTATCAGTTTCAGACGCTGCCGTTTGGATTGTCCACGGCACCCCGGGTCTTTACCAAGGTAATGGCCGAAATGATGATTCTTCTTCAAAGAAAAGGCGTCTTAATTATCCCTTACTTGGACGATCTCCTGATAAGGGCAAGGTCCAGAGAACAGTTGGAGGTCGCAGTAGCACTATCTCAAGTAGTTCTACGACAGCACGGGTGGATTCTAAATATTCCAAAATCGCAGCTGTTTCCGACGACACGTCTGCTGTTCCTAGGGATGATTCTGGACACAGTCCAGAAAAAGGTGTTTCTCCCGGAGGAGAAAGCCAGGGAGTTATCCGAGCTAGTCAGAAACCTCCTAAAACCAGGCCAAGTGTCAGTGCATCAATGCACAAGAGTCCTGGGAAAAATGGTGGCTTCTTACGAAGCGATTCCATTCGGCAGATTTCACGCAAGAATTTTTCAGTGGGATCTGCTGGACGAATGGTCCGGATCGCATCTTCAGATGCATCAGCGGATAATCCTGTCTCCAAGGACAAGGGTGTCTCTCCTGTGGTGGCTGCAGAGTGCTCATCTACTAGAGGGCAGCACATTCGGCATTCAGGACTGGGTTCTGGTGACCACGGATGCCAGCCTGAGAGGCTGGGGAGCAGTCACACAGGGAAGAAATTTCCAAGGAGTGTGGTCAAGTCTGGAGACTTCTCTCCACATAAATATACTGGAGCTAAGGGCAATTTACAATGCTCTGAGCCTAGGAAGACCTCTGCTTCAAAGTCAACCGGTGCTGATCCAGTCGGACAACATCACGGCAGTCGCCCACGTAAACAGACAGGGCGGCACAAGAAGCAGGAGTGCAATGGCAGCAAGGATTCTTCGCTGGGCGAAAAATCATGTGATAACACTGTCAGCGGTGTTCATTCCGGGAGTGGACAACTGGGAAGCAGACTTCCTCAGCAGGAACGACCTCCACCCGGGAGAGTGGGGACTTCATCTGGAAGTCTTCCACATGATTGTGAACCGTTGGGAAAGACCAAAGGTGGACATGATGGCGTCCCGTCTGAACAAAAAACTGGACAGGTATTGCGCCAGGTCAAGAGACCCTCAGGCAATAGCTGGGACGCTCTGGTAACACCGTGGGCGTACCAGTCGGTGTATGTGTTCCCTCCTCTGCCTCTCATACCCAAGGTACTGAGAATTATAAGACGGAGAGGAGTAAGAACTATACTCGTGGCACCGGATTGGCCAAGAAGGACTTGGTACCCGGAACTTCAAGAGATATTAAGAAGGGACTTGCTTCAGCAAGGATCATGTCTGTTCCAAGACTTACCGCGGCTGCGTTTGACGGCATGGCGGTTGAACGCCGGATCCTAAGGGAAAAAGGCATTCCGGAAGAGGTCATCCCTACCCTTGTCAGAGGCAGGAAGGAGGTGACCGCCCAACATTATCACCGCTTTTGGCGAAAATATGTTGCATGGTGTGAGGCCAGGAAGGCCCCCACGGAGGAATTTCAACTCGGTCGATTCCTGCATTTCCTACAAACAGGAGTGTCTATGGGCCTCAAATTGGGGTCCATTAAGGTTCAAATTTCGGCCCTGTCGATTTTCTTCCAGAAAGAATTGGCTTCAGTTCCTGAAGTCCAGAAGTTTTTCAAGGGAGTACTGCATATACAACCCCCTTTTGTGCCTCCAGTGGCACTGTGGGATCTCAACGTAGTTCTGGGATTCCTCAAATCACATTGGTTTAAACCGCTCAAATCTGTGGATTTGAAATATCTCACATGGAAAGTGACCATGCTGTTGGCCCTGGCCTCGGCCAGGCGAGTGTCAGAATTGGCGGCTTTGTCTCACAAAAGCCCATATCTGATTGTCCATTCGGACAGGGCAGAGCTGCGGACTCGTCCCCAGTTTCTCCCTAAGGTGGTGTCAGCGTTTCACCTGAACCAGCTTATTGTGGTACCTGCGGCTACTAGGGACTTGGAGGACTCCAAGTTGCTAGATGTTGTCAGGGCCCTGAAAATATAGGTTTCCAGGACGGCTGGAGTCAGGAAAACTGACTTGCTGTTATCCTGTATGCACCCAACAAACTGGGTGCTCTTGCTTCTAAGCAGACGATTGCTAGTTGGATGTGTAGTACAATTCAGCTTGCACATTCTGTGGCAGGCCTGCCACAGCCAAAATATGTAAATGCCCATTCCACAAGGAAGGTGGGCTCATCTTGGGCGGCTGCCCGAGGGGTCTCGGCTTTACAACTTTGCCGAGCTGCTACTTGGTCAGGGGCAAACACGTTTGAAAAATTCTACAAATTTGATACCCTGGCTGAGGAGGACCTGGAGTCCTCTCATTCGGTGCTGCAGAGTCATCCGCACTCTCCCGCCCGTTTGGGAGCTTTGGTATAATCCCCATGGTCCTGACGGAGTCCCCAGCATCCACTTAGGACGTCAGAGAAAATAAGAATTTACTTACCGATAATTCTATTTCTCGTAGTCCGTAGTGGATGCTGGGCGCCCATCCCAAGTGCGGATTGTCTGCAATACTTGTACATAGTTATTGTTACAAAAATCGGGTTATTATTGTTGTGAGCCATCTTTTCAGAGGCACCGCTGTTATCATGCTGTTAACTGGGTTCAGATCACAGGTTGTACAGTGTGATTGGTGTGGCTGGTATGAGTCTTACCCGGGATTCAAAATCCTTCCTTATTGTGTACGCTCGTCCGGGCACAGTATCCTAACTGAGGCTTGGAGGAGGGTCATAGGGGGAGGAGCCAGTGCACACCACCTGATCCTAAAGCTTTTACTTTTGTGCCCTGTCTCCTGCGGAGCCGCTATTCCCCATGGTCCTGACGGAGTCCCCAGCATCCACTACGGACTACGAGAAATAGAATTATCGGTAAGTAAATTCTTATTATTTTACCTTATTGTCAGCTTTGTCGCAAGTTGCTATTTATTTGGATAAAGAGGAAGCTCTGTACTTAGCTATATGTGTACACTACTATATTACTCAGCGAAATGACCGATTCATAAGGCAAACTGTTTCCCAGAATGCAACTCTTCTGTTTCCATGATCCTGAGTGACTTGGGACTCGGTAACTGGGAACACCTGTGCTTCTGCACTGGGACGGCTCCCCTAGTCCTTCTCTTCCATTACTATTCCTGCATATCTGCTGTTAGTGTCATGACAGATCTAGACGTAAATATCTATAAGAAGAGCTCGGTGACTGACTAATGTGCAACCTTTTATCAGCTAGTCATTCCGCACTGTACACAATCGGCAGGACTGTAGCAGGAGGTGAGGAACTGCACGCCACACAAGTGGTGTTTTAAGATACCCGGCCATTTTTCACTCCATGTATAGATGTAGCGTTGAGAGAAGAGGTGAAAGAAAATGGTAGGCTGTGTGTTGACTGGAGCGACTCCTGCCCCTCTCTACATTATGCTTGGTATATTTAACATCAGCCTCCTATGCAGTGGTGAAGCTAATGTCTTGCAGCTGTCTCGTTGCACCTGTTTCCTGTCCAATAATACACTGCAGCCAACAGTGAATGTTAATTTGTCTTCATCAATGCAGTATTGTAATGACAGATTGCCTTCTCTGTAATGCAAGCACTGGACAGCATGAAGGTGTGTGTTGTGGTGTTTTCCAGCTTACGGAGATGCAGGCCGAGAGCAGCTATTACAGCCCGCAGAAAGTGAAATCCAGAGAAGTTCTAAGATGGGAGCAAGAAGGGACCACTATTGAGGTAATTCTGCCCTGCCCACATTTATACAGCTAAGTATGCAGTCATATGAAAATAACAATAACCTTAGCTTTAAAAACAAAATATACATACGTTATTGAAAATAATGCCTTTTGTCCGCTCCATGCTCACCTTGTTTTTCATGGTTTTAGGTACTTGCTGCCGCAGTGGTTTCCAAACACTGGTTTTGCCTTTTACAGTGACCATAAGTCTTTATATTTGGCCCTGGGTCACCAACCCGTGGAACCCAAATGTGCACCCAGTTTGGGAACCACTGTCCCCAGTTTTCCCGCCATAGTAACAGAGTTGTAGCTATAACTCCAAAATTACCTTCTGGGTCTAGTAACATTGATCTGTCCATGGGATATGCATTGGAATAGCGCAAGGGCCTAATTCAGATCTGATGGCAGCAGCAAATTTGTTAGCTAATGGGCAAAACCATGTGCACTACTGCGGGAGGGGGGGGGGGGGGAGGCAGATATAACATGTGCAGAGAGAGTTAGATTTGGGTGGGTTATATTTCTGTGCAGGGTAAATACTGGCTGCTTTATTTTTACACTGCAAATTAGATTTCAGTTTGAACGCACCCCACCCAAATCTAACTCTCTCTGCACATGTTATATCTGCCCCACCTGCAGTGCACATGGTTTTGCCCATTAGCTAACAAATTTTCTGCTGCGATCAGATCTGAATTAGGCCCCTTGTGCTGAGTCAGCGTATGTGTCTGTATGTTACGAATGATCTGGCCAAAGTAAGCTAGCGCTCTAATTCCCAGCAATAATAGCTTAAGTTAAGTGAAGCCGATAGAGAAGCTGTACAAATAGCCTATAGTTTCTATGCATGTTATAAAGCAATACATGCTAGTTTTTAGAGAGTAATAACAATGGTGTAACCGTATACATATGTATATATGTATCTCCACTTAAAAGTTATTATGGCTTATTATATAAATATATCGCTATGCTGCATACTAGAGACTTATTGGAGTACTGTCTGCTACTTTTGCATTAACTCACTTGTTAAAATCTCTGTTGCTGCTATTTGACAAACATTAATGACATTCTTTAGGAACTTTTTTTTAAATGCTCTATTCAGTTACAACCTGATGGCGTCATTTTTGTGAATTGATAGTCGGGCCAAACTGATCACTGTGCTAGATTGTGCACTGCTGACTGCTTCCCATCGGGAAGCAGAGACTGGGAGTGGGTATGCAATGCAGTGGATCCTGGGGTGTGCATTTTATCTAAGGCACCTTAGTGTCCATTGCCCCCTAAGCGGGAGGATTTTCACTTTCCACATCCATGTTTGAAGTGAACAGGGGGTTGTGATGCTTAAAAAGGGCATGTAAGGAAAACTGATGGGCTGCCAGGGTCCTATGTGGATGTCTGATGCCATGGTGGGCATGTGGGTTTGTCTGTTTTAATAGCATTGCCTGTATATCACTTTATCCATTTGCTTGATAAGGGCTGCAACAAGTTGATGCCCTGGGTCCCCTCCTAACCTTAATCTGGCCCTATTGCTGCTCCTGTGCAGAGGTCCAGACTACTCATTCCCCTACCAATCTCTACAACCACTGAGGTTTCTTTTCTTCACTGAAGCCTACCGCCCTCCTCTCTCTCTCTTCCCAGTCTTCTCTCCCCTCTCTCTCTCTACTTGTGTTGCCTTTTTTCCCCTGGAATGTAAGCTCTTCGGAACTGTGTCCTGTTCCCATTTTAAAGGACTGTCCAGCAATCATGACTTTTGTGTGAGGCATAGAAAATGGTATTCTTTTCTAAACATTTACTGGAGTTCAGGCCATGCCACCAGCATTCTGCACCCTGACACGTTGTCGAGATCTCCGCTGTTGGGAGATATGCTCTGTGATGATGCTACTTTGTCTGTTGTACTTTTTCTTTCTTTGTACACTGTTACCCGTGTACTGTGCCAGGGAACCTTTGCGACACCATCTAAATGAAGATTATTCTCATAATCTAAACAGTTATTGATTAATAGAGAAACATTAATTGCTCTAAGCGCAAGTTTGCTATTACATAAATTGAATCTATGATGAGTATTTTATCGCTGCTGACTGAAAGTGAACAAATGAGATCTTGTTGAAAACAGACAAAAATGCCTGCGCTTGTATTCTCCTAAATAAACACATTTTATAAAGTTCTAGAGATGCTGGAATTAACATTTATTCAATATAACAAAAATACACATTATAATCTTTATATTAAATGTATGTAATAATGCTCGCCTCTACTTACATGCTATGTATGTAATGTTAACATTAAAAGTGCAAATAATTGGTATATTCACTGCTAAAACATCTTTATATTAATCAGTATAATAACCTTGTTACTGTCTCTCTTGGCGCTCTGTGCAAGCACCCTACACTTGTATAGCCGCCCGGAGTGTCCTGACCCAGTGCTGTACTTCCTGCACTGGTGCTCCCACCCACTCAGCGTGACATCATGACGTCACGTCTTCAGGTGGCAGGTTCGGCACATGGCACAATGCCGCCCTGCTCGGAAACTGGTGGAAGATATTGGATTGACGTTAAAATGATTAAGCTTTCCGTTAGGATTCAAGAAAAAAATATTTTCTTTTTCACGCAGGTTCTTATGAAGGGAGAACCATTTTTTGATTGCCAGGTTGGCTTTGTTGGTAGTCAAGCCATGTGTCTAAAAGGAATTATGGGGATAAAAGACTTTGAAGAGAACGCAAACCGAACCGATTCTGTAAGTACTAACACTATACAGCCATAGTTATTTATTGTATGAAATACGAAGCTACATTGTAAGCCAGTTGTTCTCAGCTCTAGTCTTCATATATCACCAATAGGTCATGGTTTGTGGATTTCTAAAAGTGCACAGAGTTCATCTACTTTGCTGGGTCAATAAGTATCCCGCCTATTTCCACAGACAGAAACCTAGAAAACATGACCTGCTTGGGGATGGTTGAGGACTGGAATTGAGAATCACTTCTGTAAAATGATGAGTTGTGATTAAAATTTGGCAAAATAAAAATATTATTTTTTTCAGGCTCAGTGATTTTGATATTTTTTTTAAATTTAAATCTCCATGAGATGTTATTCACTTAAGAGCTGTTTGCACTCGTCCTAGGCTCTTATTCAAAAACATTTTACACCTCTGTGTTTCACAATGCTTTCATGTGCCTTGCGAACAGTGTAATTAGCACATGTAATACAGACACTGATACATATAAGCTGTGAATGAGGCTAAATGTAGCAGTATTTAAGGCAAAAACACTGAAAGTTTATTTTATTTAATGCGGTTGTTGTGAAGTTGACAAGATTTGTCTATGATGTGATGATTGTGATGATTACATTTTTGCACAGTGCACCTCTGGCGATTTTCCTGCTGCAGCCCCTACGTACTTCTGGTTTGTGGAGGGGTCCTAAGAGAGCAGATGTTTGGCATGCATGTTGAAATACGCTGGGCAGAGCACCTGGCAAAACCAAGCTCTTTATAAATGACCTGCACAGTGTGTAGGCGACATGTATGTTGCTTCAGTCTCCAAGGTTCCAACGTCAAATCCTATCATGCTGGGACTTTGAAAGGAGTTTGAGCTGTAGGCCTGGAGCTGTATGATGGTTCAGAAAGGGGCGGAGCCTACAGAGGAAATGTTACCATCTGTTCTTGGGTTGGGCCTTCTGCTTGATTTCATCAGTGCCCCCAACAGCCAAGAACTATTAATGGGATGAGTGCTTAAAAAAAATCAAAAAAAAAATCATAGGTTTGTTTCCTTTTTTTTTTTTTTTCCCCCATAGCAGGAATTTTCTATAAAAATGTGCCACCTAAAAATGCTTATAAATATATATCAAGACAAGAACAAGCAAGATGCAAGAAAATTCACTTTCAACAATAATAAAAATAAGCAGCAACAAGCCCGATACAGTGATGTAAAGTGTTAAATAGTATAACAAATGGAAGGTGGAGAGATGGGTAGCAGTGGAGAGCAGTGATGATGGGGGTGGGGGAGCGAGTTGTGCGACATGGTGGGGGAGATCACGAGCCAGTGTATAGCTGAAAATGGACGGACAGAGGGTTATAATAAATTAGGGGATGCCTGGTAATGGTGTGGCGTAGTGTAGTGCAATCTCAATTGTATTTCACAATTGTGTTATTGAGAAGCTCAGTGATAAATTACATATGGGACACAAACCAAATCTGATTCAACACCACTTGTTAAGTAGGGGGGTAGGGGGCAGAGTTTTTCCATTTATGAGTGATCTGGTATCTTAATGCACATGTACGTGGAGTATTGATTTGGCAGTATGTTTAGGGAGGTATGTGTGTGTGTGGTGGTGGGAGCAGATTTAGTAAGAAATGTTTTGGATCAAGGGATATGGAGGGGTTCGATGGTGACTTTTATTAAGGACTTTACAATATGGGGCAACATATGAATGAAGGTGACTAGTTGGCCACACTGTTTGAGAGCAGATGCAGTAAGGAATGTTGTGTAGATGGTCTGGGATGTAGACCATCTGGTTAGAACCTTATAGGAGTTATCTTTTATGGCAACACTGATAGAGGATTTTTAGGGTTTTAGTGCATATCGTAGCCAAAATTTCCAAACCCAATTCATGACTAAGTTCCAGTTCCCATGCTTGTTCTTGAGTGGGTAGAGTAAATGAATCTGGGGTCAGAATATTGAGGTATCGCTGGGAAATAGAGCCCAATCCAATGGATTGTACATACAGGAACGTTCCATGGGGGCGGGGAGTCTGGTTTGGGTTTTCGGAAAGAGAGAGCAAAGAAAATGGCGGGATTGAAAAAATTGGTATATTTTAGTGGAGGGGAAACAGTGGGTGGACTCCACAAGGGGATGAATAGGTTGAAAGATGTGAGGAGTTGTGTGTCTCAATGGGAAAGGGTCAGGATGACCATGGGAATAAACCTTGCAAAACAGGACCTGTGTTTGGTAAGAATTGAAGGGGTCAATGAGAGTGGGGCCGCATCTACTAATTCATTCTCAAAATCAATCTAACTCTTGGTAGACAGAAGGGAATGCTAGGCCAACATTTGGCTTAGACATGGGGCATCATAATAGCTATGAAAATTGGTGAACGGTTTTTAAATTGAGTCTAATGCAGGGGGTTTTGTGACTCCAAGTGAATTGGGAGCAGGAGGCTTGAAGGGAGTGGAGGATGTGGACGGACATGACACGTCTTGGTAGGAAATTTATTTTTATTTCGTTGACTCTACCCACTCAGGAAAAATGTTTCTGTTTTTTTAAATGGATGCACACCTGTGGTACATGTATATCCAGACAAATGCCTTAGTTAATCCCTATATATGTAAGTCATGGGTGTTACATAAGTCTTTGGTGTGATATATTTTGGCGACATTCATAATGTCACCATGACAATATCGACCTGGTTATAATGTCAACATGCTCGCAGTGTCGATATTCATCATGTCAACATTGATGAGATGTTGAGATGATTATAATGTTCAGATAAGTCACCGCTGGTGATCTAGCAGTGACTAACCTGGTTTGGCAAGTGTGGCAGCTTCAGCGATGTCTTCCATGTCCCAAAGTCCGCTGATGAGGATGTCCGGTGAATCCAGAGGTGGTAGATATGCCTAACCCAGAACTGGAATACTGTGTCCAGTTCTGGAGACCCTATCTCCAGAAGGATATAAATACATTAGAGAGTGTACAAAGAAGGGCAACTAAAATGGTGCATGGCCTACATCACAAAACTTACCCGGAAAGGCTAAAAGATCTTAACATGTATAGTTTGGAGGAGAGAAGGGAAAGGGGAGACATGATAGAAACTTTCAAATATATAAAGGGTCTTAACAAAGTTCAGGAGGGAAACATTCTTCAAAGGAAAAGAAGTATTAGAACTCGAGGGCATACATTGAGACTGGAGGGGGGGAGGTTCAGGGGAAATTTAAGGAAAAATTACTTCACAGAAAGGGTAGTGGATAAGTGGAATAGCCTCCCATCAGAGGTGGTAGAGGCTAAGACTGTAGGGCAATTTAAACATGCTTGGGACAGGCATATGAATATCCTTACAAAGAATCAAGGTTAAAAAAGGGTTGAGATTGCCTAAAGGATAAAATAAAAAAGGGGCAGACTAGATGGGCCAAGTGGTTCTTATCTGCCGTCAAATTCTATGTTTCTATGTTTCTATGTAACCCCCTAATACATCCCTATTGCCTAGCCCTCTCCTGCAGTCTATACCCAACCCTCTGCTGCTGGTCTGGGCAGAATGTCATCGTTTCACATCAACATTTTGCCCACGATGATATGTTCAATGGGTATCCGGATGATAGATAGTCTTGTTAGACAGTCAATAGATAGACACCATATGTTAGACAGACATTAGGTCGACAGAGTCAAAAGGTCGACCTGAGAAAGGTCGACATAAAAAAGATAGACACCTTTTTTTTAAATATATTTATCATGTTTTTGGACTATTTCATACCTTCTCTTTCCATGTCGGCATAGAGTTGGTTATAAACCTTGTGGCGAGCATATGCCTTTCTACAATTGGGGGTCCCAGATGACAAAACTATCCACACAAACTACAAAAATGCAAAAAACATGGTGTCTACCTTTTTTTGTGTCGACCATTTTCATGTGGATCTTTTGACCCTGTCGACCTTTTGTACTGTCTACCTTTTTCATGTCGACCGTTTGACCCTGTCAACCTAATGTCTGTCTAACATATGGTGTCTATCTATTGATTGTCTAACTAGAAACTATCTATATCAACCCACTCCCGTTCAATGTCAACGTTTTGACTACATTCCATAAGTCCTCTTTCATTGATGATCATGGTACAATACTAAATTCAGTCCACAATATTCTATAATACAAATTCTTATATCATCATATGAGTGTTTTCTTTTCTCTGCAGGAGGCCTGTTTCTTTACCTGTGGGGAGAATTTAACCAACAAAGGAAACACTTATCTTACAAACTCATTGTTTGACTACAGAAGTCCAGAAAATAATGGAATTAGAGCAGAGTTCATCTTAGTCTCGTCTACCCATAAGGTCTGTATCTTCATGCAAGAAACCCATTATACCACAAAGTAAAAAACAATGTGTGAGCTGCAATAAGAGTTTTACATTTAAAATGTACCTGACCCATACCTATAGGGGAGCCCATTTGTCTGCTGAACGTATATGAATGAGAATACGGCCTATCCATTTACTATGAGCCTGTGACATCACCGTAACATTCTGTTGTGTGGCGCTTTATCCACCATATAGTCCAGTTATAGCCAGTAGATTGGCACAGACAACTGCTGGTCCCTGGGTAATGGCTGTGACCACAGTGACGAGTTCCCTGTCTGTTGGAAGGCTACTGCATAGTGCTCAGTGTGGAACTCTATACATTGCAGGCAGTGTCCCCATATTACCTCACAGAGTTATATATTTATTGTATTTGTAGAGCTCTGGTTACTGCATGACATGGAACATTTTCAGTTGAAAGCTATTCGTCACAGTATTCTCTCTTTTTTTTTTTTTTCCATTTTAAGGAGCAACGAGATCATAGAATGTTTACCAAACAAAAAATATTGTTATGTTTTTTTACATTTATTTTACAGGTCACCAGCTGGCTTGTGTTTTAGGTGACCACTATGCTCCTCTGTGACGTCTCAGATTCCCAAATATAATTTATTGCAATTTATTCTATCTATCTATCTATCTATCTATCTATCTATCTATCTATCTATCTATCTATCTATCTATCTATCTATCTATCTATCTCTACTTGGTTTGGCTGTGGCCTCGTACACACAGATTCAACGGATTTTAGTATGTGCTTTATGAAGTACATTATCTCGTGTACATTGTAGATCTGTTCACAATACTGTGTGCACGCCGCTAACTTGTGAGGAAAGAAATCCTGACCTCAAGAGAGTCCTAAGAAAACATTTCCGTCTGCTTTCCATGTTGTCACATTACCCAGTGCAAATGGGGGCATCCTACCTGGCAGAGGCTGTGTGTAATTTCATTGAAAATTGCTTTATCCATGGTCAGATCTCTGGGTTTCATTGTATTTGATGTCTCTAATCCTAAGTATCCGACCATTTTTTTCTTTTTTGTCTTCTTGACTCCATGGAAAAGAACTTTCTCATTTTAAGGCTTGGTAATTTCTCACTAATGCCCGCCAGCACTGGCCAAATTGAACATGACAGGGTTCTGATGTTCCCAGACACAAGTGGAATGCGGTGGGAACCCACTCAGTTGAAATGTGTGGTAAACCAAAATTATTCCATTCTGTTCTGTACTTCTTTCTTTCTGTAGTTTATTTTTTATTTACATAGAGTTTGAAGTAGTCAGATGTCTAAACTCTAAGGTAGATGTTTTTGTTTTCAGATAATTAATTGTTTTGTTTTCCCTTTTCAATTTCTATTACTTTTTGAGTCTGAGTAGTACTACTTTTGGAAAAAGGAAAAAACCTATATACCTAGATGGAAGTGTGGAGTAGCAAACACCAAAGCAAGTTACTTATTGCACTTTAGTCTGTCTGTAATTAGTACCTGCATGGATCTCAAATCTTTCCTGTCTGCAAATGCAGATTCCCTGAGAAGTCTTTCTCAGTGTGTCGTTGGCCGTCAGTTGACTACGCTATTGGGGTCCCATAGGTCCCAGCTGCTTTGCCTGATCTGTCTAATTTGGCCAGTGGTCAGTGTGGAGATTCAATGTACACGGCCAGCTCTTACCCTTCCATAAGAGTGACCACAACCCTGTTCTAGACAGTCTAATTGTTTTCCAGCACTTGCTGTGTTCCTGTGATGTCCCTGAAGGCCATATAACCATAAGTCACCAAGATTTAGTTGTAAGACTACATTTTGCACGTGTCCCTATAACTGGGAAGAATATTGCAAACAGCGTAACACTTGTAATTTCATGACATCGCCCTGTGTGTGTGTGCACGAGCCACCACAACAATAACGTGTTTCTGGATTATCAATCACATAATGAAGCAAATTTAACTCAAGAACTCCCCGGAGAGTTTAAAGCTCCCATTTACAGAAGTGTTCTCTTATTGCCCAACACAAGGCGCATTGTAATTATCGTACTTGAAATTAGGCCCAACAGTCTCCAATAAGATTTAAGAAAGGAAAAGGTGCGGTTCCAAAACGTTTTCAATGACCCATCACTTACAGATGTTTATACCTGTTTGATTTATTTTACAAATAACATTATTACAGTAAAATAACAGCTTGTTATGCTATGGGTAGTACTAGTTTGAATATACCTGATCAACCTTGTTTTCTCCTTGCAACAACAATATCTCAATAATTCCTAAACCTATCTCTTCTACCGCTAACACGTTTTGTGGAAAACACGTTAGTTGAAAGGGGTGCCTGAATGTACTACTACTTTCGTTGTCACCAGCATCTATGTAAACAGTGCGCAAGCGATTACGATGTTTGTAGTGATTGATTAAGGCACCAAAGCACTATCTGCATTTTCTTTGTGATACATAGAAGTGCTTGCCAAGGAATGTTGCATTATGTCTCCTTATGTTTGCCTTCACCATCGTTCCCCTGGCTCGGGCTGAGAGTACGGTGTCATGACACTGAGGAAGCATCAGACATCTCGGGGACACCTGGCATGTTTACTCTATCGAAATAACTAATTGGGTTCTGTCAACTAAGGTTTAGTTAAACACTGGGGTGGCTATTAGGAGGTCACCTGCTCTTTATGCCAATCAAGACTGAGGTGAGGACCTAATATCCCAAACGCTTTGTTAGTTGGGATGAGCATTAAAATGTTACCAGCAGCACAGAGTATCTCAGGCCCAGCCAACTCTTGCATGCCCATCTGTTTCCTCGAAGTCAACATGTCACCAATTCATGTATACATATTGACACGTATTACTCTGAGAAGGGATTAGTGGAAACTAGTGAATGTTCCTCGCGGTGTCAAACGTGTCCTCCTACTCATCAAGCTTCATACAGGTCCTGCTTCTTCCATTATAACAGATGTGCTCACACTCACCAGCCTGCTGGTTACTTACCGTCCACGGCCGTGTTGGTCGGCTCCTACCAGTGTCAGCTGACATCTAAGCTAATAGATTTACCCTTAATGCATTCCATATGCCATTCTAAGAATGACTAACGAAGCACCGGCGACCAATTAAAGGCATTTATTAACCAGCCGTTAATAGAGTGATGGGATAAATGTCCAGCAGACGTATGGGTATTTCTGGCCATAGAGGTCTCTTTACCTATCCTGACAAGGTAAGTCCTTAGGGATAACATCTGTTCTTTTGTACAGATAAGCTGTCCTGTGTGCTGACACTCTAACCCAAACATGCGGAGGTCTCTGATACTGTGTCTATCCTGTTGTAATCTGGGGATTCTCTTTTGCTGGAATTAGAGCCGTGTTTGCTTTGCTTTGTTGATAGGAGACATACACAGAGATAGCCGGAATGCAGAGGTTCGGGGCCCTCTACATGGATTACCTGTATACAATGGAGTCTGCTAGTGGCAAAGGTACAAGTCCCTTTCTCTTTTGTTTGTCCTCCCTTGAATAACAGAAACAAATACTTCCTTCAGTGCCACCTGGTCCTTGACAGTCTGTCCCCAGTCTTACCTGGGATGTTTGCCTTTCTGCAGAGACCTGATCTGTCTGTGTGCGTCCTCCCCTTAACCTATTTTAATTCACAGTTATTGCTTCCTATGGAGGTTTGTTAGAAATATATTATGGTACAGCCCAGTGTAGCACTGCAAGAACAGAGACATAATAAATGATAGCATTATCATTATATTTTACTCTTACAATTATTGTCTGCTTTTCTCTGACGTCCTAGTGGATGCTGGGGACTCCGAAAGGACCATGGGGAATAGCGGCTCCGCAGGAGACTGGGCGCAAAAGTAAAAGCTTTAGGACTACCTGGTGTGCACTGGCTCCTCCCCCTATGACCCTCCTCCAAGCCTCAGTTAGATTTTTGTGCCCGAACGAAAAGGGTGCATACTAAGGGGCTCTCCTGAGCTGCTTAGAGTAAAAGTTTAAAGTAGGTTTTTTATTTTCAGTGAGACCTGCTGGCAACAGGCTCACTGCACCGAGGGACTAAGGGGAGAAGAAGCGAACTCACCTGCGTGCAGAGTGGATTGGGCTTCTTAGGCTACTGGACATTAGCTCCAGAGGGACGATCACAGGCCCAGCCATGGATGGGTCCCAGAGCCGCGCCGCCGGCCCCCTTACAGAGCCAGAAGACTGAAGAGGTCCGGAAAATCGGCGGCAGAAGACGTCCTGTCTTCAATAAGGTAGCGCACAGCACCGCAGCTGTGCGCCATTGCTCTCAGCACACTTCACACTCCGGTCACTGAGGGTGCAGGGCGCTGGGGGGGGGCGCCCTGAGACGCAATAAAAACACCTTATATGGCAAAAAATACATCACATATAGCTCCTGGGCTATATGGATGCATTTAACCCCTGCCAATTTTTCCTTAAAAAAGCGGGAGAAAGGCCGCCGAGAAGGGGGCGGAGCCTATCTCCTCAGCACACTGGCGCCATTTTTTCCTCACAGCTCCGTTGGAGGGAAGCTCCCTGACTCTCCCCTGCAGTCCTGCACTACAGAAACAGGGTAAAACAAGAGAGGGGGGGCACTAATTTGGCAGATAAATCTATACAGCAGCTATATAAGGGAAAAACACTTATATAAGGTTATCCCTGTATATATATAGCGCTCTGGTGTGTGCTGGCAAACTCTCCCTCTGTCTCCCCAAAGGGCTAGTGGGGTCCTGTCCTCTATCAGAGCATTCCCTGTGTGTGTGCTGTGTGTCGGTACGTTGTGTCGACATGTATGAGGAGGAAAATGGTATGGAGGCGGAGCAATTGCCTGTATTAGTGATGTCACCCCCTAGGGAGTCGACACCTGACTGGATGGTTTTATGGAAGGAATTACGTGATAGTGTCAGCACTTTACAAAAGACTGTTGACGACATGAGACAGCCGGCAAATCAGTTAATACCTGTACAGGCGTCTCAAACACCGTCAGGGGCTCTAAAGCGCCCGTTACCTCAGATGGTCGACACAGACCCAGACACGGACACTGACTCCAGTGTCGACGGTGAGGAAACAAACGTATTTTCCAGTAGGGCCACACGTTACATGATCACGGCAATGAAGGAGGTTTTGAACATTTCTGATACTACAAGTACCACAAAAAAGGGTATTATGTGGGGTGTGAAAAAACTACCCATAGTTTTTCCTGAATCAGATGAATTAAATGAGGTGTGTGATGAAGCGTGGGTTTCCCCCGATAAAAAACTGCTAATTTCTAAAAAATTATTGGCATTATACCCTTTCCCGCCAGAGGTTAGGGCGCGTTGGGAAACACCCCCTAGGGTAGATAAGGCGCTCACACGCTTATCAAAACAAGTGGCGTTACCGTCTCCTGATACGGCCGCCCTCAAGTAACCAGCTGATAGGAAGCTGGAAAATATCCTAAAAAGTATATACACACATACTGGTATTATACTGCGACCAGCAATCGCCTCAGCCTGGATGTGCAGTGCTGGGGTGGCTTGGTCGGATTCCCTGACTGAAAATATTGATACCCTGGACAGGGACAATATATTATTGACTATAGAGCATTTAAAGGATGCATTTCTATATATGCGAGATGCACAGAGGGATATTTGCACTCTGGCATCAAGAGTAAGTGCGCTGTCCATTTCTGCCAGAAGAGGGTTATGGACGCGACAGTGGTCAGGTGATGCGGATTCCAAACGGCATATGGAAGTATTGCCGTATAAAGGGGAGGAGTTATTTGGGGTCGGTCTATCGGCAACGGCTGGGAAATCCACCTTTTTACCCCAGGTCACCTCTCAGCAGAAAAAGACACCGTCTTTTCAGGCTCAGTCCTTTCGTCCCCATAAGGGCAAGCGGGCAAAAGGCCACTCATATCTGCCCCGGGGCAGAGGAAGGGGAAAAAGACTGCAGCAGACAGCCTCTTCCCAGGAACAGAAGCCCTCCCCCGCTTCTGCCAAGTCCTCAGCATGACGCTGGGGCCTTACAAGCGGACTCAGACACGGTGGGGGCCCGCCTCAAGAATTTCAGCGCGCAGTGGGCTCACTCGCAAGTGGACCCCTGGATCCTGCAGGTAGTATCTCAGGGGTACAAATTGGAATTCGAGACGTCTCCCCCTCGCCGGTTCCTGAAGTCTGCTTTACCAACGTCTCCCCCCGACAGGGAGGCGGTATTGGAAGCCATTCACAAGCTGTATTCCCAGCAGGTGATAATCAAGGTACCCCTCCTACAACAGGGAAAGGGGTATTATTCCACGCTGTTTGTGGTACCGAAGCCGGACGGCTCGGTGAGACCTATTTTAAATCTGAAATCCTTGAACACTTACATACAAAGGTTCAAATTCAAGATGGAATCACTCAGAGCAGTGATAGCGAACCTGGAAGTAGGGGACTATATGGTGTCTCTGGACATCAAGGATGCTTACCTCCATGTCCCAATTTGCCCTTCTCACCAAGGGTACCTCAGGTTTGTGGTACAGAACTGTCACTATCAATTTCAGACGCTGCCGTTTGGATTGTCCACGGCACCCCGGGTCTTTACCAAGGTAATGGCCGAAATGATGATTCTTCTTCGAAGAAAAGGCGTCTTAATTATCCCTTACTTGGACGATCTCCTGATAAGGGCAAGGTCCAGAGAACAGTTAGAGGTCGGAGTAGCACTATCTCAAGTAGTACTACGACAGCACGGATGGATTCTAAATATTCCAAAATCGCAGCTGATTCCGACGACACGTCTGCTGTTCCTAGGGATGATTCTGGACACAGTACAGAAAAAGGTGTTTCTCCCGGAGGAGAAAGCCAGGAAGTTATCCGACCTAGTCAGGAACCTCCTAAAACCAGGCCAAGTGTCAGTGCATCAATGCACAAGGGTCCTGGGAAAAATGGTGGCTTCTTACGAAGCGATTCCATTCGGCAGATTCCACGCAAGAACTTTTCAGTGGGATCTGCTGGACAAATGGTCCGGATCGCATCTTCAAATGCATCAGCGGATAACCCTGTCTCCAAGGACAAGGGTGTCTCTCCTGTGGTGGTTACAGAGTGCTCATCTTCTAGAGGGCCGCAGATTCGGCATTCAGTACTGGGTCCTGGTGACCACGGATGCCAGCCTGAGAGGCTGGGGAGCAGTCACACAGGGAAGAAATTTCCAGGGCTTGTGGTCAAGCATGGAAACGTCACTCCACATAAATATCCTGGAACTAAGGGCCATTTACAATGCCCTAAGTCAGGCAAGGCCTCTGCTTCAGGGTCAGCCGGTGTTGATCCAGTCGGACAACATCACGGCAGTCGCCCACGTAAACAGACAGGGCGGCACAAGAAGCAGGAGGGCAATGACGGAAGTTGCAAGGATTCTTCGCTGGGCGGAAAATCATGTGATAGCACTGTCAGCAGTGTTCATTCCGGGAGTGGACAACTGGGAAGCAGACTTCCTCAGCAGACACGACCTCCACCCGGGGGAGTGGGGACTTCACCCAGAAGTCTTCCATATGATTGTGAACCGTTGGGAAAAACCAAAGGTGGACATGATGGCGTCCCGCCTCAACAAAAAACTGGACAGATATTGCGCCAGGTCAAGGGACCCTCAGGCAATAGCTGTGGACGCTCTGGTAACACCGTGGGTGTGCCAGTCAGTGTATGTGTTCCCTACTCTGCCTCTCATACCCAAGGTACTGAGAATCATAAGAAGGAGAGGAGTAAGGACTATACTCGTGGCTCCGGATTGGCCAAGAAGGACTTGGTACCCGGAACTTCAAGAGATGCTCACGGAAGACCCGTGGCCTCTACCTCTAAGAAAGGACCTGCTCCAGCAGGGACCATGTCTGTTCCAAGACTTACCGCGGCTGCGTTTGACGGCATGGCGGTTGAACGCCGGATCCTGAAGGAAAAAGGCATTCCGGATGAAGTCATCCCTACCCTGATCAAAGCCAGGAAGGATGTAACTGTGCAACATTATCACCGTATTTGGCGTAAATATGTTGCGTGGTGTGAGGCCAGGAAGGCCCCTACAGAGGAATTTCAACTGGGTCGTTTCCTGCATTTCCTGCAAACAGGACTGTCTATGGGCCTAAAATTAGGGTCCATTAAGGTTCAAATTTCGGCCCTGTCAATATTCTTCCAAAAAGAACTAGCTTTAGTTCCTGAAGTTCAGACGTTTGTCAAGGGGGTACTGCATATACAGCCTCCTTTTGTGCCTCCAGTGGCACCTTGGGATCTCAATGTAGTTTTGGGGTTCCTAAAATCACATTGGTTTGAACCACTCACCACTGTGGACTTAAAATATCTCACATGGAAAGTGGTAATGCTGTTAGCCCTGGCTTCAGCCAGGCGTGTCTCAGAATTGGCGGCTTTATCCTATAAAAGCCCTTACCTAATTTTTCATACGGACAGGGCAGAATTGAGGACTCGTCCTCAATTTCTCCCTAAGGTGGTTTCAGCATTTCACTTAAACCAGCCTATTGTGGTGCCTGCGGCTATTAGGGACTTGGAGGATTCCAAGTTGCTGGACGTAGTCAGGGCCCTGAAAATATATGTTTCCAGGACGGCTGGAGTCAGAAAATCTGACTCGCTGTTTATCCTGTATGCACCCAACAAGCTGGGTGCTCCTGCTTCTAAGCAGACTATTGCTCGTTGGATTTGTAGTACAATTCAGCTTGCACATTCTGTGGCAGGCCTGCCACAGCCAAAATCTGTAAAAGCCCATTCCACACGGAAAGTGGGCTCATCTTGGGCGGCTGCCCGAGGGGTCTCGGCTTTACAACTTTGCCGAGCAGCTACTTGGTCAGGGGCAAACACGTTTGCTAAATTCTACAAATTTGATACCCTGGCTGAGGAGGACCTGGAGTTCTCTCATTCGGTGCTGCAGAGTCATCCGCACTCTCCCACCCGTTTGGGAGCTTTGGTATAATCCCCATGGTCCTTTCGGAGTCCCCAGCATCCACTAGGACGTCAGAGAAAATAAGAATTTACTTACCGATAATTCTATTTCTCATAGTCCGTAGTGGATGCTGGGCGCCCATCCCAAGTGCGGATTGTCTGCAATACTTGTACATAGTTATTGTTACAAAAATCGGGTTATTATTGTTGTGAGCCATCCTTTTCAGAGGCTCCTCTGTTATCATGCTGTTAACTGGGTTCAGATCACAAGTTGTACGGTGTGATTGGTGTGGCTGGTTATGAGTCTTACCCGGGATTCAAAATCCTTCCTTATTGTGTACGCTCGTCCGGGCACAGTATCCTAACTTAGGCTTGGAGGAGGGTCATAGGGGGAGGAGCCAGTGCACACCAGGTAGTCCTAAAGCTTTTACTTTTGTGCCCAGTCTCCTGCGGAGCCGCTATTCCCCATGGTCCTTTCGGAGTCCCCAGCATCCACTACGGACTATGAGAAATAGAATTATCGGTAAGTAAATTCTTATTTTTACTGGTGAGAGAAGTAGGAAACTGCAGCACTTTCAATAATAAATAGGAAAATTATGGTTAAAGTGCAATGTTTTATGATTTAGGCGTATTACAATGCTGACCAAAGGTTAAATAATAATAGACCAAACCGGTACAGCTGCTGAGAGTTGCAACGGTAATTGTAGTGCTACCATATGCTGCATGATACACAGATCTGAATGAATGAATGAAGGGCGGGTGGATCAAACACGTTGGATGACCAAATAAAATATTCCGACCGGTTTCCTGCTGTGCTCAGAATTGTTGAGCGGCTCTGTGTGTGGCTGCCTTTAGGTGGTCATTTCGAGTTGTTCACTAGCGGCATTCGTTCGCGGAGCAGCGATGAGGCAAAAAACGGCACTTCTGCGTATACAGCGCAATGCGCACGCGCAACGTACCATAACAACGAACGATGTCGTTTCACACAGGGTCTTGCAAAGCTTTTCAGTCGCACTGGTGGCCACAGAGTGATTGACATGAAGTGGGCGTTTCTGGGTGTCAACTGACCGTTTTCAGGGAGTGTTCGATAAAACGCAGGCGTGCAAAGGAAAACGCAGGCGTGGCTGGGCGAACGCAGGGTGTGTTTGTGATATCAAAACAGGAACTGAACAGTCTGAAGTGATCGCAAGCACTGAGAAGGTCATTGGTACGGCCTCATCTAGAATACTGTATTCAGTTCTGGAGGCCATATCTTCAAAAGCATATTAATACATTAGAAACTGTACAAAGGAGGGCAACTAAAATGGTGCATGGCCTACATCACAAAACATACCCAGAAAGACTAAAGGCCCATACACACTTGACGATGCACACATCGTTAACGACCGTCGTTAACGACTTCCCTTGAACTTCCCTTGAACAGCTGAGCAAACGACATGAGCTTACATACTACCAACGACCAAAGACGAAAGACCAAAGACTATAGACCATTCATCGTTGAAGCATCCAAGCTGAACAGTTTATTAAAATAATGAGCTGGGAACAGGGCTGGTGAACAGTGGCTTGGTCGTTGGTCGACGTCGTTCATTTCAGCCCTCATCAACGACGTCGCTCATTATATCGTCAAGTGTGTATGCATCCGACGACCACCGATGCACGGCCCCGCGGGACGTTAACGACCCTCGCTTATCTGTGGAGCATGTATGCTCAATTTCCACTATGGTCGTTACCGACCAGAGAAGTCGTTGAATGTGTATGGTGTGAACGACCAAGCCACTGTTCACCAGCTCTGTTCCCAGCTCATTATTTTAATAAACTGTTCAGCTTGGATGCTTCAACGATGAATGGTCTATGGTCTTTGGTCTTTGGTCGTTGGTAGTGTGTATGCTCATGTCGTTTGCTCAGCTGTTCAAGGGAAGTTCAAGGGAAGTCGTTAACGACGGTCGTTAACGATGTGTGCATCGTCAAGTGTGTATGGGCCTTTAAGAAATCTCAATATGTATAGTTTGGAGCAGAGAAGGGAAAGGGGGGACATGATAGAAACTTTCAAATATATCAAGGGTTTTAACAAAGTCCAGGAGGGAAACATTCTCCAAATGAAGAAAAGCAATAGGACACGAGGACATGCACTGAGACTGGAGGGGGGGAGGTTCAGGGGAAATTTGCGGAAAAATTATTTCACAGAAAGGGTAGTGGACAAGTGGAATAGCCTCCCATCAGAGGTGGTAGAGGCTAAGACAGTAGAGCAATTTAAACATGCATGGGATAGACATAAGGATATCCTTACAAAGAAATAAGGATCAAATAAGGTTAGAGATAAAAATAATATAAAAAAAAAAAAAAGGGGGCAGACTAGATGGGCCAAGTGGTTCTTATCTGCCGACAAATTCTATAAGGTTTTGAGCTACTCTAAAACTGCATAAAAAAACTTTGTAGCCGCTCTGCGATCCTTTTTTCGTTCGTACTTCAGCTAAGCTAAAATACACTCCCAGTGGGAGGCGGTATAGCGTTTGCATGGCTGCTAAAAACTGCTAGCGAGCGAACAACTCGGATTGACCACCTTAGTCAGGAGAGATCGCTTTGACCCGTGTACAATAACAGTTGTAATGCAGAAGCAGTTAGCTTGAATTAATTCATATGTAGGACTGGGAGTAATCTAATTTGGAATTGCATTCTCCATGATGGTTGTACTCCACTTCTTACATTCTTTAAATCCCTTTTAATTTAATAATTATTAGAAACAATGACAATATAAAGCAGTGCAATGAGGGTGAAATTATTTTTTTTGTTTTTTATTCAATTAATAACAATGGATGTAGGAGACCACTAACACTACGACATGCACGTGGTGAAAGTGCCGTCTGTGTGATTACTGCAGGGCTTGCACTGGGAGGAAAGCCAGGAATGATTACAGTCGCATGCAGTGGTTCTTGGCGTAGCGTGCCATGATCAGTGTTTTTATGTTGCCAGGTTCTCTAAGTCACCAGGAATTCCCAGCTGTAAAGACGGATGAAACCGGCAGCTTACAAGAGATGTCCATTAAGCGACTGGTGATCGGCCCCATCGACCTCCGGCTGGACAGCAGCTCAGTGCATAGGATCCTAAAGATGGTGGCTTGTTCCTTCGATCATGAATACGAGGCATACAGCTGTTATAATCCAAGTAAGAGTGCGGCATTGCTCTGGGGTTTGATCCATGAAATAGGCTGATTGCTTTGATTACAGTATGTTGGGTATGTCTTCTTTATTGCTACATAAAACAAAGGCTTGCAGTATCTGAAGTGCTTACAGCTTGTTCATAGGATTGATGCAATAAGACTCCTTGGTCAGGGCCGTCTTAACAGCATTGTAGGCCCTGGGCAAAGCAATGCACTGGGATCCCTACACACCCATTCCCGGGAATACAGTTAAATAATAATAACTTTCCCCTTCTGCGGTCCTGCGAGGTCTCTCCACATGCTTCCATACAGTGAGTGGCTGTAAGCTGGGATGCTCCAGCCATCCATCAACCAGCTTGCTGACAGCCAATCACTGTCTAGCTGCAAGCTGGGATGCAGGTAGAAAATGTTGCCTGGCCACCCTATGTAATTCACAATCGGAGAGGATGGAGAGCTATCTCTACCTGCCTGCCAAGAAGCTACATAGGCACCGGCGGGAGGGGTGGGGGGCAAATGCCCCCAGCCCAGGCCTCCCCTGCTCAAAGGGCGCTAGAAACGTGGGGCTCTGAACAGTAAGCCCATATGTTAAGATGGCCCTGTCTTGGTGTTAAATTTACTAAGCCAGCTTCTTGCCTTATTTGAGCAGGAGATTTAAAATGGCAATACCATTTAATGCTGCTATGAATAGTATTGCCGTTTTAAGTTTCCTGCTTTAAACTTGCTGAGAAGCCCAACCGCTTAGTAAATCAACAGCTTTGGGAGCGCTATTTCACTGTACTGCTGACTTACCGCGCGGTTGTGAAAAAAAGTTGCATGCAAAGTACATAATGCATGCATATACTGTCTTCAGTTTTGCAGGAGGAATGTAAGACATTACCCAGCCCTGAGGAAGTGGCATCATTAGAGGAGTACATACCTACAAGGCTGACCTGCGTCACATTGCTGAAGTTCTCTATCACAATCACTATGGCAGAATTCAACCTACTTGGCCAATTGATGCCTATCATAATGGGGCAGAAGGTAGGAATGTAGTCACCCTTGTGGCTCTCCGGTTCTAGAACTACATGTCCTAGCATTCCCTGAAAACCAGAATGTTCTGCTACATGATGAGAAATCAACCCATCTTAGAGCAGACATGGGAAGTACGTGTCCTGGGGACTACATATGTATGTACTTACTAGTGAACCGCATATACTTGTAAGAATGTGATTAAAATGTTATACTGGTTTAGTCTCCCATATCCAGAGTTCCGTAATATGGAATTTTTTGAGCGCAACTGAGATAGTTAAACCTTTTTATTTCTGATGGCTCAATGTTCACAAACTTTGTCTCATGCACAAAATTATTAAAAATATTGTATAAAATTACCTGCAGGCTAGGGGGTATATTCAATAAGAGTCGGAAGGAGTTCCGTCCGACCTAATCACTAGGGGCAGTTTTTTTCGACAAGTTGGGAATTCTCGACTTGTCGGAAAACACGTGGATCGGCGGAATAGCCACCGATTCGCGTTCTTCTGTCGGAAACAGGGCCAAATCCGACAGGTTTTGGCCCCGTTTCCGACAATCTCAATCCAACTTAAAGAAAAAGTCGGATTGAGGTGAGGAGATGGGGGAGCGGTGCGGCGGGCTACGGGGAGCGGTGCGGCTGGCTACGGGGAGCGGGGCTGGCAGGTACCTTATGACGGCCGTCCCCAGGCCAGGCACCTCTCTCCCTGCAGCGCGGCACTGGGCTACACGGCCGTGATGTGCGGCTCCAGCAGCTCTCTGTGTTCTCACACACGGGGAGCTCCTGACAGCAGCTGCACAGACACCGTCCAAATCCGACAGTCGAATTGGGCCACTCTATTGAATAAGGGTTGTCGGATCCATACCGACAAATGCATGTCGAAATGGATCAGACTCTTATTGAATATACGCCTATGTGTATAAGATGTATATGAAACATAAATGCATTCTATGTTTAGACTTTGGTGCTATTCCCGAGATATCACATTATGGTATGCAGATGGTCCAATATATGGAATAATCAGATCTCCAAAACACTTCTGGTCCCAAGCATTTCGGATATGGGAGACGCAAACTGTATATGACATTAAGGTTACACTAAAACTACATTTGCAGTCAATAGAACAATATAAAGTATTAGATGGTTTGTTAACACATAGAGGAACACAACCTTTCTTAAAATGAAGTCCGTGTGGCCCTCCTCAGATCTTGTAGTCCTTATTGAGTGGTATTCACCCATCGTGGCCGTCATCGTGTCAATTGAGATGGCCACTACCAGAATTTACTTTTGGAATGGGTGACTGTTCTGCACACAGTTAACTAGTTATTTACTTAAACTCTTCCATATTCTAGGAGTCCCATATTCTGTAGTCTGCCAGGACTTCCTATGCTTCTTCATCTTTGTTAATAGCAACCATCCATCTCTAATATAATACCATTAGGTGAATTAAGGGCTTTGCTACAAAGGGAATTTTAAGCATCTCAGAACTGAACTATTACAAAAATTGAGATATGTGGGTAAACGTAACTGTTACATTTAATAGTCTGTGTTATTAGACATATTTTAGGTTGAGAATCATGATAATAGGTTTTTTCGTCTTTAAAACTACACAGCAGTGTCATAATAGGTCTCTTCAGTAGTTGGGAGCTTGACGTAAGACTATAATTACCCCCAATTTGTGGTAGCACCTGCTTCACACAGAGATTCTGCATTTCATCAGGCCTGTACAATTTGTGATCAAGTACAGTGATTTTCATGGAGTCTGCGTTCCCATAGTATGCTCAGGAGATGCACTTATGAGTTTCAGAAAAGCTGCTTAACATCAAGAGGATACTGAGGTCTTTTACCTGAAGATCCTACAGCAAATGTCCTCTATTATATTCTTGCTAGTTTTAATAACAATATACATAGCATCCGCCCAGCTGGGTATCATCAGTGGGTTATAGGTCAGATACACAGTTACCTTAGGGAGCACTTATGCTGTGGGGTAATGAGAAGGAAGGCTTATGTATCAGGTACAGTGAGGTCATCTGCTGCACAGAACATCTGGAAGTATTAGGGAAGGGTTAGTAAAATTGCTTGCATGTCACTGTAAAATGATTCATTTATCTAAAAGCATCCCTGTAGGTATGCATTGTTGGGGTATTATATAGGTTTTGGAGGGTAGTAAAGAGTCTGCAGTGCGAGGTGAGGAGTTCTACTTGGTGGGCGCTGCATAAGAAAGTTCTTGTAAGAGGGAAAGCAGTGATGGAAGATGTGGGCTCTGCAGTTAATAAGAGATATTTCCACATGAGAACAGTAGGTGTGGTAGTACTTATTGCTGTATGTTATGCAATAGTGATTATATATAAGATAACGTTTTCTCCCTGCTGTATATTATAAGGACATTATAAGTTATTCAGGCGTCACACGGCCATATAAAAGCACTAGTACACAATGGCCGTCCTCCCTCCAAGACTGGTAAGTACTCCTCACCGGTCTTGCATCTTCCTGATGGACTGGGCGCCTGCTTGTGTGCTCTTGTTAGAGCCGCATCACTACACGAACCTCGGAACCTGCACTACAGGGTTTGCATTCATGGGGAAAGTAAAAATCACAGTATTCAGATGGAGAGATAATTATGGAAATTACATTTATTATTGCTTTGTGTTCCGTAAAGGTGTTCATAGATTTCTTCGAGTTTACCTGCCTCCCGCTTGCAATGGAGGTAGCCATTTTGTTAATAGAACCAATGGAATGCAGCCTGGGAAATTGCGCCTTGGTCATGCAACTCGTTCTTTGTGAATTGTTAAGATGGGCATTTGCTTTCCACGAAACGACTGCCTCCATTTTGTGTGGGTAATGGGTACACTTTAAGAAATCGTACATTAGTTTGGCAAATTGCTTTTACTTACCCCCAGAACGTTTGTGTTTTTTCTTTTCAGCATTCCGTTAGCATAAACGCTGCAAGTTTTCAGCCAATAAGACCTCTGCCTGCTCTCAGAATACTTGCTGACAAAATCAACGTTGAGCATTCGGTGCCCATGTACGCAGAGCAGCTGGTCCAGACGGTGAGCAGCCTGAGCCAGCCCTCCGATAACCTGCTGCACCACTGCTACGCCCACTGCTACCTGAAGGTATGAGGTCACTGGTCCCCCGCTGCTTTCCGCACACTGAGACGCTGAGAATCCTTGTGCCGTATAACCTTTTACCCAAACACTGAATCATTGTCTCTTCCAGGGTGTAGGATTTGTGCCCCATGATTCCATGTAGAAAATTACACCCTATCTATTTCTATGTTATCCTCTGTGGAAAATGTCGGCACCACAATATCGACATTAGAATGTTGTCATGGTTCAACCTGCCGCTAGTTGAAATGTGGACATTCTAATTAGGGATAGTTAAGGTGTGATTGGGGGCTGGGGTTATGGTTAGGCTGTGTGTGTGCGTGTGTAGGGGGGCGCTTTTGAGTGTGCATTAGTGATAGGGGTAGAATACTCACCGGATTGACACTGCTGACCCCTCGCTGCCGGGACGGCTTCTCATATGACCGCCGGAACCTGGAAGAAGCCGCTGAAGGGGTAAAACAACACCGGGCCATCAGGGTCGGTTTGTCGACTGCTCATTATGTTGGCATATCCGTGTAGACACGAGGAATGTTGACATGGTCACTGTCAGCATGCCTGATGAATGTCAACATTAATAACGTTTGAAACGTACCTCACCCTATGTAATATCTGATATCTATATATCTAGTGGCTCTCCTCTTCTATCGGTCTATTTAGTGCAGTGGTGGGCATCCTGATTCACTTCGGAGGCCGCAGTGGGCGGCACTCCAACCTTTAAAAGGGCCGCACATTACTCTTAAGGTCAATAGTAATTTCATTTAATACATTTGATCAATGAAAGACACCTAACTTTGATGAAATACCTTTTAAATAAGAATTACCAGCTATAGAAAACGGAATCAGTATGATATTCCGGCTGTCAGGATCCCGGCATGCACACTGACGCCGGAATCGAGCACAGCATGTCCCTTGCGGGCTCGCTGTGCTCGCCACGCGTCGGGCCCGGTGCCGACCTTTGTTCACCACACTAATCTATTCCCACTTGGGTGTTGGCGTGGACCACCACCCAAGTGGGTTATACAGGTGGCAGTCACAGCATTCAGGATTCCGGTGTCAGTATCCTGACAGCCAGCAACGTGATGGCCTCCTATAGCAAACAAATATGACAACAATCAGGAGTGAGTTGGGGGATCCAGTTAAGGGGCTTGGAGGGGTGCATGTAGCCCATCACTGAGATAATGAGTCCAATCTCTCCGTGTTGAGGCTCCTTTCTATTTGTCTCACAATATTTTGCTCTGTCATGGCTTCTTCTCCCTTTCATGTGCTATTTAACATTAATATAAGTTTTGATAAATAATATCCTTTGGACAATAAAATGGTCATCATCTAGGCCTACAAAGGCCATTGTATATATATTTTTTCTCTACATTTTATTACATCTTTTGGAATCCATGCTTCCGCTGGTTGAGTTAGTTAACCAACTTAATGCATATGACAGTGGCAAATATTTTCAACACTTGTATATGGTTCAGTATATGACTCATGCGGCTAAATGTAATAGCCAGTGAGCTTCTGGAGGTGCGGAACTTTGTGCGAGTCTGCCCTTATTTTTAAAGCGGCAATCATTTATAGGGCAAATCCAACCTGTTTTTAAAAAATACAGGTAAATGGTTTAAGTGTGTCCATAACTCTGTTCTTAGGACCCCACACAGTTCATGTTTTCCAGTTCTCCTCACAGAATAAGGGAAATTATCTTCACGTATCAGTGAGTAATGAGTACACCTGTGCACCTGCTAGGTGACCTGGGTGATGTGCCAGTGAGTAATGAATACACGTGCACCTGCTAGGTGACCTGGGTTGTGTGCCAGTGAGTAATGAGTACACCTGTGCACCTGCTAGGTGACCTGGGTGATGTGCCAGTGAGTAATGAATACACCTGTGCACCTGCTAGGTGACCTGGGTGATGTGCCAGTGAGTAATGAGTACACCTGTGCACCTGCTAGGTGACCTGGGTGATGTGCCAGTGAGTAATGAATACACCTGTGCACCTGCTAGGTGACCTGGGTGATGTGCCAGTGAGTAATGAGTACACCTGTGCACCTGCTAGGTGACCTGGGTGATGTGCCAGTGAGTAATGAATACACCTGTGCCCCTGCTAGGTGACCTGGGTGATGTGTCAGTGAGTAATGAATACACCTGTGCACCTGCTAGGTGACCTGGATAACATGAACCATTTTAGAACCATTTTTCTATCCCGATGCAAAGGTATTTCCTAAGAAGTAGGCTAAGATGATGCCCACAGTTATTCATGTTCTAGTTCTGCAATAATCCTTTAATATGTGAGCAGCCTGTGACACCTCACCTCTGTCTGTAAGAGTGTTCTGGGAATCTGCAGAACCACAAAACGCCAATGACATTTCTCATATTGGACAAGAAATGGATATAATAAGCTGCACCCAGTAGTCTTTACCTACACACACTATACGGTTTATATGTGAATGTATGATAGGCATAGAAAGTTGTACAGTACAACCCAGCATCCTTTCCTGCTATTGTTTATATCATAGGCTTTAGCACTGAAACATAACAGTGACTTCACTTTGAAGGTCACCGATTTGGAATGTGTGGGATAAAATATAAAACTTCTAACGATCTTTTCAGCATTTTACATCATGGACACAAAAATACAACTTTTCTCTGACCTGTAAAGGGCAACAACGAATTACATACACGGATCGTTTAGGTACCTAGTTAAAACATCAAAGCTCTGCAATACAGTCATCACAAAGAACACAAATGCTCATGTGTATGCAGACATGGAACCAATTATAGGTTCCAACGAGTCGTTCTGGGACAGATGTTCGGGAGGATATCGTACAAGAGACTGTTCCGTTTCCCGACGTGATGAAAAATCAACACTTTATGTGGGATGAAAGAGTAAAAAGTATACATGGCCATATGTGTTAGGAGATAAAATAGTGCTTTGTTTTTAGATCCGTGCTGTAAAACTACAGCGCGATGTATGTTAATGTTTAAAGTGTATCTGTTGCCTTTACACAATCATTTATCGGATTGAACCAGTTTTATAAAACACATGTAAATGGGTCTGGAGCTATAAATAGTTGCTTTTTGTGTTTCTATACCCATTGGCTTGTTTACCTGCATTGTGTTAGCTTTCTGTAATTTTTTTTTGCATCATTTGTTGTTCTGTAGCTGTGCGTTTGCTGCTTTTCAGTATATAAGAACAGTTTGAAATCTCTGCACATCACTGCCTGTTTTGACTTCAAAGTCAATGAGTTTTCTGCTGTAAAGTGTGGCATTTAGAATTGGCCAAACTGCCAGTGGTCTCACTAGAAAATCATAAGGCCAATCCGTAGACGAGGAGATGCAATACATTTATAGCGCGGGCAGTAATTATGTATTTCATAAATTGGAATAAACCTTAATTATTTAAATGTTACGGAATTATTTAATTAATATATTAGTGGCCAAATTAATGATCAATTAGATTAGTAGACCAATATTATTCATTATATTAAGTTGCCAACATTAAATGTTTGCTAGTAGGACCTATAAAACAGGTGTGGTATAGAAGATGTACACTGTCTAGAAAGACCCCCATATGGTCGACAGAGTCAAGAGGTCCATATGACAATGGCCGACACAAAACTTGTAGACACAAGTTTTTTGTAGTTTTTATTTTTTGGTTTATAATTTTGTATGTTTAACCATATCTAAGCACAATTAGTGGAAGCGTGTATGAATGGTTTCCCCTGTCATAAAGACACAATATAATGGTTGTTTTGACAAATATGCCCTTTAATAAATGTCTCCTTTATCCCACATTGTGCACACATTCATTTCCTGATAACAAGGAGTAATATTACTTTTGTTGGTATTCGGTCAGTTTGTTGATGTTCATAGAGCGGTATGCAAATGGTATATCACGCCCAATTTCCTTTCTAAAGTGATCCCCGTTACGAGCATATTGCGCCCATAGTAATCGGGTTTAGCTGTGTAAAAGGTTAGGCGCCATTGTAACCCCAGGGGGTAGTGAGCTGAAATGAGTATACCACGTCCGTCAGCAGAAACAGAACAGGTATGGAAGGGGGTGAAATTTTTTTAATTATTATCATTATTTATTATTACAAGTTATTTATATAGCGCACACATATTCCACAGCGCTTTACAGAGAATATTTGCCAATTCACATCAGTCCCTGCCCCAGTGGAGCTTACAATCTATATTCCCTATCACATGTATACACAGACACATTCACTAGGGTTAATTTTGTTGGGAGCCAATTAGCCTACCAGTATATGTTTGGATTGTGGGAGGAAACCGGAGTACACGGAGGAAACCCACGCAGGTATGGGGAGAACATACAAACTCCACACAGTTAGGGCCATGGTGGGAATCAAATCCATGACCTCAGTGCTGTGAGGCAGTAATGCTAACCATTACACCATCCGTACTGCCCATAATACCGCCCATAATGTCAACATCGTCTGAATGTCGACTTTATCATGATGCTTCATTGTGAATGACGGCAGCCAAAATGACGACACATGAGTTTAGGGTCATGCTGCGGTTAGGGTTAAAAGTCTGTGGGAAACCGGTCGGCAATCACAGTGTCGTTCTAGCAGTATCTACATTTGACATGACTACATTTGTATAGGTAGACATTCAGAACATGACAACATTCTGAATGCTGACAAAGTATACTACACCTGTTGGTCACAATTGTTCATATTAATGTCTGGAACCTGTAATTGTCTTCCTTTCGTTCCGGTGCTTCGCCTTCTTCCAGTCTGTGGCATCAAGCCAAGCGCGTTAAACCTTTATTTTGACTTTGTTTGTCATTTTGCCCCGGTAGACCGCTTGAACTATTTGCCAAGCATTGGTTGGAAGAAGCAGAGTACTGCTGGTGGTAGTACATAACCTATGTTTATGTGCAAAATCTATTTAACAGCTGCTGCAAGAGTTGAAGAGACGTTGTTCTTATCCTTCTTTCCAAAACTCCCTGGTGCAGCTTATTATATCCATTTCTTGTTCAGTAGAGCTGCCATTGGCAGTTGTGTGGTTCTGCATCTCCCAGCATGCTTTTACCAGCCACAGATGAGGTGTCATGTAGACGTGTGCTAAGAAGCATTGATAACCTGTCCTGATGATTTATATTGCAGGTGTTTGGTTTTCAAGCCGGACTTACATATCTTGATAACAAAGGATCGTACTGCTCTCCTGTGTCAGTGGTGCCTGCCTTCAGCACTGCCTTGTATGGGAAACTGCTCAGGCTCCCCCAGCAGTGGTAAGTTGCCTTCTGTATGACGTTTTTTTCTCAATTACATTTTGTATTGTAGATGCTGTAAATGTGGAAACTGAATACGCATCATAAGTAATAGAGACTGCAAGGCCACGTAGTACATGTTAAAGGCATGTCCATCCTGCTAAACCCAGTGCATAGCTACTTACTGTCTCTCTCCCCCCCCCCACCCCTCCCCCAACCACCAACACACACAAAATCTGCCCCAACCGTAAACCAATACTGCAATATTCTGATGCAGACAAGCTGATGCTGTCCAATTAACTTTCTGATTTCCAACAGCGGTAGATACCCGATTGTAATGACTTATTAACCATTTATTTATAACCTGTTATTTATATAGTGCAGAGAATATTATACAGAGAATATTTCAGTGGGTCACATTAATCCCTGTCCCAGTGGAGCGTACACTCTATACTCCCTATCTCATGGATAAACATACATGTTAGGGTTTAAACAATTTTTGTCAGGAGGCAATTAACCCGCCTGTATATTTTTGTGTAGGGGGCAGACTCCACACAGATAGTGCCTTGGTCAGGAATGGAACTCAATACCTTAGTGTTGTGAGATAGCAATGCTAACCCCTGAGCCAACCATGCTGATTGTCTGATACAGTTTCCAAAACTGTATTGACATTCATTTCATCTGCAGTAACTTTGAATCATTTTGCTGTCTTAAGGGATCCGTATGTAGCCAGATAGAGCACTTTTTATTTTTTTTTATTTTTTTTATTTAGTTCTGGAGCCTTTTGTAGCTGGGCCCTAAAGTAGTCACAGGGGCAATCACTGTCTTCCCTCAGTATTAAAGATCCTAGAAGTAGAGAAAATATTGCGGTTCTGGTTTCAGCTGCAGATTTTATACGTGTTGGCAGGAAAGCGCTCAGGATTTGAATTTCAATGTAAAATTCGACATAAAAGTCTTTAACTACAGTCTTGAACTTTGAACCAGAACCATGGAAATGAAAAGGATATGATAGTCATTTGGCGCTTATCCAACCTACCTTCTCGGTTTTATTTTCTGCTTTTTGATTCTGAACAGGATAGGCTTGTATCTGTTGCCAATATTGTACAGTGTTGTTATTGAAAAGTATCCTCTGCTGCAGATCCGCAATGTGAACTTTTTACCATTGATACAGTAACCAAAAGGCCTCTCGATCTAGTATCTCCATGAGCTTCCCTTTATAGATGACGCTGGGCTAGGTGGGAAGACTTTCAGGGCTCGTTCACACCCCTCCGCTGTTAAGGCTCTCTGCATCCGCTTACCAGTGCCTGAAAGGCACGTAAGATATAGGATGAATTGGTTCTGACCCGTTTGTTCCCTGCATTGCCTTCTAAAAATGTTAATGCCGCATTTTTAACTTTTAAAATGCAGCACAAGTGAATTATAATTTGTAAATGAAAGTTATCAGTACGATTGGTTAGTTTGCTGAACGTTCAATGCACCAAAATAAACATTTGTTAAACGTGCATTAGTTTTTGTGTTTTTAGCCAGTTTCCCGGCGCCGGAGTGTGAATAAGCCCTCGGTCACGTGTCAAGTACTATTCCCTATGTATTGCTCTTTTCCATGGGATTGGCAAACATTTATTTTTCCCTACTCCTGTCGCTCTGAGGGCTAAGGCACAGGGGTGGTGTGACCACTTTAATCTGTTTAAATATAGATCTATACTAAAGGCACACTAGTGATAGTAGCTGCTAATATCATTCGAAGATATTTCTGTGCAGAATTCTCTTATAATGGTGACATGCCCTAGTAAATGCGAAATGTTAGGGCAAAGTTGCACTGAATTTTTCCGTCATTGTGGGTATTCAATTGTTTGAAAAGTCGGTTGGTGTCTGTTTTTTCCTGTCTATTAGATAGGAAAAAAACAGACACCCAACTGACTTTTCAAACAATTGAATACCCCTTCCCTGTTATGTCCCTAACGTTGATACTGAAAGTTTCATTGGGAAACAAAAATGCATGTAGGATATGTAGCAATTTACCCTTACAAATATGGTGGATATCCTATTAGCCACAGTGTTTTCTCATGGCTAATGGATTCACCCCAGCCTATCCAATTACTCCTAAAAGTTGGGGTGAGCCGTGCCTCATAAGGGATTTTGTTTCACCTGCCTCAGGCAGGCGAAACATAATCCCCAAAAAACAGCCCCGTTTTTGGGGGTGAAAACTGGGCTGTTTTTTTGTGAAACCACACGTTTAACTATTTTGCAAGATAATTATTTTTTTTAGGGGTGTCCTAATAGGATAGTCTGAAAAAAAAAATCGGGAAAAAGATAGCGAAAAACCTTTTCACTCCAAAAGATTTTTTCACCTCTAATTGGATGTCACCCGGCATACTGTACACCATCCATGTCTCTGTTGCAATAAGACCCCGCAGGGTCTTGAGCCACTGCTCCCGCTGACTGACTGGTGGCCGCCACCCCCTCAGAAGCTGGAGTGTGGCGAGTCAGTCACTGTCCCCCCTTGCAAGCGGGGGACAGTGTGAAGATGGCGGCTACGGGTCAGGAGCGCGGGAACAACCTGTACCCAGGTCAGCATATTCCTCCGGCCAGTATAATCATCTTGTGAGCGGGAAGACAGCGCCATTGAAGGGGGCGGAGCTTCTCCTCAGAGCGGACCCAGCAGCGTTCAGCACCATTTTTCCTGCCTGCAGCCACGGTTCACTGGATCCAGGTCCCTCCAGAGCTTTCTCCATCCGTCTGTACGGTACCAGGGGGCTGTAGAAGGGGCTGCTTAAAGGCTGTGTCACCTATTAAGGGACACAGTCAGCGCTGGGAAGGGACTCCCTTTGCCTGAAAAGCGCTGTGTGGGTTGGCTCCAATCCCTGTGTCTCTCTGCCATTCTTGGAGGCGGGGGGGGGGGACTCTGTCCTCAAAATACCCTGTGTGTTTGTGGGGTGTTTGTGGTTTGTGTGTGTGTGCAATATGTCTAGGGACACTGTTTCATATGCTGCGGAGGATTTGTCTTCCCAGGAAGACTCCATTCCATGTAATCAGGATTGCAGTGTTTTAGCCCAGATCCCAGCTAGAGCGCCAGAGTGGTTAGTCTCTCTGAGGGGGACTATTTCTCAGATTTCTGATAGGGTGGCTAGGACTGAGCATGCCACTCAGATCCTCCAGTCCTTTATGGTGGTATGGTCTGATCCTGCCTCCTCTGGGTCCCCTGCGGTACTTTCTAATAAGCGTGCGCTTGCAATTATGCAGGATGACACGGATACCGACTCTGACACTGCAGACGGTGATGGGGATGTGTTGCGGTGGACGGCATCGCTTGCCAGGGGGGTGCAGTTGATGATTGAGGCTGTTAGGGATGTTTTACACATTTCAGACACAGCTCCGGAACAGGTGGAGGAGGCCTTCTTCACAGATAATAAGAAGCCACCCCTCACTTTTCCGGCATCCAAGGAATTGAATGCGATCTTTGAAAAGGCATGGGAAACTCCGGAAAAGAAATTCCAGATTCCCAAGAGAGTCCTGGTGGCTTTTCCCTACCCAGAGGAAGATAGGAAGAGGTGGGAGTCCCCGCCGATAGTTGACGCCTCTGTATCAAGGCTGTCCAAACAGGTAGTTTTACCGGTCCCGGAATCTACCGCATTAAAGGACCCGGCAGATCGCAAGGTGGATGCTACGCTGAAATCCATTTACACGGCTTCGGGGGCTATATTGCGGCCTACTATAGCCTGTGCTTGGATTGCTGAAGCTATTGCCAGGTGGTCGATCACTCTGCAGGAGGAATCGTCTACGCTGGACAAAGGTGACGTTGATTTGTTTTTGCGTAATATTCAGGATTCTGCAGGGTTCCTGGTGGATTCCATGAAGGACCTGGGTTCCATGGCTACGGGGATCTCCTCCATGTCAGTCTCGGCTCGAAGAGGTCTCTGGCTGCGCAACTGGTCTGCGGACACGGAATCCAGGAAGTGTGTGGAGGGCCTTCCGTACAAAGATCAGGCTCTATTTGGGGAGGCGCTGGATGCGTGGATTGCCACGGCTACCGCGGGTAAGTCTCCTTTTCTCCCCTCAGCTGCGCTGGCTTAGAAAAATCCCTTTTCATCTAACACGTGACAGTCCTTTCGGGCCGCGCAGCCTAGGAAGAATAAGCCTTCGAACACCTTCTTCAGAGGTGGTCGTGCCAAAGGAAATAAACCCGCTCCCGCAGGTTCCCAGACCCAGAAGCCCGCTTCTGATACCCCTAAGTCCTCTGAATGACGGTGGACAGATAGGCCTGGAGGAAGGTCAGGTGGGGGCGAGACTCCGGCAGTTCAGCCACGTCTGGGCGTCGTCGGGTCTGGACCCCTGGGTTCTGGATGTAGTGTCCAGAGGGTACAGACTGGAGTTTCAAGAGCCCCCGCCTCACTGTTTCTTCAAGTCAGGCTTACCAGCGCTGCTGGCGGACAGGACAATTCTTCTGGAAGCCATCAGGAAATTGGTGGTGTCAGAGGTTATTGTTCAGGTCCCTCTTCAGCAACGGATCAAGGGTTATTATTCGATCCTTTTTGTGGTACCGAAACCGGATTGTTAGGTACGGCCTATTCTGAATTTAAAGTCTTTGAACCTTTATCTCAAGGAGTTCAAATTCAAGATGGAATCTCTGAGAGCTGTCATTTCAGGGCTGTCGGAGGGGGCGTTCCTGGTGTCCCTAGACATCAAGGATGCTTACCTCCACATTCCCATTTGGGCGCCGCATCAAGCTTATCTCAGGTTTGCGCTGATGGACGATCATGGTCAGTTCCAGGCGTTACTGTTTGGCCTCTCAACAGCACCAAGGTGATGTCGGAGATGACGGTTCTCCTCTGCAAACAGGGGGTGAACATAATTCCATATCTGGACGATCTCCTGATCAAGGCGTCATCCAGGGAGAGGTTGTCGCAGTCCATCGCGCTCACGACACGGCTGCTCAGGACGCACGGTTGGATCCTGAACCTTCCGAAGTCTCATCTGGAGCCGACAAGGCGGCTGTCTTTCCTGGGAATGATCCTCGACACGGAAGTGCAGTGGGTATTTCTCCCGGCAGAGAAAGCGTTGGTGATTCAAACAATGGTCCGGGATGTCCTACGGCCTACCCGGGTATCGGTTCATCAATGTATACGCCTTCTGGGGAAGATGGTTGCCGCCTACGAGGCTCTGCAGTATGGCAGGTTTCATGCTCGACCTTTTCAATTGGACCTCTTGGACCAGTGGTCGGGCTCTCCCCTACACATGCACAAGAGGATACGCCTGTCTCCGAAAGCCAGGATTTCACTCCTCTGGTGGCTGCAACTTCCACACCTTCTGGAAGGGCGAAGGTTCGGAATTCAAGACTGGATCCTTCTGACCGCAGATGCAAGTCTAAGAGGTTGGGTAGCAGTCGCTCTAGGGGAAACCTTTCAAGGATGATGGTCGGATCAAGAGTCACTTATCCCAATAAACATCCTGGAACTCAGGACCGTTTATAACGCCCTTCTGCAAGCAGCATACCTTCTACAGGATCGGGCTGTTCAGGTGCAGTCAGACAACGTGACCACAGTAGCCTACATACCCCAACAAGGCGGAATGAAGAGCAGAGCTGCCATGGCAGAGGTGTCAAAAATCCTCATCTGGGCAGAAAGGCACGCGGTGGCGATGTCTGCGATCTTCATTCCGGGCGTAGACAACTGGGAAGCACACTTCCTCAGCAGACACGATCTCCATCCAGGGGAGTGGGGCCTCCATCCGGAGGTGTTCGAGGAGGTAACCGCTTGGTGGGGGGTTCCTCACATAGACATGATGGCCTCCCGCCTCAACAAGATGCTACGGAGTTACTGTTCCAGGTCAAGAGACCCACAGGCAGTGGCGGTGGACGCACTGGTAACACCTTGGGTGTTCAAGTTAGTGTATGTGTTCCCTCCACTACCTCTGATACCAAAGGTTCTTCAACTCGTGAGAAAAACAATGGTTTTGGCAATCCTCATTGCTCCAGACTGGCCGAGGAGGGCTTGATACGCGGATCTGCTGAATCTTCTGCTGGAAGATCCACGGCCTTTGCCTCTTCGGGAGGATCTGCTTCTGCAGGGGCTGTTCGCATATCAAGACTTACCGCGGCTTCGTTTGATCTTGGCTAGGAAGGGTATCCCGAGTGAGGTCATTCCTACCCTGATACAGACCAGGAAGGGGGTAACGTCTAAGCATTACCATCGCATTTGGAAGAAATATGTCTCTGTGTGAGACCAAGAAGTTCCCGGCAGTGGAGTTTCAACTGGGACGTTTTCTCCTTTTCCTGCAAGCAGGGGTGGATATGGGACTAAGACTGGGCTCCATCAAGGTCCAGATCTCTGCTTTGTCCATCTTCTTCCAAAAACAATTGGCTGTTCTTCCTGAGGTTCAGACTTTTTTGAAAGGGGTTCTGCACATCCAGCCTCCCTTTGTGGCGCCTACGGCACCATGGGATCTTGACGTGGTGTTGCAGTTCCTGCAATCTGCTTGGTTTGAGCCTCTACAGGAGGCTGATCTCAAGTTTCTCACGTGGAAGGCGGTCACCTTGTTGGCCTTGGCTTCTGCACGACGTGTGTCGGAATTTGGGGCTTTATCTTGTAAAAGCCCCTAACTGATGTTCCTTGAGGACAGGGCGGAACTTAGGACTCGTCCACAGTTCCTACCTAAGGTTGTGTCGACTTTCCACATTAACCAACCTATTGTGGTACCAGTGGCTACTGACTCCTCAATTACTTCAAAGGCCTTGGATGTAGTGAGGACTTTGAAGATTTACGTGAAGAGGACGGCTTGTCACAGGAAAAGTGACTCCCTGTTTGTCCTCGATGATCCAAACAAAATTTGATGTCCTAACAAAAAAAGGTGAAAGTGTCCCGTGCGCAAGAGCTGCTAGTAATGTTTAAACTCCTGTGAGGTTTCCTCCAACCCCTCACCAAATTTGATGTCCTGCTTTTAAGCAGTCGATTTCTCGCTGGATCTGGTTCACTATCCAGCATGCTTATTCCACTTATTCCGAAATCTGTAAAGGCCCACTATACTCGTAAAGTGGGCTCTACCTGGGCGGCTGCCCGGGGTGTCTTGGCGATACAACTCTGCCGAGCAGCTACTTGTTCTGGGTCGAACACGTTTGCCAAGTTTTACAAGTTCGATACTTTGGCCTCTGCTGACCTCCAGTTTGGTCAAGCAGTGTTGCAGGAGCCTCCGCGCTCTCCCTCCCGTACTGGGAGCTTTGGTACATCCCCATGGTACTAATATGGACCCCAGCATCCTCTAGGACGTAAGAGAAAATAGGATTTTAATTACCTGAAACGGTAAATCCTTTTCTCGTAGTCCGTAGCGCTTCGTTTTCCTGCATTGGTTATGGTTCAGTGTTACCTGGTTCCTAGGTAAGTTCTGCGTTATTTACTGTTTCAGCTGTTGCTGAAGTTATTCCGGCATGTTGGCCGGATTTTCATGTTTGTGTGAGCTGGTATGAATCTCGCCACTAACTGTGTAATTCCATCTCTCGAAGTATGTCGTCTCCTCGGGCACAGTTTCTAGACTGAGTCTGGTAGGAGGGGATAGAGGGAGGAGCCAGCCCACACTATTAAACTCTTAAAGTGCCAATGGCTCCTGGTGGAGCCGTCTATACCCCATGGTACTAATATCGACCCCAGCATACTCTACGGGCTACGAGAAAAGGATTTACCGTTTCAGGTAATTAAAATCCTATTTTATCCTTACCTGGATTTTAACATTAGACTTTGTTATGAATTGGGAACGTTTAACCTGTTTAGTTTATTTTTCTCCATATACGGTACTTTGTTTATCAGTGTGTTGAACTATTTTTTTGGCCATCATATCTAAAATATCTTGATGTACTGTAATTTTATCTATAATAATATATATACAGGGAGATTCAAAAGTCGCAGTACACACTTTTGCTTTAAAAACTGTGCAGGAAATAGTGAATAGTCCAGTAAGATATAGGTGAGGTGGGCTATTTTTTTAGGGTATGTACCGAACGTGGGCGCCATCTTGAAATTGGCCATCTTGAATCTAAGTCAGTTTTTTTCAAATGGAAAGGGGGTCATGTAACATGTCAAACAACATCGGAATTTGTCGAAAAGTTTATTGCTGCAAACAGATTTGAAATAGCAGTTATGGCTCAAAAGTTACAACACTTTTTTTGTTGGAATTACAGGCTGAACTGTTCTCCATAAAGGACAGTCATTTAATGTGTTCAACATGTTGTCCCTCTTGGTCAACACAAATTCGAAGGTACTGGATCCAATCGTCATGCACTCGCAGAAGGATTTCCGAAGAAATGCTGGCACACGCTTCTTCATTGAGATGCTGGAGATGATGCTTGTTTCTTAATTTCTCCGCATACACGAGTTGCTTTAAATCAGGCATTTCCAACCATGGTACTCAAGGCACACTAACCGTGCAGGTTTTAGTGATATCCAGGCTTCAGCACAGGTGACTTAATTAGTAGCTCAGTTACTTTGATTTAACCATGTGTGCTGCAGCCTGGATATCACTAAAACCTACACTGTTGGTGTGCCTTGAGGACCGTGGTTGGGAATGCCTGCTTTAAATGATCCCACAGATAAGTCAAGTGGTGTGAGGTCAGGTGATCTGGGTGGCCATTCCACAGAACCACGTCGGCAAATCCAATGACCAGGAAATTGACCATCTAACCACTGACGAACAACTGCTCCGTAGTGTGGTGTAGCCCCATCCTGTTGAAAGTAACAGGGGAAGCTGCCATCTTCACTCAGACCTGAGGGGAACACCACTTCTTGCAGCATTTCGAGGTAGCGTTGTGCATTTAGGTTCTGGTCAATGAAAATCATTCCAATTACACCACACTATAGCCCACACCGGGATGCAGTCAAGATCCCGCTGGACGGAATCCCGGTGGTCGAAATACCGACACCGGAATCCCGACCTGCACCGTGCTCGCAGTGTGGCGTGCGCTGCGAGCCCGCTAGGGGCTGCGTTCCGCTCGCCACCCCTGTCGGGATTGTGCAGGTCGGGATTCCGGTGTCGGTATTTCGACCGCCGGGATCTTGTCCAGCGGGATTTCGTACTGATCCACCCACACCACACCATAACCTTTACGTTACTAACAACCTTGAATGGTTCCATCCAGTGTGGATTCTGGTCACTCCAGTACCTGTGGTAGTGATCGTTAACTTCACCATTGACATAAAAGTTTGCCTCATCACTGAACAAGATGCCTTGTGCAAAAGAGGGATCCTGTTGATGTTGCTCTAAGGCCCACGTGCAAAACTGCATACGTCTGTCTGGGTCATCCTCTGCTAGGTACTGGAGTAGCTGGATCTTGAATGGATGCCATCGATGGGCATGAAGGATTCATACGATCAATGGGGGTAATTCCAAGTTGATCGCAGCAGGAAATTTTTTAGCAGTTGGGCAAAACCATGTGCACTGCAGGGGGGCAGATATAACATGTGCAGAGAGAGATAGATTTGGGTGTGGTGAGTTCAATCTGCAATCTAAATTCCAGTGTAAAAATAAAGCAGCCAGTATTTACCCTGCACAGAAACAAAATAACCCACCCAAATCTAACTCTCTCTGCAGATGTTATATCTGCCCCCCCCCACCCCCCTGCAATGCACATGGTTTTGGCCAACTGCTAAAAAATTTCCTGCTGCGATCAACTTGGAATTACCCCCCATGACTGGCTAATTCCACATTCTGCTGACAAATGTTGTATGCTGCGTTGTGGGCTCTTCACAAAGGATGCTCAGAATATATATGCATCAGTGATAGTGTTATTATAACTAGGTAATCTACACTGTCAATTTGTATATCATAAGCTATATTGTATTCTAGGATGAAACTGTTTTGCAGCTTTATATAGCATACCTCCCAACATGACCCTCTCCAGGAGGGACAGAATGCTCTGCTCCTGGACTTCCTTCTTAATTTATGATTGCTATCACCTGTGGTGTAACACCTTTCTTATCCATTTACCTGTTCAAAACAGGTGCTGGCAATCACAAATTAAGAAAAATGTCCAGAAGCAGAGCATTGTGTCCCTCCTGGAGAGGGTCATGTTGGGAGGTATGATATAGTTGGTAACTGCTATCTTAGTATTTGTTTTAGTTGAGTTTTATGGCATGCTCTGTAAACGGGGGTGGGATGTTAGGCCTTGATTGCAATTACTAGAGACACATGGATACTTACCATTCATAAGGAAAGATGCCTGGCTGAACAACAGCCAGCTGAACAGGGCTTTATTAGAAGGGCTTTTTTAAAAGGGTTATGAAAATATTACAATATAGACTTACCCAGGACTTACCAGGACGAAAACAGACGGAAACAACCCACCGACAAAACAGAAAACATCGTCCCTTCCTTTCATTCCCAATCATCTGTGTATTTCAGCGTATGTAAATATTTTACCAACTAAAATCCTCATGACCTCTAAGAACAAAATGCAACCAATTTGGTAGACAACTATATACATTGTGAATTACATGTGATTGTACATACCTGTTTGTCACTTTGCTCTATAATGCACAGTTAACATACAGCAGAACAACACCAGTAGGCACCTGCACTTTTAACTTGAACAAGTAAAACCTTACACTGTCAGCCTAGAAAACACTGATTTCATCTCAAACTAACTATGTTCCACAAATTGATTTTCTGCATTGCTCTTCATGGAGTATTCATAAAGGCCATTGCATCATTCAGTCTCCCAGCAACTCACCCCTCTGTACATGTTGCCCCCTTAATTCTACACTCCCCTCTTATTAGCACTCATGAGCTTTTTACTTCCCTATACTCATTGACAATAACATCTACAACCTCTCACCATAAAAAACTTTCACAAACCTCTGACACCCACATTTATCTCTCTCTTCTGCTTCTGATAGCTGGTGACATTTCACCAAATCCAGGACCCAGCCACTTGCATCACTCGCATTCACCTGATTCACAGCAACATAGAAATCCAGCTAACCTCATAAACATCACATGTCTTCCATCACCCTCCAGATCACTAAAATGTGCCTTATGGAATGCACGCTCTGTTTGTAACAAATTAACATCCATCCATGACCTCTTCATATCTAACAACATCAATCTGCTGGCTATAACAGAAACCTGGCTCACACAATCTGACACAGCCTCCCCTGCAGCACTGGCACATGGTGGTCTCCACTTTACACACACCTCCAGACCCGATAACCATAAAGGAGGAGGAGTAGGACTTTTACTTTCCCAATCTTTTGCATATACTGTTCTACCACAGGTTCCATCACTCACATTTACATCATTTGAAGTACATTCCATTAGGGTTTACTCTCCTTTCTCTCTGCGTGTTGCAGCTATCTACCGCCCACCTGGGCATCCAAAACAATTTTTGGAAGATTTTTCTGCCTGGCTCCCTCACTTCCTATCCTCTGACATCGCCACCATTATCATGGGTGATTTCAATATTGCTATTGATTGTCCAAAATCTGCTGCGCATGCCTCCAAACTACTCTCTCTAACCTCCTCTCTTGGCCTCTCCCAATGGACTGACTCCTCTACTCATCAGGCGGGCCACTGCCTTGATCTAGTATTCACCAGACTATGCTCCATCGCTGAACTCACTAACACTCCTTTCCCCCTCTCAGATCACAACCTTATCACCTGCATGCTTTCCTCTGTTAATTCAAACCCTGTGTTGCGGAAGTTCTCCAATCTTCCTCAAACTCGCAGAAATATTAACACAATTAATCTTCAAGAACTTTCCACTTCACTCCAACAACTGCTTTCACCTATTTCTGCATTCACCTCTCCTGAGATGGCTGTATCACACCTTAATGAGACTCTAGAACTAGCCCTTGATGAAGTGGCTCCAGTTACCCATCACACTCCACGTAGGCCTAGATGTCAACCATGGCACTCCAAATTAACAAGACAACTACAAAAACTCACACGAAAACTTGAACGTCAGTGGCGTAAATCTCAGATTTCAAGTGACTTCCTCACATATAAGACAGTCTACCATTCTTATAAAAATGCCCTGGACACTGCCAAACAAACATATTTCCAAACTCTTATCTCTGCTCAAGCCTCTAACCCCAAACGACTCTTTAATACATTTAAATCACTTCTGAATCCTCCCGCACCTACCCCACCAGCCACTATCAAGGCACAGGATCTTGCTTCCTACTTCAAGGAGAAGATTGCTAAGATCCGAGATGAAATGGTATGCTCTTCGGCAGCCAGTGACCTGCTCCGTTCTTTACCTGAACCCTCTGGCACTCTTTCTTCATTTGATCCCACAAATGAAGATGAAGTATCATCACTCTTCTCATCCTGCTTCTCTACTACCTCTCCTCTTGATCCTTTACCCTCACAAATAAGTAAAGCGCTGTCTCTGGTGCTCATCCCTACCTTAACTAACATCTGTAATCTCTCTCTCTCTCTACTGGTATTTTTCCTTCACTCTTCAAGCATGCAGTGATTACTCCCATTTAAAAAAAACAAAATTCTAACCCTAATGCTCTCTCAAACTACCGCCCTATCTCTCAGCTCCCTTGTCTCTCTAAGCTACTTGAGAGACTTGCCTACACTCGACTCACACACTTTCTTAACTCATACACTTTGTTGGACCCACTTCAGTCAGGCTTCCGTTCCCAACATTCCACAGAGACGGCACTGACTAAAGTGGTTAATGATTTGGTCACTACGAAGTCTAAAGGCCACTACTCACTACTTATTCTTCTAGACCTATCTGCTGCATTTGACACTGTAGACCACTCTCTTCTCATACAGACACTACAATCCCTAGGTCTTAAAGACACAGCCCTTTCTTGGTTCCTATCGTACCTATCTAATCGCTCCTTCAGTGTTCGCTTCTCTGAATCTACCTCCTCTTCGCTACCTCTTTCAGTTGGAGTACCGCAAGGCTCAGTCTTGGGTCCTCTGCTTTTCTCTATCTATACCTCATCTCTTGGTAAACTAATCAGCTCTTTTGGTTTTCAGTATCATCTGTACGCAGATGATACTCAAATCTACCTATCCTCCCCTGACTTGTCCCTATCTGTACTGGACCGTGTCACTGAATGCCTTTCTGCCATCTCATCCTGGATGACATCTCGCCACCTCAAACTTAATATTTCAAAGACAGAGTTAATTATATTTCCACCGGCCAATAGTAGGTACCAACCTGATCTCTATCACTGTTGAAAACTCGACTATCTACCCTACCCCACAAGCTCGCTGCCTAGGTGTCATCCTTGACTCTGATCTGTCCTTTGTTCCCCACATTCAATCTGTCTCAAGATCATGTTACATGCATCTAAAAAACATATCCAAAATACGACCATACCTTACACAAGACACTGCTAAAACTCTAATCCACGCTCTCATTATCTCCCGCATTGATTATTGCAATAGTCTCCTAACTGGTCTTCCCAAAACGAGACTCTCACCACTACAATCCATTCTGAATGCAGCGGCGAGGCTTATCTTCCTCGCTAGACGTTCATCGTCTGCAGATCCACTCGGTCAGTCCCTCCATTGGTTACCTGTACTCTACCGCATTCAATATAAAATACTTTTACTCACACACAAGGCCATTAACCAAACTACACCAACGTACATCACTTCGCTTATCACAAAATATCTCCCAACCCGACCTCTTCGCTCTTCACAAGACCTGCGTCTCTCATCCACACTCATTACTCGCTCCCACTCACGACTGCAGGACTTTCATCGGGCTGCACCCACTCTGTGGAATGCCCTACCACGCACAATAAGACTCTCCTCTAGTCTCCAAACCTTCAAGCGTTCCCTCAAAACTCACCTCTTTAGGCAAGCGTATCAAATTCCTGAACCGCCCACATAACTTTCATAAACCTTCCTATCAAATTACATCCACTCTCTACAGTCCACACATATCCTCACATGTCTTTTCATTCTATGCAATAGATAGCACCTTTCCTTGTGTACATATGCCTATTTTCCTATAGATTGTAAGCTTGCGAGCAGGGCCTTCCTACCTCTATGACTGTTATCACCCAGTTTGTTATTGTTATTTCAAATTGTAAAGCGCAACGGAATTTGCTGCGCTATATAAGAAACTGTTAATAAATAAATAAATAAAGGATGGAGTTGGAGTTGTCTCTTCCGTAGCACTTTTTGGACGACCACTCCTTGACTTGTCAGCCACAGTCCCGGTTTCTCGGAATTTTGAAATTAGGCACCTGACAGTGTTATGTGAAATTGGAGGTATTTTGGGTGTCGGTTGTTAAATTCTGCAGCTATGACACAGAAACTTTGTTCTCCAAACATCAAAATTACCTCAATTCTCTCCTCTTTTGTCAAAGCCATCTTCAGTTACCTGCAACAAAAAATTGTTGTAACTTTTGAACCATTACTGCTTTTTCAAATCTGTTTGCATCAAATTCTGATGTTGTTTGACATGTTACATGGTCCCCTTTCCATTTGAAAACACTGACATAGATCCAAGATGGCCGATTTCAAGATAGCGCCCATGTTAAATACATACCCTAAAAGATAGCCCACCCATACCTTACTGGAGTATTCAGTTTTCCCATTTCCTGTACAGTTTTTGAAACAAAACTGTGTACTGCGACTTTTGAATCACTATGTATGTATGTATGTATGTACTGTGTGTGTGTGTATATATATACCGTATATACTCGAGTATAAGCCGACTTTTTCAGCACTTTTTTTTGTGCTGAAAAAGCCACCTCGGCTTATACTCGAGTCAGTGACAGGCAGAGGCAGAGCAGTGTGAAGGAGGGACACGAAGCGCACAGCGCGCGGCTCTCCTGTGTCCCTCCTGCATCTCCGGGGGCAGCAGCGGCGGTTCTATTACAGGAAGTACCCGTTCGTGACCTCTGATCACGAACCGGCACTTCCTTTAATAGACCTGCCGCGGCCGCCGAAGATGCAGGAGGGACACAGGAGAGGCGCGTGCTGTGCGCTTCGTGTCCCTCCAGAAGACAGCGCGGGATCGACGGAGGGGTAAGTAACAACACTGTGGGGCATACCTGGCACTTGGGGAGGGAGCATATCTGGCAGCATGAGGGGGTATATGTGGCAGCATGAGGGGACGTATCTGGCAGCATGAGGGGACATATCTGGCAGCATGAGGGGGCATATGTGGCATCATGAGGGGACATATCTGGCAGCATGAGGGGACATATCTGGCAGCATGAGGGGGCATATCTGGCAGCATGAGGGGGCATATCTGGCAGCATGAGGGGACGTATCTGGCAGCATGAGGGGACGTATCTGGCAGCATGAGGGGGCGTATCTGGCAGCATGAGGGGGCGTATCTGGCAGCATGAGGGGGCATATCTGGCAGCATGAGGGGGCATATCTGGCAGCATGAGGGGGCATATGTGGCATCATGAGGGGACATATCTGGCAGCATGAGGGGACGTATCTGGCAGCATGAGGGGGCGTATCTGGCAGCATGAGGGGGCATATCTGGCAGCATGAGGGGGCATATCTGGCAGCATGAGGGGGCATATGTGGCAGCATGAGGGGCATATGTGGCAGCATGAGGGTCATATGTGGCAGCATGAGGGTCATATGTGGCAGCATGAGGGACATATGTGGCAGCATGAGGGCATATCTGGCACATCAGGCACTGTGGGGCATATCTGGCAGTGTGGGGGCATATCTGGCAGTGTGGGGGCATATCTGGCAGTGTGGGGGCATATCTGGCAGTGTGGGGGCATATCTGGCAGTATGAGGGCATATCTGGCAGTATGAGGGCATATCTGGCACTGAGGGCTGTGTACGGCTAGAGCTGCATTTCCCACCCTAGGCTTATACTCGAGTCAATAAGTTTTCCCAGGTTTTTGTGGTAGAATTAGGTGCCTCGGCTTATATTCGGGTCGACTTATACTCGAGTATATACGGTATGTATATATATATATATATATATATATATATATATATATATATATATAGTGTATATTTGAGGGTAATGGTTATCATTACTGCCTCACAGCACTGAGGTCATGGGTTTGATTCCTACCATGGCCCTAACTTTGCGGAGTTTGTATATTCTCCCCGTACTTGCGTGGGCTTCCTCAGGGTTCTCCGGTTTTCTCCCACAATCCAAAATTATACTGTTAGGTTAATTGGCTCCCAACAAAAATTAACCCTAGCGTGTAATGTGTCTGTGTGTACATGTGATAGGGAATTTGGATTGTAAGCTCCACTGGGGCAGGGACTGATGTGAATGGGCAAATATTCTCTGTAAAGCGCTGCGGAATATGTGTGCTAGTAATAATAACTAGTAATAATAATTTTATATACTGTATGTGTCTTGCCCTGGAAGTGGTACATTCATTCAATTTTACTTAGACATTCATAGTAATTTTATAGGTTTGTTTTAATCAGCGCAGTAACTACCTTTTTTCTTTTTTTTCCTTTATGTAGCAAACCACAACATATTGTACATTTTTCGCTATTGTAATATTTGTACTCCAGTCAGTTTCCCTGACAACGGACAGACATTGGGGTATATGCAATTAGCGGCAATTTTTCGCCCGTTTTTTAATTCGACACAATTCGACCGTCGAATTCCGGCAAGTGGGTGCCGAAATTTACCATATTCAATAAAAAACGGATTCGACAGTCCCGCTGTCGAAAAACGGCCGATTTGACGGATTTTGATCCGATTTTTTAAAACCGGGGAAAAACGGTAAAAAAACAGAAAAAAAATTGCGTGGGGTCCCCCCTCCAAAGCATAACCAGCTTCGGGCTCTTCGAGCCGGTCCTGGTTCTAAAAATCCGGGGGGGAAAATGACAGGGGATCCCCCGTATTTTTAAAACCAGCAACGGGCTCTGCGCCTGGTGCTGGTGCAAAAAATACGGGGGACAAAAAGAGTAGGGGTCCCCCGTATTTTTTACACCAGCATCGGGCTCCACTAGCTGGACAGGTAATGCCACAGCCGGGTGTCACTTTTATACAGCGCCCTGCGGCCGTGGCATTAAATATCCAACTAGTCACCCCTGGCCGGGGTACCCTGGCGGAGTGGGGACCCCTTTAACCAAGGGGTCCCCCCCCAGCCACCCAAGGGCCAGGGGTGAAGCCCGAGGCTGTCCCCCTTTCCAAGGGCTGCGGATGGGGGGCTGATAGCCTTGAGAAATTTTAAAGAATATTTTTTTTTCCAGTAGTACTACAAGTCCCAGCAAGCCTCCCCCACAAGCTGGTACTTGGAGAACCACAAGTACCAGCATGCGGGAGAAAAACGGGCCCGCTGGTACCTGTAGTTCTACTGAAAAAAAAATACCCAAATAAAAACAGGAGACACACACCGTGAAAGTAAAACTTTATTTCATACATGCCGACACATACATACTTACCTATGTTGACCCGCGGACTGCCACGCCCCCCTCGTCACTGAAGAAAACCTGTGAAAAAAATTATACTCACCTCAATCCAGTTTACACATGGGACCCCTTTCCCCGAATGCAGAGACCCCCCCGTGACTGCTGTCACAGAAAGGTCTCTTCAGCCAATCAGCGAGCGCAACGTCCTGGCACTCTGCTGATTGGCTGTATGCGCGTCTGAGCTGTCAGACAGCGCATCGCAAAGCCTCTCCATTATATTCAATGGTGGGAACTTTGCGTCAGCGGTGAGGTCACCCGCGGTCAGCGGCTGACCGCGGGTAACCCCACCGCTACCTGCATAGTTCCCACCATTGAAACTAATGGAGGGAGCTGTGCGATGCGCTGTCTGACAGCAGACGCGCATACAGCCAATCAGGTGAGTGCCACGAAGTAGCGCTTCCTGATTGGCTGAAGGGACCTTCTGTGACAGCAGTCACGTGGGGTCCCGGCATTCGTGGAAAGGGGTCCCATGTGTAAACATGGGACCCCTTTCAGTCCGTTTGGTCCGGGTGTTCGTTTTTTTTTTTTGCCAAGTACGTGGATTATAACCTGGACACTGGATTGAGGTGAGTATAATTTTATTCACAGGTTCACGTGGATTCTACTTGGACAAGTGGACAGAGGTCGGCGTGTGAACATAGGTAAGTATGTGTGTGTCGACATGTGTGTAATAAAGTTTTACTATCACGGTGTGCGTGTCCTTTTTTTATTTGGGTATTTTTTTCCAGTAGAACTACAGGTACCAGCGGGCCCGTTTTTCTCCCGTATGCTGGTACTTGTGGTTCTCCAAGTACCAGCTTGCGGGGGAGGCTTGCTGGGACTTGCAGTACTACTGGAAAAAATAATATTCTTACACTTTTCTCAAGGCTATCAGCCCCCCATCCGCAGCCCTTGGATGGGGGGGACAGTCTCGGGCTTCACCCCTGGCCCTTGGGTGGCTGGGGGGGGGACCCCTTGATTGAAGGGGTCCCCACTCCTCCAGGGTACCCCGGCCAGGGGTGACTAAATGGATATTTAATGCCACGGCCGCAGGGCGCTGTATAAAAGCGACCCCCAGCTGTGGCATTATCTGTCCAGCTAGTGGAGCCCAATGCTGGTGTAAAAAATACGGGGGACCCCTACTCTTTTTGTCCCCCGTATTTTTTGCACCAGCACCAGGCGCAGAGCCTGTTGCTGGTTTTAAAAATACGGGGGATCCCCTGTCATTTTCCCCCCCAGATTTTTAGAACCAGGACCGGCTCGAAGAGCCCGGGGCTGGTTATGCTTTGGAGGGGGGACCCCACGCCATTTTTTTTAAAAATTTACCATTCCATTTAAAAAAAAATATATATATATATATATATATATATATATATTTTTTTTTTTAAATATATAAGTAATACTTGTGCCTCCAAAATAGACAAACCAATTACCTAATCCCTTCTAATATAAATAGATAAGCTATTATCAATAAAAAAAACACCAAAAAAAACATGTTTTAATTTTTTTTTATTAGATTCCCCCACCAAAATGTGGCGGATTGAAAATGACGAATTTACTGTCTAAAAGCACTGTTGTCGAATTTCCAAACTTCAATTGAATATACTTTTGGCGAATTGCCGCATTTGTACCATTGCAGAAATGTCGAATTTGACAAATGTCGAATTTCAAAAAGTCGAATTTTGAAAGTCCGTTTTTTTGACGGAAAGTACTGAATTGCATTGTCGATTTTTTTTTTTGGGCAAAAAAGTCCAGTTTTTTGACAATTTCGGGAATTCGACCGCAATTGCATATACCCCATTAAGGTGATGAGGTCCCCCCCCCTCAAAATTAAATTATGATTTTAGGGGCGATACCGTCCCGGTGACTTGTGCGCGATAATGAACAGAGGCTAATTCTGCTGACATAATATGGATGTGCGAGACAGATTTAGACAAAAAGGCATTATATTTATTAATCATCTTATAGAGCTGAAATGCTGACATTTGAGGATGTGTGTTTCTGATAATGCAAAGTAAAGTAACGCTTTATGGGTAAGTGACGTTCCCTGTGTTTGTCCAGCAGTCCGTGACAACCACTTTAGCAGATTTTTTTTTATTATCATCCCATAGTGGCGTGCATGAAAATCTGTACTTTTGTGGTGCTTTAATAAGCTGTGATGTGTGCAGCTGCACCTCACCGCTAATTGTATATAACCCTAAAAGTAAGAGCACCTTCATATTTTATTGCAGTGGTAGAAACACTGAAATTATTTCTTGATGCCCGATCGATGATTGGTCACTTGGATCTTTGTTAGAGAGATATTTGTGAACCTGGTACTCCAAACATGTTTGGCGGCATTGTTCCAGATCGAAGAACTATTGGCAGGGGCACAGAGGTCTTACTCCAAAGAGATCACTAGTCCCTGTATGTGGCGATTTACTTCCCTCCCTCCACGTCAATCTCTCAATGATTCAGAAGAATTGAGCATTGCATGGTCATTGTTGGGTGAAGGTAGTCACTTGAGGCCGAAATCAGCGAAACTATGCCGCAACAAGCTAACCATGGTTCAAAAACGTCCATAAATTTGTGCCAATGAATTATAAATCTGCATTCATTTAAAGCATCGGTTATTGGTAGTTAACATGGCTTTTAGTTCTTACCTATTTTATTTTTGTTGGGGAGGAAGGGGGGTGGGGGTCTGTGTATTTGTAAAAAATGTTGTAGCTCTGTATAGTTTTACTGCTATGTCCGTTCCACTGGTGTGCATTTGTTTTACCGGAAACCGACTGTGTCTTTAATAAACGTGGATCACATAAATAAAACGTAAGATTACCAACATGAGTGCGGCTTCAAACAACAAATCTGCCACCCGAGAAATCTCTGTAAATCGAGTTATGTTATCTGGAGTGTGATAAATCCAGTTTGAGGCCTTTGTGATTATGGCACCTGTCATGACAATTTTTTGTATTTTATTTTTAATTTTTATTTGCTGTACTGTAGGATTTAGAGTTTATATTTTCTTGTATTCTTTTTGTTTTCTTTTGTGTTTTCTGTAGCTTTGAGATATTACTGTTCTCACCCTACGAGGTGACTGTAAGATGACGCAGTCAACGCTCATGTCTGTGGGTATGACGGGGTCACTGACAAAAGCAACATATGCCTAATATTACGTAACTTTCTGTTTTATCATCATGGTAGCGTAATTGCAACATTTGTGTTCATTTCAACAAATGTCAGTATTGTCTCTAGAACCTGCAGGGAGCATGTGGAGAACAATAAATAAAATGGTCTAATAAACCAAGTCGTTGGGGTTTAAGGACTTTTGTTCTAGTTTACAGAGGTCAGTAGGACTCCCTGCGGAGGTGGAGTGCAGTTAGCATACTGTACACTCTACACCTTGTTTACTCTGAACATTTAAATAATCACGATTGCTGGTTAAAGTGTTAATGCACATAGTGTAAAGGCTCGCAGGCTGGGGAGATGTCTCAACCAGAAGCCACACACTTGTTTAGGTTGTTGCTTTAAGGCTGCGTGTAAGTTGTTTTGTTTGTTTTTTGCTGATAACAAGCGCTTACTGCTCCCCTGGTCAGCTTGTGCTAATAACCAGAGGTCAGTGACATTTTCAGAGGGGTACCTCAATGTTTCTTTGGGTTCAGTATGATTTCCCGATGGACGGTCAGAAAACCGAGTGTGACATCCCGACTATCATAATCCCAACAGCACCCTGTAAAGTACCGTAACCCTCCCCTGCCCCCCACCCTAACCCTCCCCTGCCCCCCACCCTAACCCTCCCCTGTGAGTGCCTAACCCTAACCCTCCCTTCCCCGCTGCCTAAACCTAACCCTCCCTCCCTGGTACCTAACCCTAACTTTCCCAACCCTGCACCCTAACCCTAATCCACCTTCTCCCGCCTAAATGTTTTAAAGGGGCAATCTGTGTGGGTATGAGAACTTATAGCATTATGTAGACCTAGATCCAGCATCCTATGCTGAAACGTATACTATAGAGCATTTTTCCCCCATGCACAGTGAAGTGAGATTCTCTGACTTGGTTGCAATATGGCCGGCATTTCTGTACATTATGTTTTGCGCATTTCCTTCTCCTTTCTGTCTCCTGTTTGCCATCAGAGATCTCTTCACCGTGTCCTGTGTCTGTCAGCAGCAGCGACACCTCCACTGTAAACCTGAGCAGTGCGCCGCAGCAGTCTGTTATGTAAACTCAACAATAGCAACCAACGAGTAATAAAGTAGAAAAATAAATGAGCAGTGCAGCAGCCTGGCTAAATGAAGTGTAGTTTGAAGTGAATAAAACTCCAGATGAAATGCATCAAATGGCACTTGAACTAAATCGAAGTCAGTGTGAGCGCTGAGAGCTTCATTGAAGTCATGCAGTTAGTGCGAATTAGTCTGCAAAGAATAACCTGGTAATGCCATTAAACTCTGAGTCACTCCTCGAAAATTATACCACCTGCTTTATTTTCAGTTTGGGGTTTTACCCCCCTTCCCTCCCTCCCTCCCTCCCTCTCTCTCTCTCGCAGAATGCACATGATGCTACATATGTTTTTCTCTTTCCTTGAGAAGGCTAATACGTGTAACACAGGCTGATGTAGCTTTATTTTGTTCTCTAGTGTATTTTTTTATTATTATAAAAAAACACACAAAAAAAACACACACACAAAACAAAGACATTTTATGAACTGCTATGGAATCCCTCCGGTGGTATGTTTCGAGTTAACAGTGAAAATCCCAACTTTATTTCTGACATAAATCAGAATTGGAGCATTGAGATTGGACTGCAGTGTCCGACGCACATTCCACGATAAGCAGTTGCAATGCTCGTGGCTCTTTAATCTTTTTTCTTTTTTTTTTTCTTTTTTCTTAACAAGCTGGGCAATATAAAAGTGACATTTTGGTAAATACACTTGTGTGAAAATCGCAAGTCTGTTTTGTTTACTTCGTGGCCTTGTATTGTTTATGGCAGCTTTGTGTTTGTTTAGTCTTTTGTGTTTTAAAATAGTTTCATGCTGTTTTGATTGAATCATTTTACCCGTCAGTGTGAATCATGTTAGGAATGGTCATGTTTAGGCTTATTAAATCATTCGCTGCTGAAGACCAGTGGGACCCCTCCTAAGCACGGCAGGGGTACAAATGGTGAAGGAAGGGGTGTAAGTTAACCTAAAAATCCTCCTATTATGATGTCAACACTACAGATTTATTTAAAAGCCAAGGAATAGGTGGGAAAGCGATAAAAGCTCTCTATCTCCCCAATCTGGTCTCTCACAGACTCAAGTGTAACCTTGTTTTGAAGCTAATTTTGTGCTAATCATGTGTGGTCAACATACACTCCAGATACCAATATAAATCAGGGGATTGGGGAGAGGCATCTTTGTTTGAAAGCACAGAGGGGTTAATTCAGACCAGGTCGCACGCAGGCTATTTTTTACACTGCTGCGACCAGGTAATCGCCACCTATAGGGGAGGGAGTAAGCGCTTTGCAGGGGTGCGATTGGCGTGCAGTGAGCTGCACAAACAAAAGTTTGTGCAGTTTCTTCACAGCCCAGGACTTACTCAGCCGCTGCGACGTTCCGGACAGGTGGTGACGTCAGGAATCCTCCCCCGCAGCGGCTGGGCACGCCTGTGTTTTTCCGGACACTCCCAGAAAATGGTGAGTTGCCGCCCATGGACGCCTTCTGCCTGTCAATCTTCTTGCGATTTGCCGGTGCAATCGCTTTCTTCGTTAGATACGTCGCTGCCCGGCGACGGCCGTAGCCGGCGGCCGACGCGTCTGCGCATTGCGGGTCACACGCATACGTTGTTCAGACCCGATTGAACGGCTGCGAAAAAAATGCAGCCTGCGATCGGGTCTGAATGACCCCCAGAGTCCCTTCTTTGAAACGATGTGGTGTGATTGTCTGGTGATCACCGGCAACATCCACCTATGCTGTAAAATACCTGTTGAGGCAGCAGATGGAGAAGGTCACCTGATGTCCATTATCTGTTCCTGTCCTGGCATTTCAAAAAAGATGAATTCCCCCTTTCAAACAATGTACAAGGTCTTGCTTGTTGGAGCCGGGTAACGCTGCTGTGAGCGGCGGCTGTGACACATCCTCCTGCTACGCTGCTGTAGCGCTGTTCTCCCCATCTCCCGCTGCTATCCCCCCCCCCCCCCAATCTCCTCCTCTCAGCTCCCTCACGTCCCTCATCTCAATCCGACTTTTTTTAAAGTCTGATTGAGATGGTCGGAAAGGGGGCTAAAACCTGTCTAATTTGGCCCCGTTTCCAACAGAAGCACGCGGATCGGCAGCTGTTCTGCCGATCCACGTGCTTTCCGGCAAGTCGAATTCCCCGGCTTGTCGGATCATTTTGGGGTATATCGCATAGGTCGGAACCCCTTCCGACGTAAAAAAAAAGTCGAAAACTGCCGTCTTTCCGACAGACGGCAGCTTTCGACTTCAATTGAATATATCTCTTAGTGTGTGTTTAAAACTAATTCCATTGCGGCTAAAGTCGCAGCCTAGCTTCTATAGTACACTGAGTGGTGTTTTGCTGTGTTTGCGAATAAGATGAAGAATACAGTACACTAATCCTCTCGTAATGTCTCAGTGGTGCCAGTTGACCCGCGCTGAATGGCATAGAGACATTTGTACGTTAAATACCACATGGACACAAGCCTATTAACCTTCCAGTATGTTTGTGGAGCGTGGGAACAAGCTGGAACACCCGCAGGAAACCCATGCAAAAACGGTGAGGAAGTAAATTCTGCACACAGATAGAGCATTGGTCCGGATTTAAACTCGCGTCCACAGTGCTGTGACACAGCAATGCTAACCACTATGCCAGTGTGTTTCCGAGAACTGTGTCTCTACTAATATAGCTTGCATTTTACAGTTTGTTACTCATGCAGAGATCTTGTAGCATCTGGTGACACGGAATGGCTGAAGAAGCCCCTCATGTGAGTTTTTGATTAACTATGTAAAAAAAATCCCAAAGAAAGCGTTAGTGGATTGTTTACTTTCTCTAGATTGCAAGCCCACACTGACCATCTCACACTCCAGGCCTTATCTCATGTCACTTCCTTGTTTGTTTAAAGGGTCACACCATACAAAAGCTTTCATTAATCCTTATCTCTCAAGATGGACAGTAGAAAAATATTTACATGCATCCTAACATCTTTTGCATTGAGCAGATAAGTTGTAATTGCTGTGGTGCAGTTTGTGTTCCTTGTTTTTGGTGCAAGCCTTTTAACCCCCACCTGATTCTTCATCCATAGTTATTCAGGGAACACAAAAGCTGAGATCAGATTGTGACAGATGTGCACAGTATATCTACGTACAGTAAGTAAAAAGCAGATTAGTGTGGCCCAATTGACTGTTATCTGCTCTTAGCTTCCTTTTGGTTATCAAAGCTGCCCAGGACGTATCTGCTACCTGAAGAATAGGTTTTACATATGTTAATAATGTAGCTCCTAGTCCAGGGAGTTTGTGTGCCTGCATTATGTGAAAGTGACGACATACAGAAACATTACCTTTAAACTTTCAAGCAATCAGATTTTTTTTCTTTTTTTTATGTGAACAGGAAAATTATGTTTATCAGCTTGCCTGTCGCTGGTCTACGTTGGTGCGGCCCTCCATCTGTGAAAAGGGCCGCGCATTACTCTTAATATAAATACAGTGCATCCGGAAAGTATTCACAGCGCTTCACTTTTTCCACATTTTGTTATGTTACAGCCTTATTTCAAAATGGAATAAATTAATTTTTTCCCTCAAAATTCTACATACAATACTCCATAATGGCAACGTGAAAAATATACGTTCTGGTAAGAACTTACCGCTGATAACGGTAAAGTCCACAGGATCCACAGGATAACAGTGGGATATGATGAAGCGACAGCGGATTTGCACCAATCGGTCAAAGCTTTCCGGCCTCCCAGCATGCAGCGGGCCCCTCCATATATCCCCGCCTCCTGGCTCAGGCAAATCAGTTGTTTCCAAAGCTCAAGGCAGAAGCATCATAGATAGCCCTAATCAGGCTAGAAGAACACATACACACCCCTCCGTACAAGAAGGAAGAGGTTAATGAGTAAAAGGATCCTCAAATCAGGTGCGTCAAGGTGGGATCCCTGTGGATCCTGTGGACTTGGGAGAAATACCGTTATCAACGGTAAGTTCTTACCATAACGTATATTTCTCCGGCAGGGTCCACAGGTTATCCACAGGATAACAATGGGATTTCCCAAAGAAATTTAGTGGCGGGGACGCCCTTGATTGGATAGGAGATTCCTTCGCCCGAATTCAGCGGCATGAGAGGCAAAGGTTTCCAAGGCATAATGTCTAATAAATGTGTTAATGGAAGACCATGTGGCTGTCTTACATATCTGTTCTGCTGAAGCACCACATTGTGCTGCCCATGAGGGACCTACCTTACGAGTAGAGTGAGCAGAGACATTAGCCGGAACAGGGAGATCAGCTCGAGAATATGCTTCTGAAATCATCATCTAAAGCCATCTTGCCAGCGTCTGTTTAGTAGCAGGCCATCCTCTCTTGTGAAATCCATTGAGAATGAAAAGAGAATCTGTCTTTCTGATGGCACTGGTTCGATCCACGTAGATCTTTAATGCACGGACCATGTTCAGCAACGCATCTCCCGTAGAAGGCCCGGTACCTGGAAAGCCGGGACTACAATTTCTTCATTAAGGTGGAATTTATTAGAGATGAGCGGGTTCGGATTTACTCTGTTCTTAACGCCAGAATTATCGCAATGTCTTTTTTTTTTCTGGATTTTTCTTATTGGCTAACCAAAACACGTGACGTCCGTTAGCCAATAAGGAGATTCGGGTCAATCCGAGTAAATCCGAGTAAAACCGAACCCGCTCATCTCTAGAATTTAGACACCACCTTCGGAAGATACCCAGATCTAGTTCTGAGAACTGCTTTATTTGGATAAAAAAAATCAGAAATGGGGAAGGACATGATAATGCCCCTAAATCTGATACTCTTCTAGCTGACGCCATAGCCAGTAGAAAGAGAATTTTAGCTGTCAACCATTTAAGATCCACTTTATTAAGTGGTTCAAATGGGCTAACTTGAATGGCTTTCAGGACTACACTTAAGTCCCAAGGCACTGCAGGAGGAACAAAAGGAGGTTGAATGTGCAGCATTCCCTGGAAAAAACGTATGCACATCCTGTAAAGTGGCAATTTTCTTTTTGAACCATACAGTCGATGCTGACACTTGAACTCTCAAGGAAGCCACCTTCAAACATTTATCCATTCCTGCCTGAAGGAATGCTAAGACCCTGGAAACTCTGAAAGACTTAAGGTCCATTTTCTGTTCACTGCACCAATGAATATAGGTTTGCCATATTCGGTGATAAATGCGAGCTGAGGAAGGTTTCCTTGCTCTGAGCATTGTTTGAATTACCTGTTGTGAGAATCCTCTTGATTTCAGGATAGAGGTTTCAAGAGCCACGCCGTCAAAGATGGTCGATCCAGATGTCTGTGATAACAAGGACCCTGCATCAGTAGATCTGGATGTTGAGAGAGCAGAAGTGGAGCATCCATCGACATTCTCTGCAGATCTGTGCACCAATGCCTTCTGGGCCAAGCCGGAGCTATTAGTATCACAGAACCTTTCCCTTGCTATCTCTTTCTCACCACCCTGGGTAATAGGGTGATTGGAGGAACACATAAGCCAGATGAAAGTCCCATCTCACCGACAGAGCACCCACAAAGATCGCTCTGGGATCCTTTGTTCTTGACCCATATGCGAGAACTCTGTTGTTCAGACGGAACGCCATGAGATCTATCTCTGGCAACCCCCACTTGTCTACTAGAGTCTGGAAGACTTCCGGGTGTAGAGCCCATTTGCTCCCCTTAATGGCATGTCGACTGAGAGAGTCCGCTTCCCAGTTTAGGACTCCCGAAGCGAATGCTGCGGACATGGCTGGATTATGATTAGGGCAGTACGGATGGTGTAATGGCTAGCATTACTGCCTCACAGCACTAAGGTCATGGGTTCAATTCCCACTATGGCCCTAACTGTGCGGAGTTTGTATATTCTCCCCATACTTGCGTGGGTTTCCTCCGGGTACTCCGGTTTCCTCCCACAATCCAAAAATATACTGGTAGGTTAATTGGCTCCCAACAGAAAAATATTAACCCTAGCGTGAATGTGTCTGTGTGTACATGTGATAGGGAATATAGATTGTAAGCTCCACCTGGGCAGGGACTGATGTGACTGGGCAAATATTCTCTGTACAGTGCTGCGGAATATGTGTGTGCTATATAAATAACTGGTAATAAATAAATAATGATGAAGTATTGCCCACTTTAGTATGTGACTTACCTCCTTCATCGCTTTTCGGCTGCGAGTTCCTCTCTGATGGTTGAGGTACGCTACTGCCGTCGCGTTGTCCGAGCGGATCTTGACTGGTTTTCCCCGAAGAATGTTCTTTTCCTGAATCGGTGCCATGTATATATATTTATTGGCAGGCAACCTTCTTCCTTGGTCCATTGCCCCTGGAAACACAACCTTCCTGACACTGCTCCCCAGCCCTGGAGACTGGCATCTGTTGTCAGAATTTCCCAGTCTGATATCCAAAAGGGTCTCCCCTTGTCCAGATGGGATGTCTGTAGCCACCAGGCTAATGACCTTCTTACTTCTATTGTAACAACCATAGTCTGTGTTTTTATCCTCTTATGCAACCCATTCTATTTGGCAAGAATCAGATGCTGCAGAGGCCTCGAGTGGAATTGTGCCTACTCCACCATGTCGAATGTTGACACCATCAAACCCATCACATGCATTGCTGCGTGAATGGATACCTTTTGACTGTGTAGCAAGTCCTGAATCCTTGTCTGAACCTTGGATATCTTGTTCAGAGGTAACATTACTCTCTGAAAACTTGAATTCAGTACAGCCCCAAGTGAGTCATCCGTTGTGACAGAACCAGAGACGATTTTGCCCAATTTAGGAGCCACCCATGCTTATGCAGACATGCAGAGATGGGTTCTACAGCATTCCCCTGTTGAGAGAGGAGAACCTTCCAGAAGGACAACCATCTCTGCAGCAATCCACCAATCAGGCCTGTACGGTAAAGTGACCAGACGGAAGCCACTCCTTAGTAAAAAGCACATGGCAACCCGTCTGGAGTTTGCCAAAATGCACCTGAAGGACTCTCAGACCATGAGAAACAAAATTCTCTGGTCTGATGAGACAAAGATTGAACTCTTTGGCTTGAATGTTAGGCGTCAAATTTGGAGGAATCCAGGCACCGCTCATCTCCAGGCCAATACCACCCCTACAGTGAAGCATGGTTGTGGCAGCATCATACTGTGGGGAAGTTTATCAGCGTCAGGACAGAGGAAAAGACGAATGCAGCAATGTACAGAGACATCCTAGATGAAAACCTGCTCCCGAGCGCTCTTGACCTCAGACTGGGGCGGCAGTTCATCTTTCAGCAGGACAACGACACTAAGCACACAGCCAAGATATCAAAGGAGTGGCTTCAGAACAACTCTGTGAATGTCCTTGAGTGGCCCAGCCAGAGCTCAGACTTGAATCGGACTGAACATTTCTGGAGAGATCGGGAAATGGCTGTGCACCGACGCTTCCCATCCAACCTGATGGAGCTTGATAGGTGCTGCAAAGAGGAATGGCCGAAACTGCCCAAAGGTGGGTGTTCCAAGCTTGTGGCAATATATTGAAAAAGACTTGAGGCTTTAATTGCTGCCAAAGGTGCATCAACAAAGTATTGAGCAATGGCTGTGGTTAATTATGTACGTGTGGTTTCTTAGTTTTTTATTTTTAATAAATTTGCAAAAATCTCAAAAAAAACTTTTTTCACTTTGTCATTATGGGGTATTGTGTGTAGAATTTTGAGGGAAAAAATTAATTAATTTATTTTTGTAATAAGGCTGTAACATAACAAAATGTGGAAAAAGTGAAGCGATATGAATACTTTCCAGATGCACTGTAGTAAATTAAATCAATACATTTAATCATCTGTAAACAACATCTCAGTAAGCTTGTTAAAGCATTCACCTGTATGCCATCAGTAGCGGGGTCGGTCCATATGAAGTGCAGCACATCAGGTGAGACAACCCAGCTGACAATGCCCAGTAGAGCACAACTGTGGGTACACACTGAGCGATATGGGTAATATAGCGTTCCAATCTGTGACTGAGTGTAACAGCTCGTGGGGCTGGAGAGGATGCTTGTTGTCCATCATTAAGCTACACGATGGAGAGGGATACGGTCGACCTTATAATATCGCTGCTGTGATCTCAACTCAAGTTTAATGCTCTTTAGCTGTTTAAATATCCCAACACTGTCATTGTGCGGGCGACGCAATTACTCTGTACACGAGTGTCAACCTACCATACCGATCCCGGTGGAAAATAGCACATGTATACAATGGTGTGGACCTAGCACTGTAAAAGCACACAGAATCAATTCATTAAAAATCTATTTAAGGCGCCATGCATATGGCTGTTTTGAATTTTTTCTTTTTGTAAATTCCCATCTATTTTCTGTAATTTCTTTTTTACCTTTTTTTGGCAAGAGAACTGAGAATAGACTTACCGAAACCTGACTATAGATTATAGATCTCTATGGGACAACGGGAGGAGCATGCACACCAGCACTTTATAGATAAGGTTCAAGGAAAGAAGTAGAATGCATGCATGTCCTGTCACCCATCTCTCAGCGCTGTGCGCACGGTCACTCCATTGCAGAATTTCAATTCTTAACTGTCTCAAGTTTTTGAACTGTGAATGTGAATGTCCGTGACTTGTTGTAATGGGATCGGTATGAAATACCTCCAATCAAAATCCCGACGGTCGAAATCCCGACTTGCAATTGACCGACGGTCAAAATCCCGACATGGACAAAATCCCGACATTTAAAATACCGACAAGGTCAAAATACTGACATGTAAAATGCCGACAGGTCAAAATACCGACATGCGGTTTTCAGTGTGTTTTTTGTGTGTAGGTCGACATGGACACCATATTAGTTCACCGTTGCGCTCGCCATGCTTCGGGCACGGTGCTTTGCTGCGCTCGGTACACTATTATATTCCCCCTCCAGGTCCACTGGGATGGTAAAGTATGAACAAGTCGGTTTCAATGAAAAAAAATCATGAAAAACTCATGTCGGCATTTTGACCTGTCGGCAATTTACATGTCGGTATTTTGACCTTGTCAATATTTTAAATGTGGTATTTTGTCCATGTCGGGATTTTGAACGTCGATCAATTGCTGTCGGGATTTTGGCCGTCGGGATTTTGATTGGAGGTAAATTGACTTCATCCCGTTGTAATGCCTGGAGTGCATCACTTACTCTACAAACCATCGCTGTGGATGGTGACGGTTTATAACTAATCCATACATGTTTATTTCTTTTTGAATGTGCTCTCCACAGTATACAGTACTTTCTTGCTCAGGTTGTCAAAATACCACGTCCTCATAATATCCTGCATTGACTACTAACCTCCTTTCATGTGAGCTATATCCTCCCGTAGGGGTTATAATGACCGTTTAACCATGGGTATGGGTCATTAGGTCGACCACACTTTGGTCGACAGTCATTAGGTCGACCACCGTTGGTCAACATGCATTATGTCAACATGGTCACTAGGTCAACATGAGGTTTTTTTTACTGTTTTTGGTGTAGTTTTCTTCGTAAAGTGACGGGGAACCCCAATTTGTGCACCGTGTCCCCTCGCTTCGTGCAAGGTTCCTCTCTCCGCTACCGCTGCGCTCAGCACAGGTTACTATTCGGAATCGTAGTCCACGTGGATTGTAAAGTATGAAAAAGTAAAAAAAAAAAAAAAAAACATGAAAAACCTATGTCGACCTAGTGACCATGTCGACTTAATGCATGTCAACCAATAGTGGTCTACCTAATGACTGTCATCCTTAGTGTGGTCGACCTAATGACCGTATCCCATTTAACGTTATTATCAGTGACTGTGCTGTGTGTGTGCCCGGATCTAGAACCCAGTGCTTTGCATTGTAGTCGCCGGGACATAGCTTGATGCATGTCTGTCTGTCCGGTATCTAAAAATAACAATCATAAATTGTCAGCATTGTGTATAGGGCAGAGGTTCCCAAACTGTGTGCCGTGGCTCCCTGGGGTGCCTCGGGACGGGGCGCCCTGGGTTGGTGGTCCAGGACCAATTAAAATTATTCATGGTCAATATAATAGGCAAAAACAGTGCTGGTGGCTGCCAGTCATAAAATATGTGGCCAAACAGAAGCAAATCTTGTCCCTCACCACATAACTGACCCTAAGGATGACATATAAACGCGATATACCTAATGTAATATATCTTTCTAAATTTCTCAATAAGAGATTTTTGGCCTAGGGGTGCCGTGAAAAAAAATTCTAATATTCTAGGGCGCCGTGATTCAAAAAAAGTTTGGAAACCACTGGTACAGGGCAATGCAGTCTTCATGGTGATCTTGAGATACTGTAATTACTTTGAGAACATTCCAAGCTGTGCTCTGCTCCTGGTTGTACAAGCGTCCATCAGTGAGTAGCCAGAGGGATACTGGGCAGAATCACTTTGTCATTGTGAATAGAAGAGACCTGTGTTGGTGAATGTAGTAAATGACAGACAGAGATGCATCTCTACAACTGTCCAGCAGAAAAATCATCATATTGTTGTAGCCCAGTCTGTGCTGCTCGCAAATGGGAATCTGTATTTATCCGTAACTAGCAGACGATCAGCGTATTCATGCAATTACTAGTCACCAGCCCGTCAAAATGACGGACCAACACCACAGCAATGTCAGCTCCGGCGGCTGTGCATGCCAGAACGGAGCAACAATTGAATCGCTCCACTGGGTTCCATCTAGTGCCCGCAAGTGTGCAAGACATTTGATTTCTCCCCCTTGAGATAAGGAGCAGCATTAGCCTATTATTTTATTGTTTTGTTGCATCTATGGGTAGTGAGCGATCAAGAAACAGTAATGGGAACCTTTGTGAGAACTGGGGCATAAGTAAAAAAAAAAATAGCTGAAGCTCTTGCAGAATTGTTCTAGAAATAGAACTCTCTCATGGGGCAGATGTATTAAGCCTGGAGAAGTGATAAAGCAGTGATAAGTGCAAGGTGATAACGCACCAGCCAATCAGCTCCAATATGTACATTGGCAGTTAGGAGCTGACTGGCTGGTGCGTTATCACCTTGCACTTATCACTCCTTTTTTACCGCTTTATCACTTCTCCTGGCTCAATACATCTGCCCCATTGTGTGCTATGGTGAGCTAGAGCATGGTTTTCTCATACATCCATTAAATGCCCCCAGTGGGTATTCAGTGGGTAGTGCATGTGCAGTGCCAGAAACTGTGCAGGAGTCTCTTGACAATATGAAAGGCTCCTCCAGCGTGCTGGGATGTAACGGCAGACAACAACCACTTGGCCCATCTATTCTACCCCTTGTAGTTTGCAGGGATATTGCTTTATAGAAATGTTATCCCTGTAGAAATTGGTAATACATGGCGGAGATAAATTATGTATTCTCCACTGCTGCCATTACTAATACTGTACAAATACCGCTTATTAACAAGGAAGCTGCTAATGAGCCAGTGAGGAGCCTATTTATCAAAAGCAATTTGTGAACTCTGGGGCAGATGTATTATACCTGGAAAAGTGATAAAGCAGTGATAAGTTCTAGGTGTTAACGCACCAGCCAGTCAGCTCCTGACTGTCAGTTTTCAAATCTGTATTGATAGACTGGTGCGTTATCACCTTGCACTTATCACTGCTTTATCCCTTCTCCTATCTACCAAAAACACCCCTTTTCAGGTGGTGGTCGCAGATTTCAGGCATCCTTGTATGTATCTAGAGGGGTGGGGAGGTAAGATAATCCGTTTTTCGATCGCACAAACAGCCTCTATAGGCTTCTTTGAGAGCTGCTATTTATGAGTATTTCCAGGCTCCGGAATGCAAAGCATTCTCAAGCTTGGCCCCAGTATCTAACTTCGTCTTTAGAAGGCGTTAACCATTGTAGACTCTGGGCTACATATCGCACATTTTACGGGAGAGACATTTGCAGTAGTGCGCCCAGCCTACGAAGCAGGAAATATATAGCCCCCTGGATATAATAGGGGAGCAGAGGTCAGGGCAGGCTTTTTATTCGAATATAAAATAAGACCGTCATAACTATCCATTTTCTACATTGACTTAGCAGGTAGGTTCTTGTATCGTGTGTAAATACTGTGTTACACAAGTTATTAGTTTTTAAATTAACCATTTACTATATACGTATAGATAGATAAATATGTTGTTCTTTTATGTTATTTTTTTTATTGATCTTTTGAAGTTTTTTTTATTTCTTGGTTGAATTTTGTGTTTATCTGGTTTGAGTGTATTAAAATCTCTTGGTAAGTGCAGTAAAAACATATCCGTGTTAATAGAAGATGGATCACTCAGACTTTCTGTTAATTGACAAATGTAGCACATTGTTACACGGGTATAATGACCATAATTGGGTATTTAAGGGAAGAGTTAAAGCACTTGATGATCTCGGTTGAATAAAATGTGTTTCGCCATGGTTTGCCACCATATTACCTTTGAACTGCGCTGCGCGGGTAAAAGATAAGCTGTGCGGAATGAAGTGATATAAAAAAGTTCTGACAAGGGAACAGGTGAGGAGAAATCACTCGCTGCCCTCCCCATAAATCGGGGAAAGCTGTAGCGGATTTCAAGCACTCTTCCGACACACACTTTGATGTTACTGTCTGTCTTCAACTAGACCTGAATAATGTCTGCAAAGTCTTTCCATTTTCACAGTTTTCTAATCCATTTTGTGCCAGCTTTTCCTGCAGCTTTAAGAATTTCCTGTTGTAGGGGTGCTGCATGAAACCAAGCAATCTGTCTGCACAAGATTAATGTGACCGTTAAAAGTTACAGCAAGTTAATGCTCAATCTCAGACGCATGATTTTTGCCTAGAGTGCTTTGAAAGGAAGTATTAGTAATGTCCAAAAATGTAAATTATTGGAGGCTGGTGAATTTCAGGTTTTTATTTATTTTATGTTTTGTTAGAATTTTTTACTACATTCTAGCATGTGCAAAAGGTCCTCTGTGTACAGTGTGTAAGTATGTATATATGTACATACTGTAGTTTCCGATATCCAAAATTATATATATAGATAGGGAGATAGTGTTATATATATATATATATATATATATATATATAACACTATCTAATATATATATATATATATATATATATATATATATATATATATATATATATATATATATATATATAATAAATAAACAAGAACAAAAATTACACCTACCTACTAAATGGGGTAAAATTAGGGGATTCTGTACTGGAAAAGGACTTAGGTGTCCTCATAGATAGCAAGCTAAGCAGTAGTACCCAAAGTAGGACTGCAGCAAAGAAGGCTAATAAGATATTAGCATGCATAAAACGGGGTATTGATGCTAGGGACGAGAGTATTAAACTCCCGTTATATAAATCACTAGTGAGGCCACACCTTGAATACTGTGTACAATTCTGGGCACCGTACTACAAAAAGGATATCCTGGAGCTTGAAAAGGTACAGAGGAGGGCGACCAAACTAATTAAGGGCATGGAGACGATGGAATACAAGGAAAGGCTTGAAAGACTAGGCATGTTTACATTGGAAAAGCGGAGACTAAGAGGGGATATGATCAACATCTACAAATATATAAGGGGACAATACACAGAGCTTGCACGGGACCTGTTTTTGGTTAGATCAACACAGAGGACTCGTGGACACTCGCTCAGGTTAGAGGAGAGGAGATTCCGCACAATACGGCGTAAAGGCTTTTTCACGGTAAGGACAATACGTGTTTGGAATTCCCTGCCCGAGGGAGTTGTAATGGCGGAATCTGTCAACACCTTTAAGAATGGGTTAGATAAATTCCTAATGGATAAGGATATCCAGGGGTATGGTGCATAGTCATGCATTATAGTTACTATAAATAGGGATACAATGCAACGGCTGACAGCAGCATTAGTCAGAAATTTTAGTCAAATCATCATGCATAGGAGATCACAAATAGGTTGTACTCGATGGACAATTGTCTTTTCTCTGACGTCCTAGTGGATGCTGGGAACTCCGTAAGGACCATGGGGAATAGACTGGCTCCGCAGGAGACTGGGCACTCTTAAAAGAAAGATTAGGTACTATATCTGGTGTGCACTGGCTCCTCCCTCTATGCCTCTCCTCCAGACCTCGGTTAGAATCTGTGCCCGGCCAGAGCTGGATGCACCTAGTGGACTCTCCTGAGCTCACTAGAAAAGAAAGTATTTGTTAGGTTTTTTATTTTCAGTGAGATCTGCTGGCAACAGACTGAATGCTACGAGGGACTGAGGGGAGAGAAGCAAACCTACCTGCTTGCAGCTAGCTTGTGCTTCTAAGGCTACTGGACACCATTAGCTCCATAGGGATCGAACACAGGGCCCGACCTTGATCGTCCTGGGCAGCAATTAGTTTACCTTTTTGGCACAAATAGCACATAATACAGTGTATAACACTGTATATGTGCAAAAACACCCGCCATTAACATTATAAAAAGCGGGAGAAGCCCGCCGCTGAGGGGGCGGGGCTATCTTCCTCAGCACAGCCAGCGCCATTTTCTCTTCACAGCTCCGCTGGAAGGACGCTCCCCAGGCTCTCCCCTGCAGTATCCAGTACAACAAGGGTAAAAAAGAGAGGGGGGGCACATAAATTTAGGCGCAATTTGTGTTAATAAGCAGCTATTGGGAAAAATCACTCAGTATAGTGAAAATCCCTGTGTTATATAGCGCTGTGGTGTGTGCTGGCATACTCTCTCTCTGTCTCCCCAAAGGACTTTGTGGGGTCCTGTCCTCAGTCAGAGCATTCCCTGTGTGTGTGCGGTGTGTCGGTACGGCTGTGTCGACATGTTTGATGAGGAGGGCTACGTGGAGGCGGAGAAGGAGCCGATAAGTGTGATGTCGCCCCCTACGGGGCCGACACCGGAGTGGATGGATATGTGGAAGGTATTAACCGACAGTGTCAACTCTTTACATAAAAGGTTTGATGACGTAACAGCCTTGGGACAGCCGGCATCTCAGCCCGCGCCTGCCCAGGCGTCTCAAAGGCCATCAGGGGCTCAAAAACGCCCGCTAGCTCAGATGGCAGACACAGATGTCGACACGGAGTCTGACTCCAGTGTAGACGAGGATGAGACAAATGTACAGTCCACAAGGGCCATCCGATGCATGATTACGGCAATGAAAAATGTGTTGCACATTTCTGACATTAACCCGGTTACCACTAAAAAGGGTATTATGTTTGGGGAAAAAAAGCAGCCAGTGACTTTTCCCCCATCTGATGAATTAAATGAATTGTGTGAAGAAGCGTGGTGTTCCCCTGATAAGAAACTAGTGATTTCTAAGAGGTTACTGATGGCGTACCCTTTCCCGCCAACGGATAGGTTACGCTGGAAGACATCCCCTAGGGTGGACAAGGCGCTCACACGATTATCTAAAAGGGTGGCACTGCCGTCTCAGGATACGGCCGCCCTAAAGGAGCCTGCAGATAGAAAGCAGGAGGCTATCCTTAAGTCTGTATATACACACTCAGGTACTATACTGAGACCTGCTATTGCTTCAGCATGGATGTGTAGTGCTGCAGCAGCATGGTCTGATACCCTGTCAGATATCATTGATACCCTCGACAGGGATGCTATTTTGCTAACCATAGAGCATATAAAGGACGTCGTCTTGTATATGAGGGATGCACAGAGGGACATTTGCCGGCTGGCATCTAGAATTAATGCAATGTCCATTTCTGCCAGGAGAGTATTATGGACTCGGCAGTGGACAGGTGATGCTGATTCTAAAAGGCACATGGAGGTTTTGCCTTATAAGGGTGAGGAATTGTTTGGGGAAGGTCTCTCGGACCTCGTATCCACAGCAACAGCTGGGAAAGTCGACTTTTTTACCTCAGGTTCCCTCACAGCCTAAGAAAGCACCGTATTATCAAGTACAGTCCTTTCGGCCTCAGAAAGGCAAGCGGGTCAGAGGCGCATCCTTTCTGCCCAGAGGCAGGGGTAGAGGAAAAAAGCTGCACCAGACAGCCAGTTCCCAGGAACAAAAATCCTCCCCTGCTTCCACTAAGTCCACCGCATGACGCTGGGGCTCCACAGGTGGAGCCAGGTGCGGTGGGGGCACGTCTCCGGAACTTCAGCGACCAGTGGGTTCGCACACAGGTGGATCTCTGGGTTCTACAAGTGGTATCTCAGGGATACATGCTGGAGTTCGAGGCGACTCCCCCTCGCCGTTACCTCAAATCAGCCTTGCCAGCGGCTCCCAGGGAAAGGGAGGTAGTGCTGGCGGCTATTCACAAGCTGTACCTTCAGCAGGTGATAATCAAGGATCCCCTCCTTCAACAGGGACGGGGTTACTATTCCACAATGTTTGTGGTACCGAAACCAGACTGTTCGGTGAGACCCACTCTAAATTTTAAATCCTTGAACACTTATGTAAGGAAGTTCAAGTTCAAAATGGAATCGCTCAGGGCGGTTATTGCAAGCCTGGAAGAGGGGGATTTTATGGTGTCGCTGGACATCAAGGACGCTTATCTGCATGTCCCCATTTACCCACCTCACCAGGAGTACCTCAGGTTTGTGGTACAGGACTGTCATTACCAATTCCAGACGTTGCCGTTTGGTCTGTCCACGGCACCGAGGGTATTTACCAAGGTAATGGCCGAAATGATGATACTCCTTCGAAAGAAGGGAGTTATAATTATCCCGTACTTGGACGATCTCCTTATAAAGGCGAGGTCCAAGGAGCAGTTGTTAGTCAACGTAGTAGCACTATCTTGGGAAGTGCTGCAACAGCACGGCTGGATTCTGAATATCCCAAAGTCGCAGCTGATTCCTGCGACGCGTCTGCTGTTCTTGGGCATGATTCTGGACACAGAACAGAAGAAGGTGTTTCTCCCGGTGGAGAAGGCCCAGGAATTGTCATCTCTGGTCGGGGACCTCCTGAAACCGAAACAGGTGTCGGTGCATCACTGCACGCGAATCCTGGGAAAGATGGTAGCTTCTTACGAAGCAATTCCCTTCGGCAGGTTCCATGCAAGGATCTTTCCCAACTGGTGCTGATTCAGTCAGACAACATCACGGCGGTCGCCCATGTAAACCGACAGGGCGGCACAAGAAGCAGGATGGCGATGGCAGAAGCCACAAGGATTCTTCGATGGGTGGAGAATCACGTGCTAGCACTGTCAGCAGTGTTCATTCCGGGAGTGGACAACTGGGAAGCAGACTTCCTCAGCAGGCACGACCTCCACCCGGGAGAGTGGGAACTTCATCCAAAAGTCTTCACGCTGATTGTAAATCGTTGGGAACGGCCACAGGTAGACATGATGGCGTCCCGTCTCAACAAAAAGCTAAAAAAATATTACGCCAGGTCAAGAGACCCTCAGGCGATAGCTGTGGATGCACTAGTGACACCGTGGGTGTACCAGTCGGTTTATGTGTTCCCTCCTCTTCCTCTCATACCCAAGGTACTGAGGATTGTAAGAAAGAGAGGAGTAAGAACTATACTCAACGTTCCGGATTGGCCAAGAAGAACTTGGTACCCAGAACTACAAGAAATGATCTCAGAGGACCCATGGCCTCTGCCTCTCAGACAGGGCCTGTTACAGCAGGGGCCCTGTCTGTTCCAAGACTTTTGACGGCATGGCGGTTGAACGCCGGATCCTAACGGAAAAGTGCATTCCAGATGAAGTGATTCCTACGCTGATAAAGGCTAGGAAAGACGTGACAGCACAACATTATCACCGTATATAGTGAAAATATGTTGCTTGGTGTGAGGCCAGGAAGGCCCCTACAGAGGAATTCCAGCTGGGTCGATTCCTGCACTTCCTACAGTCAGGAGTGACTATGGGCCTAAAATTAGGATCCATAAAGGTCCAGATTTCGGCCCTATCTATTTTCTTTCAAAAAGAACTGGCTTCACTGCCTGAAGTTCAGACGTTTGTTAAGGGAGTGCTGCATATTCAGCCCCCTTTTGTGCCTCCAGTGGCACCTTGGGATCTTAACGTTGTGTTGGATTTCCTGAAATCCCACTGGTTTGAGCCACTTAAGACCGTGGAGCTAAAATATCTCACGTGGAAAGTGGTCATGCTATTGGCCTTAGCTTCGGCTAGGCGTGTGTCAGAATTGGCGGCTTTGTCGTGTAAAAGCCCGTATCTGATCTTCCATATGGACAGGGCAGAATTGAGGACTCGTCCTCAATTTCTCCCTAAGGTGGTATCAGCGTTTCATTTGAACCAACCTATTGTGGTGCCTGCGGCTACTAGGGACTTGGAGGACTCCAAGTTACTAGATGTAGTCAGGGCTTTGAAAATCTATGTAGCCAGGACGGCTGGAATCAGGAAAACTGACTCGCTGTTTATCCTGCATGCTCCCAACAAGCTGGGTGCTCCTGCTTCAAAGTAAACTATTGCGCGCTGGATCTGTAACACGATTCAGCAAGCTCATTCTGCGGCAGGGTTGCCGCATCCTAAATCAGTAAAAGCCCATTCCACAAGGAAGGTGGGCTCTTCTTGGGCGGCTGCCCGAGGGGTCTCGACTTTACAGCTTTGCCGAGCTGCTACTTGGTCGGGTTCAAACACATTTGCTAAGTACTACAAGTTTGATACCCTGGCTGAGGAGGACCTTGCCTTTGCTCATTCGGTGCTGCAGAGTCATCCGCATTCTCCCTTCCGTTTGGAAGCTTTGGTATAATCCCCATGGTCCTTACGGAGTTCCCAGCATCCACTAGGACGTCAAAGAAAATAAGAATTTACTCACCGGTAATTCTATTTCTCGTAGTCCGTAGTGGATGCTGGGCGCCCGTCCCAAGTGCGGACTCTCTGCAATACATGTATATAGTTATTGCTTAACTAAAGGGTTATTGTTATGAGCCATCTGTTACTGAGCCTCAGTTGTTGTTCATACTGTTAACTGGGTATGGTTATCAGAGTTGTACAGTGTGATTGGTGTGGCTGGTATGAGTCTTACCCTGGATTCCAAATCCTTTCCTAGTAATGTCAGCTCTTCCGGGCACAGTTTCCCTAACTGAGGTCTGGAGGAGGGGCATAGAGGGAGAAGCCAGTGCACACCAGATATAGTACCTAATCTTTCTTTTAAGAGTGCCCAGTCTCCTGCGGAGCCCGTCTATTCCCCATGGTCCTTACGGAGTTCCCAGCATCCACTACGGACTACGAGAAATAGAATTACCAGTGAGTAAATTCTTATTTTTTCAACCTCAGATACTATGTTATATATATATATATATATATATATATATATATATATATATAAAGAGTAGGGGTCCGGCGACTAAATGTGAATACTCTATATGACCTTTAAAATGGAACCTAAAAGCCAGTATCAATATAAAAGTATATAAATTTTATAAAATACCGTAAAGGAGCTGAGCAAGATTACAAATATAAATATAGAAATTATAAAAACATAAAAGCAATGAGTGCCGAGTCTGAAGGGTAAAAAACTTATCTCGGTGCACGGTGGAGGTCTATTTAGGGGAAACCAACGCGTTTCATCCCATCTGGACTTCATCAAGGGGTGACGAGACTGGGACCAGGCTGAATTTTATACCCCACCTAGCAGGAACTCATTATGATATCACATCCTGTTTCAGTAATGGTGATGTAGCAAAAAAACAAGGAAAAACGATAACACGAAAAGTACATATAAGAAGACAGCAATCTAGGATGTCAGATACAGATTACATACAAAAACGAGCGTCCAAGGATAAGAAAATAGTATTTCTGCTGCGGGGTACACTGGGCTCCACAGGGAATGACATTGGGGTGTTGAGTAGGATCTTGATCCAAGGCACCAACAGGCTAAAATCTTTGACTGTTCCCAGAATGCATAGCGCCGCCTCCTATAACCCCGCCTCCGTGCACAGGAGCTCAGTTTTGTAGTTGGTGCCATGCAGTGCAGGCATACAACAGGTGGGCTGCTCCAGCAGCCCTCAAAAAAGCTTTTTTAAGTGAAAAATTAAGACTTCAAGGGCTGCAGCGGACACACTGTGTGTTAGATGTCAGTCAGACCTGCTGCAGCTCCATCACCTCCCCCAGCGGCACTGTATACTCCTGCGCCCTGGTTGCCGGGTACTTACAGCGGAGGCTCCGGTTTTCTTCAGTCAGGCACACACACCACCGCAGCTCTCCAAGATCGCGTGCCCGCATTCAAGGTGGAGGTAAGTGGGTCCCCCAGGCGTGACCCGCTGTAAACCGCGATCCGGCGCGGCCGGTGGGAGGCGGGACGCGCGCGCGCTGGCGTGGACACTGTGGCAGTACAGGGACCCCACTAGACCACCAGGGCAAGGGCACAGGTCGGATTCTCTCAAAAATATGTTTACTAAGGCTCTCACAGTACCTGGTGGTGAAGTCCAGCAGGGGGATAAGGCTCTGACCTGTAGCCCCTCCCCCAGCCCCAGGGCGCCATTTAGAGTAAATGTTCCGACCCTGGAGCTGCATATCTCTCTCTCCCTCACTCCCTGTCAGCATTTGGGCACCATTAGGACAAGCTGAGCTGATCCTGGGACTATTTGGGCAAATCCTCCTCTATAAAGCCCCCTGCATGTCAGCGCTGTGCATTTTACAGGACACTTAAGTATTCTACATGTCTGTGGACAGTGTTAGTTAAGAAAGAGTGCATTTAGTTAGGGTTATATACTACAAGTACCCTGTGATATACATCAGGTCTTTACTGTGCATTGTTATATCTATTGAGTGTATAGCTATACTTAGTATTACTCTGTATTGCTAGTCCAGCGCAGTTTTATTGCAAAAATAGAAGAGAGTGTGGGCGCTAGTTGAAAAAACTACTACACAATTGTCTATAGGTATTTGTCACGCAGCTACTAAATTGAGTTTGCTAAATCTCAATAATATACAAGAAAAAAAGGGAATGTTTAAAGAAGCGCCATCCATAAAGAAAAAGTTGTAATTATTTGATTTATTAAATAGATCACATATGTATTGACATACCACAAATATTAATCGCAATATCCCCCCCAGCAATAAACATGTATTAAGCAAATAAAAAGGTCACATACATTAATAACTGATTTCAATTTATCCAATAATAACTGAACAGCCGTGAATATATAACCAGGAGGAAAAGCACGTTTCAAAAATTAAAATGAGTAAAAAATGAAAAAATAATAATAATAATAAAAATAAATAAATAACGTCTCTAATTGGACAGTCTTATTAATATAGACTTTTTATTTGAATTTTTTACTCATTTTAATTTTTGAAAAGCGCTTTTCCTCCTGGTTATATATTCACAGCTGTTCAGTTATTATTGGATAAATTGAAATCAGTTATTAATGTATGTGACCTTTTTAATTGCTTAATACATGTTTATTGCTGGGGGGGGATATTGCGATTAATATTTGTGGTATGTCAATACATATGTGATCTATTGAATAAATCAAATATTTACACCTTTTTCTTTATGGATGGCGCTTCTTTAAACATCCCCTCGTTTTATTGCATGTCATAATTTCTGCATTGTACAGTGTGACTATGTGTGTGTGTGCGCATATAGATGTGACCTCCATTTCGTGTATCTCACTCAGATTGCTATCCCTATATTCTGTAACCTGAGGGGGCTAAGTGCGTCAGGATTATTACTTAATATAGGTGTTTCACAAGATATACTTATTGTGTATTTTTCTCTGAATATTTATTCACCATATACCTCTGGAACTCTCTGTTTGTGCTGATACACCACACAGGGGGTTCTTGTCAGGTGTTGTGCTGCTGATATTGTACTGGGTTGCCTTGCATTGAGCTTTCAGACATGTCAGCTACAAGAGGCGACGGAGCTGATGCTGATCCCACATTGCGTAGTGGTGATGCTGCAGACACATTAGAGGAAAACATTGCAGCAGAGGGTTCAGGTTCTGGGAGTTCCCTGCCCCCCAGTGGCACCGTAGCAACGGGAGTGCATAATGACCCACCTTGGGCAACTTTCTCAACGTTATTGAATACGCTAGTAACTAGACTTACGCTCCCTATGGGACCTCCTGTGATGGTGCAATCGCTTGTGGTCCCTGCGGTTAATCCGCCATGGGCAGATCAACTGTCCACACAGTTACAGCAATTGAACCAGTCACAGACTAACAGAAATCTCACCCTCGACCGCCTAAGACCAAGGGGTCCTCTAAGCGGGCCATTACTTCCTCACAATCCACCAACGTCCCAGACACCTCATATGATGAGGATGGCGTATATACTGACCCCACAGACACTGATACTGATAATTTTGATGGGGAATCTGTTTCACAGGTGGATGTTCCTGACTTGTTGGAGGCTATCAGGATGATTCTTCAAATTACTAATGACCCAGAGCCCGATACTGCCCCTAAGAAACCGTACAGATTTAAACGTCAGAAAGTGGTTAATCAAGTTTTACCTCATTCTGACCATTTAGTTGACATAGGTCAGGAGTCCTGGGAAAATCCGGGAAATTAATTCACGCCTCACAAGAAGATGCTGGCTCTCTACCCCCTCGCGGCGGAGCTAAGTAAAAATTGGGAGACACCCCCGCCAGTGGATTCGCAAGTGGTGCGGCTGGTGGTATACTCAGCTCTGCCTGTTACTACGGTCACGTCTCTGAAAGAACCGACTGATAAGCGTATGGAGGGTTGTTTAAAGGCGATTTACACCTTAGCAGGTGCTGTGCATCGGCCCACCATTGCAGCGACTTGGGCTGCAGAGGCTGTTGAAGTATGGGCTCAGGAGTTGGAAGCTGAGCTGCCTTCCAATGCTTCTGATGATGCTAGACAGTCTTTCATATATTGTCACAGCTTCTCATTATATTAAGGAGGCGGCTCCTGATGCCCGGTACTCTGGCGGCCAAGGCTTCTACTACGTCCATATTGGCTCGCCGGATTCTCTGGTTACGGTCCTGGTCTGTAGATCTGGCCTCTAAGAAAACCCTGGAGGTACTCCCTTTTAAGGGAGACATTCTTTTCGGAGAAGACCTTAACAGGATAGTGGCTGAAGAAGCCTCTGCTAAAACAACTTGTCTAGGTAGTACAGCTCCTTCGGTACCGAAGGTTAAGAGTACTTCCTTTCGCTCCTTTCATCCTTCGGGGAAAGCAAAGGGTCAGGCGTACCCAAATCAGGCTCGCACTTCCAAACCCAATTAGCCCAAACCTAAACGGGCCAGGGCTGCCCATCAGCCTGCTTCCAAAACTGACAAGCCTGCTGCATGACGGGGCGGGCCTCCCTCTGGGGGATCCCAGGGTGGGGGTCCGACTTCTAGGATTTACCCAGGAATGGTTGAAGACCACTTCCGATGCCTGGGTACGGGAAGTCGTCACTCGAGGTTACGCCGTATCCTTCAAGAATTGTCACCCTCATCGATTTTGCCCGACAGACGTCCTTTCGGATCAGGAGAAGGCAAAAACTCTTCATTCAGTGGTCCAGTCCCTCCTGGACACAGGAGTGGTAGTACAGGTGCCTCTGGCTCAGAGAGGCAAGGGGTACTATTCACCGCTGTTCCTAGTCCCGAAACCGAATGGGTCCTCTCAGCCCATCCTCAACCTCAAGTCTTTGAACAAATTTGTGAAGGTCTCCAAGTTTTGTATGGAAACTCTTCGCTCTATTGTTCTGGCCTTGGAACCTGGGGATTATATGGTCTCCCTGGACATATAGGATGCTTACCTGCATATTCCCATTGCAATGTCGCATCAGCAGTACCTGAGGTTTGCAGTTCACAACCTCCATTACCAGTTTCGGGCATTACCTTTTGGTTTGACCACGTCTCCGCGAGTCGTCACCAAGGTTATGGCGTTATGACGTCTGTACTCCGCCGTCAAGGGGTCAGGATCCTGCCGTATCTGGACGACTTGTTGATCCTGGCGAATTCCCCAGAAATTCTCCTACGCCATCTGGATCTGACGCTCCAGTTTCTGCAAGCCCACGGGTGGCTCATCAACTGGAAGAAATCTTCCCTGGTCCCTGCTCAGAGCATGGTGCACCTGGGGGTGTTGATAGACACTCACAACCAGTGGTGGTTCTTGTCTCAGGAGAAGGTCCTGAAACTTCAGGACAATATTCGATGCTTCCTATCTCGTCCGCAAGTGTCGATACATTCGGCGATGCAAGTGCTAGGTCTCATGGTGTCAGCTTTCGACATGGTGGAGTACGCTCATTTCCATTCTTGCTAAGTGGGATGGCCTGCCTCACCGGATCAGGTCTCGCATGATCTCCTTGTCTCCGGAGGTCCGTGTGTCGCTGAGCTGGTGGCTTCGGGACCGACGATTGACCAGGGGTCGTCCCTTCTATATCTCCAACTGGGTCCTTCTGGCGACGGATGCCAGTCTGAGAGGTTGGGGCGCTGTGTTGGAGCAACACTTCCTTCAGGGTCGGTGGACCAGGGAGGAGTCTCTCTTCCCGATAAACATGAACTGCGGGCAGTGTTCAGTGCTCTGAACTTGGCCCAGCATTTAATACAGAACAGACCTGTTCAAGTACAGTCGGACAACGCATCCATGGTGGCGTACATAAATCATCAAGGCGGCACTCGCACCCGCACCCGCATGGCAATGAGGGAAGTTTCAAGAATTCTTCCGCGGGCAGAACACCATCTGCCAGCCATATCGGCATTGTTCATTCCGGGGGTCCTGAACTGCGAAGCGGACTTCCTCAGTCTTCAAGACGTACACGCCGGAGAGTGTAGCCTCCATCCAGAAGTATTTCAACTCCTAGTGGACAAGTGGAGCCTCCCAGATGTGGACCTGATGGCGTCTCGACACAATCACAAGGTTCCGGTCTTCGGAGCAAGAATAAGGGATCCTCAAGCAGCGTTCGTGGACGCACTGGCAATACCATGGAACTTTCGGCTGCCATACGTGTTCCCTCCGGTGTCACTCCTGCCCAGAGTATTAAGGAAGTTCAAGCAAGAAGGAGGAATCCTACTTCTGATCGCTCCAGCGTGGCCCAGACGGCACTGGTTTTCAGACCTTCAGGGTCTATCGTTAGAGGGTTCTCTTCTGCTTCCACAACGACCAGACCTCCTCGTTCAGGGCCCTTTGTCTACCAGGATTTGGCCCGGCTGGCTTTGACGGCTTGGCTCTTGAAGCTTCCGTCTTGAGGGCCAAAGGATTTTCTGAAGCGGTCATTCAAACTATGGTGAAGGCCCGGAAACCGGCTTCTGCTCGGATTTATCATAGGGTCTGGAATTCTTACTTTGCTTGGTGCGCCACTAACAATTATGACGCTTACATGTTTAGTACGGCCAAGCTTTTGGCCTTTCTACAACAGGGCCTGGACTTGGGCCTTCGTCTGGCCTCCATGAAGGTTCATATTTCTGCCTTGTCGGTTTGGTTCCAGTGAAAATTTGTGACTTTACCTGATGTTAATACGTTCACTCAGGGTATGTTGCGGATTCAACCTCCTTATGTTCCACCTGTGGTTCCTTGGGACTTGTCGGTGGTTCTGGAGGCATTGCAAGAGTCTCTGATTGAGCCTCTTGAATCTGCAGACCTTAAGTGGCTTTCTCTTAAGGTATTGTTTCTGCTGGCTATTGCCTCTGCTAGACGGGTGTCGGATCTGGGTGCCTTGTCTTGTAGGTCACCATAACTGATTTTTCACCGTGACCGGGCGGTTCTTAGGACACGTTCCGGGTACTTACCTAAGGTGGTGTCTACTTTCCACCTTAATCAGGAGATCGTGGTTACGGCCTTTGCCTCCCCTGAATTGTCTTCCAAAGAGCGGTCTTTGGATGTGGTACGGGCTATCCATATCTATGTGAAGAGAACTGCATCCCTTCGGAAGTCTGATTCTCTCTTTGTACTGTTTGGTTTTCACAAACGTGGCTGGCCTGCTCACAAGCAGACCCTGGCCATATGGATTAGAATGGTGATTGCACATGCTTATATACAGGCTGGCCTTCCAGCTCTTGCTACCATCAAGGCCCATTCTACTCGGTCGGTTGGACCTTCTTGGGCGGCCTGCCGTGTTGCGACCCTTGAACAATTATGCAAGGTGGCTACATGGTCCTCAGTCAACACGTTCATAAGGTTGTATGCCTTCGGTACTTCCGCCTCCCAGGATGCTTCCTTTGGACGCCGGGTTCTTGTGCCCGCTACAGTGCGTTCCATCCCTTGAGGAACTGCTTTAGGACCTCTCCAATGTCATTCCCTGTGGAGCCCAGTGTACCGCGCAGCAGAAAACGAGATTTATGGTAAGAACTTACCGTTGTTAAATCTTTCTGCGAGGTACACTGTGCTCCACAAGGCGCCCACCCTGACGCTTATGATATTTAAAAGAAAGCGCTGGAAATGGTAAACAAATATATGCATGTGATGAATGAAAAATATAAATATAAAAAGCGGTACCTGTAAAAAAGGAAATATTGTTAATAATATAATGTTTACACTCTTTTGAGTGAATGTAGAAGAGGAGGTGGCCAGCAACACTTTATTTCTACTGAATGTCCGTAATTTCCTACCTTTCCCTGTACTTAACTTCGGTGCCGTGGAGAACACTGGTTGCTGAGACCGCTGCGTGCCGATTGAAAAGCCGCTGGAAGCCGCTACGAGCACTGCGGCTCTGATGTTGTTCGTCCGCGGCTGTTGGTTGTTGGCAGTGCTGGCGGTACTTACGAGTCCCACTGAGTCCAGGGCTGGCAGCGTTTGCGTGTCCCGCTGTGTCCTACGAGATGTGCTCCGGCGTGATGATGAAAGGGATTTCCTCCTTAGAGTGTAAATGATGATCTTCAACGCGTTTCATCCTGATGAAACGCGTTGGAGATCATTTACACTCTAAGGAGGAAATCTCTTTCATCAGCCGCAACACAAGCAGAATCAAACATCTGCTGCAACTTAAATCGGGAATAACATCACGCCGGAGCACATCTCGTAGGACACAGCGGGACACGCAAACGCTGCCAGCCCTGGACTCAGCGGGACTCGTAAGTACCGCCAGCACTGCCAACAACCAACAGCCGCGGACGAACAACATCAGAGCCGCAGTGCTCGTAGCGGCTTCCAGCGGCTTTTCAATCGGCACCCAGCGGTCTCAGCAACCAGTGTTCTCCACGGCACAGAAGTTAAGTACAGGGAAAGGTAGGAAATTACGGACATTCAGTAGAAATAAAGTGTTGCTGGCCACCTCCTCTTCCACATTCACTCAAAAGAGTGTAAACATTCTATTATTAACAATATTTCCTTTTTTACAGGTACCGCTTTTTATATTTAAATTTTTCATTCATCACATGCATATATTTGTTTAACATTTCCAGCGCTTTCTTTTAAATATCATAAATATCATTCCTAAGAAAGCAGCTCAATCCATTAGCGCAGGCAATTAAAACATATCTGCCCACCCTGACGCACTTAGCTTCTCTGAGTTGGTAGGGCATTAGCCGCTGACACTTTCTCCTGTCGTGAGAATGTGGTGTATGTGGCTACTAACGGTTGTCGTCTCTTTTACCTGCTACTGCATTGGACTGGTTAACAAAACTGAGCTCCTGTGCACGGAGGCGGGGTTATAGAGGAGGCGGTGCTATGCATTCTGGGAACAGTCAAAGCTTTTAGCCTGTTGGTGCCTCGGATCAAGATTCTACTCTACACCCCAATGTCATTCCCTGTGGAGCCCAGTGTACCTCGCAGAAAGATTTAACAAGGGTAAGTTCTTACCATAAATCTCGTTTTCTCCACACATTCCCATGGTAAATTTATATTGTTTCAATTTAAGTAACAGAATGTTTAGCTCCCAACAGTCAAAATAGGTAATTTTTAGGCACTAACACCCAGATTATGTAATTTTAGGTCCTGTAGAAATTAAGCATGTTATTTCCTGGTACATGGGAGAGGAGTAGATGAAGTTAGAACCTAAAGCTTTGATAAGATTTTTTATTGATCTGTACGATAACGATAGCGTAACGATATTTTCTTGTATATTGTGTACACATTATGGGGTAACGCCCCCCGGGGTATATGCAATTAGTGGCGAATCGCTGCAATTTTTCGTCCGTTTTTTAATTCGACACAATTCGACCGTCTAATTTCGGCAAGTGGGTGCCGAAATTTACCATATTCAATAAAAAAACGGATTCGACAGTCCCGCTGACGAAAAACGGCCGATTTGACGGATTTTGTTCCGATTTTTGAAAAACGGGAAAAAACCCGAAAAAAAATTGCGTGGGGTCCCCCCTCCAAAGCATAACCAGCCTCGGGCTCTTCGAGCTGGTCCTGGTTCTAAAAATCCATGGGAAAAATGGACAGGGGATCCCCCGTATTTTTAAAACCAGCACCGGGCTCTGCGCCTGGTGCTGGTGCAAAAAATACGGGGGACAAAAAGAGTAGGGGTCCCCCGTATTTTTTACACCAGCATCGGGCTCCACTAGCTGGACAGATAATGCCACAGCCGGGGGTCACTTTTATACAGCGCCCTGCGGCCGTGGCATTAAATATCCAACTAGTCACCCCTGGCCGGGGTACCCTGGGGGAGTGGGGACCCCTTCAATCAAGGGGTCCCCCCCCCCAGCCACCCAAGGGCCAGGGGTGAAGCCCGAGGCTGTCCCCGCCCATCCAAGAGCTGCGGATGGGGGGCTGATTGCCTTGAGAAAATGACAAGAGTATTGTTTTTTCCTGCGGGTCAACATAGGTAAGTATGTGTGTTTCGGCAGGTGTGAAATAAAGTTTTACTCTCAAGGTGTGTGTCTCCTGTTTTTATTTGGGCATTTTTTTTCCAGTAGTACTACAGGTACCAGCGGGCCCGTTTTTCTCCCGCATGCTGGTACTTGTGGTTCTCCAAGTACCAGCTTGCGGGGGAGGCTTGCTGGGACTTGTAGTACTACAGAAAAACCAATATTCTTGTCATTTTCTCAAGGCTATCAGCCCCCCATCCGCAGCCCTTGGATGGGGGGAGCAGCTTAGGGCTTCACCCCTGGCCCTTGGGTGGCTGGGGGGGGGACCCCTTGATTGAAGGGGTCCCCACTCCCCCAGGGTACCCCGGCCAGGGGTGACTAGTTGGATATTTAATGCCACGGCCGCAGGGCGCTGTATAAAAGTGACCCCCGGCTGCGGCATTATCTGTCCAGCTAGTGGAGCCCGATGCTGGTGTAAAAAATACGGGGGACCCCTACTCTTTTTGTCCCCTGTATTTTTTGCACCAGGCGCAGAGCCCGGTGCTGGTTTTAAAAATACGGGGGATCCCCTGTCCATTTTTCCCCCGGATTTTTAGAACCAGGACCGGCTCGAAGAGCCCGAGGCTGGTTATGCTTTGGAGCGGGGACCCCGCGCCATTTTTTTCCGGGATTTTACCATTCCATTTAAAAAAAAAAAAAAAAAATATTTTTACAAATATATAAATAATACTTGTGCCTCCCAAAAAGACAAACCAAGTACCTAAACCCTTCTAATATAAATAGATATGCTATTACCAATAAAAAAAAACACCAAAAAAAACATGTTTTACATTTTTTTTATTAGATTCACCCACCAAAGTGTGGCGGATTGAAAATGACGAATTTACTGTCTAAAAGCACTGTTGTCGAATTTCCAAACTTCAATTGAATATACTTTTGTCGAATTGCCGCATTTGTACCAATTGCAGAAATGTCGAATTTGACAAATGTCGAATTTCAAAAAGTCGAATTTTGAAAATCCATTTTTTTGACGGAAAGTACTGAATTGCATTGTCGATTATTATTTTTTTGGCGAAAAAGTTCAGTTTTTTGACAATTTCGGGAATTCGACCGCAATTGCATATACCTATATATCATTAACGATGTGTGCTCCCGCGTGTTTTTATGACCCCCTCTGTCATCTGTGCATGCAGTAAAATTTGGACTATCTCGTCCAAAACTGCATGTTCGGTGTGGTGGCCCGGGTGGACGATATTGCAAATCACTGCGACTTGGGTGCACCAGGAGACTGTGCTGATTAGGTCCATAGTCATATCAAATTATTTCAGAATTGATCGCTAGCATGTGATTTTTGCACTGCTGCAAACAGATAGTCACCGCCTACAGGGGGATGGTATTTTAGCTGTGCAAGTGTGCGAACGCATGTGTAGCAGAGCTGTACAAACAGATTTTGTGCAGTTTCTGCACAGCCCAGCGCTTACTCAGCCACTGCCATCGCTTCACCCTGTTCAGGACCGGACTCGATGTCAGACACCCGCCCTGCAAACGTTTGGACACGTCTGCGATTTTCCAAACACTCCCAGAAAGCGGTGAGTTGCCACCCACAAACGCCTTCTCCATGTCAATCTAATTGCGAATGCCCGTGCAAATGAATCTTTCACACAATCCCATCGCTGACTGGCGATCCGCTTTGTAACCATGCGACGAGCCTGCGCATTGAGGTGCATACGCATGCAGAGTTTAGACCTGTTCACCCACTGTACGAAAACACAGCCTAGCGATCCGGTCTGAATTACTCCCTATATCTTTGCGAGAGTTATGGGCCCTAGACACTTGCTGATGTGTATGGGCGATATAAACGATCTCGTTCAGTAATGAACGATAAATCATTCATATCGCTCAGTGTGTATGCACCAAGGGTGAACGATGCGCTTCCCTGCTGTCATTCTGTGTTGGTTTTCCCTCGTTTAGCACAGCAAGCTAATTTGGATGATTGTCGTTAATTGTTGAAAACGAACATCATCCAAATCAGAAACATTGGCAAGTGCGTACGGCCCATGAGGCTCTGAATCTGTATACGACGTGCTACAATGTAGCAGCCGCAGCCTTTCACCAGCCTTTTGTCCCTTTCTATTCAATATAGATGGAGAGAGGGAAACTTTTGTTCAGAATATTATTTTTGATTGCATCTTGCTGCTTGTTTTATGCATGTATTAAGCTGAGTGTGTAGCCAGACTACAGCATGTCTGTAGTGTATAGCTCCTCTGAGACCCGTATATAATGTTGATCTCCAAAGTTAATATATTTAAACAGCTGTAAGACTATTGCCGCCTTGGTTATTATCTGACAGATGAGATTGTGATGTTGAAAATAAGGTTGTTCGTGTAATCCCGATGACCAATAGGTGTCTTCAATTGATTTATTTAATTCTGTATTGTTTTATAGACATACAGGTTATGTTAGTTCTGTGATTTTATAAAGCATATATTAGTGATGAGCGGATTCGGTTTTACTCGGTTCTCAAAACGGCATCTTATTGGCTATCCAAAACACGTGACATCCGTGAGCCAATAAGATGCCGTTTTGAGAACAGAGTAAAACCGAATCCGCTCATCACTAGCATATATACAGTACATATATCTTTTTGTCAGTCTTATAGCCTAGTTTTAATCTTCTCTTGAGGATTCTGAACAACTCCTTATGAATTTGCACTTTTAGAGAATTCCTTTATATTCAAAGTTTAATACATACTGCTTATGGGGTAGAACTGAACTGAGTTATAAGCGTTGGCCAGCATTGGTTAACTACGGCACATACTGTAAGTTTCCATTTGTCGGACGGATTGTTTGTTTCTTGTTTGTTTAACTAAAACGTCTTTCTGTGTATGTGTACTAATCTCCACAGCAAGTGTCAGCACATTATAGAGAACATGACGAGCACTTAATGTACGTGAGCAAATAACAAAAGTGATTCACCCAAATCAATGGAGAGATGGATTAGATCCTGTAAATGTAGTCTCAGATCAGAAGGATTTAATCAGGTTCAGATCCAGTAACAGGTGGAGTCTGTATACTGGTATCAGTCCAAAAGGGGTTAAGCGAGTAAGTGTGGTTGGAGGCATAAGCAGGATTACAATCTACCGTAATTCATCTGGGGTTCCAGCTTTTAGTCATGCGGCTCCGACTCTATGGAACTCACTTCCCCGCACAGTGCGAGAGGCCCCAACTATAGAATCCTTCAAAAGTAGACTCAAGACTTTCCTGTTAACTCAAGCATTTCCATAAGGTCCCTTTAGTATCTACATGCTTCTGTATTCTATGAAAAGCTGTTCTGTACTTCATTATTTTCTGTACTATATTATGCTATGTATCTGCCTTGAGTCCTATTGGAGAAAGAGCACTATATAAATAAAATTATTATTATTATTTATCTGGAGTGTGGTGCAGACTGTCCATCAATAGACATTAAAGTAACTTGTATTGTGTTGGGTATGGGGATCCCTCTCTGCACCTGCGTATCAGACCTCCATTCTCTGCACCTGCGTATCAGACCTCCATTCTCTGCACCTGCGTATCAGACCTCCATTCTCTGCATCTACTGTCAGTGGCGAAAGACACTGATCTGTAATGCCGGGTAAGTCAGCTGAAGATACTGCTATGGACCCCGAAAATGCCATCACTGTGGCAGAAATGGCGGTGATACGTCACATATGTTAGTGTGTAATGGTATGCCATATAATATTGACACTTCTCCTACCGGTTCAATTACAGCATTGTCAAATTACATTCACTTACTGCACATTTCTCTAACGTCCTAGTGGATGCTGGGGACTCCGTAAGGACCATGGGGAATAGACGGGCTCCGCAGGAGACAGGGCACTTTAAGAAAGAATTTGGATTCTGGTGTGTTCTGGCTCCTCCCTCTATGTCCCTCCTCCAGACCTCAGTTTTGAATCTCTGCCCGGACGAGCTGGGTGCTACTTAGTGGGCTCTCCTGAGCTTACTAAAAAGAAAGTATTTTGTTAGGTTTTTTATTTTCAGAGAGATCTGCTGGCAACAGGCTCTCTGCTACGTGGGACTGAGGGGAGAGAAGCAGCCCTACTCTCTGAAGCTAGGTCCTGCTTCTTAGGCTACTGGACACCATTAGCTCCAGAGGGATCGTACACAGGATCGCACCCTTGGTCGTCCGATCCCGGAGCCGTGCCGCCGCCCCCCTCGCAGAGCCAGAAGACAGAAGCCGGTGTCAGAAGCAAGAAGACTTCGAAATCGGCGGCAGAAGACTCCAGTCTTCATATGAGGTAGCGCACAGCACTGCAGCTGTGCGCAATTGCTCCCACACTAAACCCACATACTCCGGTCACTGTAGGGCGCAGGGGGGGGCGCCCTGGGCAGCAATTAGAGACCTCTTTGGCAAAAGTTAGCATAATATACAGTTGGGCACTGTATATATGTATGAGCCCTCGCCAAAATTGTACATGAAAGCGGGACAGAAGCCCGCCGTCGAGGGGGCGGGGCTTCTTCCTCAGCACTCACCAGCGCCATGTTTTTTCTCCACAGCACCGCTGAGAGGAAGCTCCCCAGTCTCTCCCCTGCAGTTACACGGTAGAAGAGGGTAAAAAGAGAGGGGGGGCACATAATTAGGCGCAAAAATCAATATAATCAGCAGCTACTGGGTTAACATTAAGTTACTGTGTTATTCCTGGGTTAATAGCGCTGGGGTGTGTGCTGGCATACTCTCTCTCTGTCTCTCCAAAGGGCCTTATGGGGAAATTGTCTTCAGATGAGCATTCCCTGAGTGTGTGGTGTGTCGGTACGTGTGTGTCGACATGTCTGAGGTAAAAGGCTCCCCTAAGGAGGAGATAGAGCAAATATGTGTGTGTGAGGGTGTCTCTGTCGACTACGCCGACACCTGTTTGGATATGTGTAATTAAGTGCTAAAGTGAATTTATTGCACAAAAGATTAGAGAACAGACAGGAAATCTACCCATGTCTGTCCCTATGTCGCAGAGACCTTCAGAGTCTCTCGATGCTCACTATCCAAAATAATAGACACTGATATCGACACGGAGTCTGACTCCAGTGTCGACTACGATAATGCAAAGTTACAGCCAAAATGGCAGAAAAGTATTCAATATATGATTATTGTAAGATACCCTGAGGAAGGATTTTATCCGAAACGCGTTGGTATTTTAAGGAGGACTTTGGGCCATATTCTTCCATGGTGGTTGGTAATACTTTGTGGGTAATCTGTTTTTCCGTTTTTTAACCCCTTATAGTTGGGAACATTTTACCTAAATCCATCCTACCAGTATCATTGGAAGTGGTCCTGCTATTCGTAATATAGGGTACTCCTTGTATTTTATTGTTATTTTTGTTTTTAACTTTTATCCCTGCATTGTTGCGGGATAATGTTCTTTGGAATAAAATAGACTTTTTTTCACCGTCTGCTGTCATTTGGAGCCATTTCTGTGGAGGTAGCGGAAGTCCAGATATCAACTGGGACTGGAAAAAGATACCTTTCAGCGCATATAGGGCTTATCATAAAGGTAAGCCTGGTACCAATAGACCGTGTGTTAGAAGAATTTTGGTATATGAAGTGTGAAAGAAACCTTTATGGGAATGCATCGCATTTAGTACAGGTCAGTCACTGAAAGATAGTGACCCTAGAAGTCATCTGTGAAAACATTGGATATTTGCTAATGGACATGTCACATATTATGTTCTCTGTTTGAGGAACAGGAATACATACGGACTTGGAACGTATAGTAGCATCGCTGGGAGATCGCCTCTGTGTTTCTATTGTACCTTATCAGCAGAGATCGAGACCCTAGTATGGATATAGATATATATATATTAAAGATGCTGTCTTAAGAGATATGTATATATAAAACATGCCCAAAGAGACATGAGTATACTGGGTCCTAGAGTCAAAGCTATGTCGATTTCTGCTTGACATGTCCTGTAGAATATGCAATGGACAGATGATGCCGACTTAAGAGGCATATGGAAGGCTGAGGATTGTGTGGAGAAGGGTTCTCGGACCTGGTCTCCACAGCTATAGCTGGTAATTCTGATATTTTGCCTTATATTCCTGCACAGCCTAGGAAAGCACGACATTATCAAATGCAGCCTTTCGAATAAAGAAACAAGAAAGTCCGAGGTGCGTCCTTTCTTGCCAGAGGCGGGGGCAGAGGAAAGAAGCTGCACAACGCAGCTAGTTCCCAGGAACAGAAGTCCTCCCTGGCTCCTACAAAAATCCACCGCATGTCGCTGGGGCTCCACAGGCGGAGCTAGGCCCGGTGGGGGCACGCCTTCGTAAGTTCAGCCACAAGTGGGTTCACTCCCTGTTAGATCCCTAGGCAATAGATATTGTGTTTCAGGGATACAAGATGGACTTTGAGAAGATACCCCCTCGCCGACGGCCCTGCCGGCTTCCCCCCACGAGAGGGAAACAGTGTTAACTGCAATTCACAAATTGTATCTTCAACAGGTGGTGGTCAAGGTTCCCCTCCTTCAACAAGGAGAGGGTTATTATTCGACCATGTTGTAGTCCCGAAACCAGACGGTTGGGTCAGACCCATATTGAATTTAAAATCCCTGAACATATACCTGAAAAGGTTCAAGTTCAAGATAGAATCGCTAAGAGCGGTCATTGCAACCTGAAAGGGGGAGATATTATGGTGACTCGGGACATAAAGGATGCATACCTTCATGTCCCCATTTATCCACCTCATCAGGCGTACCTCAGAATTGCGGTACGAGATTGTCATTACCAATTTCAGACGTTGCCGTTTGGTCTCACTATTATCACGTACTTGGACGATCTCCTCATAAAAGCGAGATCAAGAGAGCAGTTGCTGAACAGCGTATCACTTTCTCTGGAAGTGTAACGGCAACACGGCTGGATTCTATATATTCCAAAGTCGCAGTTGGTTCCTACAGCTCATCTGCCTCTCCTAGGCATGATCCTAGACACAGACCAGAAAAGGGTTTATCTCCCGATAGAGAGAGCTCAGGAGCTCGTGTCACTGGTCAGGAATCTATTAAAACCAAAACAGGTGTCAGTGCATCACTGCACTCGAGTCCTGGGAAGGAGGGTGGCATCATACGAGGCCATTCCCTTCGGCAGGTTCCATGCGAGGACCTTCCAATCGGACTTACTGGACAAGTGGTCCGGATCAAATCTTCAGATGCATCGGTTAATCACCCTATCCCCCAGGGCCAGGGTGTCTCTCCTGTGGTGGCTGCAGAGTGCTCACCTTCTCGAAGGTCGCAGATTCGGCATTCAGGACTGGGTCCTGGTGACCACGGATGCAAGCCTCCGAGGGTGGGGAGCAGTCACACAGGGAAGAAATTTCCAAGGGCTGTGGTCAAGGCAGGAGACTTGCCTTCACATCAATATCCTGGAACTAAGGGCCATATACAACGCCCTAAGTCAAGCGGAGACCCTGCTTCGCGACCAACCGGTTCTGATTCAGTCAGACAATATCACCGCAGTGGCTCATGTAAACCGCCAAGGCGGCACAAGGAGCAGGGTGGCGATGGCGGAAGCCACCAGAATTCTTCGCTGGGCGGAGAATCACGTAAGCGCACTGTCAGCAGTGTTCATTCCGGGAGTGGACAACTGGGAAGCAGACTTCCTCAGCAGGCACAACCTCCACCCGGGAGAGTGGGGACTTCATCAAGAAGTCTTCATGCAGATTGCAAGTCGGTGGGAACTGCCACAGGTGGACATGATGGCATCCCGCCTCAACAAAAAGCTGCAGAGATATTGCGCCAGGTCAAGAGACCCTCAGGCGATAGCTGTGGACGCACTGGTGACACCGTGGGTGTTCCCGTCGGTCTATGTATTTCCTCCTCTTCCTCTCATACCCAAGGTGCTGAGAATCATAAGGAAAAGAGGAGTGAGAACAATACTCTTTGTTCCGGATTGGCCAAGAAGGACTTGGTATCCAGATCTGCAAGAAATGCTCACAGAGGACCCGTGGCCTCTGCCTCTAGGACAGGACTTGTGCAACAGGGGCCCTGTCTGTTCCAAGTCTTACCGCGGCTGCGTTTGACGGCATGGCGGTTGAACGCCGGATCCTAGCAGAAAAAGGCATTCCGGATGAGGTCATTCCTACGCTGATAGAGGCTAGGAAGGATGTGACGGCTCAAGATTATCACCGTATATGGCGAAAATATGTGGCTTGGTGTGAGGCCAGGAATGCCCCTACGGAGGAATTCCAGCTGGGCCTTTTCCTTCGCTTCCTACAGTCGGGAGTGACTTTGGGCCTTAAATTGGGTTCCATAAAGGTTCAGATTTCGGCCTTATCCATTTTCTTTCAAAAAGAACTGGCTTCTCTGCCTGAAGTTCAGACGTTTGTAAAGGGAGTGCTGCATATTCAGCCCCCTTTTGTGCCTCCAGTGGCACCTTGGGATCTTAACGTGGTGTTGAGTTCCTGAAATCACACTGGTTTGAACCAATCAAAACGGTGGAAGTAAAATATCTCACATGGAAGGTGGTCATGCTATTAGCCTTGGCTTCGGCTAGGTGTGTGTCAGAATTGGCGGCTTTGTCACATAAAAGCCCTTATCTGGTTTTCCATGCGGATAGAGCAGAATTGCGGACCCGCCCACAATTTCTGCCAAAAGTGGTTTCATCCTTTCATATAAACCAACCTATTGTGGTGCCTGTGGCTACTACTGACTTGGAGGATTCCGAGTCACTGGATGTGGTCGGGGCTTTGAAGGTTTATGTAGCCAGAACGGCTAGAGTCAGGAAAACTGAGTCGCTGTTTATCCTGTATGCATCCAACAAGCTGGGTGCTCCTGCTTCAAAGCAAACTATTGCTCGCTGGATCTGTAACACGATTCAGCAGGCTCATTCTGCGGCTGGATTGCCGCTGCCAAAATCAGTAAAAGCCCACTCCACAAGGAAGGTGGGCTCTTCTTGGGCGGCTGCCTGAGGGGTCTCGGCATTACAGCTTTGCCGAGCGGCTACTTGGTCAGGTTCAAACACTTTTGCAAAGTTCTACAAGTTTAATACCCTGGCTGAGGAGGACCTTGTGTTTGCTCATTCGGTGCTGCAGAGTCATCCGCACTCTCCCGCCCGTTTGGGAGCTTTGGTATAATCCCCATGGTCCTTACGGAGTCCCCACCATCCACTAGGACGTTAGAGAAAATAAGATTTTACTTACCGGTAAATCTATTTCTCGTAGTCCGTAGTGGATGCTGGGCGCCCGTCCCAAGTGCAGACTTCTTCTGCAATGCTTGTATATAGTTATTGCTTAAATAAGGGTTATGTTTGGTTGTATCAGGGTTGATCTGATGCTCCGTTGTTGTTCATACTGTTAACTGGGTAAGTTTATCACGAGTTATACGGTGTGATTGGTGTGGCTGGTATGAGTCTTACCCTGGATTCCAAAATCCTTTCCTTGTACTGTCAGCTCTTCCGGGCACAGTTTCCTTAACTGAGGTCTGGAGGAGGGACATAGAGGGAGGAGCCAGAACACACCAGAATCCAAATTCTTTCTTAAAGTGCCCTGTCTCCTGCGGAGCCCGTCTATTCCCCATGGTCCTTACGGAGTCCCCAGCATCCACTAGGGACTACGAGAAATAGATTTACCGGTAAGTAAAATCTTATTTCTCTGACGTCCTAGTGGATGCTGGGTACTCCGTAAGGACCATGGGGAATAGACTGGCTCCGCAGGAGACTGGGCACTCTAAAAGAAAGATTAGGTACTATCTGGTGTGCACTGGCTCCTCCCTCTATGCCCCTCCTCCAGACCTCAGTTAGAATCTGTGCCCGGCCCGAGCTGGTTGCACACTAGGGGCTCTCCTGAGCTTCTAGAAAAGAAAGTATTTGTTAGGTTTTTTATTTTCAGTGAGATCTGCTGGCAACAGACTCACTGCTACGTGGGACTTAGGGGAGAGAAGCAAACCTACCTGCTTGCAGCTAGCTTGTGCTTCTAGGCTACTGGACACCATTAGCTCCAGAGGGATCGAACACAGGGCCCGACCTCGATAGTCCGTTCCCGGAGCCGCGCCGCCGTCCCCCTTGCAGAGCTAGAAGACGGAAGAAACCGGAGGAAATCGGCGGCTGAAGACTTCGGTCTTCATTAAGGTAGCGCACACCACTGCAGCTGTGCGCCATTGCTCCCTATGCACACCACACACTCCGGTCACTGATGAGTGCAGGGCGCCGGGGGGGCGCCCTGGGCAGCAATTAGAGTACCTTACATGGCAAAAAGCACATAATACAGTCTAATAAACTGTATATGTGCATAATCCCCCGCCATAAAAGTATATAAAAAAGCGGGAGAAGTCCGCCGAGAAGGGGGCGGGGCTATCTCCTGATAGAGTATGATATCTACCTTTTAACATTAGCTATATACTAATACCGTGTAGCCGTAATGGCTGCTAAACCATGTGCACATGCTACGCACTCCGTACGCTATTTGCGTATGAAGACCTCGCACGTGGTACGCAAATTAAGTACACACGCTGTGCTGGGTGTACGGAATACCCACAGCGAGCATACACACAGACAGTAACCTTTATAAACTTTAAACACAGATATGCTTACACTGTAAACCTTAATACCGTGGTACTATAATGCATTTAACACTGAACCTTTGTGAGTATGCAAGTTGTTTGAGCAATTGAGATACTCAGAAACCCTTTGTACTAGCTAGAGAGACACAGACACCCTGCTGAGGTTCCAACACCTTTACTAACGAGCTTTTAGATATATCAAAAGGGGTACACAGTTTACAAGTCACACACTACAAGCTAACATATCATTCTAACAGAATATCTAGACAGAAATATACAATAGCGTCACAATCTTATACTATAACAGAGTGAGAGAGAGTGAGAGGGAATGGCCAATACAAACAGAGAACAAGTTGATTACAGAGAATTACTTACACACACTGGGAATGATCGCTGCGCAGCTTTCTGGTACCAGCTCCAAGTTAGTCAATATGAAAACCGTTTGTGGAGTGAGAGACTGAGCTGCTTCAGGCTGGCTTGTTCTTATATACACTACATACAGTACACTACAAAGGGACCTACAATCTCATTGTTCATTGGACACAGGAATGTCTTCTTGTATCATAACAAAAGGTCATAGGTTAGTTTGAACAGGTGGGCTGTGACTATATCAAATTGCTCAGGTGGGAGGGAAACTCAGGATTTCCAACACATGGACAATAAATAAATGTCCAGAAACTACTAATGGCCATAACTATACGCCGGAGCGATTAATCTTTACCTAACCAGCACCGGATTGTTGCTAATAAAATACTCTTCGGTTAGGTACCAAGCACAACTGCTCAAACCCTGTCTGGCCCTTCGTACCATAAAAAGAGGAATTCCTTTGTCCAGAGACTAACTACGTTAAACAGACTTACAGTTATTATTAAGGGGAACATTATCTATAAAACGCACTATTTGGATTTATTAAGTAGCGATTGAGTCGCTCGCTAGACGCACACAAACTCTACCGTAAATGCACATACCATGCGCTCAAGCGCACGCCCGTAGGGGCGCCGTCACGCAACTGCGAATATGTGCACGCACGCCAGAGAAAGTGCATGTGCAGCGGGCAAGCGCGTGAGGTGAATATATGGCAACGTGTAGCATGATATTTTTCTGACTTTGACAGTCCACCCTTTGGCAGTCATCAATAACTGCCACTTCCTAGAACAATTCAAAAAGAAAAAAATATATATATATATACCATCATGTTAGTACCATTTTATGATTGAGGAAAAGGGTGGAGAGAAGAAGGTGTGAAAAAGATATGACCTAGTGAGATAGTGGAAGCATGTGTGTATGAGTCCATGTTTGAGGGGTCATGTATCATCGTGCCGTACGTGTTTTAAATCAAGCTTCGAGGTATTGCGAAGTATACATTTGAATTCCTTCTTATCTCGTATTAAGGGCCTGTGGATGGGCTGTCAAACTTTACCAAGCTCTTTTCGGCTTTTGGTTGCAACAAAATGGGGGAGCACATTTTAGTTGATGATACATGAATGGGGGGGTATGTGAGTGCTGATATCTGTGTCTATATTCCCTATCGACTATGTGTGCTATTACCTGAAGGTTGTAGTGGTGAAGATAAGAAGTAATTAGTACAAATGCAGTCATAAACTATGTGAGCTTAATATGCATTCGCCGATTGAGGTCTTGTCTTGTCTTGATGTATATGTTGACTGTAGTCTCCCGATGCTTTTGCTATAAATGGTGAGCAAAAAGCTTTCTCAATGTCCATAGACTTACAATCTTTAAAGTATTGGGCTATCGTAAAAGTTAAAGTTACTAGGGATATTGGGGGTCTATGGCATTGTCCATCAGTGGTCTGTATAAAAGAGGTTGTCAAATTCTTCTTCCAAGCGGATGTCTTTGTACCTTGGAGGAAAACAAAGGAGAAACGGGTGAAAGAAACGGACCGTGGAATCACATTTTCATCACAACATTGTCTCTATCGTTGGGTCATACATCAAATTAGTCGTTGTAATTACAGTGTCTTCGCTTCCTAAACTCATCACTCCGGTACTACGTTTACACTTCGTTAAAATCCGAACGCATCTAAATATCAGGCCAACAAATATGACGACTCCCAATATACACAAGAGAAACTTTCCTACATCCATGATAATACCTTGGGCCCATTCTCCTAAGCCCGAAAACCAATTTCGTGGGTTCAACCATGACACCCAATTGGTCAGCTCATTACCCACAGCAGCGAGTGTGAGATTGTGTTTCCTTCGGAACTCCCATTTTAATTGCAAAATGTCATCCATCTTTTGGTCTATGACCTCGACTGGGTCCTCAGTGCTGTTTGTAATGTACGTGCAGCACTTTATTCCATACTGAGTTGCTAGGGTAAAACAATACCCGCCTGTCACAGCTGTGAGGTAATTGAGAACCATCCTATGCTGAACCAGTACTGTTTTGTAGGCTTGTAACTCTCTCCCAGTATACCTGAATGTGTCGTCATACATTTCGGTGATATTGTCTAATAAATTTGCAAGCGCAGATATATATCTATAATTTAACACTCCTCTGGCGGTACGAGTGACATCTAACGCGAGTAGGATTTGAATCCCGGTGGATTCATGGATCAGGTCAGAGGCCGGATGCTCTGTCCTCTCTATCAGGTGCCGTTTAACGACGTGCTCGTAATGAGTGTGAGTATAAGGAGCTTGGGCACTGCGGTGAATATCTTTCATTTTGTTATGGGATACAGTCATTACTTCAGGCAGTACTTTTCCAATATAGCACAATCCCTCTGAGTTTGGGGCAAGCCACTTATACGCCTTTCTCCCGCATATGAAATATGCATCATCGGGGAGAACAAATGGGACGGAGTATGACATTATCATGTTACAAATTTTCCATGTGAAATCTCCTAACCCTAACTCTCCCATCTGTTTAGTACACGTATCTGTTTGTACGATATGTGCACAGTATCCTGGTGATACTTCTCCAACTCGCATGGTTCTACTTCCTAGAGTGTACCTATACCGGAAAAATCTTCCATGGTCAGCTATCTGGCGTATAAGTTCTGTGTCTATGGGCATTCTGTCGGCTCTGTATGAAAAGGTCATGGTTTGATTACTCCATGACACTTCCCAATTTCCCGGCTTTCGGGGATTGGAAATGTTAAAGCATACTAAGGACCTATCCACATGATATTGGTGGAGCTTCAAACTAGGAGGACTAGAGATATTAAACTTCTTGTCCACCGGCCTCCCACCACTTAGCTCAAGTACCTCTCCTACCGTTAAAGGGAATGGTACTAGTCCTGATTTGCTATGGCCTTGAGGTACTTGAGAGCATACCCAACAGTCTGTCTGATTTAACACTTTACCCACTAAGGAGTGATAGTCACTCAATGGATGCCGGTCCATGTGGACATTAAAACTGGACTGACATTTCTTTATGCACCCATCCTCAACTATATTGTCACAATGCCTACAGATGCAGTTCTCTTCAGCTAACAATCCTTCACAATGTCTACAAATAACATGGCTGCTAGATCGTTTTCTGGTACTCGCCTTTGCTTGGTGATTGTGTTGCTTTTGGAAATTTACACCTCCGTCTCTGTCATCGGAAACCCATTCTGGATCCTTTCTCGACCTCACTGGTACTCTCACCGAAACAGACTGCTCTGGTCGACATCATGGTCAACAGGAAAACACGGACTGCAGTCTCTTGGGGCGAGTCCATCTTACAGGAGGAGAAAGAGAAATTTGTAATGGGGGCACAAAAAAATGCTTTGAGGGGAAAGAAAAATGTTACGATGTCTTTTGTCCTCTAGTCTTGTTGTTCTTCTTGCTCTGCTGTCATCTCAAAGGTGCTGTCTCTCAGTCTTCCAAACAAACATTCTGGTGATACAATATTCCTTCCAAATCTGCGATCTTTCTGTAAGGAGCAAAAATCTTGCATTACCATTTGTCCAACTGATGTGTGACATACCATCTTTAAAGCATGAGAACATGAGAGAGAAGAGAAAAAAAAAAAAAAACGAGAGAGAGAACAATTCATCACATTTTGCATTAAGCAACAAACAAAAAAACATTGTCAGATCTTCCGTTCACCATCAGGCTGTCACACCAACACATCCACTGGTGTCCTTGCGAAGTCCCCTCCCCACCAGTATTTCCACACCCCACCCTTTTGTGCCTGGCCAGGACACACCGATGTCGGTAGGTCACACTGGGGTTAGGTAGACTTCTGCAAGGACCAAATAGCTATGTGATGTTTGAGTTCTGCCAATGAACGTCAGAGATGGGGAAAAAAATAAACATTTACAAATAAATTACAACGTTTACCCGGCCGTTCTTGTGCCTGCTAGGAACTGACCTCCCATTGCATTAACTGTAACCTCAGGCTTACTATCAGTCCTAATGATCACCTTTCCTGACTGCATGTTACAGGTGCGGCCCAAACTCCTTCCTATATGATCCCTGATTACAATTTGGTGTGTCATAACTTTGCTCATGTCTTTGTCTAGGGGGTTTATATACCTTCTGTGGTTCTTTAAACCTACAATCTCGTGCATAATGACCTTCCTTCTGGCAATTATAACACCTTATCACCTTCGACTTACCCACAGGGATTTGAGGCTTCTTACCTCCCTGTGCTTCCCTGTGCTTGATGATGTTTTGCTCATGCCCAACAGCGGACTTCCTTTATGCAGTCACCGAGTTATTCCTCCAGTTTGGGTTGGTGGTCTGTACCCTTGTTTTCAATACTTCCTTTAAACCCTTCATTAACACAAATACTGCTACTTCTCTATGCGGTGCACTTGTTTCGATGTTTTCTATCCCTGTATACCTAGTCATGTCCTGCAATGCCCGATGGAAATAATTAGAAGTACTTTCCCTTTCGTTTTGTCTTATGGAGAAAATTTTGTTCCACTCGACAACGGCTGGGAAATATACTCCTAACTGTCGGTTGATCTGCTTAATACATTCCTGAATGTGTTCCTCCGTACCTCTGTGTCTAATTTACAATCAGCAATAAATTTCGCAGGGTCAACGCTGGAGGGCAAACATGCCCTCAGCACTGTCCGCCAATCTTTGTTGGTGGGTTCTGTGGAGTTTCCTAATTCTTTAATAAATCTCTGACATGCAACTAGATCTTTCCTAGGATCAGGGAATTCAGACATGATTGCTCTCAATTCCATCTGGGACCAGGGACGGTGCATTGCACTGTCCCTGACGGGAATGATTCCATGAGCGTCAGTCTTCCCATTGGGGACTGTGATCACCCTGACAGGACTAAATTCAATTACATCATCTTGTGTTGGTTCTACAATATGAGGTACATTTGTTTGTGCGTGATATATAACACTGTACGTACCTGTGGACACGACCTCACCTGACCCTCCGTTAGGGGGTTTGATTACTGTCTTTACCGATTTGGTCGCGTCCACCTGGATGTCTTGTAGGATGGCTGCTGGAAAAGGTGCCGACATCGTGCTGGGCTCACTTTCTTGCTGGTGATCCTGAGGGAAGTTTAACATGGAGTGCAACTTGTACAGGTTAACAGTTGTACATTTAATAGTTTTACTTTTATCATTGTTACATTTGTTACAATTACTCTTATCTATAATACAGTTGCTAAGTGCATTTTTATCATACACCAGTGTGCCATTCTCTGTAACCACCTTCTCTCTCGCTGCCACATTTTTCTTACCAAAGTGAGAGTCAGCTGTATAAGCTAATTCTCCTTGTATTTCACTTTCCCGTTGCCATAACTGTAAACAATCATAATGTCTAATCCTCTGCTTGGCAGATTTTATTAGACCTATCCTTTTTCGTAGGTTCTGCAATACCTCAGGGTTCAAACTGCCTACCCGGGGAAACTGCTCCCCATCATCCTCTGTCATTCGTTCCCATTCTTTGCAAAATACCTGTGTGTGTGTGATCCGTATTTTTCACACATTATATACCGTGCTGACCCTTTGGGCCAACAACTACCAACGTGAACCCTTGTTGGACGTCCCTTCTTTGAACAACTGGCCCCCATTGTTTGCAGATATTGCTGTCTCAGCAAATTCTTACAAAACAAACCAAGTTGCCCGCGGTAAGGCGACGGTGAAAGTTCAACTAGTGCCTTCACTCACTTTACGCCCCAATTGGCCAGTACGAGTTCCAGCAATGTGCCCACCACTGGACGTACCCAATCCGCAGGATCTTTTTGTAACCTCTATTTACTGGGGCGTGTGGGAGTATGCTACCCTCCCCAGTAAGTATTGGTTGTTGGAGATTTCCTGAGTGAACAGCGAAACTCCCTTAAAATAACAAAAACCTACACAAATCACGTTAGAATGTACAAATAGTGTTTATGATCCCACAGTAAATTTTAATGGGTATCAAGGTAACAAACTAATGCACACAATTACGTGCGGTCCAGTCGCACTGCGCATAAGTAACTTAATATTTATACGCTGTACGACCAACGGAATCAGTTGTTTGGGCTGCGAAACCTTCAGCCGGAGCTCAATCTATATGGGTAATACGCAAAACCCCCCGGGCTGCGCTTAAACCTTCGCAGTCGTTTTGTCTGCGGATACTACTTGCTCCTTTTACCTTGTATAATGTTAACGCGGGCAAGCCAGTCCCACGCCACCAAGTGTCCACTCACCTGATGTGGTCTCCGACGGGATCCCTATTTCTGGGTTCACAAAATAATAATACTTTAATTTCCACACTCACTCCTACTCACTCATATACACACTGATCTTTCTGTACAGAAATTCCTTTCATACAGGCAGGGGTCCAATCCCTGGGTCTTGCAATAGAAAAAGGTTTTCTTTTAACTAATACTTTTTTGGAAAGACTGAACAAACCTGTGCTATTATCAGGTGGCTATACTATACCGCCCACACTAAACAAGGTTATTGTGTGATTTGAGTCTCAGTGGGCGTATCCGTACGCTCCGTTGCGTAAACACGCCACGTGCGTATGCCTTTGCGTCACGTACGTGATTTCGCACGTTGTCGGAGACACGTATGCACAAAGTTCAGATATGCCCACAGCGACACAACTAACATGCTTCTATCAATGTAAACGATGTTCAACTGTAATCATCTACTGAACACCACACAGAACTTCCTTGTATCTTAGGCAAGCCGTGTGCGTGTTTTCCAAATTACTTCCTTACGTATTATTTTTACTTTTTAACTATCAATAGCAACAAATCTTTCTTAGCACGTTATCAATTATGAAATGGCAAACAGGAAAGTGAGATGTGAAAATTACACAAATGAACATGCAATTCTAAATTAATCTAATAACATACATTGATGTAAGCACACGCATATAGATATTACATATATGTACTAATCACTATTACTTATGTGAGACCTTATTCAGTGCTTCTAATTTGCATATGAATGTGCTTTTTAACTAACTCTGTAAAGGCGATTTCTTTCACTGCTGGCAGAGAAAAAAAAAAAAAAAAGACCCAAAATCCAGTTATACAGGTTAATTTGCACTTCAATGGTTATCCTACACCAAGCTTAAACTCTATCTGAACCACTTATGATTGACTATGATATGGATTAAACAAATGCATAAAAAAAAACTCATTAAATGATGATTTCTTTTTGACAATGGATGGCTGATTATTTCCTGAGTCAATTGAAAATCAGCCGCTCAGGAAAAAAAAATTAAAATTGACCTTCCCAAAATGGCCGCTGCTCCTCCCCCTTCCACATCCATGAGGGCTACACAAAATGGTGGACAGACCATGCTGCTTCTTTTGTCACAAAGAAAGTCATCATTCAAGCCCCTAAAGTTATTCTAGGCCTGAGCTAAAAACTATCACGCTATGCAGAGCGATTAAAAATACTTTTAAACCTATTTAAACAGACAAGCCATCCAATCTGCGTGTGCAGTTGGCACCAAATAGAAATAAAAACCAGATTTACAAAGACAATAGCTTAATGTTCCTACCTTCTTCGGATTCCACCAGCATCCCTACAGACCAAAAGAATCAGACGCAGACTCTCATCTGATCAGCACTACAAGATACTACATTTCCTCCCTTTGCTGATCGATATTGTCTGCGCATTTTCGCCTGACTGAGGATATGAGATGGACCGGACTTTGAGCCCCCAATTGATAGAGTCTGATAGCTACCTTTTAACATTAGCTATATACTAATACCGTGTAGCCGTAATGGCTGCTAAACCATGTGCACATGCTACGCACTCCGTACGCTATTTGCGTATGAAGACCTCGCACGTGGTACGCAAATTAAGTACACACGCTGTGCTGGGTGTACGGAATACCCACAGCGAGCATACACACAGACAGTAACCTTTATAAACTTTAAACACAGATATGCTTACACTGTAAACCTTAATACCGTGGTACTATAATGCATTTAACACTGAACCTTTGTGAGTATGCAAGTTGTTTGAGCAATTGAGATACTCAGAAACCCTTTGTACTAGCTAGAGAGACACAGACACCCTGCTGAGGTTCCAACACCTTTACTAACGAGCTTTTAGATATATCAAAAGGGGTACACAGTTTACAAGTCACACACTACAAGCTAACATATCATTCTAACAGAATATCTAGACAGAAATATACAATAGCGTCACAATCTTATACTATAACAGAGTGAGAGAGAGAGAGGGAATGGCCAATACAAACAGAGAACAAGTTGATTACAGAGAATTACTTACACACACTGGGAATGATCGCTGCGCAGCTTTCTGGTACCAGCTCCAAGTTAGTCAATATGAAAACCGTTTGTGGAGAGTGAGAGAGCTGCCCAGGCTGGCTGATCTTATATACACTGAGTACAGTACACTACAAAAGGACCTATAATCTCATTGTTCATTGGACACAGGAATGTCTTCTTGCATCATAACAAAAGGTCATAGGTTAGTTTGAACAGGTGGGCTGTGACTATATCAAATTGCTCAGGTGGGAGGGAAACTCAGGATTTCCAACACATGGACAATAAATAAATGTCCAGAAACTACTAATGGCCATAACTGTACGCCGGAGCGATTAATCTTTACCTAACCAGCACCGGATTGTTGCTAATAAAATACTCTTCGGTTAGGTACCAAGCACAACTGCTCAAACCCTGTCTGGCCCTTCGTACCATAAAAAGAGGAATTCCTTTGTCCAGAGACTAACTACGTTAAACAGACTTACAGTTATTATTAAGGGGAACATTATTTATAAAACGCACTATTTGGATTTATTAAGTAGCGATTGAGTCGCTCGCTAGACGCACACAAACTCTACCGTAAATGCACATACCATGCGCTCAAGCGCACGCCCGTAGGGGCGCCGTCACGCAACTGCGAATATGTGCACGCACGCCAGAGAAAGTGCATGTGCAGCAGGCAAGCGCGTGAGGTGAATATATGGCAAAGTGTAGCATGATATTTTTCTGACTTTGACACTCCCTCAGCACACCGGCGCCATTTAATCTTCACAGCTCCGCTGGAAGACAGCTCCCCAGGCTCTCCCCTGCAGTTTCCAGGCTCAAAGGGTAAAAAGAGAGGGGGGGCACTAAATTTAGGCGCAAACTGAGTATATTAAGCAGCTATAGGGAAAAATCACTTTTGTTAGTGTAAATCCCCGTTTATATAGCGCTGTGGTGTGTGCTGGCATACTCTCTCTCTGTCTCCCCAAAGGACTTTGTGGGGTCCTGTCCTCAGTCAGAGCATATCCTGTGTGTGTGTGCGGTGTGTCAGTACGGCTGTGTCGACATGTTTGATGAGGACGCTTACGTGGAGGCGGAGCAGGTGCCGATAAGTGTGATGTCGCCCCCTGCGGGGCCGACACCAGAGTGGATGGATATGTGGAAGGTATTAACCGACAGTGTCAACTCCTTACATAAAAGGTTCGATGACGCAGCTTTGGGACAGCCGGCATCTCAGCCCGCGCCTGCCCAGGCATCTCAGAGGCCGTCAGGGGCTCAAAAACGCCCGCTACCTCAGATGGCTGACACAGATGTCGACACGGAGTCTGACTCCAGTGTCGACGAGGATGAGACAAATATACAATCCACTAGGGCCATCCGATGTATGATTACGGCAATGAAAAATGTGTTGCACATTTCTGACATTAACCCGGTTACCACAAAAAAGGGTATTATGTTTGGGGAGAAAAAGCAGCCAGTGACTTTTCCCCCATCTGATGAGTTAAACGAATTGTGTGAAGAAGCGTGGGGTTCCCCAGATAAGAAACTAGTAATTTCTAAGCGGTTACTAATGGCGTACCCTTTCCCGCCAACGGATAGGTTACGCTGGGAGACATCCCCTAAGGTGGACAAAGCGCTCACACGCTTATCAAAAAAGGTGGCACTGCCGTCTCAGGATACGGCCGCCTTAAAGGAGCCTGCAGATAGAAAGCAGGAGGCTATCCTGAAGTCTGTGTATACACACTCAGGTACTATACTGAGACCTGCTATTGCTTCAGCATGGATGTGCAGTGCTGCAGCAGCGTGGTCTGTTTCCCTGTCTGATAACATTGATTCACTTGACAGGGACACTATATTGCTAACCATAGAGCATATTAAAGACGTAGTCTTATATATGAGAGATGCACAGAGGGACATTTGCCGGCTGGCATCTAGAATTAATGCGATGTCCATTTCTGCCAGGAGAGTATTATGGACTCGGCAGTGGACGGGTGATGCTGATTCTAAAAGGCACATGGAAATTTTGCCTTATAAGGGTGAGGAATTGTTTGGGGACGGTCTTTTCGGACCTCGTATCCACAGCAACAGCTGGGAAGTCGACTTTTTTACCTCAGGTTCCCTCACAGCCTAAGAAAGCACCGTATTATCAAGTACAGTCCTTTCAGCCTCAGAAAGGCAAGCGGGTCAGAGGCGCGTCCTTTCTGCCCAGAGGCAGGGGTAGAGGGAAGAAGCTGCACCATACAGCCAGTTCCCAAGAACAAAAATCCTCCCCTGCTTCCACTAAGTCCACCGCATGACGCTGGGGCGACACACGTGGAGCCAGGTGCGGGTGGGGGCCCGTCTCCGGAACTTCAGCGACCAGTGGGTTCGCTCACAGGTGGATCTCTGGGTTCTACAAGTGGTATCTCAGGGATACAAGCTTGAATTCGAGACGTCTCCCCCTCGCCGTTACCTCAAATCAGCCTTGCCAGCTACTCCCCAGGACAGGGAGGTAGTACAGGCGGCAATTCACAAGCTGTACCTCCAGCAGGTGATAATCAAAGTTCCCCTCCTTCAACAGGGACGGGGTTACTATTCCACAATGTTTGTGGTACCGAAACCAGACGGTTCGGTGAGACCCATTCTAAATTTGAAATCCTTGAACACTTATATAAGGAAGTTCAAGTTCAAAATGGAATCGCTCAGGGCGGTTATTGCAAGCCTGGAAGAGGGGGATTTCATGGTATCACTGGACATCAAGGATGCTTACCTACATGTCCCCATTTACCCACCTCACCAGGTGTACCTCCGTTTTGTGGTACAGAACTGCCATTACCAATTCCAGACGTTGCCGTTTGGTCTGTCCACGGAACCGACGGTGTGTTCCAAGGTAATGGCCAAAATGATGATACTCCTTCGAAAGAAGGGAGTTATAATTATCCCGTACTTGGACGATCTCCTTATAAAGGCGAGATCCAAGGAGCAGTCGTTGATCGGAGTAGTATTATCTCAGGAAGTGCTACAACAGCACGGCTGAATTCTGAATATCCCAAAGTCGCAGCTGGTTCCTACGACGCGTCTGCTGATAATGGGCATGTTTCTGAACACAGAACAGAAGAAGGTGTTTCTCCCAGAGGAGAAGGCCAAGGAGTTGTCATCTCTGGTCAGAGACCTCCTGAAACCAAAACAGGTGTTGGTGCATCATTGCAGGCGAGTCCTGGAAAAGATGGTAGCTTCTTACGAAGCAATTCCTTTCGGCAGGTTCCATGCAAGGAATTTTCAGTGGGACCTGTTAGACAAGTGAGGATCGCATCTTCAGATGCATCGGCTGATCACCCTGTCCCCGAGGGCCAGGGTGTCTCTGCGGTGGTGGCTGCAGAGTGCTCATCTTCTCGAGGGCCGCAGATTCGGCATTCAGGACTGGGTCCTGGTGACCACGGATGCAAGCCTCCGAGGTTGGGGAGCAGTCACTCAGGGAAGAAACTTCCAAGGACAATGGTCGAGTCCGGAGACTTCCCTACACATAAATATTCTGGACCTAAGGGCCATTTACAATGCCCTAAGGCAAGCAGAACCCCTGCTTCAAAACCAGCCGGTGCTGATTCAGTCAGACAACATCACGGCTGTCGCCCATGTAAACCGACAAGGCGGCACGAGAAGCAGGATGGCGTTGGCAGAAGCCACAAGGATTCTCCGATGGGCGGAGTATCACGTGCTAACACTGTCAGCAGTGTTCATTCCGGGTGTGGAAAACTAGGAAGCAGACTTCCTCAGCAGGCACGACCTCCACCCGGGAGAGTGGGGACTTCATCCAGAAGTCTTCACGCAGATTGTGAACCGTTGGGAACGACCACAGGTGGACATGATGGCGTCCCGCCTCAACAAAGAGCCAAAAAAGTATTGCGCCAGGTCACGAGACCCTCAGGCGATAGCTGTGGACGCATAGTGACACCGTGGGTGTACCAGTCGGTTTATGTGTTCCCTCCTCTTCCTCTCATACCCAAGGTACTGAGGATAGTAAGTAAGAGAGGAGTAAGAACTATACTCGTAGTTCCGGATTGGCCAAGAAGAACTTGGTACCCAGAACTACAAGAAATGATCTCGGAGGACCCATGGCCTCTGTCTCTCAGACAGGACCTGTTACTGCAGGGGCCCTGTCTGTTCCAAGACTTACCGCGGCTGCGTTTGAAGGCTTGGCGGTTGAACGCCGGATCCTAACGGAAAGGGCGTTCCAGATGAAGTGATTCCTACGCTGTTAAAGGCTAGGAAAGACGCTGCCTGAAGTTCAGGCGTTGTTAAGGGAGTGCTGCATATTCTGCCCCCTTTTGTGCCTCCAGTGGCACCCTGGGATCTCAACGTAGTGTTGGATTTCCTAAAATCACATTGTTTTGAGCCACTTCAGAACGTGTAGTTGAAGTATCTCACGTGGAAAGTGGTCATATATATATTTGGCCTTGGCTTCGGCTAGGCGTGTGTCAGAATTGGCGGCTTTGTCATGTGAAAGCCCTTATCTGATCTTCCATAGGGACAGGGCAGAATTGAGGATTCGTCCCCAATTTCTCCCTAAGGTGGTATCAGCGTTTCATTTGAACCAACCTATTGTGGTGCCTGCGGCTACTCGGGACTTGGAGGCCTCCAAGTTGCTGGATGTAGTCCGGGCCCTGAAAATCTATGTTCCAGGACGGCTAGAGTCAGAAATACTGACTCGCTGTTTATCCTGCATGCACCCAACAAGCTGGGTGCTCCTGCTTCTAAGCAGACTATTGCTCGCTGGATCTGTAGCACGATTCAACTTGCACATTCTGCGGCTGGACTGCCGCATCCTAAATCAGTAAAAGCCCATTTTCACGAGGAAGGGGGCTCTTCTTGGGTGGCTACCCAAGGGGTCTCGGCATTACAACTTTAACGAGCTGCTACCTGGTCGGGGTCAAGTTTGATACCCTGGCTGAGGAGGACCTTGAGTTTGCTCATGCGGTGCTGCAGAGTCATCCGCACTCTCCCGCCCGTTTGGGAGCTTTGGTATAATCCCCATGGTCCTTACGGAGTACCCAGCATCCACTAGGACGTCAGAGAAAAGAAGAATTTACTCACCGGTAATTCTATTTCTCGTAGTCCGTAGTGGATGCTGGGAGCCCGTCCCAAGTGCGGATTTTCTGCAATAATTGTATATAGTTATTGCTTAACTAAAGGGTTATTGTTATGAGCCATCTGTTCAGTGAGGCTCAGTTGTTATTCATACTGTTAACTGGGTATAGTTATCACGAGTTGTACGGTGTGATTGGTGTTGCTGGTATGAGTCTTACCCTGGATTCCAAATCCTTTCCTTGTAGTGTCAGCTCTTCTGGGCACAGTTTCCCTAACTGAGGTCTGGAGGAGGGGCATAGAGGGAGGAGCCAGTGCACACCAGATAATACCTAATCTTTCTTTTAGAGTGCCCAGTCTCCTGCGGAGCCCGTCTATTCCCCATGGTCCTTACGGAGTACCCAGCATCCACTACGGACTACGAGAAATAGAATTACCGGTGAGTAAATTATAATTTTTTCCACAGTGCCAGTACTACGTATACATTTAAACCGCTGAATATATATATATATATATATATATATGATGAATTTATACTTCTTTCTCTTCCTCCCTCACTCTCACCCTTCCTCTCTCTCTCCTTCCCCCTCTCTCTCCCCCCCCCCTCTCTCTCTCTCTCTCTCTCTCTCTCTCTCTCTCTCTCTCTCTCTCTCTATATATATATATATATATATATATATATATATATACATACATACAGTGGTCGAAGTGGAAGTTTTGAAGTGGGGGTATGGAAAAGTCAAGGATGCAATTATGTGCGCTCCAGAAAGGGGGCGTGGTCACCCAAAAGGGGGCGTGTCCAGTGTAGTAGAACTCCTTATACTATCTAGTACTGGTGCCCCTTTCACCTTATAGCACACGGTACGAGCCGAAATTCACATTATAGCACACTGAATGAGCCGAAATTGTGACAGCAGAGACAGCCAGAGTGACAGCAGGAACAGAGAGAGAGAGAGTGACGACAGGGAGAGAGAGTGACAACAGTGACAGCAGGGAGAGAGCCAGGGACAGTAACGACAGGGAGAGCGGGTGAAAGCAGGGGAATATTACCTGACTGTGGTCGGCGGAGGCACCCATTGGCAGCGGCGGTGATAAGGAGACCTTTGGTTCGGTGAGGTCCCTCCGATTGCCATTTGTTGCGGGCGGTGGGCGGCTGGTGGTGGTGAGTGGCTGTGAGCTAGTACAGCGCTCTACACAGCCGCCGAGCAGGGACGGGAGCACCATGTGCAGCGGGATGGCCACTTCCCTCGCCTCCTGCTGCACTTTCATTTCCGGGTCAGTGGAAGAAGTGGTGGTATACCATACCGCCCCACTTCGACCACTGTGTGTGTGTGTGTGTGTGTGTGTGTGTGTGTGTGTGTGTGTGTGTATGTATGTATGTATATGTGTGTGTGTGTGTGTATGTATATATATATATATATATATATATATATATATATATACATATATACACTGCTCAAAAAAATAAAGGGAACACTAAAATAACACATCCTAGATCTGAATGAATGAAATATTCTTATTAAATACTTTGTTCTTTACATAGTTGAATGTGCTGACAACAAATACACACAAAAATTATCAATGGAAATCAAATTTATTAACCCATGGAGGTCTGGATTTGGAGTCACCCTCAAAATTAAAGTGGAAAAACACACTACAGGCTGATCCAACTTTGATGTAATGTCCTTAAAACAAGTCAAAATGAGGCTCAGTAGTGTGTGTGGCCTCCACGTGCCTGTATGACCTCCCTACAACCCACACAAGTGGCTCAGGTAGTGCAGCTCATCCAGGATGGCATGTCAATATGAGCTGTGGCAAGAAGGTTTGCTGTGTCTGTCAGCGTAGTGTCCAGAGCATGGAGGCGCTACCAGGAGACAGGCCAGTACATCAGGAGATGTGGAGGAGGCTGTAGGAGGGCAACAACCCAGCAGCAGGACCCCTACCTCCGCCTTTGTGCAAGGAGGAACAGGAGGAGCACTGCCAGAGCCCTGCAAAATGACCTCCAGCAAGCCACAAATGTGCATGTGTCTACTCAAATGACCAGAAACAGACTCCATGAGGGTGGTATGAGGGCTCGACGCCCACAGGTGGGGGTTGTGCTTACAGCCCAACACCGTGCAGGACGTTTGGCATTTACCAGAGAACACTAATATTGGCAAATTCGCCACTGGTACCCTGTGCTCTTCACAGATGAAAGCAGGTACTCACTGAGCACATGTGACAGACGTGACAGAGTCTGGAGACGCCAAGGAGAACGTTCTGCTGCCTGCAACATTCTCCAGCATGACCGGTTTGGCAGTGGGTCAGTAATGGTGTGGGGTGGCATTTCTTTGGGGGGCTGCAGAGCCCTCCATGTGCTCGCCAGAGGTAGCCTGACTGCCATTAGGTACCGAGATGAGATCCTCAGACCCCTTGTGAGACCATATGCTGGTGCGGTTGGCCCTGGGTTCCTCCTAATGCAAGACAATGCTAAACCTCATGTGGCTGGAGTGTGTCAGCAGTTCCTGCAAGATGAAGGCATTGATGCTATGTACTAGCCCACCCGTTCCCCAGGCCTGAATCCAATTGAGCACATCTGGGACATCATGTCTCGCTCCATCCACCAATGCCACGTTGCACCACAAACTGTCCAGGAGTTGGCGGATGCTTTAGTCCAGGTCTGGGAGGAGATCCCTCAGGAGACCATCCACCACCTCATCAGGAGCATGCCCAGTCGTTGTAGGGAGGTCATACAGGCACGTGGAGGCCACACACACTACCGAGCCTCATTTTGACTTGTTTTAAGGACATTTACATCAAAGTTGGATCAGCCTGTAGTGTGTTTTTCCACTTTAATTTTGAGAGTGACTCCAAATCCAGACCTCCATGGGTTAATAAATTTGATTTCCATTGATAATTTTTGTGTGATTTTGTTGTCAGCACATTCAACTATGTAAAAAACAAAGTATTTAATAAGAATATTTCATTCATTCAGATCTAGGATGTGTTATTTTAGTGTTCCCTTATATATATATATATAGGGGTGTAGTACTGGTGACCGGCGGTCTCCTGACCGACGCCGGGATCCCGGCAGCATACCAACGCCGGGATCCCGGCGGGGAGGGGCGAGTGCAGCAAGCCCCTTGCGGGCTCGCTGCGCTCGCCACGCTACGGGCTCGGTGGCGTCCTGCGGTCGCCACGGGTTCTATTCCCACTCTGGGTGTCGTGGAAACCCACGAGTGGAAATAGTCCCTGTTGTTCGGCATGCCGACCATCGGGATAGTGAGCCGTCGGGCTCGTGGAGGTGGTCATGTGACTGTCGGTCAGCTGACCGGCGGTCACATGAATACCACCCATATATAGTATGTGTGTACACATAAGCACACATAATGTCACTGTACATAAGGTCATGGCTACAGTCATTGTAACATACTTTTTTCAATACATTACATAAGTGGTCCTCGAGGCACCCAACAGTCCAATATGCTTATGCAGAGTGTGAAGCCCTGAATCGTCGATGAGTATGTATGACCACATTGTTTTATTATAAAAGACTGCAGGGTGCCTCTTTGTCCTTGGTATTTGGACTGAGCACAGCAGCATATTGGATTCATGTACTTTCTGGAGTGCCAAATAAACAGTTGGATTATATTTGTATATATTCTGCCATTTCGTCTTTGATGTTATCTCACCAACTCAAACTTTATCTTTCTAAAGCAGAATTGATAATATTGCCACCGGCCAATAAGAGTTACCTGATATCTCCATCACTGTTGATAACATGACAAACCCTACCCCACAAGCTCACAGACTAGATGTCATCCATGACTCCAAACTCCTTTGTCATTCGCATTCAGTCTGTTTCCAAAGCCTTATACATACTACTAAAGAATACTGTATGTAGAGAATACGATCATATCTTGCACAAGACACTGCAAAAACTCTAATGCCCGCTCACATTATCTCCCACGTCCCACATCAGTAATCTCATTACTGGTCTTCCCCAAAACAGACTTTCAACCCTACATTTTATTTCTCTAACGTCCCAGTGGATGCTGGGGACTCCGTAAGGACCATGGGGAATAGACGGGCTCCGCAGGAGACATGGGCACTTTAAGAAAGAATTTAGATTCTGGTGTGCTCTGGCTCCTCCCTCTATGTCCCTCCTCCAGTTTGAATCTGTGCCCAGACGAGCTGGGTGCTGTTCACTGAGCTCTCCTGAGCTTGCTGTAAGAAAGTATTTTGTTAGGTTTTTTATTTTCAGGGAGCTCTGCTGGCAACAGACTCCCTGCATCGTGGGACTGAGGGGAGAGAAGCAGCCCTACTCTCTAAAGATAGGTCCTGCTTCTTAGGCTACTGGACACCATTAGCTCCAGAGGGATCGTACACAGGATCTCACCCTCGTCGTCCGATCCCAGAGCCGCGCCGCCGTCCCCCTCGCAGAGCCGGAAGACAGAAGCCGGGTGAGCATAAGAAGCAAGAAGACTTCGAAAATCGGCGGCAGAAGACTCCAGTCTTCACTGAGGGGCGCCCTGGGCAGCAATTGGGACCTCTTTGGCAAAAGTTTAGCATATATACAGTTGGGCACTGTATATATGTATGAGCCCCCGCCAAGTAAATGTATATTTAAGCGGGATAGAAGCCCGCCGTCGAGGGGGTGGGGCTTCTTCCTCAGCACTCACCAGCGCCATGTTTTTTCTCCACAGCACCGCTGAGAGGAAGCTCCCCAGCCTCTCCCCTGCAGATACACGGTAGAAGAGGGTAAAAAGAGAGGGGGAGCACATAATTAGGCACAAAAATCAATATAAACAGCAGCTACTGGGTTAACATTAAGTTACTGTGTTTTTCCTGGGTTAATAGCGCTGGGGTGTGTGCTGGCATACTCTCTCTCTGTCTATCCAAAGGGCCTTGTGGGGGAATTGTCTTCAGATGAGCATTCCCTGAGTGTGTGGTGTGTCGGTACGTGTGTGTCGACATGTCTGAGGTAAAAGACTCCCCTAAGGAGGAGATGGAGCAAATGTGTGTGTGAGGGGTGTCTCCGTCGACAACGCCGACACCTGTTTGGATATGTGTAATTAAGTGCTAAGGTGAATTTATTGCACAAAAGATTAGAGAACAGACAGGGAATCTACCCATGTCTGTCCCTATGTCGCAGAGACCTTCAGAGTCTCTCAATGCTCACTATCCAAAATAATAGACACTGACATCGACACAGGGTCTGACTCCAGTGTCGACTACGATAATGCAATGTTACAGCCAAAATGGCAGGAAAGTATTCAATATATGATTATTGTAATAAAAGATGATTTGCATATCACTGATGACTCATCTGTCCCTGACACAAGGGTACACATGTTTAAGGGGAAGAAAGCTGAGGTAAATTTCCCTCCTCTCATGATGAAAAAGAGTCGGAATCTCCAGGCAAGAGACTGCAGTTTCCCACAAAGATTTCTCAGGGAGTATCCTTTCCCTACTAGGGCCAGGATACGATGGGAATCTTCCCCTAGGGTGTCACGTTTGCCCAAAAGGTAGCCCTGACTTAACAGCTATCCTCAGGGATCCTGCAGATAGCGTGCACATTCTGGTACACTACTCAGACCGGCGACTGTGTCGGCATGGGTTTATAGCGCTGTAGCAGCGTGGACAGGTACCTTATCAGCAGAGATTGAGACCCTAGTATGTATGTGTATATATATATATATAGATATATATATATATATATATAGATATATATATTAAAGATGCTGTCTTAAGACATATATATATGCCCAAAGAGACATTAGTCTACTGGGTTCTAGAGTCAACGCTATGTCGATTTCTGCTTGACGTGTCCTGTAGAATATGCAATGGACAGGTGATGCCGACTTAAGAGGCATATGGAAGACTGAGGATTGTGTGGAGAAGGGATTTCGGACCTGGTCTCCACAGCTATAGCTGGTAATTCTGATCTTTTGCCTTATATTCCTGCACAGCCTAGGAAAGCACGACATTATCAAATGCAGCCTTTCGAACACAAAGAAACAAGAAAGTCCGAGCTGCGTCCTTTCTTGCCAGAGGGAGGGGCAGAGGAAAGAAGCTGCACAACACAGCTAGTTACCAGGAACAGAAGTCCTCCCTGACCTCTACAAAATCCACTGCATGTCGCTGGGGCTCCACAGGCGGAGCTAGGCCCGGTGGGGGCACGTCTTCGTAATTTCAGCCACAAGTGGGTTCACTCCCTGTTGGATCCCTGGGCAATAGATATTGTGTCTCAGGGATACAAGCTGGACTTTGAGGAGTTGCCCCCTCACCGACGGCCCTGCCGGCTTCCCCCCACGAGAGGGAAATAGTGTTAACTGCAATTCACAAATTGTATCTTCAACGGGTGGTGGTCAAGGTTCCCCTCCTTCAACAAGGAGGGGGTTATTATTCGACCATGTTGTAGTCCCGAATCCGGACGGTTCGGTCAGACCCATATTGAATTTAAAATCCCTGAACATATACCTGAAAAGGTTCAAGTTCAAGAAGGAATCGCTAAGAGCGGTCATCGCAAGCCTGAAAGGGGGAGATTTTATGGTGTCTCTGGACATAAAGGATGCATACCTTTATGTCCCCATTTATCCACCTCATCAGGCGTACCTCAGATTTGCGGTACAGGATTGTCATTACCAATTTCAGACGTTGCCGTTTGGTCTCTCCACGGCCCCGAGAATCTTCACCAAGGTAATGGCGGAAATGATGGTGCTCCTGCGGTAGCAAGGTGTCACAATTATCCCGTACTTGGACGATCTCCTCATAAAAGCGAGATCAAGAGGGCAGTTGCTGAACAGCGTATCACTTTTTCTGGAAGTGTAACGGCAACATGGCTGGATTCTATATATTCCAAAGTCGCAGTTGGTTCCTACGGCTCATCTGTCTTTCCTAGGCATGATTCTAGACACAGACCAGAAAAGGGTTTATCTCCCGATAGAGAGAGCTCAGGAGCTCATGACACTGGTCAGGAATCTATTAAAACCAAAACAGGTGTCAGTGCATCACTGCACTCGAGTCCTTGGAAGGATGGTGGCATCATACGAGGCCATTCCCTTCGGCAGGTTCCATGCGAGGACCTTCCAATGGGACTTACTGGACAAGTGGTCCGGATCACATCTTCAGATGCATCGGTTAATCACCATGTCCCCCAGGGCCAGGGTGTCACTCCTGTGGTGGCTGCAGAGTTCTCGCCTTCTAGAGGGACGCAGATTCGGAATTCAGGACTGGGTCCTGGTGACCACGGACGCTAGCCTCCGAGGGTGGGGAGCAGTCACACAGGGAAGAAATTTCCAAGGTCATTGGTTAAGTCAAGAGACTTGCCTTCACATCAACATCCTGGAACTAAGGGCCGTATACAACGCCCTACGTCAAGCGGAGCACTTGCTTCGCGACCAACCGGTTCTGATTCAGTCAGACAACATCACCGCAGTGGCTCAGGTGAACCGCCAAGGCGGCCCAAGGAGCACAGTGGCGATGGCAGAAGCCACCAGAATTCTTCGCTGGGCGGAGAATCACGTAAGCGCTCTGTTAGCAGTGTTCATCCCGGGAGTGGACAACTGGAAAGCAGACTTCCTCAGCAGACACGACCTCCACCCGGGAGAGTGGGGACTTTATCAGGAAGTCTTCACACAGATCACATATCGGTGGGAACTGCCACAGGTGGACATAATGGCATCCCGCCTCAACAAAAAACTACAGAGGTATTGCGCGTGGTCAAGAGACCCTCAGGCAATAGCGGTAGACGCCCTGGTGACACCGTGGGTGTTCCAGTCGGTCTATGTATTTCCTCCTCTTCCTCTCATTCCCAAGGTGCTGAGGATATTAAGAAAAGGAGGAGTGAGAACAATCCTCATTGTTCCAGATTGGCCACGAAGGACCTGGTATCCAGATCTGCAAGAAATGCTCACAGAGGACCCGTGGCCTCTTCCTCTAAGACAGGACCTATTGCAACAGGGGCCCTGTCTGTTCCAAGTCTTACCGCGGCTGCGTTTGATGGCATGGCGGTTGAACGCCGGATCCTAGCAGAAAAGGGCATTCCGGACGAGGTCATTCCTACGCTGATAAAGGCTAGGATGGACGTGACAGCTAAACATTATCACCGTATCTGGCGAAAGTATGTTTCTTGGTGTGAGGCCAGGAATGCTCCTACAGAGGAATTCCAGCTGGGCCGTTTCCTTCACTTCCTACAGTCAGGAGTGAATTTGGGCCTAAAATTGGGCTCCATTAAGGTCCAGATTTCGGCCCTATCCATTTTCTTTCAAAAAGAGTTGGCTTCTTTACCAGAAGTTCAGACGTTTGTAAAGGGAGTGCTGCATATTCAGCCTCCTTTTGTGCCTCCAGTGGCACCTTGGGATCTTAACGTGGTGTTAAGTTTCCTGAAATCACACTGGTTTGAACCACTTTAAACGGTGGAGTTAAAATATCTCACGTGGAAGGTGGTCATGCCATTAGCCTTGGCTTCGGCTAGGCGTGTGTCAGATTTAGCGGTTTTGTCACATATAAGCCCCTATCTGGTTTTCCATATGGATAGAGCAGAATTGCGGACCCGTCCACAATTTCTGCCAAAAGTGGTGTCATCTTTTCATTTGAACCAACCTATTGTGGTGCCTGTGGCTACTCGTGACTTGGAGGATTCCGAGTTACTGGATGTGGTCAGGGCTTTGAAGGTTTATGTAGCCAGAACGGCTAGAGTCAGGAAAACGGAGTCGCTGTTTATCCTGTATGCATCCAACAAGCTGGGTGCTCCTGCTTCAAAGCAAACTATTGCTCGCTGGATCTGTAACACGATTCAGCAGGCTCATTCTGCGGCTGGATTGCAGCTGCCTAAATCAGTTAAAGCCCATTCCAGTAGGAAGGTGGGCTCTTCGTGGGCGGCATTACAACTATGCCGAGCTGCTACTTGGTCAGGTTCAAACACTTTTGCAAAGTTCTACAAGTTTGATACCCTGGCTGATGAGGACCTATTGTTTGCTCAATCGGTGCTGCAGAGTCATCCGCACTCTCCCGCCCGTTTGGGAGCTTTGGTATAATCCCCATGGTCCTTACGGAGTCCCCAGCATCCACTAGGACGTTAGAGAAAATAAGATTTTACTTACCGGTAAATCTATTTCTCGTAGTCCGTAGTAGATGCTGGGCGCCCGTCCCAAGTGCGGACTTCTTCTGCAATACTTGTATATAGTTATTGCTGCAATAAGGGCTATGTTATTGTTGCATCAGGGTTGAACTGATGCTCTGTTGTTGTTGTTGTTCATACTGTTGACTGGGTAAGTTTATCACAAGTTATACGGTGTGATTGGTGTGGCTGGTATGAGTCTCGCCCCGGATTTCCAAAATCCTTTCCTTGTACTGTCAGCTCTTCCGGGCACAGTTTCTCTAACTGAGGTCTGTAGGAGGGACATAGAGGGAGGAGCCAGAGCACAACAGAATCTAAATTCTTTCTTAAAGTGCCCATGTCTCCTGCGGAGCCCGTCTATTCCCCATGGTCCTTACGGAGTCCCCAGCATCCACTAGGGACTACGAGAAATAGATTTACCGGTAAGTGAAATCTTATTTTTTTGAATGCAGCTGCGAGACTGATCCTCCTCGCTACACATTCATCATCTGCCGATCCGCTCTGTCAGTCCCTCCATTGTCTGCCCGTATTCTACCGTATTGAATATAAAATACTTTTACTCACACACAAGGCTATTAACCAAACTGCACCGACACACATCTCTTCGCTTATCTCAGAATATCTCCCAACCCAACCTCTCTGCCCTTTGAAGATCTGCATCTCTCATCCACACTCATTACCTGCTCACATTAAGTCAGAGGTCTTCTTTTGGGCTTCACCCACTTTTTGGAATGCCTTCTCATTCACAATAAGACTGTCTTCTAATCTCCAAACATTCAAGGGTTCCCTGAAAACTCAGGAAATTGGAGAACCGCCCACATAATCTCCATAAACTAGCCCACCCAATTATATCCGCTCTATATAGTACACATATAACTTTCCATGTTTCTCCTCTCGTTTTTTTTTTTTTTTACTTTCCCACTGCTGTGTGACCACAGTACATCTGCAATCTGGCTGGACCAAAATGCAATATGTAGCACTTATCCTTTTGCAAATATGCATATTTTCCTATAGATCTGAGGTTCTCAAACGTGGTCCTCAAAGCACCCCAACAGTCTACGTTTTAAGTTTTTGTACTGAGCCGTGGATGTACCTAAACACCTGGACCTTTGGGGTGCCTTGAGGATTGTGTTTGAGAACCACTGCTATAGATTGTACGTTTGGTCTGGCAGTTATTACCCGGTCTTGTTGAATTACTGTTTTGTTCCCAATTGTAAAGTGCATTATTTTGATGCTTGTCTCCATAAGATTTTTTTTTTCAAGGACTAAAATCTTATGGAGACTTGGAGATTGAAAAGTCGGAATCCACTTGTTTGTTTCGTACAGTACAAAGTTTTAATTTTTACATTGAAGTTGCCTATTAGTATTTTCAACCATTTGCACCCTAACTAATTTGCTTGGAGGCAAATGATGCAGAGCTCTCCTCTCTTTTTTGAAAATTAGTGAAGAGAGTGTCCTGAAGGGGAGTCTTTGACGTAGTTGGCCAGCTTGACAAATGATTGCAATATTTTTAAGCCAACATTCCCTGAATTTAAATGAAATACAGCTTGGAGTGTTATTAGGTGAGTGCATGTATGATTTTTTTTTTATTTTTTTTTAATTGTGTGGGCACATACCTCAAGCACCACAGATTGATGAGTGCTGTGGATTAAATCCTATAGATTTGTATGTATTATAGGCCCTACACACATGCCGATTTTTTTAAAGATATGAACGATCTCGTTCATAAATGAACGAGAACTCGTTCATATCTTTCAGTGTGGAGGCTCCAGCGATGAACGATGCGCGGCCCCGCGCTCGTTCATCGCTGGTCCCCCTTCGGCTGTGCATGCAGGCCAATATGGACAATCTCGTCCATATTTGCCTGCACGTCTATGGAGCCGGGTGACGGGGGGAGTGAAGAAACTTCACTCCCCCCGTCACTGCCCCCCCCCCGCCGCCAGGTCGCCCGTCGGCCGTATCGGCCGTCGGGCACCTCGGCGGCACATCGCCATATGTGTAGGGCCCATTATATATATATATATATATATATATATATATATATATATATATATATATATTTATTTATTTATGTATTTATAAAAATTTATTGTAAGTCTATGTTTATGCGTAAGAGACATCTGGAGTTTGGTCTTGCATTTTATAAAAACAATGCAAAAATCCTTCTTAGAAAAGAAAACATGGTAGAAAAATATGTCTTGGAAAACATGTTCCTCATATGAAGCACTTCTTATGTGGTTTGTGGTAGTATGAATGACACGTAAGTGTTCCGTTGAAGTCAAGCATTGGTGGTTTGTTTTGTAGCTGTGTTCATTTAATTTCTTCATTATAATTAAAGTAGAGACTTGTTTGCTATCTTATGTTTCTTAAACGTGGCTTGTTTGTGTGAGAGTTGTACTAAATGTTAATTATAATGTTTATGGCTTGAATTCAAGTGAGTTGTAATGCTTTTGACGTGTTTGCATGGACAGCTATTTCAGTACTTGTAATGATCATGTAATAGTTTTTCCTTTTATTCCAATTGTAAACAGCCCATGCAATATTACTAATCTACAGTTGTGAGTACAGACACTTCATTTGGCCTTGCTTAGGGGTATATTTCATAAGTTAGTGCAGTGGTAGCTAATATTTGATCTTGCTGCACTACAAAATGATTTGCCATTGCAATTCATAAAGGGAACCCATTACCACTGTAACCTGTAGTCGTGGGCCTGAGTCTGAAAATTATTAAGGGCCTATAGTGAGATGTGGAGGAGGTGGGAGTGGCTAATGGCATATAGGCGTGAGATATCATAGACATCTTAAGATCTCATGCGCTGCCTGAGATTCCACAGAAGCCAACCCAGCTGCCGCAAGTTGCTCTAATTACTAGGGGCCTGATTCAGTGTTGTACACAATGCCGAAAATCCCTAAAGTTCCTGAAGTATACGTTACATGGCACAAAGGAGCTGTTGTGATTAAGACGCACAATAACAGAAATGTCTTGGAAAAGTGCTGGGAGGTGGCAAAAGAGATGAACGAGATGGTCTATCTTATGGACATGTTATGTTAGTGTCACGGGTGTGCTGCAGAACTTGCTGCATTTACAGACTCTAAATTGTTCACTTTTAAGGCCATAATCAGCTGGAAGATCTGTGACTGATATTGGCATCTGAAGACGCACCAGGTGGCATTACAATGTCTATACACACACATCAGTTCTTGTACATTTATACACATAGATGTACACCAGGGAAGGGCTGCATGAAGTTGCAGATGGGCAACCGCCAAAAGACACACCTGCATCTGTGTCCGCCTGTGAATCAGACCCTATAGGTGGAATTCAATTATTTGAAAAGTCGGTTGTCTGTCTTTTCCTGTCTATTAGATAGGAAAAACTAGACACCCAACTGTCTTTTCAAACAATTGAATACCGCCCTATGCGTATGATGGGTTGAGATGGTTTGATGGAAGGCGGAGAGGACACACAACAGGGTATGAATGAGATGTATGGAAATGTTATTAGATTTTAGTCTCTTACTACACATCCATTACGATTATGAATATAAAAATGATGCTGGTTGGCGTTGCTGTAGTGCGAGAGAGCGCTATTGTTGAAGTCATGGTGGCAGCCATTGTGGAAACACTGGTTGTGTGAAATTTATTCCGTAGTATGGATCAATGAAAATGTACAGATGGATCGTGTTTATTTGAGACAAAAGGCGCACCATAATCACCTACTCACTATATTAAGTGGACAGAACAAACACTGTATGCCGCAGCACATTCTACATGTTGATGCGCGATTGATGTTTGGTAACGTCGGCATAAAGGAGACACCTTCTGAAGACTTTGTATTTCTAATAGAATATAATTACCAATTGATTTGCATCCTGTGTCTGATTAATATTAAGTTCTTCAAATTCAAAATGTAACCTATAACATTTTGGCATCTTTACAGAGCAAACTTTTGGGTTATTTAATTAAACGGACAGTAGGATAGCGTGGTGAAACCCAGACCAACCAATCAAGTGTCATGATTAGCATTGTAGGAAGACCCCAATCACAGCAATATTAATGGTCAGTTTTCACATTTAAAATGGATAACAAATTAACCGGAAATTGGAACCCAAAGTAATTTCCCAAACTGCAATCCTAACCGTCGAATATGTTTTTTATGAAACCAAATGTTAAATCCCATTGGACGATGACTGATACAACTTTTATATGAATGAATGTAACATAGTGCCTCTTGCAAGCCAGGGAACCTATTCTGCAAAACCAATGGTTCCACCATGGCTTTATATTTGGCGATTGAACCAAATCAGTGTGTGAACTAATGAAAGTTGTGTCCTTACTTGGCTTGCAGCGCGTGTATTCTGCTTCTCACATTTATTAGCTAACATCTGCAAAACAAACTTTCCCAGTCTTATGTAATTGTCGCACATGATATCTGTACGAGTTGCATACATGCTTTAATAAAGGAAACCTTTTCTCTATCGTCCTAAGTGGATGCTGGGGTTCCTGAAAGGACCATGGGGGATAGCGGCTCCGCAGGAGACAGGGCACAAAAAAGTAAAGCTTTACTAGGTCAGGTGGTGTGCACTGGCTCCTCCCCCTATGACCCTCCTCCAGACTCCAGTTAGATTTTGTGCCCGAACGAGAAGGGTGCAATCTAGGTGGCTCTCCTAAAGAGCTGCTTAGAGAAAGTTTAGTTTAGGTTTTTTTCTTTACAGTGAGTCCTGCTGGCAACAGGATCACTGCAACGTGGGACTTAGGGGGAAAGTAGTAAACTCACCTGCATGCAGAGTGGATTTGCTGCTTGGCTACTGGACACCATTAGCTCCAGAGGGATCGAACACAGGCCCAGCCGTGGAGTCCGGTCCCGGAGCCGCGCCGCCGACCCCCTTGCAGATGCTGAAGCGTGAAGAGGTCCGGAAACCGGCGGCTGAAGACTCCTCAGTCTTCATAAGGTAGCGCACAGCACTGCAGCTGTGCGCCATTTTCCTCTCAGCACACTTCACTGGGCAGTCACTGAGGGTGCAGAGCGCTGGGGGGGGGCGCTCTGAGAGGCAAATATAAACCTTATACAAGGCTAAAAATACCTCACATATAGCCCATAGGGGCTATATGGAGATATTTAACCCCTGCCTGACTGGAAAAATAGCGGGAGAAGAACCCGCCGAAAAAGGGGCGGGGCCTATCTCCTCAGCACACGGCGCCATTTTCTGTCACAGCTCCGCTGGTCAGAACGGCTCCCAGGTCTCTCCCCTGCACTGCACTACAGAAACAGGGTAAAACAGAGAGGGGGGGCACATTAATGGCTATATATATATATATTAAAGCAGCTATAAGGGAGCACTTAATATAAGGATATCCCTTGTATATATAGCGCTTTGTGGTGTGTGCTGGCAGACTCTCCCTCTGTCTCCCCAAAAGGGCTAGTGGGTCCTGTCTTCATTAGAGCATTCCCTGTGAGTTTGCGGTGTGTGTCGGTACGTGGTGTCGACATGTATGAGGACGATATTGGTGTGGAGGCGGAGCAATTGCCAAATATGCAGATGTCACCCCCCAGGGGGTCGACACCAGAATGGATGCCTTTATTTGTGGAATTACGTGATGGTTTATCTTCCCTTAAACAGTCAGTTGAGGACATGAGGCGGCCGGACAATCAATTAATGCCTGTCCAGGCGCCTCAAACACCGTCAGGGGCTGTAAAACGCCCTTTGCCTCAGTCGGTCGACACAGACCCAGACACGGGCACTGATTCCAGTGACGACGGTAGAAATTCAAACGTATTTTCCAGTAGGGCCACACGTTATATGATTTTGGCAATGAAGGAGACGTTACATTTAGCTGATACTACAGATACCGTAAAACAGGGTATTATGTATGGTGTGAAAAAACTACAAACAGTTTTTCCTGAATCAGAAGAATTAAATGACGTGTGTGATGAAGCGTGGGTTGCTCCTGATAAAAAGTTGATAATTTCAAAAAAGTTATTGGCATTATACCCTTTCCCGCCAGAGGTTAGGGCGCGCTGGGAAACACCCCCTAAGGTGGACAAGGCGCTCACACGCTTATCCAAACAAGTGGCGTTACCCTCTCCTGAGACGGCCGCACTTAAGGATCCATCAGATAGAAAGATGGAAGTTATTCAAAAGAATATATACACACATGCAGGTGTTATACTACGACCAGCTATAGCAACTGCCTGGATGTGCAGTGCTGGAGTAGTTTGGTCAGAATCCCTGATTGAAAATATTGATACCCTAGATAGGGACAATGTTTTACTGTCGTTAGAACAAATAAAGGATGCATTTATCTATATGCGTGATGCACAGAGGGATATTTGCACACTGGCATCTCGGGTGAGTGCTATGTCCATTTCAGCCAGAAGAGCCTTATGGACACGACAGTGGACAGGCGATGCGGATTCAAAACGTCACATGGAGGTTTTGCCGTATAAAGGGGAGGAGTTATTTGGAGTTGGTCTATCAGACTTGGTGGCCACGGCTACTGCCGGGAAATCCACTTTTTTACCTCAAGTCACTCCCCAACAGAGAAAGGCACCGACCTTTCAACCGCAGCCTTTTCGCTCCTACAAAAATAAGAGAGCAAAGGGCTTGTCGTACCTGCCACGAGGCAGAGGAAGAGGGAAGAGACACCAACAGGCAGCTCCTTCCCAGGAACAGAAGCCCTCCCCGGCTCCTGCAAAAACCTCAGCATGACGCTGGGGCCTCTCAAGCGGACTCGGGGACAGTGGGGGGCCGTCTCAAAAATTACAGCGCGCAGTGGGCTCACTCGCAGGTAGACCCCTGGATCCTGCAGATAATATCTCAGGGGTACAGGTTGGAATTAGAGACGGATCCTCCTCATCGTTTCCTGAAGTCTGCCTTACCAACCGTCTCTTCCGAAAGGGAGAGGGTGTTGGAAGCCATTCACAAGCTGTACGCTCAGCAGGTGATAGTCAAAGTACCCCTATTACAACAAGGAAAGGGGTATTATTCCACTCTATTTGTGGTACCGAAGCCGGATGGCTCGGTAAGGCCTATTCTAAATCTGAAGTCCTTGAACCTCTACATAAAAAAGTTCAAGTTCAAGATGGAGTCACTCAGAGCAGTGATAGCGAACCTGGAAGAAGGGGACTTTATGGTATCCTTGGACATCAAGGATGCGTATCTACACGTTCCGATTTACCCCGCACACCAGGGGTACCTCAGGTTCATTGTTCAAAACTGTCACTATCAGTTTCAGACGCTGCCGTTCGGATTGTCCACGGCGCCTCGGGTCTTTACCAAGGTAATGGCCGAGATGATGATTCTTCTTCGAAGAAAAGGCGTATTAGTTATCCCATACTTGGACGATCTCCTAATAAGGGCAAGGTCCAGAGAACAGCTGGAGACAGCTTTAGCACTATCTCAAGAGGTGCTAAGACAACACGGGTGGATTCTGAATATTCCAAAATCCCATTTAATCCCGACAACTCGTCTGCTGTTCCTAGGAATGATTCTGGACACGGTTCAGAAAAAGGTTTTCCTTCCAGAGGAAAAAGCCAAGGAGTTATCCGATCTGGTCAGGAACCTCCTAAAACCAGGAAAAGTGTCAGTACATCAATGCACAAGAGTCCTGGGAAAAATGGTGGCTTCTTACGAAGCAATTCCATTCGGCAGATTCCATGCAAGAATATTCCAAAGGGATCTGTTGGACAAATGGTCAGGGTCGCATCTGCAGATGCACCTGCGAATAACCCTGTCACCAAAGACAAGGGTGTCACTTCTGTGGTGGTTGCAGAAGGCTCACCTATTAGAAGGCCGCAGATTCGGCATTCAGGATTGGATCCTGGTGACCACGGACGCCAGCCTGAGAGGCTGGGGAGCAGTCACACAAGGAAGAAACTTCCAGGGAGTATGGACGAGTCTGGAAAAGTCTCTTCACATAAACATTCTGGAACTAAGAGCAATCTACAATGCTCTAAGCCAGGCGGAACTTCTCCTGCAAGGAAAGCCGGTGTTGATTCAGTCGGACAACATCACGGCGGTCGCCCATGTAAACAGGCAGGGCGGCACAAGAAGCAGGAGTGCAATGGCAGAAGCTGCCAAGATTCTTCGCTGGGCGGAGAATCACGTGATAGCACTGTCAGCAGTGTTCATCCCGGGCGTGGACAACTGGGAAGCAGACTTCCTCAGCAGACACGATCTTCATCCGGGAGAGTGGGGTCTACATCCAGAAGTCTTCAACATGTTAATAGACCGTTGGGAAAGACCAATTGTAGACATGATGGCGTCTCGCCTCAACAAGAAACTGGACAAATATTGCGCCAGGTCAAGAGATCCACAGGCAATAGCTGTGGACGCGCTGGTAACTCCTTGGGTGTACCAGTCAGTGTATGTGTTTCCTCCTCTGCCGCTCATACCAAAGGTATTGAAGATCATACGGCAAAGAAGAGTAAGAACAATACTAGTGGTTCCGGATTGGCCGAGAAGGACTTGGTATCCGGAACTTCAAGAGATGCTCACGGACGAACCGTGGCCTCTACCTCTGAGAAGGGACCTGCTACAGCAGGGTCCCTGTCTTTTTCAAGACTTACCGCGGCTGCGTTTGACGGCATGGCGGTTGAACGCCAGATCCTAAAAGGGAAAGGCATTCCAGAAGAAGTCATTCCTACCTTGATTAAGGCACGGAAGGAAGTCACCGTGAAACATTATCACCGCATTTGGCGAAAATATGTAGCGTGGTGCGAGGATCGGAGGGTTCCGACGGAGGAATTCCAACTGGGTCGTTTCCTACATTTCCTGCAATCAGGATTATCTATGGGTCTCAAATTGGGATCCATTAAGGTTCAAATTTCGGCCCTGTCAATATTCTTCCAAAAAGAATTGGCCTCTGTCCCTGAGGTCCAGACTTTTGTCAAGGGAGTACTGCATATACAGCCTCCTGTGGTGCCTCCGGTGGCACCGTGGGATCTAAATGTAGTTTTAGATTTCCTCAAATCCCATTGGTTTGAACCATTGAAAAAGGTGGATTTGAAATATCTCACATTGAAAGTGACTATGTTACTAGCCCTGGCCTCTGCCAGGAGAGTATCTGAATTGGCGGCTTTATCTTATAAAAGTCCTTATCTAATCTTCCATTCGGATAGGGCAGAACTGCGGACTCGTCCGCATTTTCTCCCTAAAGTGGTATCAGCATTTCATCTGAACCAACCTATTGTGGTGCCTGCGGCCACTAGCGACTTGGAGGACTCCAAGTTGTTGGACGTTGTCAGAGCCTTAAAAATATACATTGCAAGGACGGCTGGAGTCAGAAAATCTGACTCGCTGTTTATATTGTATGCACCCAACAAGTTGGGCGCACCTGCTTCTAAGCAGTCGATTGCTCGTTGGATTTGTAACACAATTCAACTTGCACATTCTGTGGCAGGCCTGCCACAGCCTAAAACTGTAAAAGCCCACTCCACAAGGAAGGTGGGCTCATCTTGGGCGGCTGCCCGAGGGGTCTCGGCATTACAACTCTGCCGAGCAGCTACGTGGTCGGGGGAGAACACGTTTGTAAAATTTTACAAATTTGATACCCTGGCAAAGGAGGACCTGGAGTTCTCTCATTCGGTGCTGCAGAGTCATCCGCACTCTCCCGCCCGTTTGGGAGCTTTGGTATAATCCCCATGGTCCTTTCAGGAACCCCAGCATCCACTTAGGACGATAGAGAAAATAAGAATTTACTTACCGATAATTCTATTTCTCGGAGTCCGTAGTGGATGCTGGGCGCCCATCCCAAGTGCGGATTATCTGCAATACTTGTACATAGTTATTGTTAACTAATTCGGGTTATTGTTAAGGAGCCATCTTTAAGAGGCCCTTTCTGTTGTCATACTGTTAACTGGGTTTAGATCACAAGTTGTACGGTGTGATTGGTGTGGCTGGTATGAGTCTTACCCGGGATTCAAAATGCCTCCCTTATTGTGTATGCTCGTCCGGGCACAGTACCTAACTGGAGTCTGGAGGAGGGTCATAGGGGGAGGAGCCAGTGCACACCACCTGACCTAGTAAAGCTTTACTTTTTTGTGCCCTGTCTCCTGCGGAGCCGCTATCCCCCATGGTCCTTTCAGGAACCCCAGCATCCACTACGGACTCCGAGAAATAGAATTATCGGTAAGTAAATTCTTATTTTAACATACATGTCCCCATTTTTATGTCCTGACTGTTCTCCGTAGCCAAGCCAAGTGAGTTTATGGTAAGAAACGTGTGAGAACCTCTATTCCCCAATGCCCAGCTTTCCTTGCATGAGTGCGTCTAGAGTATTGTATACTTTTTACTGTAGAACATTAAATGACTAATATCAATCTGGATAAACAGGTGCGCTGGGGTGCCTAATTTGGTTTTCCTAAAAGCAGTGTTTACATTTAACCCCTGAAATGAAGCAGACCTAATGCGGCCTTTCTTGCTCTTTTATCTTTTTCTTTCCCAATTAATGAGACTTTTATTGGAAGCATTTGCTGCACACATGATACGGCTTCTAATGCCGAAGGCAACCCTTTCCCCGTTTATTTAATAAGGCCGGAAAAAGAAAACAGAAGCCCTCGCTGCTTTATTTCCTTGGAGATTATTTAAACCCACAATAAGAAAATATTTGATTTTGGATTTTCACGTATATTTACAGTTTTTAATTAACAATATATGCTTTATTGTGCTTTTGGGAGATATTTTTGGTTAACAAGTGTTTTAGATTGGGCCTTGTTTCGCACATCACGTTACCGTTTGTTTGTGTGTATATTTTAGATTCACTGGACCATTACTTGGTATGTTCCAGGTACCACAAAGTAGGAGAATGTGTTGCAGGTTTCATGCAGCCGGCCGCAGTGTGATCGTAATGTGTCCTGAACCTTTATTCAAGTTGTATGTTTATGTATCCACTTCTCATTCTCTCACTTTAGGGATAAATTTACTCACCATTGCCTTATCAGAGCTGTTGATCGTTGTCGTCTTTTTCCAGTGGTTTTCAACAGAAATGGGAATTAATGTTAATCAAGCCTGGTTTAGCATTAATTCCTGTTGCTGTGTTTAAACTCTGTTGAAGCTCCTTACAAACCATTGCATAGTAAAATCTTCCTCTTAAGCTGGGTACACACTGATAGTTACATTGCCCGTTTCATCGATCGGACAGTTTGGTAAGTTTGTATGCTTTTCAAGTTGGCTACTTTTGGAGGGTATTCAATTCGTGCCCAGTTTTCCAACAGTCAGAAAACCGGCACGAATTCGACCGTTGGCTATTCAATTGCTGGCGTTTTCGACAGGTTTTTGCTCCGTTTTCGCCATGCCTTTTTTTTTTTTCTAATCGGCATGGTCGAAAACAGACCAAAAAACTGTCAAACTTATTTCTGCTGCGGGGAACACTGGGCTCCACAGGGAATAACATTGGGGGTGTAGAGTAGGATCTTGATCCGTGGCACCAACAGGCTCAAAGCTTTGACTGTTCCCAAGATGCAAAGCGCCGCCTACTCTATAACCCCGCCTCTGTGCACAGGGGCTCAGTTTTGTAGTTGGTGCCATGCAGTAAGCAGGCATACAACAGGTGGGCTGCTACAGCAGCCCTGAGAAGAGCTTTTTAAGCGAAGATTGAAGACTTCAAGGGCTACAGCAGTGATAGATGTCAGTCTGACATCTCCTGCTGCAGCTCCATCACCCCCCCCCAGCGGCGCTGTATACTCCCGCGCCCTGGTTGCCGGGTACTTACAGCGGAGGCTCCGGTTTGCTCACCGTTAGTCACACACTCGCCGAAGTTCTCCTGGATCGCGTGGCTGCATTCAGGGAGCAGGTAAGTGGGTCCCCTAGACGGGTCCCGCTGAAATCGCGATCCGGCGCAGCCGGTGGGAGGCGGGCCGCGCGTGCTGGCATGGACACTGTGGTCGAGCAGGGACTCCACTAAATCACCAGGGAAAGGGCACAGGTCAGTTTTTACCTCATAAATTTTTTTTTATTAAAGCCCATAGTACCAGTGGTGAGGTCCAGCAGGGGGATAAGGCTTGGACCTGTAGCCCCTCCCCCAGCCCCAGGGCGCCATTTACAGTAATGTTCCCGCCCTAGAGCTGCATATATCTCTCTCCCTCACTCCCAGTCAGTGTTTGGGCGCCATTGCACAGAGCAGCACTGTTCCTGGGACTGTTTGGGTAAAGCCGCCTGCACGTCAGCGCTGTGCATTTTACAAGACACTTAAATATTCTACATGTCTATTGACAGTGTTAGTTAAGAAACAGTGCATTTGGTCAGGGTTATATAGTACAAGTACCCTGTGCTATACATCCAGTCTTTACTGTGTATTGATATATCTACTGTACTAATTATATAGCTATACTGAGTATTACTATGTATTGCTAGTCCAGTGCAGTTTTATTGCATGTCATAATTTCTGCATTATACATTGTGACTATATGTGTGTGCAAGTAGCTGCTGTGTGACCTCCATTTCGTGTGTCTCACTCAGATTGCTATCCCTATATACTATGACTTGACGGGGCTCAGTGTGTCAGGTTTATTATCTGATATAGGTGTCTCACAAGATATACTCATTGTGTATTTTTCTTTGTGATTTTTAGTCATCATATACCTCTTGAATTCCCTGTTTGCAGAGTACATAAGCTACACAGGGGGTGTTTGTCAGGTATATTGCTGCTGATATTGTACTGTGTTGCCTAAGATTGTACTTTTAGCTATGTCGGCTACAGGGGGCAACAAAGCTGAAGCTGATCCCACAGTGTGTGGAGGTGATGCTGCAGGCATGTTTGAGGAAAACTTGGCAACAGAGAGTTCAGGTTCGGGGGGTTCCCTACCCCCCAGTGGAATATTGGCAACGGGGGTTCAAAATGACCCACCTTGGGCTACATTTTCCTTGTTCTTAACTACGCTTGTAACTAAACGTACGCCCCCTGTGCCGGTACAACCTATCATGGTCCCTGTAGTTAATCCGCCCTGGGCGGATCAAATCTCCAATCTTTTACAGCAATTAAACCAGTCACTGACTAAAAGGAAATCTGACTCTCGCCTGCCTAAGACCAGGGGGTCATCTAAACGGGCCATTACTTCCTCACAGTCTACCACTGTCCCAGACACCTCATCTGATGAGGATGGTGTCTATACTGACCTCTCAGATACTGATCCTGATAGTTCTGATGGGGAGGCTGGTTCACAGGTAGATGTTCCTGACTTGTTGGAGGCAATCAGGATGATTCTTCAGGTCACTGATGATATGGAGCCTGATGCCGTTCCTAAGAATCCAGACAGGTTCAAACGAAATAAAGTGGTTAAACAAGTTTTACCTCACTCTGACCACTTAGTGGACATACGTCAGGAATTCTGGGAAACTCCAGGTAAGAAATTCACACCTCACAAGAAGATGCTGGCTCGCTCTCCTCTTGCTGCGGAGCTAAGTAAAAATTGGGAGACTCCCCCACCAGTAGATTCGCAGGTGGCACGGCTGATAGTATCCTCAGCTATGCCTGTGACTACCGTCACATCTCTGAAGGGACCGACGGATAAGCGTGTGGAGGGTTGTTTAAAGGCGATTTACACCCTCACTGGTGCTGCGCATAGGCCCACTATTGCAGCAACTTGGGCTGCAGAGGCCATTGAGGCGTGGGCCCAGGAGTTGGAAGCAGAGTTGCCTTCCAATGCTTCTGATCAAGCTAGACAATGCCGGTCGTATATTGTCACAGCTTCTCATTATGTGAAGCAGGCGGCTTCTGATGCCGGTATTATGGCGGCCAAGGCTTCTAATACATCTATCTTGGCTTGCTGGATTCTTTAGTTGCAGTCCTGGTCCGTAGATCTGGACTCCAAGAAAACCCTGGAGGAACTCCCTTTTAAAGGAGACATTCTTTTTGGAGAAGACCTCAACAAGATAGTGGCTGACTTAGCTTCTGCTTAAACGGCATGTCTGCCTAGTACTGCTCCTTCGGCGCCGAAGGCTAAGAGTACTTCCTCTCGTTCCTTTTGTCCTCCCGGAAAAGCAAAAGGTTAGGCGTACCCGAAACACGGTCGCACTTCCAAACCTGTTAAACCTAAATGGGCCTGGGCTGCCCGTCAGCCTGCTTCCAAAACTGACAAGCCTGCTGCATGACGGGGCGGGCCTCCCCCTGGGGGATCCCAGGGTGGGGGCCGACTTCTAGGGTTTACCGAGGAATGGCTGGGTACGGGAAGTCGTCACTTGAGGTTATGCCGTATCCTTCAAGAATCGTCCCCCTCATCGATTTTGCCTGACAGACGTTCCTTCGGATCAGGTGAAGGCAAACTCTCTTCATTCGGTAGTACAGTCCCTCCTGGACACAGGAGTGGTAGTACAAGTGCCTCTAGCCCAGAGAGGCCAGGGGTACTATTCACCGCTGTTCTTAGTGCCGAAACCGAATGGGTCCTCCCGGACCATTCTCAACCTCAAGTCCTTGAACAAATTTGTCAAGCTTTCCAAGTTTCGTATGGAAACCCTTCGCTCTATTGTTCTGGCCTTGGAACCTGGGGATTATATGGTCTCCCTGGGCATACAGGATGCTTACCTGCATATTACCATTGCAATGTTGCATCAGTAATACCTAAGGTTTGCAGTGGGCAACCTCCATTACCAATTTCGGGCGTTACCTTTTGGATTGACCACGGCTCCGCGTGTATTCACCAAGGTCATGGCGGTAATGACGGCTGTACTCCGCCGTCAAGGGGCCAGGATCCTACCGTATCTGGACGACTTGTTGATCCTGGCAAATTCCCCAGAAGTTCTCCTACGCCATCTGGATCTGACCATCCCACAGGTGGCTCATCAACTGGAAGAAATCTTCCCTGGTCCCTGCACAGAGCATGGTGCACCTGGGATCATTGTTGGACCCGCAACCAGCGGTTGTTCTTGTCTCAGGAGAAGGTCCTGAAGCTTCAGGACTGGATTCAATACTTCCTATCTCGTCCGCAAGTGTCGATACATTCAGCGATGCAAGTGCTAGGTCTCATGGTGTCGGCTTTCGACATGGTGGAGAACGCTCAATTCCATTCCCGCCCCTTGCAGAAACTGATTCTTGCCAAGTGGGACGGCCTGTCTCACCGGATCAGGTCTCACATGATCTCCTTGTCTCCGGAGGTCCGTCTGTCACTGAACTGGTGGCTGCAGGACCGATGTTTGAGCAGGGGTCGTCCCTTCTGGATGTCCAACTGGGTCCTTCTGACGACGGATGCCAGTCTGAGAGGCTGGGGCGCCGTGTTTGAGCAACACTTCCTTCAGGGTCTGTGGACAGAGGAGGAATCGAGCCTCCCAATAAAAATTTTGGAACTGCGAGCGGTGTTCAACGCGCTGAACCTGGCCCAGCATCTAATTCAGAACAGACCTGTTCAGGTACAGTCGGACAACGCCACCACAGTGGCGTACATAAGTCATCAAGGCGGCACTCGAAGCCGCATGGCAATGAGGGAAGTATCAAGGATTCTTCAATGGGCGGAACGCATCTGCCTGCCATATCGGCGGTGTTCATTCCGGGGGTCCTCAACTGGGAAGCGGACATTCTCTTTTGTCAGGACGTGCACTCCGGGGAGTGGAGCCTCCATCCGGAAGTATTTCAACTCCTCGTGGACAAGTGGGGCACTCTAGATGTAGACCTTATGGCGTCTCGACACAACCACAAGGTTCCGGTCTTCGGAGCAAGAACAAGGGATACTCAAGCAGCATTCGTGGACAATCCCGGTGAACTTTTGGTTACCATATGTGTTCCCTCCAGTGTCTCTACTGCCCAGAGTGATAAGGAAGTTCAAACAAGAAGGAGGCATGCTACTTCTCCTTGCTCCAGCGTGGCCCAGATGGCATTGGTTCTCAGACCTCCAGGGCCTCTCGCTAGAGCGTCCCCTTCTACTTCCACAACGACCAGACCTCCTCGTTCAGGGCCCTTGTGTCTACCAGGATTTAGCCCGACTGGCTTTGACGGCGTGGCTCTTGAAGCTTTCGTACTGAGGGCCAAGGGTTTTTCGGAGGCGGTCATTCAAACTATGTTGAAGGCCCGTAAACCGGCTTCTGCTCGGATTTACCATAGGGTCTGGAATTCTTACTTTGTTTGGTGCGCGAATAACAATCATGACGCTTACAAGTTTAGTACGGCCAAACTTTTGGCTTTTCTACAGCAAGGTCTTGACTTAGGCCTTCGTCTGGCCTCCCTCAAGGTTCATATTTCTGCCTTGTCGGTATGGTTTCAGAGAAAAATTGCATCTCTGCCTGATGTTCATACCTTCACTCAGGGTGTGTTGCGCATTCAGCCTCCTTATGTCCCACCTGTGGCCCCTTGGGATTTGTGGGTGGTCTTGGAGGCCTTGCAAGGATTTCCATTTGAACCTCTTGCATCCGCAGATCTTAAGTGGCTTTCCCTTAAGGTCTTGTTTCTGCTAGCCATTGCTTCGGCTAGACGTGTTTCAGACTTGGCTGCCTTATCCTGTAAGTCTCCCTATCTGATTTTTCACCGTGATCGGGCAGTTCTTAGAACACGCCCTGGTTACCTACCTAAGGTGGTGTCTTCCTTTAACCTTAATCAGGAGATTGTGGTTCCTGCGGTCTTTGGATGTGGTACGGAACTCTCCGTATCTATGTGAAGAGAACTGCTTCCATTCGGAATTCTGAAACTCTCTTCGTGCTGTTTGGTTTTCACAAACGTGGCTGGCCTGCTAATAAGCAGACCTTGGCCAGAGGGATTAGAATGGTGGTTGCACATGCTTATGTACAGGCTGGCCTTCCAGCTCCTGATACATCAAAGCCCATTCTACTCGGTCTGTTGGACCTTCTTGGGCGGCCCGCCGTGGTGCGACCCTTGAACAATTATGCAAGTCGGCTACGTGGTCCTCAGTGAACACGTTCCTAAGGTTCTATGCCTTCGATACTTACGCCTCCCAGGGTGCTTCCTTAGGGCGCCGGGTTCTTGTGCCCGCTACAGTGCATCCCCTCCCATAAGGAACTGCTTTAGGACATCCCCAATGTTATTCCCTGTGGAGCCCAGTGTACCCCGCAGCAGAAAACTAGATTTAAGGTAAGAACTTACCGTTGTTAAATCTCTTTCTGCGAGGTACACTGGGCTCCACGTGGCGCCCACCCTGACGCACTTAGCTTTTTTGGGTTGGTATGGCATTAGCCGCTGACACCCTCTCCTGAGTGTGTGGTGTATGTGGCTACTAACGATTGTTGTCTCTTTTACCTGCTACTGCATTGGACTCGTTGACAAAAACTGAGCTCCTGTGCACGGATGCGGGTTTATAGAGGAGGCGGTGCTGTGCATCTTGGGAACAGTCAAAGCTTTGAGCCTGTTGGTGCCTCGGATCAAGATCCTACTCTACACCCCCGATGTTATTCCCTGTGGAGCCCAGTGTACCTCGCAGAAAGATTTAACAACGGTAAGTTCTTACCATAAATCTCGTTTTTCGGCCGGCTGGATTTTTTGACAAACTGAAAAATCAGGCCCGGCTTTGAATAGGTTGAATGTGAATTCGACCTGCAAACTGGTGAAAAGTGCAGTTTTATGTACATATGTATACACACAGTGTATATACACAAAGACATATATAAATACATGCACAAGTACATACGGTATCCAGACTCCAGGTCGACAGCACAAAGGTCGACACACCTTAGGTCGACGCCAATTGGTCGACACACCTTAGTTCGACGTGGACAAAAGGTCGACAGGAACAAGGTCGACATGGAAAAAGGTCGACATGAGTTTTTCACGATTTTTTTCTTTTTTTGAACCTTTTCATACTTAACAATCCACGTGGACTACGATTGGAACGGTAAAGTGTGCCGAGCGAAGCGGTAGCGGAGCGATGGCACCATGCCCGAAGCATGGCGAGCAAAGCGGTGCACTAATTGGGGTTCCCGGTCACTCTACGAAGAAAACGACACCAAATAAACATAAAAAACTCATGTCGACCTTTTTCCATGTCGACCTTTTGTCCATGTCGACCTAAGGTGTGTCGACCTTTGTGCTGTCGACCCTCAGTCCCAGACCCGTACATACATATGCCCCTAAGTACACATATAAACGTGTAAGAACACAGATGAACGCCATATAGAGAAAAGTCTAACAGATGTCACAGTAACGAAAGAAACTGGCCATCACTCCGTATATTTTTAGATTTGCTCCATCTGAAATGCATTGTGTCAGGTAGTGTGTGCGTCACATGAATCTGCTGCCTGTACATACAATTGCCATTAATAATGATATTGGAGCCCTCCATGAACTTGGATTTCTCAGTAGTACTATAGCAGTCCAGGGACCATTTATCTGTAACAAATGTGTGACATATTTGTAGTTTGCTTGTGATGAATTCAGTATTGTGTGTCCATTGTTTTCTTCACTTGACATGTGCAGATGGTGCCAGAAAACAATGTTTATTCCACTTGAATATTGCATTGTAGTAAATCAAAGTGATATCTTTGGCGTATAGCTTAGTATCGGGTTTAAAGACGTCCGTGTCCCCGTGGAGGAATTTCAGCCTTTTCCCCAAATTTATGCCAAGAAAATCTACATGAAGAACTATAATTTTAGTGATTTAAAGGGGACTTGAACGAGTAGGTCACCGGCTTCAGTGACCCTGCCTCATATTGATGGAGTGAAAAATGTAGATATGTGACATAATAGGAGGCGAGGTTGTAGTTGGGAGGCAATGAGCCTCAGAAGACCAGTTTCTGGCCGCATTGATCTGCAGCATTTAGCACTGTTAAGTTAAAGGTTCAACTAAAGTAAGAATGCAGTAATATTTATTGTTTTTTTTGTATCTTATTTTGATTTGTAGAGTACTACTTTTATTATGGTTTATTATACTATAGAAGATTAGAAAATGTTTGTGCCCATACTTTTCTCAAATGTTGTAGGTGTCTGCCAGTGGAAGAATGACTCCATTACCACTCAATGAGGGTAATTCTGAGTTGATCGCAGCAGGATTTTTGTTAGCAGTTGGGCAAAACCATGTGCAGTGCAGGGGAGGCAGATATAACATGTGCAGAGAGAGTTAGATTTGGGTGGGTTATTTTGTTTCTGTGCAGGGTAAATACTGGCTGCTTTATTTTACACTGCAATTTAGATTGCAGATTGAACACACCCCACCCAAATCTAACTCTCTCTGCACATGTTATATCTGCCTCCCCTGCAGTGCACATGGTTTTGCCCAACTGCTAACAAAGATCCTGCTGCGATCAACTCAGAATTACCCCCCAATCTTCATTGTCTTGTGCAAGTCCTCCTGCATCTTTAGCTAACACAATTTTAAATTCATTTATAACATCTAAAGGATGAGAACCCATTAGAGATGAAAATTTAAATTTTAAATTGTCTACACACAATTCAGATCTTTTACAAACCAATCCAATTTTTGGATTGTAGGCTGTAACAATCTCCTCGCAATTTCAACACAAATATGCAGAATTTTTGTTAGTTCATTAAATAATCAGATTGCAGCAAGAATGATCAAGAAATTACATGTGATACATGTTCTCACTCATTGCACCTTGTGCTGGAAAGATGTATTTATTTCACAGTATTATTCATGGCACGCACTGGCCCGCAGGGGCACAGGGGAAACCCCCCCCCCCCCCGGTAGGCCCCACTGCCTAGAGTCCCACTTCCTCCTCTAGGGAACATGGCCCATATATATTAAGCCTTAAAAAGTGATAAAGTGGAGATTGATAAAGAGTGATAAAGTACCAGGCAATCAGTTCCTGACTAATTTTTCAAACCCAGCCTGTAACATGGCAGTTAGGAAGCTGGTTGGCTGGTACTTTATCATTATTTATCAGTCTCCACTTTATCACTTGGTAAGGCTTAATGCATTTGGGCCCTGGTTCCAGACTGGTATGGGCCATTAGGTCGACCACATTTAGGTCGACAGTCATTAGGTTGACCACTATTGGTCGACATGCATTAGGTCGACATGGTCACTAGGTCAACATGGTCTTTAGGTCAACATGGTCATTAGGTCAACATGAACAAGGTCGACATGAGTTTTTTTTTCTTTTTTTGGTGTAGTTTTCGTCATAAAGTGACGGGGAACACCAATTAGTGCACCATGTCTCCTTTCATGGCTCGCCATGCTTCAGACAAGGTGCTTCACTCTGCTGCGCTCGGCACAGGTTACTATTCCCAATCCTAGTCCACGTGGATCGTAAAGTATGAAAAAGTTCAAAAAAAGAAGTGAAAAACAAATGTCGACTTAGTACATGTCGACCTAGTGACCATGTCGACCAATAGTGGTCGACCTAATGACTGTCAGTCTAAGTGTGGTCGACCTAATAACCCTATCCCTTCCAGACTGTGCACTTGAGTTATGCCTTATACATATGCTACATTATATTGCACAGGACTATGGTGTAATTTCTACTGGTGCATTTTCATGCATGCACTAGCAGTGTCTATCCGTATTTATCAATGGGCCCAGAACATGCACTCTCTAATGGTTAGGCAAACCTCTGTTGTGGCTGGCCTCATTCTTAAGCATGGGCCCCTACCACTGTATTCTCCCAGTGGGTTCTTCATGTCCTAGTCTGACGGTGCCCACGTACTCTTCAGCAAGTTAGAAGGTTTAGTTTATTACATCTGTCTCTTCTTTAGAGGGCCGTACACTAGCTTAGATGCTAATTTAGGAAACACTGTTATAACTAAAGCTACATGCTGTGCACTTAACTATACTATGAATATCAATATGAAGATCTTGTTGCAGACTAAATTTTCATTGAGCGCTTTTTCTACACACACAGAAGGATCTAAATCTGATACTCTTGAACAACTGAACATGGTGGATCACTTAGAAGATTCTATTACAGAAATAACTCTTCAAGACAGATATTTTGAATGAATCTTTCATGTGCCACGTACTTACAGATAATTGTAGGGTTCTGTTGACTTTGGTCATATCATAGAGTAACAATGCGTGGGCTTGCCTTTTAGGTATAAAGAGATAGAAATTGCATAAGCCTCAAATATGTCATTATTTCTTTGTTCCCTTACCAGGACGCAACGTACACATGTGCCAGTGACCGAATACATTTTCGAGCTGCCCAACCTGACCATTGAAGCTACAAGAGCTCAAACACTTCTCTTGCAAGTGATTCTTCAAAGCTGGTCTTACAGCACGAACAGTTCCAGTCCTGCAGGTCTGAGTGAAGTGCTATTGAGTGAGGTCTTCCCGTCTACAGGTAAAATCACTTGTTGTTGATCTACGTACAGATGTTACCCAAACATTTACTATTAAAGATGGCTTGTTGTCATCTTCCCTATGGTTTCGCATTGGGGATATGTCACATACCCATCAGAAGTGCTAGGCCTTTCCCAACATTATTCCTTTGATAAATGGCCGATGTGTACAGTGACTACTGGATGATCCTCTCGGCACTCAGCAGTTGCCCTAATCGAGACATTTTGTGCAACTTTTTAAAAAAATCTTTTTTACTTTTTTTTGTTTGCAACATATACTCAGGTGCCCTGTATCTCCTGTGCTCTGGTTTTAATTAATATTCCACAATGTGCATAATGGATTTCAATGAACCCAAATTCTCCTTACTTCACTGTGGCGAAGGTAGATTAATATATAGGATCATCATAGTCCCTCTTCCTTAATGTGAACACACTTTTGTTTTGTTCTTTGTTAGTGGTTTCCATGTTCAGCTGAATCTCCGCAGAATTTAATTGGATCTTATAATTGTACAATTTTTATGACCATGCCATCTAGTTTGTGTATCTGACTGTGGACTGCATGATGCTACTTTCGTGTTTTGAAATTGGTCAAAAATGTATATTTTTTTTATTGCGACATTAAGAAATGGTTTACAAAGAAATGGATTCCGGATTGTAAAGGGTTATTGGCCTGGGTAAATTTGTTTAGATTTTTCACCCAGGGCTTGACCATTTTAATGGGAATGAAGGTGCGTATATTGGGTTAAGTGGTCCTCAATGGAAAAGAATATCTCCAGTGTTTTAGAGGCCCCGAGCACAGAATGTAAAGTGTCGGAAAACCTTTGATTTGTCGATGAATTGACCCAGAAATATTATGCACAAAACAGCAGACGTGTGAACTAAACAATAAAACGTAATTGGTGCCCAGCAGGCGGTGTTTGATGGACACATTTATGGGTGTGTATACCTTAATGCCGAAAGTTCACCCAATCCAAATCCATTTTGAAAAGTGTGACTTTTTCATTTTACCCCCGCGAGTATTAGCTGAACGACATACAAATGTTTTCCCAATATTTCACTCTATTTGTTTTATTGGGTTGTGTTTTAAGAGGCATTGTTAATGAAGTGTTTCTGTAGTGAGCTAATTTCTACATTTTCGGGATCTCAATAGAGTTTTCAAACTTATTTGTAATGTCTGTGAGAGCATATTGTGTGGTTTTTTTTTCCCCTCTAAATTTACGGGGGGGGGGGGGGGGGCAGTTCAATTCAGGGGGATGTTCCACGCTGCGCCCGTTATCCTTGTGTGCAAATGTGTTGGTATAATGTAAGATTTAGGTTTTTTTTTGTCGTTTTAAAGTTGGAAGTTAGATAGCACACATCAGTGACTGGTTGTGATATTGCAGACCCTGTTGCGATCCGTAAATCTATCGATACAAGGCTGCTTAATATTCACAGGAAAACCCACGTAAGTGTCGTTCAAACAAAAGTAGAAATTCTAAGACAACGGTTGATCTGAAAACAAAAGTTTTATTTGTCCGGATAAGACAAGCTAGGATTTACAAAGAGACAGAGTTAGCTGGTGGTTTTGAGATTGGTTCTTCAGCAGTGTGGTGCTGAGTTGGGCGTAAAAAGCGCCATACAGCTAAAATGAAGAACATTAAAACATAACACCGCAAAACAAAAAACAGGCTTTGTCTATTGTTATTTTGCACCACACTGTACATGAGGATATTGCTATCTGGTTAATAAATGGGTTTTGAAGCATTGTAGTTAAAACTTTCCATAGACTGCAGTGATGGCCACGTCACCATCAGACTTCCGAAGTGTGAGAGCCAAAGGATTGGTTTGTCTAAAGTATAAAGCACCACATTTACCAATATTGGCAAACGACCTGGTATCTGTGTATTTGGGTATTAATAATATAGCAGACTAGGTAGGCCGAGGACACAGGGCGAGTGTTGGGCAACTCACCCTATTTCTCTTACGTCCTAGAGGATGCTGGGGACTCCGTAAGGACCATGGGGATAGACGGGCTCCGCAGGAGACATGGGCACTTTAAGAAAGACTTTAGGTCTGGGTGTGCACTGGCTCCTCCCTCTATGCCCCTCCTCCAGACCTCAGTTTGATACTGTGCCCAGAGGAGACTGGGTGCATTACAGGGAGCTCTCCTGAGTTTCCTGTCAGAAAGTATTTTGTTAGGTTTCTTATTTTCAGGGAGCCTGCTGGCAACATGACTCACTGCATCGAGGGACTGAGGAGAGAGAAGCAGACCTACTTCTGTGAGTTTCAAGGCTCTGCTTCTTAGGCTACTGGACACCATTAGCTCCAGAGGGATCGGTACGCAGGTCTCACCCTCGCCGTCCGTCCCAGAGCCGCGCCGCCGTCCTCCTCGCAGAGCCGGAAGATAGAAGCCGGGTGAGTATGAGAAGAAAAGAAGACTTCAGAGGCGGCAGAAGACTTCATGATCTTCACTGAGAACGCACAGCGGTGAAGTTGTGCGCCATTGCTCCCATACACCTCACCCACGGCAGTCACTGTAAGGGTGCAGGGCGCAGGGGGGGCGCCCTGGGCAGCATATGAACCTCTCTTTGGCAAAAGTATATATGTATACAGCTGGCCACTGTGTATATATATATATATATAAGAGCCCCCGCCAATTTTTTGTGTATTTGAGCGGGACAGAAGCCCGCCGCCGAGGGGGTGGGGCTTCTCCCTCAGCACTCACCAGCGCCATTTTCTCCACAGCACAGCTGGGAGGAAGCTCCCCGGACTCTCCCCTGCTTATACCACAGTGAAAGAGGGTTTTAAAGAAGAGGAGGGGGGGGGGGACATAATTAGGCGCATATATACACAGCGCTACTGGGTAAACATATATTTATTGTGTTTTTTCCTGGGTCATATAGCGCTGGGGTGTGTGCTGGCATACTCTCTCTCTGTCTCTCCAAAGGGCCTTGTGGGGGAACTGTCTTCAGATAAGAGGATTCCCTGAGTGTGTGGTGTGTCGGTACGCGTGTGTCGACATGTCTGAGGTAAAAGGCTCTCCTAGAGAAGACGGAGAGCAAATGAATGTGGTGTCTCCGTCGACAACGCCGACACCTGACTGGATGGATATGTGGAATGTTTTAAGTGCTAATGTAATTTATTGCACAAAAGATTAGAGCTGAAGCTGGGGTACAGCCAGGGAGTCAACCCATGTCTGTCCCTATGTCGCAGGGACCTTCGGGGTCTCAAAAGCGCCCACTATCCCAAATAATAGATACAGATACCGACACGGATTCTGACTCCAGTGTCGACTACGATGATGCAAAATTACAGCCAAAATTGGCTAAATGTATTCCATATATGATTATGGCAATAAAAGATGTTTTGCATATCACAGAGGAGCCCCCTGTCCCTGACACGAGGGTACACATGTATAAGGGAAAGAAACCTGAGGTAATTTTCCCCCCCTCACATGAGTTGAACGAATTATGTGAAAAAGCTTGGGAATCTCCAGACAAAAAACTGCAGATTCCCAAAAGGATTCTTATGGCGTATCCTTTCCCGCCAACGGACAGGATATGGTGAGAATCCTCCCCTAGGGTGGAAAAAGCATTGACACGCTTATCCAAAAAGGTAGCGCGGCCATCCCAAGATACGGCTACCCTCAGGGATCCTGCTGACCGCAAGCAGGAGATTACCTTGAAGTCCATTTGCACACATTCTGGTACCTTACTCAGACCGGCAATTGCGTCGGCCTGGGTTTGTAGCGCTGTAGCAGCATGGACAGATACCTTATCAGCGGAAATTGAGACCCTAGATAAGGATACCATTTTATTGACCCTAGGGGCATATAAAAGATGCTGTCTTATATATGAGAGATGCTCAAAGACGCTATGTCGACTTCTGCTAGACGAGTCCTATGGACCCGGCAATGGACAGGTGATGCCGACTCAAAGAGGCATATGGAGGTTTTACCTTACAGGGGTGAGGAATTGTTTGGGGAAGGTCTCTCGGACCTGGTCTCCACAGCTACAGCTGGTAAATCTAAATTTTTTGCCTTATATTCCCTCACAGCCTAAGAAAGCACCACATTTCCAAATGTAGTACTTTCGATCACAAAGAAACAAAGTACGAGGTGCGTCCTTTCCTGCCAGAGGTAAGGGCAGAGGAAAAAAGCTGCACAACACAGCTAGTTCCCAGGAACAGAAGTCCTCCCCGGCCTCTGCAAAATCCACCGCAGGACGCTGGGGCTCCGCTAAAGTAGTCCGCCCCAGTGGGGGCACGTCTTCAAATTCTCAACCACATCTGGATTCACTCGCAGAGAAAATTGTTTCTCAGGGTTACAAGCTGGAATTCGAAGAGGTGCCTCCTCGCCGGTTTTTCAAATCGGCCCTGCCAGCTTCTCCCCAGGAAGGGGAGATAGTGTTAAATGCAATTCACAAATTGTATCTTCAACAGGTGGTGGTCAAGGTTCCCCTGCTTTAACAAGGAAGGGGATATTACTCAACCCTGTTTGTAGTCCCGAAACCGGACGGTTCGGTCAGACCCATATTAAATTTAAAAATCCCTGAACCTATAATTGAAAAGGTTCAAGTTCAAGATGGAATCACTAAGAGCGGTTATCGCCAGCCTGGAAGGGGGGGATTTTATGGTATCTCTGGACATAAAGGATGCATACCTTCATGTTCACATTTATCCACCTCATCAGGCGTACCTGAGATTTGCGGTACAGGATTGTCATTACCAATTTCAGACGTTGCCGTTTGGGCTTTCCACGGCCCCGAGGATTTTCACCAAGGTAATGGCGGAAATGATGGTGCTCCTGCACAAGCAAGGTGTCACAATTATCCCGTACTTGGACGATCTCCTCATAAAAACGAGATCAAGAGAGCAGTTACTGAACAGCGTATCACTTTCACTGAAGGTGTTACAGAAACACGGCTGGATTCTCAATATCCCTAAGTCGCAGTTGGTTCCGACGACTCGTCTGATTTTCTTGGGCATGATTCTGGATACAGACCAGAAAAGAGTTTATCTTCCGATAGAAAAAGCTCAGGAACTCATGACTCTAGTCAGGAACCTATTGAAACCAAAACAGGTGTCAGTGCATCACTGCACTCGAGTCCTGGGAAAGATGGTGGCATCATACGAGGCCATTCCCTTCGGCAGACTCCATGCGAGGACTTTCCAGTGGGACCTACTGGACAAGTGGTCCGGGTCACATCTACAGATTCATCAGTTGATCTCCCTGTTCCCCAGGGCCAGGGTATCTCTCCTGTGGTGGCTGCAGGGTGCTCACCTTCTAGAAGGCTGCAGGTTCGGCATTCAGGACTGGATCCTGGTGACCACGGACGCGAGCCTCAGAGGTTGGGGAGCAGTCACACAGGGAAGAAACTTCCAAGGTCTTTGGTCAAGTCAAGAGACTTGTCTTCAAATCAACATCCTGGAACTAAGGGCCATATACAACGCCCTACGTCAAGCGGAGTCATTACTGCGCGACCAACCAATTCTGATCCAGTCAGACAACATCACCGCAGTGGCTCATGTAAACCGCCAAGGCGGCACATGGAGCAGAGTGGCAATGGGGGAAGCCACCAGAATTTTTTGCTGGGCGGAAATTCATGTAAGTGCACGGTCAGCAGTGTTCATTCCGGGAGTGGACAACTGGGAAGCAGACTTCCTCAGCAGACACGACCTGCATTCAGGAGAGTGGGGACTTCATCCGGAAGTCTTCGCACAGATTGCAAGTCAGTGGGGATTACCCCAGATAGACATGATGGCGTCCCGCCTCAACAAAAAGCTACAGAGGTATTGCGCCAGATCAAAAGATCCTCAGGCGGTAGCTGTAGACGCCCTAGTGACACCGTGGGTGTTCCAGTCGATCTATGTATTTCCTCCTCTTCCTCTCATACCCAAGGTGTTGAAAATAATAAGAAAGAGAGGAGTGAGAACAATTCTCATTGTTCCAGATTGGCCACGAAGGACCTGGTATCCGGATCTGCAGGAAATGCTCACAGAAGATCCGTGGCCTCTTCCTCTAGGACAGGACCTATTGCAATAGGGGCCCTGTCTGTTCCAAGACTTGCCACGGCTGCGTTTGACGGCATGGCGGTTAAACGCCGGATCCTAGCAGAAAAGGCATGTCTGATGAGGTCATTCCTACGCTGATAAAGGCTAGGAAGGATGTGACTTCTAAACATTATCACCGTATATGGCGAAAATATGTTTCTTGGGAGGCCAGGAATGCTCCTACGGAAAAATTCCATCTGGGCCGTTTCCTTCACTTCCTACAAACTGGAGTGAATTTGGGCCTAAAATTAGGCTCCATTAAGGTTCAGATTTCGGCCTTATCCATTTTCTTTTAAAAAGAATTAGCTTCTCTCCAAGAAGTACAGCTTTTGTGAAGGGAGTGCTGCATATTCAGCCTCCTTTTGTACCTCCGGTGGCGCCTTGGGACCTTAACGCGGTGTTGAGTTTCCTTAAGTCGCATTGGTTTGAACCACTTAAAACGGTTGAGTTAAAATATCTCATTTGAAAGGTGGTCATGTTATTAGCCTTGGCTTCGGCTAGGCGAGTGTCGGAATTGGCGGCTTTGTCTCATAAAAGCCCCTATCTGGTTTTCCATATGGATAGAGCAGAATTGCGGACTTGTCCTCAATTCTTGCCTAACGTGGGGTCATCTTTTCATATGAACCAACCTATTGTGGTGCTTGTGGCTACACGTGACTTGGAGGATTCCGAGTCCCTTGCTGTGGTCAGGGCTTTGAAAATTTACGTTGCCAGAACGACTAGAGTCAGAAAAACAGAAGCACTGTTTGTCCTGTATGCAGCCAACCAGGTTGGTGCCCTGCTTCAATGCAGACTATTGCTCGCTGGATCTGTAACACGATTCAGCAGGCACATTCTACGGCAGGATTGCCGTTACCAAAATCGGTCAAGGCCCATTCCACTAGGAAGGTGGGCTCGTCTTGGGCGGCTGCCCGAGGGGTCTCGGCACTACAGCTGTGCCGAGCTGCTACTTGGTCGGGTTCAGACATCGTTGCAAAGTTCTATAAGTTTGAGACCCTGGCTGAGGAGGACCTCCTGTTTGCTCAGTCGGTGCTGCAGAGTCATCCGCACTCTCCCGCCCGTTTGGGAGCTTTGGTATAATCCCCATGGTCCTTACGGAGTTCCCAGCATCCTCTAGGACGTAAGAGAAAATAAGATTTTAAACCTACCGGTAAATCTTTTTCTCGTAGTCCGTAGAGGATGCTGGGCGCCCGTCCCAAGTGCGGACTAATTCTGCAAGACTTGTGTATAGTTATTGCTTACATAAGGGTTATGTTATAGTTTTCATCGGTCTTGGACTGCTGCTATGTTGTTTTCATACTGTTAACTGGTTAGTATATCACAAGTTATACGGTGTGATTGGTGTGGCTGGTACGCATCTTGCCCTTGGATTAACAAAAATCCTTTCCTCGTACTGTCCGTCTCCTCTGGGCACAGTTTCTCTAACTGAGGTCTGGAGGAGGGGCATAGAGGGAGGAGCCAGTGCACACCCAGACCTAAAGTCTTTCTTTAAAGTGCCCATGTCTCCTGCGGAGCCCGTCTATCCCCATGGTCCTTACGGAGTCCCCAGCATCTCTACGGACTACGAGAAAAAGATTTACCGGTAGGTTTAAAATCTTATTTTTGTAAGGCAAGTAGGTAGGGGGTGGCAGCTTTGCACTCAATGATCCTGTACCCAACATAAAGATGAGCATTGTATGAGTATATCTGAATTGCTGAATGGAACTTAGACACAAAAGACAATTGTCACAGGTTGAGTGGAGAGTGCTAAGGGGAGGAAATAGGGCCTTGCTGGTGACAGCTTGTATACCATGGGGAGGATGGACAGTTATACCCCTTTCAGCTATAATCCTAAAACTCAGGTTTTTGTGTTTGAACGCGCATCAGCCTAGCTATTGTCTGAAAGAATCTGCCCAGGTCAAGAGTCCCAGGTCCGTGACCTTGCTCGCCAGCAGGGTTTCTCACACCACTTGAAAACTGGGTAGACGACCCGGCTTAGGTCTGAAAGGTAAGACCCAGGTCTTGATGACCAAGGTAACGTCTAAAATAAATCGATTGGCCAGGAACAGTAGCGCTTGGAGATGAGATCATCACCAAGCATTCTCGGAATGCCGGAAGACCCAGGTCACTGGAAAAAGGGTGAAGACCCGGGAATAACCCAGGTTGTCACCCGTGTGTGAAAGAGGTAACCCCGGCTTCAACCCGTGCTCTGTGTCCCGGGTGATTATGTCCGAAAGGGGCATTAGGGAGATGTGTTACTATTCATCTTGCTAGGCGTATGTCTTTTGAAAGTTGTCTTTAAGAAATATTGGAAACAGTATGTGATGTACAGACCCTTCTTCTGCTTGAAAGTTTTGGTTTTAGATCTATTTAGGTGTTACAGAGCCCTCTCTGTCTTTGTAGCCCCCAATCCCCCCCTCCCTCTATCTGCATGTGCACTACCTGTAGCCGCTAGGCATTATGAGTAGCTGTACTGTGTCGTTGTACATTGTGTTGTGGTGGCACTGTGTGTGCTTGTCTATAATTCAGAGCAGAGTGCAGTGCACATGATGGAATGGGTATTAGTTTGGTTCTTCAGATATGATGATGTTGTTTGATAGCTATTTATTTATTTATTAACAGTTTCTTATACAGGTTGAGTATCCCATATCCAAATATCCGAAATACGGAATATTCCGAAATACGGACTTTTTTGAGCGAGAGTTAGATAGTGAAACTTTTGTTTTCTGATGGCTCAATGTACACAAACTTTGTTTAATACACACAGTTATTAAAAATATTGTATTAAATGACCTTCAGACTGTGTATATAAGGTGTATATGAAACATAAATGAATTGTGTGAATGTAGACACACTTTGTTTAATGCACAAAGTTATAAAAAATATTGGCTAAAATTACCTTCAGGCTGTGTGTATAAGGTGCATATAAAACATAAATGCATTATGTGCTTAGATTTTGGTCCCATTGCCATGATATCTCATTATGGTATGCAATTATTCCAAAATACGGAAAAATCCGATATCCAAAATACCTCTGGTCCCAAGCATTTTGGATAAGGGATACTCAACCTGTATAGTGCAGCATATTCCTTTGCGCTTTACAATTAGAGCAACAGAAATAGAACAAAACTGGGTAAAACAGACAGACATAGAGGTAGGATGGTCCTGCTCGCAAGCTTACAATCTATAGAGAAATAGGCATTGATACACAAGGATAGATGCTACTTATTACGTAATGGTCCACCAGATTGCTAGGTTCTTAATGGGTTGTATGATATGATCACCCAGCAATGTTGGCCAAGTGTCAGGAGGGTGAGAGAGTAAAGAAAGACAAGATATGTGAGGTTATGTGGACTGTAGAGAGAGAGGATGTAATTAGATAGGGAAGCACTGAAGGTTATGTGGGTGGGTCTGGAATTTGATAGGCTTGTCTGAAGAGGTGAGTTTTCAGGGAACGTTTAAAGGTTTGGAGACTAGAGGTGAGTCTTATTGTGTGTGGGAGGGCATTCCATTATCCATGCCCGGATAATGTCCTGTAATTTTGAGTGTGAACAAGTAATGCGTGTGAATGAGAGACGCAGATCTTGTGCAGAGCGGAGAGGTCGGGTAGGGAGATATTTTGAGATGAGTGAAGAGATGTATATTGGTGGAGTTTGATTAATAGCCTTGTATGTCAGTTAAAGTATTTTATATTTAATACGGTAGAATACTGGTAACCAATGGAGGGACTGACAGAGCGTATCTGCAGACGATTAACGTCTAGCGATGAAGATTAGCCTTGCAGCTGCATCCAAAATGGATTGTAGTGGTGAGAGCCTATGTTTGGGAAGACCGGTCAGGAGCCTATTAAAATAATCAATGCGGGAGATAATGAGAGCATGGATTAGAGTTTTTGCTGTGTCTTGTATAAGATATGGTCGTATTTTGGATATGTTTCTTAGATGTATGTAACATGATCTTGAGACAGATTGAATGTGGGAAACAAAGGACAGTTCAGATAGCTATTTTTATGTTTAACTTTACACTAAGCGCACATTCATGCTGCGCTTTTCTCATGTTTTATACTTTTGTTGAAGTTGAAAATGTCATCATCCCCTACTTGAGCTGAAATGGTCTCCTGCCATTTTAACTGGATTGCGGTTGCAACTTATGGAACGACACTGAAACGATTTTTACACGCCTGCGTGTGATTGGACGCTCCCTGACTCTCAGTTACTTTACAAATCCAAGCTGCGACCGCTGTCGCAAGACCATACGCATGCGCAGTGTCAGAATATCGCCCCACTGGGTCTGACATCTTCATTGCCTTTACGTTGATCTCTGAATCAGGCGACTTGTCACCTAGTGGGACAGTCTCCAACAAACTGGCTTAAGCTCTCTCCGACTTGGGGAGAAAACACCATCCTGTCACCATTGAATTCAGAATTCCGTCAATAAATGGAAATTCCGTTCTTGTTGGACCAAACTCGTTGGGGATTCTCAAACGTCAATCATGCCTAGCTTTTAATGATATACATTTCTCTGAAGCTTAGAACCTTTATTCACCAGACTCCTGCAGCTGCTTTATAGACCAGGGAGACACTAACCTGGCCACAGGACCTTCCGCTAGCTGGTTGTGATCTCAAGTGAACACCAGTACCTTTTTTCTTATAAAGAAAGCACTGTTTTTAACTGTGATGTATAAATGTATACAGCCACATTATATATTACAGAGAGAGCAGAATTGTTGAGGATACTTTATAACTCCGTAGTGTCCAGCCACTGCCTTTTTACAGCAGGGGGAGCTGGGCCTTAAACCTCTGCTCTGTGTTTTTACGGCTCGGAAATGCCACATTTCTACGTGTCTTTGCTGTCCTTTCATGGCTCCTTAATCAGCACTTGATGGTAATGACACAATAAGTTTTTTCTGGCAGCTGGTCCAATGCGCCCAGACAAATGCTTGTTAAACACTGAGCACTTTGGCAGTAGTTTAATGAGCATTTCAGTAGTACTTCATTTTATTTTTAAGACTCGTTGAGAGCTTCTGAATGCAGCAGCCAACTTTGAAGTGGACACGAAGCAAACACATGTGAAAATGTTTGTATACAGGCTTATTTCTATACATCTTCAGTGGACTCTTGCCGTCCTAGGGGTAAATTTACTAAAGCTCCTAAAACAGAGAGTTAGTGATGTTGCCCATAGCAACCAATCAGATGCTGTCTATCATTTTCTAAAAGGCAATAGAGAAATGATAGACAGCATCTGATTGGTTGCTATGGGCAACATCACCAATTCTCTGTTTTAGAAGCTTTAGTAAATTTACCCCCTAGTGTGTAATGGACTTCATAGTGATGTAAAGTAATGTCTGTGCGTCAGGGGGCCTCAGTTTTACATTTTCTCCACAGCTGAACAGTTAGACCCCTCCCGTTGTATGTTTCCGTAAACATGACCAATGCTCTTATTGTGCAAAAGCAACATTTAAAAATGGGTTTCCTGGACCACAATTTCATAATGTTGCAGATGGTAAATCAGTAGCTGTAATTCCAGTCTCACCATTATATCTTCAATGGAAGGTATATTTTGTATAAAGCAGAAGGCAGGTTTGCAGCTCTGCGTAGGAGAACAATGCTGCTAATTTCAATTTGTGCGTTATTTTTAAATTATAAACACAAAAAAATATACAATAAAAATTATGTAACTTAAGAGGATGTTCCCCCTTCAAATTTCCAGCAGCATCACTACACAGAACCACTTGTGTGAATTTACTGTATGAAGTATTTTTGTTCTCAGAGTAAGCAATCCTTTTTTGCATTTAGCATGTTACATATTACATTTATATTTATAGTAGTGAACAGGGTGAATGACATTAAAAGGGGATCTTATGCAGTCGCCTATATAATGTTTCAAGGTAACTGGAAGCAACAAGGAAACTCTGAAGCTGCAGCCAGTACAGCAGGGGTGTCAAACTCGCTGCCCTCCAGCTGTTGTGGAACTAAACATCCCAGCATGCCTTGCCATACATTTTGTATTAGGGACTGCTGCAACTGTGGCAGGGCATGCTGGGATGTATAGTTCTACAACAACTGGAGGGTAGCAGGTTTGAGACCCCTGCAGTACAGTGTCAGAGTGGGTTAGCAGTACATGTTTTCTGTTCCAATCGGGACACCATATGCATGGAGTTTGTATGTACTCTGTGTTAATTAGCATTTTCCTCCGTGCGCTCCTGTCTACTTCCACATTCCAACAACTGCTGGGTTAATTGCTTTCATATGAAATTAGCTGTAGTATGTGTGTGCGTGTTTGCGCTTGTGGTAGGGAAATAAGACTGTAAACTCTACTTTCATATAATAGTAATATGACTATTGTACTTCAGGCTGTCATTTAGGTTGCCCTGATTAACGATGGTTCATTTTAGTGCATAGCACTTATGCAGTATACTCACGGCCGATGTTGACTATATTGTGACCGGAGGTATGAACCTCCGATATAGTCAAAATCGACCCTGCCTGCACACACTGTTTTTCCTTGCGATGCTGATCCTGCTCATCAATACGCACTGTTCTTTCTACCAATATGGACTATATAGTCCATATCTGTAGAAATATTGCACCGTGTGTAGGCCCCTTTACTTTCTCATTGCAAGATAATACAACACTGAGAATTCTTCTACCTTCTAGACAACTCTTTAGATATGTCCACTCTCATCCGATTCCATAGAATACAAATGTCTCTACTCAGATCGCCTGTTTGCCATCAGTAACACAACAGCCGCCAAGGACGTGTTTTGTATGAAAATAGTGATTTTGTTTCTTTGTATACTTCGCTATCTTTGTTGGTATTGGGAATACTACTGAAGCACAAGTATAGGGGCACACCAGTAAATGTGTCATAAGAACAGATTATTAGCTATTTTATTGTCCCCTTTAAAATCCTGTTGTCATGCAGAAACTCCCAGTCACTTTCTGCTCTTCATGTCGGAACATTCTGCTTTGATATTCCAAAGGGCGAAAACATTACTGATCAGAGAATATTAAATATATTGCATTAAATCTGTTCACTGGGGCAGCTGCACGGTGTATTTCTAAATGTGTGTTTTGGGCATTTTATCACTTGCTATGCTGTTATCATCATTGTTCTGCTCCAAGTGATAATCGTCCATTGGGATACTTGGCACATCACAAGCACTGTCCACTTCTGCTGGTGCTGAATCTGACACAGGGTCACATGAATGCTTCCATTGTACAGGTGGTAGGCTTGCGTGTCCTTTGTAATGTGAAGTTATCACTACTAGCCCACCTGTGCTTAGAGCTGTGTTGTGGGGTCAGCTTCCTCATACATCAAATGGAATATGTGACAGATCGGGGTGTATCTTAGGGTTTAGCTGTATATCGTACTAATCTGCTGTAAAAAAAAACCCCACCAAAATGAGGTATAAATAAGCTTTGAAGGGGAGTTACATTTGTAATGAGTGTTTTAAATGTCTGTGGAATTCTCTACACGCTTTTCTTGTTATTGCAGCTGTAATTCTGTATCTTGAGCCAAAAGATTGATTCATTCCCACCACAAGATATAGATAAACAATGATTTTCTTTTTAAAGGCAACCTTGTGTGACAGAACAACTGCTGGCTGCCCAATATACAGTGCATTGCAATAGGAAGTTTTATTTCAAGGAGTCGTTAGTAGGTTTTTCTGTATGTGTTGGGTATTACATAATATTGAAATAACAATTGTCCTTAGAATTCTCTGTGTATTTTACTCGCCTCAGTCACTTCATTGTCTGTTCATGGCTTCCTTATACTGATAACCCGCTGGCGCCTAGTGATTCTATGTCTAACGCAGGGTTTGACAAATTATTCTTAAATGTAGGTGCCAGGGCACCATCGTTATCACCCTAAAGAAAACAAAAAAACACGACTGGATATTATAGTCCAATTTCTCCTACCACAGCACACATCCTCATACACCCTAGGGTCCATTTTATCAGTGACCGATTAAGCATGCAGCTGGGTTTTTGGGCTGTGGGGACCCGTGACCCAGTGTTGTGAGAAGGCAAAGCTAACCACTGTGCCACCTTACTGGATAAGGTCATCTCCCTCCAGAAGTTTTGCTACTTTTCAGTATGAGCCAATGTGTTCATTTGGCAACCAGCTTATTCACATATTCTGACTCCTAGTGAGGTCTAGGTTAGGTCACAGGTGCTCTTATTAATGTGCTTTCTCTGAAGTCCTAGTGGATGCTGGGAACTCCGTAAGGACCATGGGGAATAGCGGGCTCCGAAGGAGGCTGGGCACTCTAGAAAGATCTTAGACTACCTGGTGTGCACTGGCTCCTCCCACTATGACCCTCCTCCAAGCCTCAGTTAGATTTCGTGCCCGGCTGAGGTTGGATGCACACTAGGGGCTCTCCTGAGCTCTTAGAAAGTTATAGTCTTAGAATTTGTTATTTTCAGTGAGACCTGCTGGCAACAGGCTCACTGCAGCGAGGGACTAAGGGGAGAAGAAGCGAACTCGCCTGCTTGCAGCCGGATTGGGCTTCTTAGGCTACTGGACACCATTAGCTCCAGAGGGATCGACCGCAGGCCCAGCCTTGATGTTCGGTCCCGGAGCCGCGCCGCCGTCCCCCTTACAGAGCCAGAAGCAAGAAGATGGTCCGGAAAATCGGCGGCATGAAGACATCCTGTCTTCACCAAGGTAGCGCACAGCACTGCAGCTGTGCGCCATTGCTCCTCATACACACTTCACACTCCGGTCACTGAGGGTGCAGGGCGCTGGGGGGGGGCGCCCTGAGACAGCAATAAAAACACCTTGGCTGGCTAAAATACCTCAATATATAGCCCCTGGGGCTATATATGAGGTAAATACCCCTGCCAGAATCCCATAAAAAGCGGGAGAATACGCCGCAAAAAAGGGGCGGAGCCTATCTCCTCAGCACACTGGCGCCATTTTTCCCTCACAGCTCGGCTGGAAGGAAGCTCCCTGGCTCTTCCCTGCAATTCTACAGTACAGTAAGAGGGAAAAGAGAGGGGGGGGCATTAAAATTGGCACTGTATACAGTATATTATATTGAAAAGCAGCTATTAGGGACATAACTCAGTTAGTCCCTGTATATATATAGCGCTCTGGTGTGTGCTGGCATACTCTTACTCTGTCCCCCCAAAGGGCTTTTGTGGGTCCTGTCCTCTGTTTGAGCATTCCCTGTGTGTGTGGAGTGTGTCGGTACGGCTGTGTCGACATGTTTGAGGAGGATAATGATGTGGAGGAGGAGCAGATGCCTTTAGCAGGGATGTCACCCCCTGGGGGTCAGACACCTGAGTGGATGGTATTATGGCAGGAAATGAGTGCACGTATAGACTCCTTACATAAAAAATTTGACGACATGCCGACTGTGGGACAGCCGAGTCTTCAGCTCGTGCCTGTCCAGGTGTCTCAAAAGTCATCAGGGGCTCTGAAACGCCCGCTATCTCAGGTGGCACAAGTAGATGTCGACACGGATACTGACACCAGTGTCGACGACGATGAGTCAAATTTAATGCCCGTTAAGGCCATTCACTGCATGATTGAGGCAATGAAAGAGGTGTTAAATATTTCTGATTTACATCCAGGTACCACAAAAAAGGGTATTATGTTTGGGGAGAAAAAACTACCTGTAGTTTTTCCCCCGTCAGATGAATTAAATGAAGTGTGTGAAGAAGCGTGGGCTTCCCCTGATAAGAAATTGGTAATTCCTAAGAAGCTACTAATGGCGTTCCCTTTCCCGCCAGAGGATAGGTTACGTTGGGAAACACCCCCGAGGGTGGATAAAGCGCTCACACGTTTGTCTAAAAAGGTGGCACTACCGTCCCAGGATACGGCCGCCCTTAAGGAACCTGCTGATAGAAAGCAGGAGGCGATCCTGAAGTCTGTATATACACACTCAGGCATTATACTCAGACCAGCTATTGCGTCAGCATGGATGTGCAGTGCTGCCGCTGCGTGGTCAGATAAACTGTCAGAAAATATTGACACGTTAGACAGAGACACGATCCTGCTAACAATTGACCATATCAAAGACTCAGTCTTATACATGAGAGATGCACAGAGGGAAATCTGCCGGCTGGCATCTAAAGTAAGTGCATTATCCATCTCTGCTAGGAGATGCTTATGGACTCGTCAGTGGACTGGAGATGCAATCAGGTTCAGTCCTTTCGGTCCCAGAAAAACAGGAAAAGGAGGGTCTTTTCTGTCAAGAGGCAGGGGAAAAAGGCTGCAGCAAACAGCAGGTTCCCAGGAACAAAAGTCCTCCCCCGCTTCCTCTTCCAAGTCCGCCGCATGACGGTGGGGCTTCACAGGCGGAGCCAGGTACGGTGGGGGCCCGCCTCAGGAATTTCAGCAATCAGTGGGCTCGCTCACAGGTGGATTCCTGGATCCTTCAAATAGTATCTCAGGGATACAGGCTGGAATTCGAGGCGACTCCACCCCGCCGTTTCCTAAAATCCGCCTTGCCGATTGCTCCCTCAGACAGGGAGGCGGTGCTAGCAGCGATTCACAAGCTGTATTCCCAGCAAGTGATAATCAAGGTACCCCTACTTCAACAAGGCCGGGGTTACTTTCCACACTTTTTGTGGTGCCGAAACCGGACGGTTCGGTGAGACCCATTTTAAATTTTAAATCCTTGAACACATACATAAAAAAATTCAAGTTCAAGATGGAATCGCTCAGGGCGGTTATTGCAAGCCTGGACGAGGGGGATTACATGCTATCCCTGGACATCAAGGATGCTTACCTGCATGTCCCCATTTACAATTCTCACCAGGAGTACCTCAGATTTGTGGTACAGGATTGCCATTACCAATTCCAGACGCTGCCGTTTGGACTCTCCACGGCACCGAGGGTATTTACCAAGGTTATGGCGGAAATGATGATACTCCTTCGAAAAAAGGGAGTTTTAATTATCCCATACTTGGACGATCTCCTAATAAAGGCACGATCCAAGGAACAGTTGTTAGTGGGAGTAGCACTATCTCAGGAAGTGCTGAGCCAGCACGGTTGGATTCTGAATATCCCAAAGTCACAGCTGGTCCCCACGACACGTCTAATGTTCCTGGGAATGATTCTGGACACGGCCCAGAAAAAAAGTGTTTCTCCCGGAGGAGAAAGCCAGGGAGTTGTCTTCTCTAGTCAGAGACCTCCTAAAACCAAAACAGGTATCGGTGCATCACTGCACGCGGGTCCTGGGAAAGATGGTAGCTTCTTACGAAGCAATTCCATTCGGCAGGTTCCATGCCAGAATTTTTCAGTGGGACCTGTTGGACAAGTGGTCCGGATCGCATCTTCAGATGCATCGTTTAATAACCCTGTCTCCACGAACCAGGGTGTCTCTTCTGTGGTGGCTGCACAGTGCTCATCTTCTGGAGGGCCGCAGATTCGGCATACAGGATTGGGTCCTGGTGACCACGGATGCCAGCCTACGAGGCTGGGGGGCAGTCACAAAGGGAAGAAATTTCCAAGGACTATGGTCAAGTCAGGAGACTGCCCTTCACATAAATATTCTGGAACTAAGGGCCATTTACAATGCCCTAAGTCAAGCAAAATCCCTGCTCCTACACCAGCCGGTGCTGATCCAGTCAGACAACATCACGGCAGTCGCCCATGTGAATCGACAGGGCGGCACAAGAAGCAGGACGGCGATGGCAGAAGCCACAAAAATTCTCCGATGGGCGGAGAATCATGTACTAGCACTGTCAGCAGTGTTCATCCCGGGAGTGGACAACTGGGAAGCAGACTTTCTCAGCAGGCACGACCTCCACCCGGGAGAGTGGGGACTTCATCCAGAAGTCTTCCAAATGATTGTAAATCAATGGGGTCGTCCACAGGTGGACATGATGGCGTCCCGCCTAAACAAAAAACTAGAGAAGTATTGCGCCAGGTCATGAGACCCTCAGGCGATAGCTGTGGACGCTCTAGTGACACCGTGGGTGTACCGGTCAGTTTATGTGTTCCCTTCTCTACCTCTCATACCAAAGGTATTGAGAATAATAAGAAAGCGAGGAGTAAGCACAATTCTCGTGGTTCCGGATTGGCCAAGACGAGCGTGGTACCCGGAACTTCAAGAGATGATCTCAGAGGACCCGTGGTCTCTGCTGCTCAGACAAGACCTGCTGCAGCAGGGGCCCTGTCTGTTCCAAGACTTACCGCGGCTGCGTTTGACGGCATGTCGGTTGAACGCCGGATCCTGAAGGAAAAGGGCATTCCGGAGGAAGTCATTCCTACGCTTATTAAAGCCAGGAAAGATGTTACGGCAAAGCATTATCACCGCATATGGCGGAATTATGTTGCATGGTGCGAGGCCAAAAAGGCCCCAACAGAGGAATTTCAACTAGGTCGATTTCTGCATTTCCTGCAAGCAGGAGTGAATATGGGCCTAAAACTGGGCTCCATTAAGGTACAGATCTCGGCTCTGTCAATTTTCTTTCAAAAAGAACTAGCTTCAGTACCTGAAGTTCAGACATTTGTGAAAGGAGTGCTGCATATTCAGCCCCCATTTGTGCCTCCTGTGGCACCTTGGGATCTCAACGTGATGTTGAGTTTCTTAAAATCACATTGGTTGAGCCACTAAAAACCGTGGATCTGAAATATCTCACGTGGAAAGTGGTCATGTTATTGGCCTTGGCTTCAGCCAGGCGAGTGTCAGAGTTGGCGGCTTTATCATGTAAAAGCCCTTATCTGATTTTCCATATGGATAGGGCAGAATTGAGGACTCGTCCCCAGTTTCTCCCTAAGGTGGTGTCAGCGTTTCACCTGAACCAGCCTATTGTGGTGCCTGCGGCTACTAAGGATTTGGAGGACTCCACGTTGCTAGACGTTGTCAGGGCCCTGAAAATATATGTTTCCAGGACGGCTGGAGTCAGAAAGTCTGACTCGCTGTTTATCCTGTATGCACCCAACAAGCTGGGTGCTCCTGCTTCAAAGCAGACTATTGCTCGTTGGATTTGTAGTACAATTCAGCTTGCAGATACTGTGGCAGGCCTGCCACAGCCAAAATCTGTCAATGCCCATTCCACAAGGAAGGTGGGCTCATCTTGGGCGGCTGCCCGAGGGGTCTCGGCTTTACAACTTTGCCGAGCTGCTACTTGGTCAGGGGCAAACACCTTTGCAAAATTCTATAAATTTGATACCCTGGCTGAGGAGGACCTGGAGTTCTCTTATTCGGTGCTGCAGAGTCATCCGCACTCTCCCGCCCGTTTGGGAGCTTTGGTATAATCCCCATGGTCCTTACGGAGTTCCCAGCATCAACTAGGACGTCAGAGAAAATAAGAATTTACTCACCAGTAATTCTATTTCTCGTAGTCCGTAGTGGATGCTGGGCGCCCATCCCAAGTGCGGTTTATCTGCATTGCTTGTACATAGTTATTGTTAACTAAATCGGGTTATTGTTGAGCCATCTGTTGAGAGGCTCTATTGTTTCATACTGTTAACTGTGTTTCATATCACGAGTTGTACGGTGCGATTGGTGTGGCTGGTATGAGTCTTACCCGGGATTCAAAATCCTTCCTTATTGTGTACGCTCGTCCGGGCACAGTACCTAACTGAGGCTTGGAGGAGGGTCATAGTGGGAGGAGCCAGTGCACACCAGGTAGTCTAAGATCTTTCTAGAGTGCCCAGCCTCCTTCGGAGCCCGCTATTCCCCATGGTCCTTACGGAGTTCCCAGCATCCACTACGGACTACGAGAAATAGAATTACCGGTGAGTAAATTCTTATTTTTCACCCACATACTAATGCCTGAAACACACATTTAATATATACTATACATGTTTTTTGATGGGTTGGTTCCCTAGCATAGCCAAATTAATATGGGGGTGCAGGACGTACTGTACTTGGGCCCCACCCCTCTGTCACTGGCCCCCCTGGCTGGAACACACTGACTTCACTAGCTCTCCCTCTTGTGCAGCAGCAGAACCAGGTAGCCAGGATGTGAGCAGGGCAGTGTGCAGTGCAGGCAAAGACATGGGTGTATCAGGTTTCATGAGCTACAGTACCAACCAAGCTTCCCAATCAGAGGATAGATAGGAGGGGGGAGAGAGCTGTATTTTTCTATGTGTATTTTAAGGTTGTTTAAGTTGTCTTTGTTCCACTGCAAAAAAACTTAATAAAATAGTTGTCTCTCAATTAGGTGGAGCTATAAACAATACCCAGGCATTATTAAACTATTAGTTTAAATCTGATACACACATTAGTTTACATTTAATATAGCAATCCATACATTTCAACGTGACCCATTTTAGAAGTGACAGAATGCTCTTTACCTGGGCTTCCCTCTTAATTTATGATTGCATTCATCCCTGTTGAAACACCTTTCTTATCAATTAAATAGTTCAATACAAGTGATGCTAATCATATAGTAAGAGGGAAGTCCAGGTAGAGAGCAGTTTCTCCTTCCTGGAATGGGTTATGTAGCTATGTATGCATAATATAATATACACCCCCCTTCCCCCGGGCTCCCTGTCTAAAGTGCTCTGGGACCCCCTAATTAATCCAACTCTTTTCCCTAGCATAGCATTTTAAAAATGTTAACGCAGCATAATTTCATCACCTTCTCAAATCTACAGGTGGTATTCAGTTAGTGCCATTTTTTCGGAGGCAAAAAACTTTTCTCCCATTTTTACGTAGAATATACATTTAACCTATTCGATACCCGTGCCGTTTTTTTCGACTGGTCAAAAATCTGCACAGGTGAAAACCATGTGGATTGGTGAATTCACCGCCGATCCACGTGTTTCGTTGAATTTGCAGGCATTTTCGACAGTTTTTGGGTCCATTTTCGCCCATGCCGATTCGAGGAAAAAACCCCCACTAATAGGCATGGGCGATAATTGGTTGCAAAAACGGGTGAAAACGCCTGCTATTGAATACACTGAGGTCGAATTAGTGCCGATTTTCCGATTGTCGGAAAATTCGGCACTAATTGAATATACCCCTACGGGTGGAAAAATCCTGGTCTTGAACGTTCTTCGAGAGGTGCATACACACTGGGTGCACATCATCGCTGTGTATGCACCGCTGGCAGTAAAATAGCTCAGTGCATACACACTGAGCGATTTTCCATGTGATCTGCGATGTTCACGTGGGGCTTAAGCACTGTAGGAGACTGTGGAAAGTGCTTCACTCGGCAGTTCAAACAGCCCGACGGACGGCGGTGGCCAGCGATGATGTGGGTGCGCGCATCTGCGCTCATTGTCCAGCCATACACACTGGCTGAGTTTGAGGTCAAAGTAGCTCAAAACTCCAAAAGTGAGCTACTGCGAGCTCAAAATCGGCTAGTGTGTATGGGCCTTATGTCTTGTTCATTTGTATACTTTTGACTTTTCTGTCATCCCAGCTAATGAAAGGCATCATTCTATGTTTTTACATGACTCATACATACTCCTGTGCAATGTATAGCTTCTTGTGTCTTTACACACCTTGCTCACCCATGTGAATTATTTCTTGATGAGGTTCAGAAAGCATGTTCAACCGTCATACCCACACACAGGGGTAGTGGGAGTAGAAAACTCTATATGTGTTAGTTCTCGAAACTCTGGCATTAATTATATTAATTTTACTAGCCCAAAATGAAGAATGACAATACAAATTTGCTTTGACTTTATTTTCTTGCATCTTGTTCTGCCTTTTGAGCAAATAACACAAAAAAGCTGTGTCAAGCCTTCTAAAAAGACTGGGAAGTGGAGAAGTTGCCCATAGCAACCTATCAGCTAGCATTTATCAATTACATTCTATAAAATGATAGGTAGAAGTTGGTTGGTTGCTATGGGCAATGATCAGGTTGTCCTGACTTTAGAAGATTTCATACATTCAACCCCCAAAATCCACAAATGCAGCACCAGTGGGTTTGTGACCTTAATGAGAATCTCACTAAAGCCAGTGATCGCAAAATACGCGCTATAGCACATTTTTACGCACTACAGGCAGTGAGGGACTCTTTTTTTTTTTTTTTTAAATGAGCGGGTCCTGCAGGACGCGCTGTTTCTCACCGACCTGTGCGCCTCAGCCAATAAAATGCCTCAGCGCAGGTGTCTCATCCAATTGCTGCCGACAACGTCTCCTCATCCAATCGCTGCCGACAGCGTCTCCTCATCCAATCGCTGCCGACAGCGTCTCTCCATCTACGCCTGCCTGAGACATCCGTCTTCCCTGCCCACCTGCATGCCGCTCCAGAGACTACACCAGGGCTGGTTCTACAGATAAGATGTTATGGTAGTTATGCAGCCGAGTAGGGCACCACATAGAAGAGGGCGCCCTAGCTCGGCTGCGACAGTTAGTGACAGAAGCCTGCGGCTAAGCTCGTGCAAATTGTTTGTGACGTCTGCCTGCGCAGCAATGCGCAGTTTTTACAAAGCAGCACCTTTGGTTAGAATGGTACTATAAGAGGGCTGGGGCTGACTGGATACCACGGGAGGGGTCCGGAGGATGGAGGGAGACTATACTAGCTGCGGCAGCCATGCTATCGCTCTGGGCGCTCGCAGTCAGCAGGCTCCTCACCCTTAGTCACCCACAGGACTACTCATTTAAAAAAAAATCAAACAAAAGGCGAGCTGAAGTGGCAGAGCCGCCAGTTACTGTAAGTCCCTCCTGGTCTGCATGGTCACTCTCATTGAGTGAGTGCAGTGCCAGGCGCCAGCACCACCTGAGCCTCTCTCTGTACTTAGTGGTTGGCCATAGTGGCAGGCTGACAGCCGGGAGGGCTGTCTCAAAGTAGCAGCTCCATACAGTGTGAGGTGAGGAAGTGTTTGTAACTGACTGTATATGTATACATGTAATTACCCCACTTGCATGTATTATTTTAAATGATCATTTCACAAATTTATTATATATGTGTGGTTGGTGATTATTGGTGTTCTTACTAAATCTGAGAGCAACTGCTAATAAAGTTGGGTAATTACATGGCCACCATTTTGTTCTTTCCCATCTCCTCTAATTCCTCCTCCCATCTCGCCCTATTGCTTCTCTTACCCTCCCTCCCATCTCCCCTTATTCCTCCTCTCATACTCTCTCCCGTCTCCCCCTATGGCTTCTTCCTCCCGTCTCCCCATATTCCTTCTCTCTCTCTCTCTCCCCCCCCCCCCCCCATCTCCACACACAGACAAACCTCCCTCTCAACCCTCCACAGTGCCATCATACAGTATATACTGCATGAGTACATTCCCATATCCACACACAGTGCTCAGCATGCACACACACATCATAATATGTGATGGGACCCAGAAATAGTGGAGTAGGACCCCATTTTTTTTAAAGTGAGGGGTCCCTGGGACCCACAATTTTTTTCACTCAGCGTGATCACTGCTAAAGTATTATAAAATGTGTTATGATCCATAGCCTAGATGAAAACTTTAAATTCTGCAACTGCTAAAGTGTATATTTACATATATATATATATATATATATATATATATATATATGACAATCTAAATTTATGTGCTTTGTTTGATCTCATTTTCCTTCCTTTTACAAATCTGTGTTTAGCTAGATTTGTGAACACTTTTTTGCTTTACTGACCCTCAGATACATATTCATGCTAATACTTTTACAGTATCAATAAATGTATGGATTTTTTTGAATTATGATGAAATATTTTTAGCTCAGCCAAAAGCATTGTCGCTAATATTTAGTGTTCATTTAAGGGGATGATATATTAAAAGAACAGGTTGTCCCTGGGAAATAAGGCGTGAAGAACTTACCTGACTGGAGTTTTCACACCAAACCCCACTTACAATGTCATGCCCCCTGTTGCATACTTCATTATTTTGTTGACAGCCCAACACCATTAATCTGGTGCTTGTTGGAGGGAAAACTATTTGCAGGCCTCTGGTTTCATGCACAGGGCAATTGTCATGGGATTCGATTCCCTGCTGCAAATGGTGTCTCGAAGTAAAAATGAAATCTACTTTCCAGAGAGGAACTGTAAAACTATTTTATGCAAGATTTCATTTGGGATACCTTAATGGTTGAATAATAAATTTTACCTCATAAAAATGAAATTCAATAATACAGTAGCTTTTCTCAGTGCAGTAGCATCTGGTTGATCCTCATGAGAGACAATATTTTCCAACTCATTAGGATCATGTCGTTCTGTATGTCGTCAACATTGGGTTAGCCAAGCTACCTTTACTTACATAACCGCCAAACTATTAAATAGGTCTCTTGTGGAGTGAAGTCAAATATTCCTCTTATTTTGCTTGTGCTTTGGAAGAAGAGGAGAAAATGTACGTAGTGTAAGACTTAAACATCTGGTCCAAACCACATCAGGGTAAAACTGAGGAAAGTAACAAGATTCCCTATTCCTCCCAGGTGTGCTTATAAAACAGATCGGAGTTGCCGCATAGTTCTTTAACCACTTAAGAAGAAAAAAAAGGGACGACAGAAACTCTGGGAGTTTAGGGGCAAGCGCGTTGCCTCTGTTTTCAGGATGACAAACAAAAAGGATCATTGAGCTTGGTATGACATAAACGTTTTTCCTTACGGCGTAATGTGCCAGCTGTGTAACTCTGTGTTCTAACTCCCGGCGCGTTGCCAAGGTCGGTGCTTATTTGCGCAGTTTAAAAATAAAAACGGCAAGTTATGTGCTTTCGTGGGGTAATTGTCGGGAGTGGTGAAATACAGCTGTGCGGAATACTGGCAGATAACTGTGTTTTCTGCCTCTTCTGAAATCCATTCCCATGTGAGTCCCAATTTTTTATTTTTTTCTTGAAGCTTCCTGTACTGTTTTATTTATGAGATTGTTGGCAGCTCCTAAGCCGTTCTATTAGTTCGTGGATGAAGGTGTATCATAAAGGCCCCTTATACTGTATAAGATTACTCCTTTAAACAAACATTATATTTTTGTGGGAGAGTTTATGCTGAATAAACCAGTATTAATCTCCTTTCTCTGTACCTAAAGATGTGAAATGCAGTAAAGCTTGTGTTGTGCATGTAACACTGACCTGACAAGCTTCTGGTCAGCCTTGGCTTTTCTTCCATAAACTATATTATGCAACTCTGGATCGTGTGAGTTTTAGCACTGTGCTTGCTTTATGGCTGAGGGGATGCAACTACGGGTGAAAAGTCGTCTGCAAATGTATTTATTAACAGTTTCTTATATAGCGCAGCATATTCCGTTGCGCTTTACAATTAGAACAACAGTAATAGAACAAAATTGGGTAAAAACAGACAGACGTAGAGGTAGGAAGGCCCTGCTTACAATCTATAGGGAAATAGGCATTGATACTCAAGGATAGATGCTATCTATTGCATAATGGTCCACCAGATTGCTAGGTTCTTAATGGGTTGTATGGTATGATCACCCAGCAATGTTGGCCAAGTGTCAGGATGGTTTAATAGTAAAGAAAGACAAAATATGTGAGGTTATGTGTACTGTACAGAGAGTATGCAATTAGATAGGGAAGCACTGAAGGTTATGTGGGTGGGTCTGGAATTTGATAGGCTTGTCTGAAGAGGTGAATTTTCAGGGAATGTTTAAAGGTTTGAAGACTAGAGGCGAGTCTTATTGTGCGTGGGAGGGCATTCCACAGAGTGGTTGAAGCCCGGATAAAGTCCTGTCATTTTGAGTGTGAACAAGTAATGCGTGTGGATCAGTTACATCTGTATTTGCAGCTGATAGGATATAACTAGGTGACAACCTGACGTTTGCACGTTGGGCTTGTCATGTTCACAGGGCCCCCTATTCTACTTGTGAACCCCATGTTGCCACCCAGTGACACGCGTTTACACGCAGTTGGAGATTTGGCTGAATTCCAGGTGACACTCAATAGCCCATAGAGCCGCAGAGATATATGTGTGTGCCTGGGATACGGTCATTAGGTCGTCAGTCATTAGGTCAACCACTATTGCTTGACATGGTCACTAGGTCGACATGGAAAAAGGTCGACATGCATTTAAAAAAAATATTTCATTTTTTTTTTTTACTTTTTCATACTTTACGATCCACGTGGACTGCGAATGGGAATAGTAACCTGTGCAAGGCACCTTGCCCGAAGCATGGTGAGCCATGCGAGGGGACATGGTGCACTAATTGGGGTTCCCAGTCACTTTACAAAGAAAACAACACCAAATAATGGTTTGAGCATTTTGGATATGGGATACTCAGCCTGTATTGGGTTTGTATTAAAATTGAACTGTTAGGAATTTAGTTCAGTCCCAAAACCATAATTATACAGTTTGAGAATGGTTCAATTGTCCTAGGACCCTCTCTTGCAACCTTGGGAAGAGAAAGTGCAGAGTTACGTTCAAAAATTGTTGTTGGCGGTGTTTCACTTAACAAAACCAGTTTTAGGTTATTATGGCCATAATGCCAGATAGTCAGGTACTCCCTCACTGGTTGGTCTGACAACTTGCGATTTTGTCTATGCACCTCTGGTTACTCCACTGGGAACTTCTACATGGAGGTGCTAGCAGAATCGGCCTTACTGTAAGGGGCAGAAAAAATGTGAAACGTGGGCTGCTGAAGGAGAATTCTTGGGAAGTAGATCCTGTTTTTGTCACATGGTGTGTTGAATAAGTGCCTGACTAGGTAAATGTAACGGATCGGGTCTGATATCGTGATCATTCAGAGCCATAGGGGGAATTCAGTTGCCGCGACGCTTAAACGCTGGCAGTGGCCCCCAGACACGCACCCTTTGCCCAGCTGGCCGAATGCTTGATTTGCACAAAGTGCTCGCTACCCTATGGAGTAGAGTACACGTTCGTGCGAGATCCCACTGTCACGCAGATTCGGCCTGATAAAGGATTTGCTAATCCTGACTAAATAATGAAGGTTAGACGTGGACCACCTACCAGTATTACTGTTTTATTAACGCTGCGTATTCCTAGGACATCGACTTTCTTATTTTTGTGATTCACCTATAGTAATAAGCAGCGAGTCTTGTGTGCAAAAACCTCAACCATGTACATGTTGCTAGCGGCCATATTTTAAGTAGAAAACAAATGACTGCAAGCAATTGCCTCTTGTTTTTATGCTTTCAGAAAACGGAACATTAAAGGCCTGTGTTAGTCAGAACAATTATATCTAATCCCCATAATAAATTAGCTGAGTAAAAAGCCGCTGCAGAACGTGTCAGTGTTTCTCTGGAAGCATAATGGAATAAACATGGGCCATAAAAACACAGTGCATAAAAGACACACTGAATAAATCACTCATAGTGGGAGCAATCACAACAAAGTGACAAAACTGGGAATAATGCTGAATACCGTTCAGTGTACAGTACTTGCAGTCTGCACAGGGAGAGGGAATGGCCAGCTTTGTGATATACTAAACCCGACTATATATTCTTATGTATGCTTAGGGGTTTATTCATGAAGCAGTGAAAAGAGTGGAGAAGTGAGCCACTGGAGAAGTTGCCCATGGCAACCAATCAGCTTCTCTGTATAATTTTATAGTATGCAAATTATAAATGTTACTTCAGTGCTGATTGGCTCTTCTCCACTGGCTCACTTCTCCACAGTTTTCACTGCTTCATGAATAGACCCCTTATTGTGAAGCAGTGGCGGATTTAGCGGGGGGCGATTAGGGCGAACGCCCCCCCTAAACATACCGGCGCCGGGATGGACGCCCGGGTCCCGCGCGACGATCATAAGCGCCAGACATTGTGCGCCAGACTCAGGAGGGCTCAGTGAGTGACGTCACGCACTTTCTGCTGCGGCTACCCGTCCACCCGACACAGGCTGCTCTCCGCAGGGGACCCCATTACAGGGCAGTTTAACATGTGACGCCAGCTGCTTCCGGCCCGGGCCTTGTCAGACTGAGCACATTGGACAGCTGCCGGGTGCCGGAGCTCCAGCGCATTCACCAAAGTCTCCTCTCCTGCACCATCAGTCACTGTGGTGTGCTGGGAGAGGAGCCGAATGAGACTAAGGAAGGTTGGTTGGAGGCACGGACATTCAAATTAGATAGAAATTGCAGGTGCCGACATCGCAGTGGGGTAATCACAACTGTGCACCTCCGGAGCAGAGCTGAATAGCTTACCCCTGCTGCTGGACGAAAGAAGATAAGAGATTATAATTTCTTTCATCCAGCAGCAGGGGTAAGCTATTCAGCTCTGCTCTGGAGGTGCACAGTTGTGATTACCCCACTGCGATGCTGGCACCTGCACTCTGGGGGGGGCCTGTAGCAGTACTGTGGTGATAGGGGCTTGTTGGGCTACCGGGCAGGAGATTAGGACACTTCCCATCAGCAGCTGCTGTCACACAGATTCAACTCCTCCCTGAGCATCAATGACTCTGATCTTCCCGCCTGGTGGCTGGCCCCTCCCCCGAGACCAGCAGCCACTGTACAATATTCAGCCGCGGATCGTCCCGTTGGACTTCCTTCCTACCCGGCTGCCAGCTCCCTCCCAGGGTGAGTACATTCTAGTTTTCATCCTAACTCTAAAAATACAGTTTATCAAATATAGGTCTCAGTCAGATGTGGTCCCCCCCCCTCCCTCTCCACCCTTCCGTCTCTTTCTCCCCCCTCTTGCTAACTCCCCCCCCCCCTTTCCCTCTGCACCCTTCCTCGTCTCTTTCTTTCTTTCCCTCTCCGACCCCCCCCCCTTTCCCTCCACCCTTACCTCTCTTCATCCCACCCTCTGTCTCTCTCTCTCTTTCTCCCTGTCCCTGCTGTCACTCTCCCTGAATTTTGTCTCATTCCATGTGGCACAATGTGAATTTCGGCTCATACAGTGTGCTATAATGTGAATTTCGTCTCATTCTGTTTGCTATAATGTGAATTTTGGATCATTCTGTGTGTTATAATGTGAATTTCGGCTCATTCTATGTGCTATAATGGAAATTTCGGCTCATTCTGCGTGCTATAATGTGACTTTTTGCTCATTCTGCGTGCTATAATGTGAATTTCGGCTCATTCTGCGTACTATAATGTGACTTTTGGCTCATTCTGTATGCTATAATGTGAATTTCGGCTCATTCTGTGTGCTATAATGTGAATTTCGGCTCAGTCTGTGTGCTATAATGTGACTTTTGGCTCATTCTGTGTGCTATAATGTGAATTTCGGCTCATTCTGCGTGCTATAATGTGACTTTTGGCTCATTCTGTGTGCTATAATGTGAATTTCGGCTCATTTTGCATGCTATAATGTGAATTTTGGCTAATAGAGTGTACTGTAATGTGAATTTCGGCTCAAACCATGTGCTATAATGTATACCATTGTTGTCCTATTACTGATGCCATCACAGGATCTATTAAAAGAAATTTGTATTTATATAAAGCTTTTTTTCCTGCTAAAATAAATGTATTTCACTTTTTTCTCTCTGAAAGTGGACTGGTAGTCCAAATCTGGCTTGCACGATTGTGCACGTGTGATCAACGAATGTGCAGATGCATGCAGGAATGGCGATTCGCCAGTCTGTATCACCAGTGCGCAGGGTTCTCTCCACTAACTGGCAACATTTTATTAGTGATGGCAACAATTGGAAATTTTTAGAAGCGAATGGGAGGGGCATTTGTAAGTGGGAGGCGCTATGATTAGGGGGAGGAGTCATCATTCTTAAACTGCCCCCCCCCCCCCTAAAAGTTAAGTCTAGATCCGCCACTGTTGTGAAGACAGTTATTATGTCGGTAGTGACCCATACCCTCCAACTGTACCTTTTTGGCTGGTACAGTATCGTTTTTTTAATGGTCTGTACCGGCCAAAAGGGGCCATGTACCGGGTTCATCTTCTCCAGTAGTCCTATAGAGTTAAATGGCAGCGCCGCTGGGCCACGTCCCCTTTACCAGTGGCCACGCCCCTTTCTTTTTTCTTCTTTTTTTTTTTTTGTGTATACCAATTTCTGGCTCTGCAATGTTGGAGTGTGTAGGTGGACATGACAATGCCGTGCCAGTTTCCATGCGTGGTTGTAATGCCACTTAAAGCAGAATGCCCGCACGGTGAAAGTAACTTTAAACATGCTGCTTTACCAGCATGTTTAATGTTTTATTGCCTGCACGCTTACAATGCAGTAAGCAGTATAGGGTTGCGGCCTCCTTCATGATGGCGATAGCAGGACATAATTGTTGCGTTCATGTAAAGCATTATTTCAACTAGGAGTAATATTAAAACATTTGCAAAAAAAGGTGAATTAACTCACCAATGGTGGCGCATAAACAGTTAATTAATAAACCACGTAAGAGACATAAAAGTAGTCAGTTTATTCAAATCCATCCAATAAATAAGTGGTAAATATCACAGTAAAACAATTTAAATACAGCGACTTGTGTCCCAATAACATACTGTATGCCCATCTATCTGTGACAATTCTTTATGAATGGGCTAGAGGCAGCTACACATATTTAATGCGGACCTATGTGTATCTGGATATAACACTGACCATGCACATTAACTACTAAAAGTGATTTATGCTATTTTAAAAAGTATCTGTATTTATTACTACATGCACTAGTGCAGTGGTTCCTAAACTTTTTTGAATCACGGCTCCCTAGATCATCATCATTGACATGACACCCCTAAGTCAAAAGTTTCTTAATTTAATATTTCTTTCTAAATTTCTCAATAAGTAAATTGTGCTTAGATGTCATCCTTAGGTTCAGTTGTGTGGTGAGGGACAAGGTTTGCTTCTGTTTGTCCACATATTTTATGATTGACAGCCTCCAGCACTGATTTTATCTATTACATTGAGCAAAACTAATTTGAATTAGTCACAGACCACCAATTCATGGCACCCCTGTAAGTGTCCTAAGGCACCCAGTTTGAGAACCACTGCACTAGTGTAAAGGAGCTGGTTACATATTTATTGGGATTGTGAAGTTCCATTTTTGGAATATTTTGCAGAGTGATATTAGTCATAAGTCCTGCAGGAATTATTATTATTATTATTATTATGATTATTATTTTCTTCTTCTTTGTTAAGTAGATCTAAAAGCCCAAGGGGGTCTGTTCATGAAGCAGTGAAAAGAGTGGAGAAGTGAGCCTGTGGAGAAGTTGCCCATGGCAACTAATCAGCTGCGCCGTACAATTGTATAGTATGCAAATTATAAATGTTACTTCAAAGCTGATTGGTTGCCATGGGCAACTTCTCCACTGGCTCACTTCTCCACACTTTTCACTGCTTCAGGAATAGACCCCCAAGTCAGGGCTTCCAGTTTCACTTCACATGCATGAAGCGGCAAGCTGGGCCACACATGATCAGCTTCATAAAGGACTAGCCCTTTGTCTGCTCTGTGCACAGTGACGGCCTTGCCCTCCTGTCGTTCGGTGCAATCACATGACGTACTGTGCCCCTGTGTCAGCCATATTTGCCATCCAGAGAGGTGTTGAAAGGGAATAAAGATCAAAAGGCAACCTAGTAAAAGATATGTAAAGCTTCTCTAGCTGTGTAAAGTTCTGTATTCTGTCCAGAAGTTTTATTATGTAAGGTGCAGTGGCGGTGGTGCGGTGGGAGGGTCTTGCATAGGACCACATAGAGCCTTGCTGCGGCACTGGGTGGGGTTATGCCTTCCTGGTAAGCCCTGTCCCCCAGAGAGGCCCTGTTGCTCATATCCAGGACTGTGTGCGTTACTTTCAGTCATACAGTAATAGTCCATCCTAGAACATTTCCTAAATGAGTTATGTGATACAAGTAACAGCACTGGTCGCCAAATGAAAAGGCTAATTACAGAAAACATTACATATATTTATGTTGCCTGTGTATCATGTATTGTATGGTATTACCCCGTTCTGTAAATGTTAAGGCTGCTTAATAGCCAACAATGGTCAGCTTTAATTAAGTGCAGAAGCCGCTGGAACCCATTCTGGCGCCTTTCACGTAAACTCCAGAAAGCGGATTACGCTAGCAGCCTTTGGAGGTTGTAGTAGATTCAGCCGACCGGAATGGGCAGAACAATGCGAGCTGCGGAAGGAGAATTCGGAGAAGCAGGTCCTGTTTGAGTATTCACTGGTGCGATGTACAGTATAAGCTTTGTTATAGGTAAAGCACACTTACACATGAGGCTCACGTCATACAAGCAACTTGCTTTGAATCAAATAAAACATTTTGGGGATTATAAAGGATAATATACTCCCAACAGTAAAATAAAACTGTTTCAGGCTTCTGTTAAGTTCTAGGAGCATGAATCTCTTGGACAGCTTCTAATATTTATTATGGGGGTACTATAAGCGCAGCTCTCAGCACTATCCCTGCGCAGACTTGGCTTATTCTATTGGGACTTGCCACGTTCTCCACGCTTGTGCCTGGCTCTTCTGTAGGGCTTGTCTACCCCAGCACCCGTTCTTTTTCCTCAAAACGATTCCCCCATTCAAATATTTTGTTATATTAATGATATTATTATTATATTATGATATTAATGTATGATAACCACTTAATTATATATATATTTTTGGGGGGTCATCCAGGTTTCATATTGAATAAATAGCTACAGTTCAGCAGTTCTAGTTTGAAGAATGTATTTGTGCAGGCTAACGGTAATAGCCATCCCCATACTGAAAGTGGATCCCAAACATTGTGCTGCGGGGCTCGGTCACTGCGCCTCATTATAAAAGATATACGAGTTTGGCTTTCTCTCCTTGCAAATCTTTCCAGAGTGGAAATGCTCTGCTGATTAATTTTTAATACAGCTGTTGAGTTGCTTTAAAAGGAGCCCTGCAGGAAAGCCACTCTCTCCCTTTTAACCCCTTGGTTGCCAAGGCAAGCTGGCACTGCCCTTCGTGCCAGCTTTATTTATACACAGAATTAATGAGGTAGCTGTGACTTGCAAAATGTTAATCATTGAGCAGAGTTCAGGTGACATCATAAACTTAAAGCAGCGCAGCCAGGATCTCTTTATGATGTCACCTGACCCCTGAGGCCTGATTACTGCTTTTTAGTCACACGTTCATATATTCTGCTGCAGCTGACAAGCAATCTGGCATATCATGCTGTGGTAACAAACATGTCACAGGCATTCGGCAGAGGCCAGACTGTTATGATAACTGCGTAATGCAGGGTGGATGTGTCTACGAACAGCCCTGCCGAATGTCATTTCTCTACATCTTAGATAGTAAATGATCAGCATTGGCCTTTTTAAGACCAGCTGGGTCACACGTGATCAGAATCTCTGAGACTGGCCCTGTGCCTGCTGTGTCCACTGTGATAGTGCTGGGGATGTGAGGTCGACAGTGACTATGTCAGCAGTCACTTATTGACTTCAGTGTGCCGGTTCTGGGATCCCGGCTGTAAGGCTACTTAGGGGTACATTTACTAAGCAGTGATCAGAGCGGGGAAGTGAGCCAGTGGAGAAGTGGCCCCATCAACCAATCAGCAGCTCTGTATGATTTGATTTTATAGTATGCAAATTATAGATGTTACCTCAGTGCTGATTGGTTGCCATGGGTAACTTCTCCGCTCTTATCACTGCTTAGTAAATGTTCCCCGTAGATCTTTAAACATGTCTGTGAGTGCATATATCCAGTGACATCCTTCCCAACAAACATTAAAGGAACAAAATATGTTCTTCGCAATTGATTTTACTCTTAAGAGCCTAGTACGGAGGACCGCAGTCCTCAAGGCACCCCAACAGTCCAGGTTGTACATATGTCCATGCTTGGCCACAGGTGACTACATTTATCCTTCAGTCATCTGTGCTGAGCCGTGAATATACTTCAAACATGGCCCATTAATGTACCTTTAGTACTTCTGTCCAAATTATAAAAATTACTTTTTTTTTTACAAATGCCTATCAATGCAATCATAAAGCATAATGCAGAAGAAGTTGATGGAGGCGAATATATAGCCTTCTCATGTACAGTAGTATATGTGCCACATAATTCCCCCTTTCACGTCGCAAATGCCGGGTCCCACCCGGTAACTGGAAACAGGTCCTTACCAGGTGGGACTTGGCATTTGACCCCAACAACTGGCTCCCTGACCAGGCAATATACCGGGTCAGGTTGCCATAGCGGCGGGGGGCGGAGCTGGCATCAGTGTCGGGGGTGGCGCTGGGAGATGAGCTCCTCTCCGCACCGCCTCTCCCTATGTAATGAACGGGTCCCAGGTCGCATCGACCCCGTAACCCATTCACACTGCCCCTGACCCGGTATTCAACCTGGGAATAACACTGCTTTATTCCCGGGTATAATTACCGGGTCAGGCGATCTGGAAATTCGCCATGGGCCCTTTCACACCACACAGCGGCCCGCGTCGACCTGGCAATATACCGGGTCGGTACCGGGTTATTTGTGAAGTGTTAAAGGGGTATGACTGAATCAAGGAAATTGCTCAGCAACCCTTCCTTTGAAACATTTGATTGCCCCTACGGATCTCTCCCACCTCCTCACCTCCGCTGGTAGCCCCTGCCAACTGTTTAAGTAGCAGGAGTTGATTAAAACTTTTAGTACGGCTATGAAACAAAAGGGAAGACGGAAGAAAGTCGTAGAGAAGATTCAGTATTTTTGTATGATTTTGTATATTCCAGCTGTTTGTTTGCAAACCTGTCATTTGTTAATCCATGAGCTCCAATCTATTTGGAATGCTATATCATTTGCTTATTCACACCTTATGCACATAAATGATGTAGAAGTGTACCGCTGCCATTTAAGGGATATGGAACGATTTTACGTTAATTAGGTCTTCACATTGCAAATTCTGAATCTCTTTTCACTTTAAGTAAAACACGTTTGTTGTACTTTTATCTCTGTCATTTATTTTATTTATTAGGGTTTCTTTATACAGTGCACGCATATTACGCAGCGCTATGCAGAGAATACTTCATTCACATCATTCCCTGTCCCAGTGCAGCTTTTAGTCTGTCTACCCTACCACATGCACCCACATACACCCTAGGGTGGCACTTTTTTGGTCGGGAGCCAATTAACCTACCAGCATGTATTGATTTAGAAAAATGCATAGCCGGTCTTGTAGAAACACATCTCACCCTCCATTTAGCTTTCGTTCGCATTCGCTTCTTTGCTCTATAAAAGGGCTTTCCAGAAAATAATTGAGACACTAAGGACTCTAACTTGTAATAATATTACATTGCGGGTTCATTATAGATGTGCAGCTGTTTCTGGAACACACCAAATGAATCTGTGCTAACAGGCATGGCTATAATAGAAATGGTTGTAGGGAGTACAGATAGATTAGCCCATATGTTGAATTTCCTTAGAAAACAAAGGGATATGTTACTTTATAATGCGTACGCAGAACATTTTTTTTTTTTTTTAATGGGTTAAACACTTTCAGTGTATTTTTATTTCTTAGGGAATATACTTGCCATTTTTGGTTGTCATATGCTTGTTTTTAATATTCTAAACTACCATGCGGCTCTTTGATATTTATTCATTAGTTACTTAAGCCAAGAAACATGTTTGGCAAGAAGACGGAAACTTTTTTTTTTCTTTTTAAAGCTTATATTTCTCTTGGTATTTTAGATCATTACTTTTTTCCCCCCTTATCTTTGCAAACCGATTTTTATGAAGGGATTGCAATAATCAGACGCACAGGTTGCTTTCAGTGTTTCCATGCCTGCTTTGTGCATTTGTTATTGCCATGATGTACTGTAGCACGTTCACATAGGACTTGTCCGTATTGCATGGAGTACGCAGTCCCTCAACTCATTTACAGTGATGCGTGAAATCTGGAAGTGTTTACACTGTTTTTTGTTTGGGGCATTTTGGGTCAGAAAGAAAAGGCTTGCGTTACTGTTATCAGGATTATAAGGGTGTTTTATTTGTACTGGATCATTTTAAGAACTTATCAATTAAAGCATGACTATTTTAATAGAAAGTTAAAAGTAACTTTTGTCCAGGGGGGATGCATTCGGCATCCCAGTGGTTGGAATGCCAGCAGTCATATGACTGACGCCGGAATACCGACACCACACTCAGGAGGCTGGTACCTCAACAGCGACAGCCAACAACCCGAAGGTATGTTTCGGGGTTAGGGCCTGAGGGCTAGAGTTAGGCAGTAGGGGAAGTCAGGCACTAGGGGGGTGGTTAGTCCTAGCCGTCACCCCCTGAGGGTTGGGGTTAGTGTGTGGGGGGGGGGGGTGAGGGGGGGGCAAGGGTCTTTTACTTATTCCTTCTGATGTTGGGATCTTCAGTGTCGGGATGCCGCTATCGGTCATGTGACGGCCTGCATCCCGACCACCGGTATTTCATACCAAACACCCCCCCCCCCCCCCCAAGCGTATCAGGGGACTGGACTTGCTAAGGCTCTTCTTATGAAATGTAAGAGAATGTGAGGATGCTTCCAGTGAGCCTTTTTCTCAACATCTAATATTCTAGGAAGACCAGACATAGTCATTCCAAGGGCCTGTTATTTCATATAAGGGTTTGTGTGATTTGTGCAACCTTCTATCATCCTTCATTCAAACCATATCAACAATTATCACCATGATGCTTATTGTATTGTTTGTCCTAATCCTAACCCTTAGTCATAATGTGTATTAAATCAGTAATCCCTTAAAAAAAAAAAAAAAAAAAATATATATATATATATATATATATATATATATATATTTATTATCATTATTATTATTATTATTATTATATTACAGGTTGAGTATCCCATATCAAAATATTCCAAAATACGGAATTTTTTGAATGAGAGTGAGATAGTGAAACCTTTGTTTTCTGATGCTTAATGTACACAAACTTTGTTTAATACAAAAAGTTATTAAAAATTTTGTATTAAAATGACCTTCAGGCTATGTGTATACGGTGTATATGAAACATAAATGATTTGTGTGAATGTACACACACTTTGTTTAATGCACAAAGTTATTAAAAATATTGTGTAAAATGACCTTCAGGCTGTGTGTATAAGATGTATATGAAACATAAATGCATTCTGTGCTTAGACTTGGGTCCCATCACCATGATATCTCATTACGGTATGCAATTATTCCAAAATACGGAAAAATCCGATATCCAAAATACTTCTGGTCCCAAGCATTTTGGGTAAGGGATACTCATCTCTCTCTCTCTCTCTCTCTCTCTCTCTCTCTCTCTCTCTCTATATATATATATATATATATATATATATATATATATTGCAGATTGTTCCACAGTTATGTTACTACCACGACAACCACAGTCACATGAAACATGATTGAGTAAACAGAGAAGCTTTGAAATGCCTCGCTGAGCTACGTCTTTTTACTATTGTAATATTGAAAACAAAAATCCTTTTTTTTTAAAGAATTGTTTATTTTTATTTTTTATTTCATTTCTTACAAGTGGATCTGAAAGGCACAAGTCAGGGCTTCCAGTTCCACTTCACATGCATCAAGTGGAATGCTGAGTCCCTAAAATCCATTTCATAAAGGACATTACCTAAGACTGAGATTTTATCCAGCCTGTGCACGTCATTCCCCTCCTCTTATGCTCTGCCTTCACATGACATACTGTGACACTGTGTCTGCCATATTTGCTTGCCATCCAGAGAAGTGTTGAAAGAGATAATGAAAAAACAACCTAGTAGAAGATCTGAAGCTTTCTCTAGCTGAGATACGGTTCTGTATTCTGCCCTATCATGGGCAGAATTAGCTTTATAAATATACCGCTAAGACTTAATATCTATTATCCATTGGAATTTGGACTATTTTTCTCACGATTTCAAAGTACATTAGTGTTTCTGACTGTGATGAGAAGTGGTAGCATTTACTCACTCTGGTTATTAATCAGGCTCCAACGTGGATAGTCTGTGAGATTCAGCATGATCTCGGGTCTGCTTTACATGTATTCCCCAGTGCTGTGGTTCGCCAGCTTCTCCGCACAATTCTAAAGTCAGTCCAGGTTTCACACAACGTTCTATCACTATGCTGCACAAATGATGTGAGTAAATACAGTGGAGTGTATGAGGGGAAGGGGAGTCCCCAGAGGAAGGCTACACAACCACAGATCTAGTACTGTAATCTGGTATATTCAAAGTGTTTGTGTTGCCAAATTCCATAATTATTATAATTCGCTCCAGTTATTTCTTTTCTGGGCCCGCCACTGCGATAGGAATTATTTTTCAGCAAACCTTTGAATGCACAGCAGGAATAAACCGTACATTATATTTGCATCATTTGTCAATCTCTCTCACATCTGCAAAGTTACATGGGATGTTTTAGAATGCTGTGAAGTATTGAACAACAGACCGATGTATTCTAAACCTGATAATCTGATTAGTCAATATAGTTTTTGCCCATTATTAGTAAATAACACCGCTGTGGGGACGGCAAACACAGAAGCTGCTGTAACCAATAGCGGCGAAGCTGATGATTTGTTTTGCAAAGTGTACCACTAGATTGTTAGCTCTTCAGAGCAGTGCCCTCTTTCCTCTTTTTATCTAAGCCCTCTTCTCGACACATTTCACTCGCAGCTCTCCCCTACTCAGGGTCCATCTATACCCGCTTTTTCTCCTGCTGGTAAAGGCTCATCTCCATCGATGGCCACCAGCCCCTAGTAGTACGATGGTCAGTACTTACATCTTAGATGTATTATGTCTTGAGAACTGTGGTGCTCTTTGTTACCTGTACTCTATTTGTTATTTATTTAGTGTAATGCTAAGTTTTGTCTCCCTGTACTGTCCTTTGTACGGCGTTGGAAAACACTTGTGGCGCCTTATAAATAAAATGTAATAATAATACTACAAAGATAGAATCGATTCGTTGTTTTGAGTCACAGTACCTTCTGCGTCCACCAGTCAGGCTTATTTCTGCTGGTTCAAACGCCGGTGGTTTAAAAATAGTTGTGGCTTTTTAAAGTTTCTTTAAGGACTAGTTTAAGGATGATGACATAATACTATTAATGTGCACGATTGATTTATACCACATAATTATATTTGTGTTATTAGTGATTTACAGTGATTTAATACTTATCCAGTGTTCTGTTAGCTGCTACTTGGATTTGTGGAGGCCACAAAAGATACAATTCCCTTCTTTTTCCACCTGTTTTTGTAAAGTAACGAGACTTCCAGAACCCATTCCTGTAATAGAGTTCTCATTGCGCAGGGAGCCGTTTGATATTTAAGTTGCGCTCTGTGTTTTCTAGTGGCTTGAACAGCGAGGTGCAATGAGTGCTCCCTTAGGATTACTTTAAATTGAATTGAAGACTCTGGATATATAGAGTTGTGTGGCCTTGAATGTGATTTTTTTTTTTCATTTGATATATGAGCTGTGACATAGTTATTGCATGACTGAGATGTGCCTGTAAGCAATGCAGTATGCAGATGGGGCTCTCCAGAATCAAAGCCAGAAACCAAATGTGAATGTACTCATTTACTGGGTAAAGAATACTGAAACTAAACATAAGGAAACATTTTTATATTAACCCTTTTGTAGTCAGATGATGATTTCAATAAAATATTATTGCGTACTCCAAAATGTTAACAAAAGCAACTTGAAATCTCCCCTGAAAGCGCTCAGGAGAATCTCAGCTTAGTTGTGTTACCTGTGCCATAGTCCTTTTAGTAGTTTTGTTGAGTTCATACTTGCACAATAACCCTAAACACTAGTGCACAGTTCTACTTCCCAACATTGTTTTGGGGCAGTTCATAGCATCTTGTGTGTGTTGCGGTGTTATCACACCAAGTTGGGGCATGGTCAGTCCACGTGGTGGTGTACCACATCCACTGAGGGCTTGTCCAAGACCTTCAAAAGCTACCATCAGCCGCGTTTCTTCCCCACTAAATATACCCTTGCAAAACAGTGGCAGTACAAGCAACCATGCTCTCTTAGTAGAGGTATTATTTCATCTGTGTTTACATTTTTACTTTTTTTTTTTTTTTTTTTTTTGCATCATTCGAATAATCTTCTTTGCATTTATGATCTATTGATGAGTATTAAAGAGAGTGAGAACAGCCCATGTACTGGCAAGGAAATGCTCCGTATCCTCCTGAGTAATAATAATAATTTTATTTATATAGCGCTCTTTCTCCAATAGGACTCAAGGCGCTTAACAGATACATAGCATAATATAGTATAGAAAATAATTAAGTACAGAACAGCTTTTCATAAAATACAGAAGCATGGAGATACTTAAGGGACAATTATGGAAATGCTGAGTAAACAGGAAAGTCTTGAGTCTACTTTTGAAGGATTCTATAGTTGGGGCCTCTCACACTGTGCGGGGAAGTGAGTTCCATAGAGTCGGAGCCGCATGACTAAAAGCTCGACCTCCAGATGAATTACGGGAGATTCTAGGTACTGCTAAAAGTCCTTCATCTACAGATCGCAGTAATCGAGTTGGGCAGTATGGGGTCAGAAGCTGCTTCAGGTACCTTGGGCCCTGGTCATGTAGTGCTTTGAAACTCAGTAAGCCAATCTTGAAGATGAGTACCATCCTGTGCCAGCTGTCAGTGCATTGGCTCACATAATTACAGTCGCGGGAACTTCTGCCCTCATCAACTGCTTATTAAAATAATGGCCAACGCAGTCCGACACCAGCCTGCCCCCTCTGTCGCTTCCCGGAACCGTGTATCAGGATTGTATTGATCTCCATGCAATTCCGTTCTGCACCCGCCTCTCATTGGGACGCATTCACCTGATGTCTCTCCTCCGTCCACTTCTCAATCACCCCCACTGTTATTTACAGATGGGTCCACTGTTATCTTGACAAGTTTTCTGCGCCTATGCACAACATGACTTATTAGCATAAACCCTTCATCTATTGTTCTCAGCTGCAATACAATACAGAGAACAATACAGCAGGGGATTAAGTTCGACTGGCCAGTCTCAGTTAATACTATTAAAGGTCAAGATAAATGTGGACCCATCTGTATATTGCACCTACACTTATACAAATCTTTACAGATGGTATGTAATCACTCATTGTATTCGGTCTCTGCACCAGTGGACATTACAATCTATTTCCGTAGCACACAGACACACACCTGCTTGAGTTCATTATGTCAGAAGCCCTTAACCTACCAGTATCTCTTTAAGGAGTGGGAATAAGACGGAGCACTCAGAGGAAACCCACGCTAATACGGGGAGAACATGAAGCCAAAATCGACACCATTGGGCTCCTGGCTACAATTGAACCTATGAGCCCTGCCCTGTGAGTAAGCCGTGCTAGCCACCATGATGGACAGATAGTATGTAGTCAGAATGTCTTGGGTGACAACGTTGACACTCACAATGTAGGCAGCAGAATGTCTGTTTCATTAATAGAGATAGCATTAGACTAAAAAACTTTGTTGATATTGTAGACATGTTGACATTGTGAAAGTCGACACATTATACCACCCCCACCCAGACTTGTAGTGTATTCAGAACATTTAAGGTAAGTTGTACCCAGACAGTACAGTTATAACGTGTTAGTTTTGGTCAGGTTGACCTGTTAAGATTGCAGAGCAGATAGTTTGTTCTCCAGCAGTTGGTCGGCAGTTGCAGAGACTGGCCAGGGAATCCACGTCTGTAAACTAATCCACTGCTGTTTATAACTAGGCAGGGGTCAGGTTGGAGACCTTTCCTCAGAGGCTACACCTTTTCTCGGTTGGCAGAAGCTCCAGGAGAATAAGGGGGACATGTACTAAGCAGTGATGAAAGTAGAGAAGTGAGCCAGTGGAGAAGTTGCACATGGCAACCAATCAGCATTGACGTAATATTTATAATTTGCATACTATAAACGTATACCGAGCAGCTGATTGGTTGCCATGGGCAACTTCATCACTGGCTCACGTCTCCACTCTCATCACTGCTTAGTGCATATCTCCCTAAGTGTAGTGTCGCGACCCTGTGGCTACACACAAACACACACAAGACAACCCCGTCTCCCTAAGGTAAGGGACAGGTACCTCAGCCAGTGGCACCTATCCTGCTACCTGTGCTGGCCCACTCAAACATTGGTCAGAATGGTTGGGCTCAGGGCTTAAAGTGGTCCTGGAGAGGTGTTGGAACTCATTTACCCCGCCACCTACTACCCCCCGCCCCCCCCCTTCACATTAAACAGACCCAGGATCAATGCTGGTGTTTTTAGCACCCCCTCCTTACTAGAAGTGAGTGCCCTACCTCCCATTCATTATAAAGGGACATTGATCTCACAAAGAAGCAAGGTGGTCACATAATAGAACCCCCTGATTCATATTGCACCACATAGTAATGCCCCTTATTCAGGTTACATCACTCAGTAGTGCCCTTTATTTACATTGCACTACACAATGATTCCCTCTATACATGTTATGCCACATATTAGTGCCCCTTAATACAATGCTTAGACTAGTGCCCCTTATGCATAATATATATCACATACGCCGTTCCGGAAAATAATCCACTGGGATCTGAGGAGGGGATGAATGCTGTCCACCGGACACAGCGTGTGTGAGTACCAGGAGGGGTGTGCTGTAGATGGAGGACCATGGAGACACCAGGACCTCAGGAGGGGGGAGGTGGCTGCATCTCATCAGTAACACTAGTGCCGCCTGCATCATCATCTATTGATGTAGGTGATGGGGCAGGTTTGTCTGTTGGAATTACTGTGCAGGGAAATGGAGGTAGTGGAACTAGTTCCCCCTACCATTACAGGTGGTGAAACTCTGTTCCACATTTTCCCCCCACTTTAACCCCTGGTTGGGCTAGTGGAAAACCAATTACTGCTCTCCTAGTAGTTCTGTCCCTGGCTCCAACATCCGGTCCATCCTATAACCTGCATAAATAAGATGGTCGGCGAACTTTTCAGTAACTGCTAACATCCTACTAATCGTTATCCTTACAGTCTATAGTCCCTTATTCAATTTGTTTCTGTCTTTTCAATATCCCGTGAATAACAACAACAGTCTTACTAAGACTTGGCTAGAAAGGTTTTACAATATTTGTAACCGATAGCACTTACACTTGTGTATATACGCCCAGTCTGTAAACCAACTAGACAAAAGGTTTCTGTAATATTAAATCCAACAGGATACACTAGCAAGTCGTTTTGGTTCATGGATAAATATAAATCCATGACCGTTTTATTTAAATAGTTAAGTGCAGAGTTTCTCAAACGCGGTCCAAAAGGCGCCCCCAACGGTCCAGGTTCTAGGTATACCCGTGGCTCAGCACAGGTAGTTAAATCAAATTGATTAAAGTGCTAATTAAGGCCCAGATTTATCAAGCCTTGGAGAGTGATAAATTGCACGGTGATAAAGTACCAACCAATCAGCTCCTAACTGTAATTTTTCAAACACAGCCTGTGCGATGGAAGTTAGGAGCTGATTAGTTGGTACGTTATCACTGTGCTATTTATCACTCTCCAAGACTTGATAAATAGGGGCCTAAGTCTCCTGTGGCCAAGCATGGATAAACTTAAAACTTGTACTGTTCATTGTTTCTCAGCTGCATTTCCTTTAGATTGTAAGCTCCAGTGAGGATGACATTCTGTGCTTCTGTTTCGTTAATGAAATGCTGTGGCCCATAAATGTTTTTTTTATATTGCCCACAGTGTTTTTCGTGTCATCATTCCTAAACTGGGTACTAGAGGTTGGTGGCACAGGACCAAATAATATTATTTTTGGGCCATGTGGTAGACAAAACTAGTGCTAGTGATGCCAATCCTAAATAGAAGCGTCACCCTGTCCACCACCCCGTAACATAACCTAAAGATGACCGGCAAGCACAATTCACTCCATTTAATCATTTCTCAATAACAACCTATGGGCCTTGTGGTACCGTGAAAAAAAAATAAAAAATTTGCTGATGCTGTAGTGCGCCGTGAGTTAGTTTGGGAGCCGCTGCTCTTAAGGGTTAAATGGTACAAACCCTTTTACTATGTTCGCCATGTATTGAGTTAATTACAACAAGTAGATGCAAGAGATAGTGTTTCCTACCGAAATGAAAGAACATCTTAGAAATTATAAACAGTTGTATAGTTTCCAAACAAGTAATATAGGACACATTTTCAAGAACAGAAGAAATGATTTAATTCCATTAACTGTGGTCTAATATATTGTGCATCTTTCTCTTGGTAAACCACAGCGGCATTTATTGGCAATCGCTTCAAAGTACTACTGGATTTGTCTGCTTTCATTGGCCAAATGTGTCATAAAAAGAGACTTATTAACTCCTGGAAAAGGAGTCTTGTGGATTTTTCTATAATGATTAAACTATTTTGCAACGCACTTGTTAATATACTCAAGAAAAAGAAAGATACATTTCTTTAAATATAATGGGTTATTATGTATGTGTGTGCATATCTATATCTATATATATCTATATATATCTATATATATATATATATATATATATATATATACGTGTGTGTGTGTGTGTGTGTGTGTGTGTGTACACACAATTTTTTCTTTTCTTTTTTAAAAGTAGATTTGTTAGTCCTAGCAGAATAAAAGTAGATCACTACAGTATCTTTGCTAAATGGTGTGCTGTTCTGAAGATTTTTTTTTATATAAGTTTTGTTAATCAGATATTGTTTGTGAGCGTTATATTACAACAGGGTGCTGTCAGGAATCCCAATACCACTTGTAATCCCAGTGCCAGTACAGAGGGGGTTAGCCGTAGCCGCCACCCCCCCCCTTCTCGAGTCTTAGCGGCCACCCCCCCCCCCCCTTCTCGAGTCTTGGCTCTAGCCGCTAACCCCAGTATCTTAACCCTAGCTGCCTCCCGAGGTGGGTTAATGGACGGGACAGGGGAGGGGTCAAATAATTACCCCCGTCGGCAGTATGTGTTCCCAACCTGCGGGCAACATATATAGTCCTATTCAGTGTTGTACGCATCTTGTGGATTGCCCACCCCTATGCGTACACTTGGTTTGCTGCTGGCCCTCCTCTTCAGTGCACACTTGCGTCAGCCTATACAATGTGAAAAAGATATGCCTGGAAAAAGGTATTTAAGCGTCCTTTCTAGATTGCGCAGTTCACAGTTCTATCTACACACACTCACTAATAGGCTATTTCAAGACGCCCAGTTTCGCCTCTTCATTCATAAGCGTATTGCGAGAGAAATGCACACAACCCAACATAGAAACATAGAATGTGACAGCAGGTAAGAACCATTTGGCCCATACAGTCTACCCATGTATACGCACACACACTTACACACTAGGGTTAATATTTTGTCGTGAGACAATTAACATACCAGTATTTATTTGGATTGTGTAAGGAAACTGGAGTACCCAAAGGAAACCCACACAAGTATGGGTAGAATATAATAACTCCATAAACATAGTGCTGTGAGGCAGTAATGCAAAGCACTACACCAGCCATACATTAAAAACAGGCCACTGCCAAGGCAGGATTTCCACCTAAGCCCCTTTCACATCGCCAATGCCGGATCCCAGCCGGGAATTGGAAACGGGTCCTTCCCGGGTTGGTTGCCATAGCGGCGGGGTGCGGAGCTGGGGGCAGATGCGGCACTGGGAGGTGAGCTCATCTCCACGCCGCCTCTCCCTATGTAGTGAACGGGTCCCGGGTTGCATCGACCCGGAAACCGTTCACGCTACCACTGACCTGGTATTCAACTCGGGAATAACACTGCTTGAATTACCAGGTGAGGCAACCCGGGAATTCGGCCATGGCCATTTCACACCGCACACCGACCCGTTTCGACCCGGCAATATGCAAGATCGATATCTGGTTATTTGTGAGGTGTGAAAGGGGTACTACAGAAGGGGCTGTTTGATCCTTGTTGGGGGATTTTCAGAGTGGAATAGGATTTTGTACTCCCCATGTAAAGTCCTGGACATTTGTAGATGTGACTATCAGAAAAAGGGTGCCCTGGCTGCTCTTACAAGTACTTACCTAATGTTGTCTTTTTGCCCCCTGCTGCTCGGTTCCTCTGTCTTGCTAGTCTCCTGATTTCCAGCCCCCTATTCCCTCTTTTCTTGCTCTCCACCATCCCCTTCGTTCTTCTTACTGTAGTTCTGATTCGTGGATAAATATTTTACTTAGGTGTAATTTTTGCACGCTGGGAATCTTAATGTTTTTTAAACTCCAATCTCGAGAAAAATCTGCCCCATCATACCCAGTCCTGTATTAAAGAAAAATAAAAAATAAAAGAATTTTGGCTTTTTAGAGCCTGTTTTCAGGATTGATAATGTTTCCTCAGCTGCCTTGGCACTCGGACCGCTTTCCACATATTTCTCTCTCCCTCAGTGGTGTTTTTAACTGATTTTTTTTTTTTTTTTCTGGCGGTATGTATGAAATAATCGAAGTTTAAGTAAATTGGGGCATATTGTAATTATATTTTCCCTAGCTCAAACATTAACACTTCTCAAAGGCAAGAGAACGTGTGAGCATTTGTTGGAGGACTTGTTCCGTTCTATGCAATATTTTTGTATTTTATTCCACTAAACAGGCATAGATGTATTTCCATGTAATACTAAAGGGTCTTGTAATGTTGTGTTGGCTTCTCGTGTACCGCAGGTGCTACATCTGCTCATTCGCTCGCAGTAAAAGCCCATTGGCATATTGGTAAAGTACATTTACTTTTTAAACTTAACTGCTGTGTGAAAGTGCTGAAGACAGGGACATTTATAAAGCCTGGGCTCTGTGATAGAGAAAACGGCAAAGTTTGCGCAGTCTCTGGGGGGAAAAAAAAATACACAATTTTGCTGTGAGTTTATAGATCAAGTGCAAGCGTCGATTTAAATATTAACCAAATCTTAGAGATCCAATAAATCCGCACTGCTGATTTTAAGGTTGCCTTAAAATGGACCTCACGGATATCGCACACCTGTTCTCTGTAGCCAGGAGGTGGCAGTATGTTTGCCTGTGTTTTTGTAAATACATAAAGCTCATGTTAACTCTTTTACTCCAATAGAGCCTGATTCTGAAACGGACCCAACTGAGCAATTTTTTTTCTCTGCCTATGTATCTTAGTCACATTATTCATGCGTCAGGATTATGTACCCGCAGTTGCGATTGGGGTGAACGGTTTCAGAAATGTTTAGAAAATGTACTGGTCAGTCCTGGGAGGTGGCTAAGTGGACGCGTTGAGTTGGTCCATCTTATGGTTGTGTTGTGGCATTTATAGTGGTTGTGTACAGAGACACAGAATTGTTCACATCCTGTAGGAGGACATATCCAGACAGACAATCTGCACCTGCTGTAGGGCAGATGTATGTTTGATGATGCGTCTTAAGACGCACCAAATGGTATTTGAGTTTCTGAAAGTTTGCCTCTCAGTCCCTCAGTCCTTGCACATACTGATTATGAGGCAGTCAAGGGGTGGGATGTTTGGGTATACGCTGACCAGGGGCAAACCGAAAATTATAAATAAAGCTTAGAAAAAGAAATGTACATGTTTATGCAGTTCTAAAAATTGTCCCCACTGTATTCAGAAAGTAATATTATAATTATAATACTAATAATTTATAATAATATATTAGACATATTTACTATTACCACCAAAATAATTTCTCTAATTTAAGGTTTCTTTTTTGTAAGTGATCGTTCCACCATTTTTTTAGATCAGTGCCCGATGAAAAATGTTAAGAATTGTACCACTTTATCGGGGCAAGTGAAGCACAAACGCACATTCACGATAAAATGCAGAACACATGTGCACCACCATTGAAGAGGTGCCTGCTCAGTGGTGTGCATTTATTTGAATACATTCTGCATATACTGTATTATGAGCCAAGGTTATACTGGATGACATAAATAAACTGTGGGGTTAGCTGAGTGAATCCTTTGGAAAAACACTTGCAAGGGAAGGAAAAGGTATTTTGGATAACAAGATGGAATCAACCCAGGTAACATTTGCATTTCCGATCTGCTATGTATATGTAATAAGTATATCAAAGTCCCATTTTTTTAAAATCATGTTTACTTTTGAAATATTAAATATTTACACCCACATGAACAGAATAGACTGGAGACCGGACAATCATGTGCACCGTCAGAGACGGCAACAGAGGTCCGGCAAAAATGAGGACAGCAATTTAAGAAGAGAGAACAGAAAATATGGAAAATCAGTGATCTAATAAAATGACAATACATAAACTTTAGCATAGGCTGTGGCGTAGTACATAGCAGGATTTGTAGAAGGCATATCAAAAGAAACGAAAAATAAAATAACGGAGGGACTGAGGTAGCCGCATCGCAAGCAGTTAAAATCATACAAGAACTAGCTGACGTATAGATAGACTACAGGTGCCATAGACAAATTCCTAGTATACGCAAGTATACCTGGCCAATAAAGCTGATTCTGATTCTGAAAACCCTTTGTATGATAATAGCAACAAAACAGGCGCCCAAAGGTGCATTCAGGCCTCCACAATAGACAATCAAAATAATAGTAGGGTAAGTACCTGTAGAACGTGGAAGAGTATGGGGGGGGGGGGGGGGGGGTTGTTCACGGGGGCAGCCACAGTGGCAAATCAATAGGTGCCGGGTCTGTGGTGCTGGTCCCACTGTGCCCATGGGTCTTCATGTGCACCCCAGCCCCTGCATAGATATGCAGTTGTGTATGGTAGGGGATTTAAACTGTTATAGGACAGACGTGACTGATTACATATTCCATATCGATGGGGGTGTGATCGTGTAATCAACAGGGAGTGTCTGTCACAGAAGGGGTGTGGCCATATCTTGTTGGTGTACTTACTGCTAGAACACACAGTAGACCGCCCAGTATCTCTTCCAATCACACTTTCACTGTGACAGGTGTGCACGGCCCCCTATAATGAATAGAACGTATCTCCACAAGCATTTTGAGACTATGCCGTGCCAAATGTAACAAAAGGACTGAGTTCCCAAATTGGGACTGTTAGGAAGTATTAATATTCTGTTTACAATACTGGATACTATAATTGCCACTATAGAAATAAACATTAATAAATAATTATCCTTAAAATGCACCTGAAGCCTACATAGTGGAGCCATGTATTTTGTAGGTTTAAAAAAAAAAAAAAAAGGTTTAGAGATGTAGCCTATCAAATACACCAGTGTAATATAGCAAGGCTGGGCCACCTGAGACAATACCCACCAGTGTAATATAGCAAGGCTGGGCCACCTGAGACGATACCCTGACATTCTAACATGTTGACATTTCATCACTCTCTACATTATGAATTTCAACATGGTCAACATTGATATTTTCATGTCGACTTTAAGACTGTTGTCATAGCGTACCCAAACCAATTAGATTGTATTGTAGATCTAATATTTGTCATCCAAATGTGCTTAAAACTATGAATTGCATAATAAGCCGATTCTGATTACTTACAAATGCCCTGATTTTGATTTCTTGTAATAGTAGTAATATTATTATAGTTAAGTTTATTTATACAGCGCCACCAATTTACACAACACTATCCATAGAATATATGTCAAACCTAGCAGTCCCAGTCCATTGGCGCTCACAGTCCATCTTTTCTAACAGCAAGAAATCAGCCTCTGGTTACTCAAAACTAATCCCAGGTCTGGACTGTACGCCAGATAACCACGCTTCTGGATGCGTTCATGGGCCAGCAAGTACACCACTTTCTTGGCCTTGTGGGCAGGTGCATCGTCATGATGGAAAAGGGCACCACGAGCGCAAGTTCTTCGTTGTCACCTGGAAATGGCTTCCAGCACTTGCTGCAGGCATTAGTTAGAGTACAAGTTCCTATTGACGGTGCGCTGCTGCACGAGTGCTACGGTAGCTACATGACTAGTCTTGGCCACAAAAACAGCCACCATCTGCTTGGCCACGCTGCTTAGTGTGGTGGCGCACCTCCAGCATGGTCAAAACTGTAGATCCAGGATTCATCACCACTGATGATCTCCCAGACAGAGTTTGAATGACCGCCATGAAAACTGGCCGTCGTGTTCTAGCATCAAGTCACTCAAGCCTTTTTCTGCTCTCGAGTCAGCTGATGGAGCACCCAGCATGCAGAAATCTTGCTCAGGCCAAACTTTTCATGGAGTATCAAGCGAATGGATCCCGATGAAATGCTCTCTATCTCCTTCTCTAACTGGTCCACGGTCAGCCTGGCGTCCACTTCAACTACAGTTCGCATGGCATCAATGTTGTCCTTTGTGATAGTGGATGCAGGTCAGCCGCAGCGCTCCTCGTCTTTCAAGGACCATCTCCCATTCCAAAATTCTGCAAACCCCGCAAACATTGGCTCAGGACAGTGCTTCTTCCCCAAAAGCAGCCACAGTTGGTCAAAACGCTCCAGCTGTCACAGATCACTCTTGTAGACGTAATAGATCATGGCTCTCTGTGGCCTCTGTTGAGCTCCATAACGAGTTTCGTAAAGGAAGTGAGACGACTTCAGTGTGCAGTGCTGCGTATATATGGCTCTGTGCCTTGGCATTTCACAAGAACTGTAGTCAGAGACAACAGTTCACAACCAGTTAGATTGTGTCTACTCTACCTATGCACTGTACGTCCGGAAACTTATTAAACCCCCCTTGTACATAACCATACAAAAAAAGTGAGAGCTGCCAGCTCCTTCTTGTTTCCTGTTAATAATTTCCACCAATACGTTTTACTGTCTTTCATGTTTGTCTGGATGGAGCGCAACAAGAGTGGGGAAAAAAAAAGTAATTTTCAGAAAAATAAAATAACCATCTTTTTTTTTTCCAATAGCTTGTTTCAGTATAGCTGGAAAAAAAATATGGTGCTTTACATCAAAGAGAATGTTAATCAGTAGATGAAAAGAGAAAACAGCTGTAACTCGCTTTTGTCTCAAAGTGTTGTTAAGAAGTTGTGGTCTGTATTGTGTTTCTGATCCTGAAGCCGAAACTGCCAGCAGACGTGCGAATGTGCATGGGACGGGGTTTAGACAAGAATTCAGTTATGTGGAGGATAAAATGAAGGTATTATGAAGCATGTGTATTGTGCAGATGTGAGGCTGGGACTGTTTGTGTTCTAGCACCTAGTATATTACAGTCTCCTCCCTTCCATTCATGGCATCCAGTGACTTTCTATAGGTAGCAGGTGTATAGCCGCTGCCTCATCACCCCGAGGAACGCTACATGGAAACAATGATAAGTTTTTGTGCAGTTCACAATGAAGTGTAGAGGTATTGCTGCAAAACAATATTGTTTTTCTGCTTTAGCAGTTTCCTACATCAGGACTAATACAAAAAGGCCACCACTCCACTGGAAGGTGCCTTTGATAAAAGGCATAGCCTTTAGGACTAAAGGTGCATGCACACTTGCCGATAAAATGATTGACGTCACTCATTTTCACCCTTCCTGAGCAATGTTGTTCACTTTCTCGTCAAGTGTTGTGTATGCCGGTGACGACATCCGATGTGCGACACTATGGGTCATTAACGACCCTCTGTGTCGGCGGTGCATGCATGCTCAATTTGGACTTTTGTCCAGGAGCTGCCTGTACGGCCCGACCACTGCGTGATGTCACTGAGCGATGTGAACTGTCATATCGCTCAGTTTGTATGGCCGAGCGCCCAGCCAGGGAGGGAAAACACTATAGACAACGTCGCTTATAGAGTCTAGAAACGTTGCAGGAGCGTTATCAATATTTACGATATTTAAAATTTGCCTTTTTGGCACTTTCACTGGAGACCTGGTTAGAACCTATTGAGAGGCACTGTAAGCTGAGTTTAACTTTGAAGAATGGGAGCCAAGGGACAGGCAGGGCAGAGTTAAGTCCCACAGAAAGATGGTAGGCATGCTAGTGACTTTAAGGACTGCACGGTTGGCATATTGGTTAGCATTGCTGCCTTACAACACCAAGGTGTTGGGTTAGATTCCCGTAATTGTGTGGAGTTTATTTATCCCCTCACAAACCAAAAATATGCTGGTAGGTTAATTGGCTGATGCTTAAAAATAAAATAAAAAATTTAACCTTAGGGTATGACTAGTCTGTTCTACGCAGACTCATATATTGCGATGCACTGTGTTTCGACACCCCTCTATCATAGTTGGGTATGCAATTAGTGCCGTTTTGTCGACCAGTCGAAAAAACTGCACTTATCTCCTGTTTTTAGGTCGAATTTACATTCAACCTATTCAATGCCTGTGCCGTTTTTTCAACTGGTCAAAAAATTCGGCACTGGGGAAAAACACATTTATTTGCGAATTTACCGCTGATAGAATGTGCAGGCTTTTCATCCATTTTTGGTGCAATTTTCACCCATGCTGATTCAACATAAAAAATTTAAATGACGTGGGTGAAAATGGATTAAAAAACGGACGAAGATGACCGCAATTGAATACCCTGTGTCGAATTAGTGCCGTTTTTTCGACCAGTCGAAAAAATGGCACTTAATTAAATACCCCCCCATAGCCTACAGTACATTAACTTTTTCAGCAATTTGTGGTACAGTAGCTGTGCTGTGGGATAGGACCAGACGGTGTAGCCTTTGCTTCCCACATTCATCAACGAACCTTGGGCTCCCATGTCCCTGTCACTGGTTCACCAGTTGTCCTTCCTTGGACTACTTTTGGTAGGTACTAACCTCCTGCAAACCTGGCAACATCCCACAAGACCTGCCGCTTTCGAGGTGCTCTGCTCCAATCGTCTAGTCCTCACAATTTGGCCTTTGTCAAAGTCTCTCAGATCCTTACGCTTGACCATTTTTCCTGCTTCAAACACAGCTTCAAGAACCGAGTGTTCACTTGCTGTCTAATATAGCCCAACCCTTGCCAGATGCCATCAACGAGATAATCAACGTTATTCACTTCCCCTGTCAGTGGTTTTAATGTTTTAGCTGCTTTGCTTATTCTTCTCTCTATACATATATAAAATAAAATATGTCTCTGACGAAAGCTTCTCCAGATTCCCAAGAAGTCTTCTTTTCTCATTCTGATTAGCTACAATGTAAGGTTTTTCTTTTAGTAACTGTTAACACTTTATGGAAATGTTTTACAGGAATTCTCACATAGACTAACTTTTCCTCTACCGTCTGACAAACCATTTATTAAGGACACACAACATAAACAAATTACACAATCTGACATTTATTTGCAAAGGCTGGCGCAATCATAAATTTAACATCTATGCGTCTCCAAAAAATACTAACCCGTATTGTTCTCCCCGGACCTGTGGGGGTGATGACTAACACAGCTGCCAAGCTTTTCCTCTATGCGTTTGATAGAATACTTAGACTGTATGGCTACAGCTGTGTGTTTATGTGCCTTGCACACCTGCAGCCTACTGACAAATAGCTGTAGTATGCACCATATACAGAATTACCTCGCCAGTGCGGCAAATAAGGAAGTCTCCGGGTTTGAAGTCCACATGTGTGCTTGTACTAGATGCCAGCTGGGGGTATTTATGTTGCATTACACAGATGTGAGGCTGCCAACTGATTTTATACCAAATAAAGCCTAATCTTTTTATACATATTTGGTGTCAGAGTTATGAAGTGAGGCTTAAGAATGTTCTCACGACTTAACTCTTTTTAAATGAAAATTGACAGAAACAAAAATAAAAAGTAGTCTCCGCTTTTGACAACAGTGGTACAGGCCGACGCTGAAATTAATTTAATTAATACAGGAAGGAAAATGGCGACTTGATTTCCTAGGGTCCTGTTCAGCTAAATCCGTGGTTTTGTGTTTTGTTTGTCTTACCCTCATTGTCAGACATTTCTTCACCGCTGACAAAGCATGGATTTGACCTGCTGAGGTGAAACTACTGAAAGGTATTTGGTTTTCAGCGTCCAGACTTTCCCCTTGGGGTTTGGGCAGTAGGTTTCACTCTTGAGATTATTCCTTTACTCACATGGAGTAAGGTGGACATAAGAAAATATTGTATGTTCAAAATATGGAGGTTGATGCAGCACGGATGGTGTAATGGTTAGTATTACTGCCTCACAGCACAGAGGTCATGGGTTTTATTCCCACCCCGGCCCTAACTGGGTGGTGGAGTCTGTATGTTCTCCCAATACTTGCGTGGGTTTCCTCTGGCTACTCCGGTTTTGCCCCACAATCCAAAAATATACTGGTATTCGCGACAAAAGAATTAACCCTAGTGTGGGCAGACCAGATGGGTGAAGGGGTTCTTAGCTGCCGTCACATTCTATGTTTCTGTGTCAAGCAGTGAAAAGAGGACCTGTTGAGAAGTTGCCCTTAGCAACAAATCAGCTTTAAGGTAGCATGTATCAAGTACATTTTATAAAGTACTAGGCAGAAGCTGGTTAGTTGTTATGGGCAATTTGTACACTGGTCCTCCTCTGCACTCTTTTCACTGCTTAATACTACAACCCCATGGTTGCCTATGGTGATGCCACACTGGTCTATTTATATACTGTACTACATTTTTCACATATGAATAGCGTACTGAGCAGCTCTACTTACAGTTGCCCCCCTACATGTATAGTAGAAGTTTGCAGGACATTTTACCTGATCAGGAGTAGAGTTTGCATAGGACAGAATTTCCCTTAAATCAGGTAAAGTAAACTTCACATGTTTTTTCTACTTCTGTGTGTTTTGTTCGCCTTGGTGCCATGGACGTACCACAGATTTTTAAGTGGTAATTTTAATTGGGAAAAACAGGTAGAGACCAGAAAATTTGGATAACAGAAACATTGGTTCTGAAGCTCAGTTTGCGGCACATATGGGCTTATTGACGTGATGCAGTATTCCATAACCTTCTATGACCCCTTGTCCATTTCCATAACCTTCTATGACCCCTTGTCCATTTAAATGGACATTATTAAAACATGTATTGCGTAGAATGTAGTGTGATGACGGTTGCCATTCAAATCCCAATGTCCATTTAAATGTATGAAAATACTGTGAAAATGTTCCGGCAGATGGCAGCACAGGCTTGTAACGGTTCCAGCGAGTTTGAAAGACGGCTTTGCCCAGAAAGGTGGCCTCGAGATGAGGACTCACAGCTGCGTCATTATGGTTACTCAATCTAGAATGACACAAGCTTTACCTTTTTTTATGATAATTGGCCAGAGAGTTACGATGGTTATACAGACGGCCTTCATGGTTGGAAACATAGTTAACTAAGAACCTCTGTTTGAGGACACATCCAGACTGGGCATTTAGCTGTCCCAGGTCGTGAGCTGCAACCTTTTTGAGTTTTCACTGTGGTGAATAAAATTAGATGAGAAAGAAAAGCTTTTAATGAATCTGTAATACCCCTTTCACACCGCACAAATAACCCGGTATCGACCCGGCATATTGCCGGGTCGGCGTGCGGTGTGAAAGGGGCAAAGCCGAAATCGCGGGTCGTCTGACCCGGCAATTCAACCCGGGAATAAAGCAGTGTTATTCTCGGGTCGAATACCGGGTCAATGGCTGCGTAAACGGGCTCCCGGGTTGATGCGTCCCGGGACCCGTTTACTACAGCAGGGAGAGGCGGCGCGGAGATGTCATCTCCCAGCACCACCTCCGCCCCCGCTGCTGGCTCCGCCCCCCCCCACCCCGCTGCTATGGCAACCCACACAGCATATTGCCGGGACGGGGAAGCCTGCAGCAGCTGCCAATGCCGACCCCCATCCGGGAAGGACCCGTTTCCAATTCCCAGGTGGGATCCGGCATTGGCAGTGTGAATGGGGTATAACTGGAGAGGTGTTAACAGTACACTAGATATGTAGTGATGCAAAATGCGCATTGGCATTCCCGGTGATCACCGCCACCTCAAACTAAAATAATGATTGAATGCGTGCAATGTAAGAAATAGACATAGGCCTGGTACGGGTATAGTATGGTATGACGGCGGCCGGGCTCCTGGCGACCAGCATAACCGGCGCCGGAATCCCGACCGCCGGCATACCGACTGTCGGTTTGTGCTCGCTACGCTGTCGGCATACCGACAGCGTAGCGAGCACAAATGAGCCCCTTGCGGGCTCGCTGTGCTCGCCACGCTGCGGGCACGGTGGCGCGATACGCGTGCCACTTTATTTATTCTCCCTCCAGGGGGGTCGTGGACCCCCAAGAGAGAGAAAAAGTGTCTGTATGCCGGCTGTCGGGATTGCGGTGCCGGTATACTGTTCGCCGGGATCCCGACCGCCGGCAAACTGAAGACCACCCGCCTGGAACAGTTAGTCGTCCCATGAGGTTAGAAATAGGGAAAAAATGGGTGTTAGAGTGTTAGCGGAACGCTGCAACCTGGCATATCCGGTATTAGAACTACACACACTCTTCCGGACTACATTTATATTAATGCAAATACACAATATAAGGAAACAGATATTTGAGATAGATTATACAAAATGTTTGAGCGACACCAAGAGAGACATTGATTACCAATAGATAATAGAATGGAATCTGGGAGAGATACATTATTAGAGCACATATCATGCCGATAGAGCAGCTCCTGCTTCGCCGTGATAACCTCTCGGCCATTGCAGTGGTGGATAGCAAACTCTCTCTGGCAATCTCAGCAAATCCCGTAGTGTATCAGCCTGCTGCTGAAGCGTTACGTCATGCCTATTGGCCAACCCCAATGCGCATGTGAGAGACCTCGCAGAAAATCCCCACAAAGGCTCATTCTCAGATGGACACTGCTGCTTTTCCATGTCAGGTACTGCAGTGAGGTGAGGCAGAGCCTTTCCGGTCATACTAATGTATACACCAGAGTTTTGACTATATAAAGTATATGAAACATACAAAGGATATGTTAGAAATATCTTATTTGTATTATTCTTTATATTTTTTATAGTAAAAACTCTGGAGTAAAAAGTCTATGGCAGGTGATGGACAGTGGTGCAAGTGGGCGGGTACGGGTGGGTACGGCGTACCCGTAAGAATTTAGCCGTGGGTACGCCGTACCCACACCGACGGGCCGCCGCTCCTCTTCCTTCCCTCCCTTCCCCACGCCGCACCGCCGCACACGCCTCTGATGTGAGGGCAGGAGAGTGCAGCCTGCGCCTCTCGTTCCCCTCAGTCTCCGGTGGGTGTTTCAGTTTACTTCAGCGCCGATCCGTGAGCCAATCAGAGCTCGCACCCGCGAGCTCTGATTGGCTCACGGATCGGCGCTGAATTAAACTGAGACACCCGCCGAAGACTGAGGGGAACGAGAGGCGCAGGCTGCACTCTCCTTCCCTCACATGACAGACAGGAGGACAGCGACGGCAGCGGTGAGTAGGGGAGGGGGGCATGTTATACCTGGCACTGGGGGGGCATGTATACCTGGCACTGGGGGCATATCTGGCACAGGGGGGCATATATACCTGGCACTGGGGGCATATCTGGCACAGGGGGGCATATATACCTGGCACTGGGGGATATCTGGCACAGGGGGGCATGTATACCTGGCACTGGGGGCATATCTGGCACAGGGGGGCATATATACCTGGCACTGGGGGCATATCTGGCACAGGGGGGCATATATACCTGGCACTGGGGGATATCTGGCACAGGGGGGCATGTATACCTGGCACTGGGGGCATATCTGGCACAGGGAGGCATATATACCTGGCACTGGGGGATATCTGGCACAGGGGGGCATGTATACCTGGCACTGGGGGATATCTGGCACTGGGGGGGCATGTTATACCTGGCACTGGGGGATATCTGGCACTGGGGGGGCATGTTATACCTGGCACTGGGGGATATCTGGCACAGGGGGGCATGTATACCTGGCACTGGGGGCATATCTGGCACAGGGAGGCATATATACCTGGCACTGGGGGATATCTGGCACAGGGGGGCATGTATACCTGGCACTGGGGGATATCTGGCACTGGGGGGGCATGTTATACCTGGCACTGGGGGATATCTGGCACTGGGGGGGCATGTATACCTGGCACTGGGGGATATCTGGCACTGGGGGGGCATGTATACCTGGCACTGGGGGATATCTGGCACTGGGGGGGCATGTATACCTGGCACTGGGGGATATCTGGCACTGGGGGCATATCTAGCACAGGGGGGCATATATACCTGGCACTGGGGGATATCTGGCACAGGGGGGCATGTATACCTGGCACTGGAGGATATCTGGCACTGGGGGCATATCTGGCACTGTAGGGGCATTTCTGTATCTGGCACGGGGGGCAATGTATATCTGACACAGTGGGGGCATTTGTGTATCTAGCACTGTGGGGCAATGTGTATCTGACACTGTGAGGCAATGTATGGCACTCTGGGGGCATTTCTGTATCTGGCACTGTGGGGCAATGTGTATCTGGCACTGTGGGGCAATGTGCATCTGGCACTGTGGGGCAATGTGCATCTGGCACTGTGGGGCAATGTGTATCTGGCACTCTGGGGACATTTGTGTATCTGGCACTGTGGGGCAATGTGTATCTGGCACTGTGGGGCAATGTGTATCTGGCACTCTGGGGACATTTGTGTATCTGGCACTGTGGGGCAATGTGCATCTGGCACTGTGGGGCAATGTGTATCTGGCACTGTGAGGCAATGTGTATCTGACACTCTGGGGACATTTGTGTATCTGGCACTCTGGGGACATTTGTGTATCTGGCACTGTGGGGCAATGTGTATCTGGCACTGTGGGGTTATATGTATCTGGCACTGTGGGGCAATGTATATCTAGCACTGTGGTGCAACGTGTATCTGACACTATTGGGGTCATACGTGTATCTGCCCCTCCCCCATATGTGTATCACGCCCCCATTTTCATTGGCCACGCCCCATGTGGCATTTGGCCACACCCATTTTTTTTGCACCCGTAAGACATTTTTTCTACTTGCACCACTGGTGATGGAGTGCCTCTTCTACCTAACCTGTCTACACATCTCTGACCAAAACTCACCAAATTTCCAGCAGTGTATACTGCTTCACCTGTGTGTAATGCCCAGTGCCGTAACTAGACATTTCTCTTACGTCCTAGAGGATGCTGGGGACTCCGTAAGGACCATGGGGTATAGACGGGCTCCGCAGGAGACATGGGCACTATAAAGAACTTTTAGTATGGGTGTGCACTGGCTCCTCCCTCTATGCCCCTCCTCCAGACCTCAGTTAGATTCTGTGCCCAGAGGAGACTGGGTGCACTACAGGGGAGCTCTACTGAGTTTATCTGATAAAAGAATTTTGTTAGGTTTTTTATTTTCAGGGAGCACTGCTGGCAACAGGCTCCCTGCATCGTGGGACTGAGGAGAGAGAAGCAGACCTACTTAAGTTATAGGCTCTGCTTCTTAGGCTACTGGACACCATTAGCTCCAGAGGGATCGGAACGCAGGTCTCCCCCCGCCGTTCGTCCCAGAGCCGCGCCACCGTCCTCCTCACAGAGCCGGAAGATAGAAGCCGGGTGAGTATAAGAAGAAAGAAGACTTTAAAGGCGGCAGAAGACTTCAGATCTTCATTGCTCCCACACATTACACACACTGACAGGCACTGATGGGTGCAGGGCGCAGGGGGGGCGCCCTGGGCAGCAATATAAACCTCTGGAATGGCATTTTTAATATATGGGCTGCGGAGGCAGTAGATATATACATTCCCTGCCATTATTTGTACATTTGAGCGGGACCGAAGCCCGCCGCTGAGGGGGCGGAGCTTGGTCTCACAGCACTAACCAGCGCCATTTTCTCCACAGTGATCTGCAGAGAAGCTGGCTCCCCGGACTCTCCCCTGCTGAACGGTGATACAGGGCTGAAAAAGAGGGGGGGGGGGGGCACATGTATGCGCAGTGAGTGTATATCACAGTTAATATATATAAAAGAGCGCTATATCTGGGAATTGGTTCCAGTGTCAGTTGGCGCTGGGTGTGTGCTGGCATACTCTCTCTCTGTCTCTCCAAAGGGCCTTGTTGGGGAACTGTCCCCTTATAGATATATCCCTGTGTGGGGGGGTGTCGGTACGCGTGTGTCGGCATGTCTGATGCGGAAGGCTCATCCAAGGAGGAGGTGGAGCAGATGATTGTGGTGTCTCCGTCGGCATGATATGTGGAATATTTTAAATGCAAATGTGACCTTATTACATAAGAGAATGGACAAAGCTGTGTCCAGGGAAACAGCAGGGTGTCAATCCACGGATTTGACTGGGTCACAGGGCCCGTCAGGGTCTCAAAAACGTCCCCTATCCCAAATAGCAGACACTGATACCGACACGGATTCTGTCTCCAGTGTCGACTATGAGGAGGCAAGGTTACACCCAAAGGTGGCCAAAAGTATTCATTATATGATTATGGCAATAAAAGATGTTTTGCATATCACAGATGAACCCCCTGTCCCTGACACGAGGGTGCGCATGTATAAGGAAAAGAAACCGGAGGTAACTTTTTCTCCATCTCATGAACTGAACAAATTATTTGAAAAAGCTTGGGAAACTCCAGACAAAAAACTGCAGATTCCCAAGAGGATTCTTATGGCGTATCCTTTCCCTGCAAAGGACAGGGTACGGTGGGAATCCTCGCCCAGGGTGGACAAGGCTTTAACGCGTCTGTCCAAGAAGGTGGCGCTACCGTCTCCAGACACCGCAGCCCTCAAGGATCCTGCGGATCGTAGACAGGAAACTACCTTAAAATCTATTTATACACATACGGGTGCTTTGCTCAGGCCGGCAATAGCATCGGCAGGGGTTTGTAGCGCAGTGGCAGCGTGGACAGATACCTTATTTGCTGACATTGATACCCTGGACAAGGATACCATTTTACTGACTTTAGGTCACATTAAAGACGCAGTCTTATATATGAGAGACGCTCAAAGAGACGTGGGGCTGCTTGGTTCCAGAGCCAACGCCATGGCAGTTTCGACGAGACGAGCTCTGTGGACCCACCAATGGTCGGTTGATGCCGACTCGAAGAAGCACCCTTACAAGGGTGAAGTTTTGTTTGGGGATGGTCTCGCGGACCTGGTTGCCACAGCTACCGCGGGTAAATCTAAATTATTGCCTTTTGTTCCCCCACAACAAAAGAAAACTCCACAATATCAGATGCAGTCCTTTCGGTCGCATAAGTCCAGAAGAGGTCGGGGCTCCTCTTTCCTTGCCAGAGGTAAGGGTAGAGGTAAGAGAGCACCTGCTTCGGCTAGTTCCCAGGAGCAGAAGTCCTCCCTGGCTTCTGCTAAATCCACCGCATGACGCTGGGGCTCCAGTGAGGGAGTCTGCGCCGGTGGGGGCACGTCTTCGACTCTTCAGCCAGGTCTGGGTTCTGTCAGACGTGGATCCTTGGGCGTTGGAAATTGTATCCCAAGGTTGCAAACTGGAGTTCAAAGAGGTGCCCCCTCGCCGATTTTTCAAGTCGGCATTGCCAGCCTCTTCCCCGGAGAGGGAAGTAGTATTAGATGCAATTGAAAAGCTGTGTCAACAACAAGTGATTGTCAAGGTTCCCCTGGTCCAACAGGGAAAAGGGTACTATTCAACCCTGTTCGTGGTCCCAAAGCCGGATGGTTCGGTCAGACCCATTTTAAATCTAAAATCCCTAAACCTGTACTTGAGAAAGTTCAAATTCAAGATGGAATCACTCTGGGCTGTGATAACCAGTCTGGAAGGGGGGGATTTTATGGTGTCGCTGGACGTGAAGGCTGCCTACCTTCATGTCCCCCTTTTTCCTCCTCATCAGGAGTACCTGAGGTTCGCGGTACGGGACTGTCATTACCAGTTTCAGACGTTGCCGTTTGGGCTTTCCACGGCCCCGAGGATTTTCACCAAAGTGATGGCGGAAATGATGGTGCTCCTGCGCAGGCAGGGAGTCACAATTATCCCGTACTTGGACGATCTCCTGATAAAGGCGAGATCAATTGCTGAAAAGCGTGTCGCTCTCCCTGAGAGTGTTACAACAATACGGTTGGATTCTCAATCTGCCAAAGTCACAGTTGATTCCAACGACTCGACTATCATTCCTAGGCATGATTCTGGACACGGAACAGAAGAGGGTTTTTCTACCAATGGAAAAAGCCCAGGATCTCCAGAACATGGTCAGGGACCTGCTAAAACCAAAAAGAGTGTCTGTTCATCAATGCACTCGAGTTCTGGAAAAAATGGTGGCAGCCTACGAGGCCATCCCCTTCGGCAGGTTCCATGCGAGGACGTTTCAGTGGGACCTTCTGGACAAGTGGTCAGGGTCCCATCTGCAGCTACATCAAAAGATAAGCCTGTCCCCTAGGGCCAGGGTGTCTCTCCTGTGGTGGCTGCAGAGTGCTCACCTTCTAGAGGGTCGCAGGTTCGGCATTCAAGACTGGGTTCTGGTGACCACGGACGCGAGCCTCCGAGGATGGGGAGCAGTCACACAAGGAAGAAATTTTCAGGGTCTATGGTCAAGCCAGGAGGCTTGTCTACACATCAACGTGCTGGAATTGAGGGCCATATACAACGGCCTACGACAAGCGGAGTATCTTCTTCGCGACCTACCAGTTCTGATTCAATCAGACAACGTCACAGCCGTGGCTCATGTAAACCGCCAAGTCGGGACAAGGAGCAGAGTGGCAATGGCGGAAGCCACCAGAATTCTGCGATGGGCGGAAAATCACGTAAGCGTTCTGTCAGCAGTCTTCATACCGGGAGTGGACAACTGGGAAGCAGACTTCCTCAGCAGACACGATCTCCATCCAGGAGAGTGGGGACTTCATCAAGAGGTCTTTGCAGAGATAACAAGTCTTTGGGGACTTTCTCAAATAGACATGATGGCGTCACGCCTCAACAAAAAGCTTCGGAGGTATTGTGCCAGGTCAAGGGACCCTCAGGCAGTAGCGGTAGACGCCCTAGTGACACCATGGGTGTTTCAGTCGGTCTATGTGTTCCCTCCTCTGCCTCTCATCTCAAAAGTGCTGGGAATCATAAGACGAAAAAGAGTACAGACAATACTCATTGTTGCAGATTGGCCTCGAAGGGCCTGGTATTCGGATCTTCAGGAGATGCTCACAGAAGATCCGTGGCCCCTTCCTCTCAGGGAAGACCTGTTGCAGCAGGGGCCTTGCATGTTCCAAGACTTACCGTTGTTGCGTTTGACGGCATGGCGGTTGAACATCGAATCCTAGCTGAGAAAGGTATTCCAGAGGAAGTTATCCCTACTCTGATAAAGGCTAGGTAGGAGGTAACGGCGAAGCATTATCACCGTATCTGGAGGAAGTATGTATCTTGGTGTGAAACGAAGAATGCTCCTACGGAAGATTTTCATCTGGGCCGTTTTCTCCACTTCCTTCAGACAGGAGTGGATATGGGCCTAAAGTTAGGCTCCATTAAGGTACAGATTTTGGCCCTATCTATATTCTTTCAGAAGGAATTGGCTTCTCTCCCAGTAGTCCAGACTTTTGTAAAGGGAGTGCTGCACATCCAGCCTACTTTTGTGCCACCAGTGGCACCATGGGACCTTAACGTGGTGTTACGGTTCCTTAAATCACACTGGTTTGAACCCCTTCAAACAGTTAAATTAAAATTTCTCACCTGGAAGGTGGTCATGTTATTAGCCTTGGCATCTGCAAGGCGGGTGTCAGAGTTGGCGGCCTTGTCTCACAAGAGCCCCTACTTGATTTTTCATGTGGATAGAGCGGAATTGAGGACTCGTCCTCAATTTGTGCCTAAGGTGGTTTCTTCATTTCATATGAACCAACCTATTGTGGTACCTGTAGCTACGAGTGACTTGGAGGACTCCAAGTCCCTGGATGTAGTCAGGGCCTTGAAAATCTATGTGGCCAGGACGGCTAGGGTTAGGAAGACAGAGGCTCTGTTTGTCTTGTATGCAGCCAACAAGGTTGGCGCACCAGCTTCTAAGCAGACTATTGCTTGCTGGATCTGTCACACGATTCAGCAGGCTCATTCTACGGCTGGATTGCCGTTACCAAATTCGGTAAAGGCCCATTCCACTAGGAAGGTGGGCTCTTCTTGGGCGGCTGCCCGAGGCGTCTCGGCATTACAGTTGTGCCGAGCAGCTACTTGGTCGGGTTCAAACATTTTTGCTAAATTCTACAAGTTTGATACCCTGGCTGATGAGGACCTCGCGTTTGCTCAATCGGTGCTGCAGAGTCATCCGCACTCTCCCGCCCGGTTTGGAACTTTGGTATAAACCCCATGGTCCTTACGGAGTCCCCAGCATCCACTAGGACGTAAGAGAAAATAAGATTTCAAACCTACTGGTAAATCTTTTTCTCCTAGTCCGTAGAGGATGCTTGGCGCCTGTCCCAGTGCGGACTAAATCTGCAAGACTTGTATATAGTTGTTGCTTACGTAAGGTTTATGTTACAGTTGAGATCGGTCGTTGACTGATGCTGTTTTTGTTCATACTGTTAACTGGTTGCGTATATTCCGGGTTATACGGTGTGGTTGGTGTGGGCTGGTATGAATCTTACCCTTAGATTACAAAATCCTTTCCTCATATTGTCCATCTCCTCTGGGCACAGTTTCTCTAACTGAGGTCTGGAGGAGGGGCATAGAGGGAGGAGCCAGTGCACACCCATACATAAAGTTCTTTATAGTGCCCATGTCTACTGTAGAGCCCGTCTATACCCAATGGTCCTTACGGAGTCCCCAGCATCCTCTACGGACTAGGAGAAAAAGATTTACCGGTAGGTTTAAAATCTTATTTTTAGCAATGTATTCAATAAACTGCATCGGCGCTGTATTCAGATTACACCGCATAGTAGCGTTACTTACACACATTACCCCAGGTAGAGCCTCTTTTACACATTACCCCAGGTAGAGCCCCTGTCACACATTATGCCAGGTAGAGCCCCTGTCACACACTACTCCAGGTAGAGTCCCCTTTTACATGTTACGGCAGGTAGGGCCCCCTTTTACACATTACGGCATGTAGTGCTCCATTTTACACATTACGGCAGGTTGAGTCCCCCTTTTACACATTGCAGCAGGTAGAGCTCCCTTTTACACATTATGGCAGGTAGAGCCCCCTTTTACACATTACGACATGTAGTGCTCCCTTTTACACATTACGGCAGGTGGAGTCCCCATTTTACACATTACAGCAGGTAGAGCTCCCTTTTACACATTACGGCAGGTAGAACCCCTTTTTACACATTACGGCATGTAGTGCTCCATTTTACACATTACGGCATGTAGTGCTCCATTTTACACATTACGGCAGGTGGAGTCCCCCTTTTACACATTACAGCAGGTAGAGCTCCCTTTTACACATTACGGCAGGTAGAGCCCCCTTTTACACATTACGGCATGTAGTGCTCCCTTTTACACATTACGGCAGGTGGAGTACCCCTTTTACACATTACGGCAGGTAGTACCCCCTTTTACACATTTTGACAGCTAGAGCTCCCTGTTACACATTATGGCAGGTAGAGCCTCCTTTTACACAGTACGGCAGGTAGAATTCCCTTTTTACAAGTGTGTGAGTGAGTGCGTGTGTGTTTTTTTTATTCTTACGTTTGGTCATAGGCAGCAGCTGCCTCCTTCCAACCTCCTCTCTCCCAAACGCTGCGTTCTGCGGACACGGAAGGGTAAGCCGGGACTGCCTGAACATATACAGAGGGGAAGCTTCAGCGGACGGACAGACACCACTACTTTTGATGCTGGGAGCGCAGTTGTGTGGAAGTTGCCAGTGGTCCTGCGCATATGCTCTGTGTGCCAGGCACTGCTGGCCCACCGATAGTTACAGCTCTGGGACTGAGGGAGTGGTGGAGACATAGATTGAAAAATAGAGATTTAGACACAGAAAGTGGTGTGGCTGAGTGAGAGGTGAGGACACACAGGAAAAAATATGGACAGAGAGGGAGGTTGAGGGCGAGGTGGAGATACTACAACATATAGGGACTCATAGAAAAAGAGGGATGAAGGAGACAAGAAGACACTGAGGGGAAAAGAGGGTTTCAGAGAGCGGGGGAACTGAGGGAGAGGTTGAGACACAGAGCAAAAAATAGGAACTGAAAGAGTGGGGGCTGAGGGATAGGTGGACACATTAAAGAAAAATATGGACTGAGAAAGTTGACTGAGAGAGACAGTGGAAAATATAGGGACTGGGAGACGGGATGGGGAAGAAGTGGAGACACAGTTGAAAAAAATAGGGACTCAGAAAAGTTAGCCGAGACGGAGGTGAAGACACTGAGTAAAAAAAGAAGGGATTAAGGGCCTAATTCAGACCTGATCGCTTTCAAGTGATTTTTGCACTGCTGCGATCAGATAGTCACCGCCTACAGGGGGAGTGTATTTTAGCTGTGCAAGTGTGTAAACGCATGTGTAGCAGAGTTGTACAAACAGATTTTGTGCAGTCTCTGCGCAGCCCAGGACTTACTCAGCCGCTGCGATCACTTCAGCCTGTCCGGGACCGAAATTGACGTCAGGAACCCTCCCTGCAAACGCATGGACACGCCTGCGTTTTTCCAACCACTCCCAGAAAACGGTCAGTTGCCACCCACAAACGCCTTCTTTCTGTCAATCTCCTTGCAATTGCCCGTGCGAATGGATCCGTCGCACAAACCCATCACTGATCGGTGATCCGCTTTGTACCTGTGCGACGCGCCTGCGCATTGCAGTGCATATGCATGCGCAGTTTGGACCTGATCGCCCACTGTGCGAAAACGCAGCCTAGCGATCAGGTCTGAATTACCCCATAAGACAGAGGGTGCTGAGGAAGGGGAGGAGACATTAATTGTATGAAAAAGATTGACTTACACGAAGAAGGCTGAGAGAGTTGGAAACAGCGGAAAAAAACGAGTATCAAAGAAGATGCTGAGAGAGAGGTGGAGACGGTGGAAAATATTGGGATTTACAGAATAGGAAGCTGAGAGATTGAGAGACTAAGGTAAAAAACGGGATTCAGTGAGAGAGAGAGGACTAAAGGACACTGACAGAAAAATAGGGATTTAAAGAGGGAGACAGCTGAGGGTAAGATGGCTACTGTGCAGGAGTTGGGGACACTCACCGGGGCGGGGAGCAGTGGATCCTGGGGTCCGAATTTCATGGTGTGGGGATGAGGGCAGTGACCGGAGAGAAGATGTAGCGGGCTAAGGAGCAGCTGCAGGGCATCTACGTGATCGGGCAGCACCTGACACCACTGCCCAGCTGAAGTCACTGGGAATTCTTCATTCATATCAGAGTCGCTGCAGGGCCGGAGGGGGGAGCAGCTGCTGGGGTCCAGGACCCCATGGTGCGGGCACATGCAAGCCTGCGAGGGCAGTCACTGTGGAAAGGAGGCGGGGCCTGGAGCGTGGAGCTACTGGTGTCCGAAAAATATCACATGGTGAGGGCAGTAGAAGAAGGCGGGACCGGAGGCTGCTGCTGAAGTGCTGGGGTACAATTCCATTGTTATTCATGTCTCTGCCAGGCGTCCTTCATCTCCATGGTGCGGGTAAGTGTGCAGCCATGCGGGTGTTGCCAGCGGCCCTGCACCCACAGTGCATTTGTGCTGTGTGCCAGGCACCACTGGCCCATAGCTAGTTACAGCCCTGATAATGCCCACATGCACCCTCTGGCTCATATATTGTGTGTAAATCTGGCTCTGGTACTAGCCAGTGCCTCCTGAGCCATTTATCTCACCGAACGTCCCTTTGGTACTGCTGGAAACAGTACAAATACAGTCTGGTGATCCAGAGAAAACAATTAGCCACAAAAGTGAGCTACAGTAGCTGTTTTTAATAATGACTGCCGGACTGCAGTCACCATATACATGTATGGCGATATCAGTATATGTATTGCAAAGTCGTCAAAAAGTTATTTTCTGCTTTATTGCATGTGGATGTTCGATGAAAGTTTTAAATTGCACTGGATCTATACATTTGTTTCAAACAACATTGTTACTATTTATACTAATATAACTTTCAATGACAGTTAATATTACTTATAAGAGGTTTAGACCATCACACAGTTCAGGGCCGGTTCTAGACCATGTGGTGCCCAGGGCGAAAGTTTCCTTTGGTGCCCGTCACACTGCCATGTAGAATAGGGTTAGTGCATGCCAAAGGCACGTGCAAAAATAGGGGCGTGGCTACATAGAGAAGGGGCGTGGTCACAGATTAGTAACAATTCACATTACACCACACAGTAGTGTCCGTCAGTCACATTACACCACACAGTAGTGTCCATCAGTCACCAAACATCACACAGTAGTACTCATTATACCATGTTAGAGCCCCTAAGACAGATTACACCACAGTATAGCAGAGCCCCTTATACACATTACCATGGTGCCTGCTGCAGCCGGAGTGCGGGTGGGCCGCCGGCGCCCCCATGGTGACTGTGGCCGCACCCTCAGGCCGCAGCGCCATAGGCACCCGCCTGGCTTGCCCGCGCTTAGAACCGCTCCTGACACAGTTACTTGAAAAACATTCTACATCGAGTCTAGCTGTGCTCATTACTATATATTTTTGTCTTTACTATGGTGGTGTTGTTTTTTTGTTTTTTTTTGTGTGTTTTATGTCCTTAGCAGTTGGAGGTAGCACCCCTGCCACTGGATTCCAATCTGAGTATAAATTAGAATAAAGGGGGATAAGGATAAAGACCACAGTTAGCAATATCTGTAAAGGTGTGTACACACGGTGATAAATCTGTCAAAATCTTAAGGAAAGTTAATGCTCATCTCAGGCAGCTTGCGATACCGATTCGATCCCGATGCTCTGTCCCGTGGGGTCGGTATTGCAAGGCTAGATAGAGTGTGCAGGCAAGTCAATCTTGACTATCTAGTGTACTATCTAGTACAAAGTACAGTCACAATTGGCACTTAGTCGAAATTGTACATAGACCAACTCTGTGCTATCTGGTCTCTGGGGGAGTTCAAGGGAAATCATATAGTCAAAATCGGGCATAGTAAGGATCTCACCGTGTGTACACACCCTAAGAGATATATACATATGAGAAAACATTATTATGAGTCTATTATGGGTATATTCCAGTGTGCGTGCACCCCAACAACTCCCACTACCATGGAGAAGGGACAGACCCCATCTTAGCAGGAGAGGAAGGGGGATGAGCTGCCAGGAATATGTGAAGTATGAGGTGGGTGGGAAAGGGGTTTTAGGGGCTGCAAGCAGACACTAAGACACTAGTTTTATATATTCTGATATCTGTGCAAGACCCCCTCCTGCTTTATTTAATAGACAGCCAGCCAATCCGGTCCATGTCTTATCCATCATAGACAAGCTCTGATTTTCAATTGTTCAAATTTTATTGGAGGTTATTATAATAAATTAAATAGTGTTGATGCCATTACAATATATCCCTATTTGACTCTGATGTAAAGTATTACTGATAAACCAAATAAAATTTATGCACTGTCATTTATAAGTGTGTTCCAGGTTAAAAAATATACTTACGGCTTACCTAATCCAAGATACAAAAACAATGGCAAGAACTTATGTCAAGTCAGCCCAGTCCTGATATTTGCTTAGTCTTCAGATCTCTTGTACAGATTAACAACTCAAGACAGTTGTTGCACACTCTTTACAGCAGTGATGTTTCCCCCCTGCTATTATTACATTACTTGCTAGGTGAAGACAGTTGGCTTTAGGTTTCATCTCGTGTTTAAGTGTAATTATGATCTTGAATCATGACCAATCATCAATCCATGTCCTTTTATTTCATCTTGCGAGTGTATCATGTGGAAGAACCACATAAAATGCCCTTGCCTCCTTCCAAGTCATGTCTGCTGAGAGTGGATTAATTTGAGGCTGGTGAATGGTCATCTGCACGGCAGAACACTGTCCTGTAATGTGCGTGCACATGTCGCCTTCCTGTCTCCAGAGTCTTGTGGATCTTTTCCAGAGTTTCACATATCTACACCCACTTGATAAATTCAATGTGAAGAATTCACCACTATATGCAGATGGCTAGCTGTGTTACGTGATAGAGCTGCTGGGAACATTTACAAATCTTCATTTAAAAGTTTCATTAATTAATGATCCTTTGGAAAATTTGGGGAACATTTTTTCCTGGGCATGCTAGACTTTGTCTGTATGCTCATTTAGAGGGAGTCCTTCAGAGTCTAAGGGGCAGATGTACTAAATCTTTGTGCGATATAATGTTGAGAGAGTTATGGCCCGTATTCACGGGCCGATGTGGGAGAGATGTGTGCTGAGCGAACCGCTCAGCACACATCTCTTCCACCGCTCAGCACAGCGTGATGTGTGCGGGGAGAGACGGGGAGGGCGCTCATTTCACCCAGCGGGTGAAATGAGTGACCTGCTAGATTGGCCTGCATGGCAGGCCAATCTAGCACCAGCGATAGCGATGAGCGGGGTTGCGCATCGCTATCGCTGTGGTGGTGGGGGGGGGGGGGGGGGGTACACACGGAGCGATCATGCTTAAAATCTAAGCAATCTAGTCAGATTGCTTAGATTATCGGTCCGTGAGTACCCCCCTTTAAAGTACCAACCAATCCGCTCTTAACGGTCATTTTTTGGACACATTCTGTAATATGACAGGATCTGATTGGCTGTTACTTTATCTCTCTTCTTTTTATCACTCTAGAAGGCTTAGTACATCTCCCCCTGAGCCATACATCTAAGTCATGGTGCACTGTACCTTAGTATACTTGTACGTGGATGTTCTGCCTGTGTACATTTGGGTGTCATGCTCCTCCGTGTTCCAAGAGTATATGAACCAGGTTGTCAGTGAGGGTTCCTAGGACCACTTACAGAGGTTCCGAGCTGATAGGATGGAATGCATACTAAATAGCGGCGATCACATGACCGACAGTGGCATCCTGACTGTGACATCGAAGGGGGTAAGTGCTTTTACCCACCCCCCTGTCATCTACCCTAACCCTCAGGGGGTGGCGGCTATGGCTAACCCCCCCCCCCCCCCCTTCCCAGTGCCTAACCCTCCTTAGTGCCTAACTTTAAAACCCTGTCCCCCGTCCCTAGCCCTGAACACTAATACTCACCTTTGGCATCCTAGCTTTCGGTGATCTAGCACCGGTCTCCGGAGTGGTTTCGGGATTCCGGCATTGGTCACATGACCACCGGCGTCCCAACTGCCGGGATGCTGAACGCATCCGATGGAATCATTTATGCAACTCGATTTTTAGTGAACACTGGGCCTGATTCTGAGTTAGGAATAAATCAGCAAATAGCATGTGACTGTGCACTTTGGCAAAACCACGTGGCACTGCAGATGGGGCAGATTTAAAATGTTCAGAAAGATTTAGATTTGAAAACATGAATGTAAATTGCATTCAGTGGCGTAACTACTGCCCCCGCAGTCCTCGCGGTGGCTTGGGGGCGAGGGGCTGCGGGGGCGCCACTGACTTAGAACAGATTGACATGCGGACGAGCGTCCGCATGTCAATCTGCAGGTCTCCTTCCCTCCGCCGGTGTAAGGAGGGACACGGAGCGCACAGAGCGCGCCCCCTGTGTCCCTCCCTGGCTCTCCGGCTGTCTAATACAGGAAGTGCCGTTCGTGAGCTCTGATTGGCTCACGAACCAGCACTTCATTTATTAGACAGCCGGAAAGCCAGGAGGGACACAGGGGGGCGCGCGCTGTGCGCTCCGTGTCCCTCCAACACAAAGGAGGGGGAGGGGAGCAGGCACTGTGGGGGACTATCTGGCACTGGGGGCATATACCTGGCACTGTGGGGGACTATCTGGCACTGGGGGCATATACCTGGCACTGTGGGGGAATATCTGGCACTGGGGGCATATACCTGGCACTGTGGGGGACTATCTGGCACTGGGGGCATATACCTGGCACTGTGGGGGGCTATCTGGCACTGGGGGCATATACCTGGCACTGTGGGGGAATATCTGGCACTGGGGGCATATACCTGGCACTGTGGGGGAATATCTGGCACTGGGGGAGCAGGCACTGAGGGGGCATATGTGGCACTGTGGGGGAATATCTGCCACTGGGGGCATATACCTGGCACTGTGGGGGAATATCTGGCACTGGGGGCATATGTGGCACTGGGAGCACAGCCCTAGCAACAAGCACTACCACCTAGCAACGAGCATGACACCCAGTGCATGAAACCCCTGGCAACGAGCATGACACCCAGTGCATGAAACCCCTGGCAACGAGCATGACACCCAGTGCATGAAACCCCTGGCAACGAACATGACACCCTGAGCATGAAAACCCCTGGCACCGTGCATGGAACAAAGAGCATGAAACCCCTGGCAACGAGCAGGTAATTTAAAAGTAATTAGAAGCCTTACTGTAGAACTTAATGTGTAATGGGCATTACAGTGTGTGGCATAATGTATCACGGACATTGCGGTGTGTGTCATAATGTGTCAGGCATTACGGTGTGTTGTATACTATATCACGGGCATTGTGGTATAATGTCTCGGGGTCATTGCGGTGTGGCATAATGTATAACGGGCATTGCGGTATGTGTCATACTGTGTCACAGATACGGTGTGTAGCATAATGTATAACGGGCATTGCGATTCCTGTCATAATGTGTCGGGGGCATTACGGTGTGTGGCATAATGTGTCGGGGGCATTACAGTGTGTGCATATTGTGCCATGTGCATTGTTGTGTGTGGCATAATGGCTAAGGCCATTGCAGTATGTGGAATAATGTATACTGGGCATTACTATAAGGAGGAAAAATGACAAATAATGTAAGGGGCATGAATCAGGATTATTTTTCTTTCCTGTGGTGGCTAACGTCTGGGCGTGCAGGTTGCAAAACTGGGGTATAAGGTAGTCTTTTCCTGCAATGCCACGCCCCTTTACGCGAAGCCACGCCCATTCCAACGAAGCCATACCCCTTTTTGGCAGCGCGCCTGCGGCGCGCGCATATTTTTCACTTTACTAGTGCCAAGTATGGGGGGGGGGGGGGCGAAGATTTTTTTGGCTTGGGGGAGAAAAATTTCTAGTTACGCCACTGATTGCATTGTATAAATAAAGCTATCCTGCATTTGTGGGCTACATGCTAAAGTAACCAGTATTTTCCCTGCATGTAAAAAAATGTATTTGCACCCCTTGCAGTGCTACATGGTTTGTCCAGGCGCTAAGTTACTTGCTCTTTTTTGCTTTACTCCCAACTCAGAATCAGGATCACTGTGCATGTCTGCACTTGCTCATCCGCTCCTTGGTTTTCCCTCATTTGTGGGTTCCAAACATGCTCATAGGGGAATCAGTGTAACTGCTACTACACAATCCACGTAATAGTGCCTTTTAAGGCCCATATAGATGGGCCGATGCGGGAGAGATGTGTGCTGAGCGAACCGCTCAGCACACATCTCTCCCGCCGCTCAGCACAGCGTGATCTGTGCTGAGCGTGCGGGGGGAGACGTGGGGGCCGCTCATTTCACCCAGCAGGTGAAGTGAGCGACCCGCTAGATTGGCCTGCATGCTGGCCAGTTTAGCAGCAGCGATAGCGATGCGCGGGGCTGCGCATCGCTATCGCTGTAGGGGGTACACACGGAGCGATCAGGCTTATATTCTAAGCAATCTAGTCAGATTGCTTAGAATATCGCTCCGTGAGTACCCCCCTTAAGTGTGCTCATTTACACAACCTATAATGTCTATGGTCTTATGCACAGAGCTGCGTCTGCCCTGTGGAGTGGTTACCGGAATAGCCTATCAGAGGTGACAGAGGCTACGTCGGTAGAGCCATTTAAACATGTTTGGGATAGCTATATGAATATCCTTACAAAGACCTAGTGATCAAAAAGGGTTGAAATTACCTAAAGGATAAATCAAGTGGCAAACTAGATTGGTCAAGTGGTTCTTATTTGCCATCAAATTCTATGTTTCCATGGCTGTGAGATGTTACTGACAAATGAAATTATATTGCGCACACACATTACGCAGTGTTGCAAGAACATTATCATTTACATCAGTCCCTGCCCCAGAGAAGATTGCCCTACCATATACACAAGCTGCGGAGTGCTTTTGGCTAAAGCCAGTATATTTTTTGGACTGGTGGGAGGAAACCAATGCAAATGTTGACAGAACATAGAAACTCAAGACAGTACCCCGGTCAGAACCCATGACCCCCAGCTCTGTGTGACAGCAATGCTAACCACTGTGCCGCCATACTTCACAAATATATACCATGTATAGGAAGAGGAGGACAGCACCTTGCAGGATTTTTATTTAACCTGTTTTGCATATGCATCTTCAAACACTTAAAACACAAAAATTAGCAATAGTGATATTGAATCGGTAGAACTGTTTTGTTAGTTTAAGATGAATGTAGCAATAGTCCCAGTTATTTCATGCACTGTGAGTTCAATGTTTCAATCCTTCCGATCTGCTGACTCCTTCGTGCCCTGTCTCTCCATTTGTGCTCGCTAGACATGTCCGTGTAATACATTTAATCTGATTGTCATGCCCAAGAAAGACTGATGTCTTAACATTTCATCACATAACAGTTGCATTGGGATTGTTTTATAGCAGTGCGTTCTATATCTGTGCGTGAGCACATATGGATTTGCTTTCATTCAGCTATATGGTAGAAAAACACAAGTTAATCTACTGGGTCCACTGATTGCGTGGCAGTGATGTCATTTGATCTTTATGTATCTTGGCCTAAAGATTTATCTGTATAATCTGTCTGATGGGAACAAAAATCTGGTAATGAATGGGAGCAAATGATAATCGGCTAAGTATGAAGTATGTATGGATAGCCATAGTTTCTCATTACAGTCCAGGTTTTAAGGATATCCATGTTTGAGTTCAGATGATTAAATCTAATTGACTGAGGTACCAATTAAATTACCAGTTCTTTAGCTTGGACTGTAATGGCGGACTTTGGGAACCTCTCTCTTATGCAATATTTGGTATTATGGCAAAGTTATACAAATGTATTTGATTTAATGGTAAGTGCGTGTATATATGTGTGTGTATATACACACACACACACACACACACACACACACACACACACACACACACACAGGTAGAAGAGGCAGATGTGAGCACACTATTTGCTGGAGAAGTACAAGCAAGCTTGGTCAAACTGTTACATCCAGATGAGGCTGCTGTCTGTGTGTCCAACCCTGGTGGGTTTGTAAAAGTCAGTCAGGCTACGGTGGCAGCCGGAAAGCCCAGTGTGCAAGGATGCCAATGGAGGCCGGTGTCTAAACCTGCAGGAGACAGGGAAGATTGCTAATATCTGCGACTGAGCTTATGTTGCTGAGAAGAAGCCAGGCCAGTAGGCCTTGAGTGTGGGAAGGCAAAGAAATCGGAGTTCCTATATATAGGAGGCAGGGAGAACCAGATAACTCTGAGACTGTATGTGAGTATTTGTGGCAGCCAAGCCAAGTCAGGTCAGAGCCCGGGGATATAACTGTAAGAGACTGGACTGAGACTTTTTGTTTGCAGACTAGCTGCCCAAGTATAGTGAGGGTTGTGAAGTGAGTTAGTGCCCTGACCAGGGGTTAGGCTGTTTGTTGTTTTTGGTTCATTAATGCCGACCATAAAGCATCATATCATTTATTTACTGGAAAAGCTATGTGTGGCCCTGATTAAGCACTTAGACACTGTCTCTTCCCCCCCCCCAGTCCACTGAGTTTATTACTATAGAATTGTAGATATATATATAGAGAGAGAAAGAGAGAAAGTGATATATAGAGCACTCACTCCCAACAATTACATCCAGCCTTACCCCCTCCCAACTATAAATTTAATTTGGATCAGTACGCTGCTGCCTATTCAGCTACTTGACTTCGTTGCCACATAAACTGCAGTGAAAATAAAATGGTTGGAAGTGTCCTGCTGTAATATTCTAACTTCTATACCACTGCATAGGTACCTTTCATGGTATTATTATTATTATTATTATTATTACCAGTTATTTATATAGCGCACACACATTCCGCAGCGCTTTACAGAGAGTATTTCTCCATTCACATCAGTCCCTGCCCCAGTGGCGCTTACAATCTATATTCCCTATCACATAAACAGAAACATTCACGCTAGGGTTAATTTTGTTAGGAGCCAATTAACCTACCAGTATATTTTTTGATTGTGGGAGGAAACCGGAGTACCCGGAGGAAACCCACCAAGTACGGGGAGAATATACAAACTCCACTCAGTTAGGGTCATGGTGGGAATCGAACCCATGACCTCAGTGCTGTGAGGCAGTAATGCTAACCATTACATTGTACGTACTGCCTATGGTATGTATTGTTACTTAAATATTACCCATGTGGTGATAAATAAAATGTACGTTCAGAGTAGTGGATTAAGATAGTGTAGGGAGAGATGTACCAAGCCTTGAAGAGAGATAAAATAAAGTAGTTGTCTAAAGCAACCAAACAGAGCCCAACTGTCATTATAAGGAGACTGCTAGATAAATGACAGGAGCTGATTGGCTACTTCAACTTCTCCACTTTTTCTCTCTCCAAGACTTGATACCCCTTGTGTAGGTTATACTGGGGCAGTATACCATACTCACGTGCACTGTTCTGATGTTAGTGCTGTGGCATTTTATTAGAGAAAAAGATAGGATGGAATAATGGCTCTTATAATAATGACAGTTGCTGTTGTATAATATTGTTTTGGCGTGTGCCCTCCACTCCCATCCAATCTAGCCTCATCCCTGATTCTACATAAAGATTGGCAGAAGCAATTATTTGTGTATAGAGCAGGAGAATATTGTTCTCCCCTTTATAATCTCTAATACGTGACCCCAGTGTTTGCTTGTTAGTAAGTACATACACTGCCCAGGAGTAATGAGAGTACTGTGCACACATATCACGATGATGACAACTTCCAGAGATAGCGGAATCATCATCACCGCTGATTGCCTAAGTTGTGTTTTGCTTTTGTCCTACTCTTTTCTTCTACACCCTCTCTTTGAATAAGGACATCATTTACTTCTTCCACAAATAATGATCCCCCAGCCAGCTGAATAAGGACATCATTTACTTCTTCCACAAATAATGATCCCCCAGCCAGCAATACCTGGAGACCGCACACGACGAAAAGAGGCTGCCCCACGCCATTGTGGCATGTTTCAAACATTAAACAACCTGCACCCCAAAAGTGTACAGAGCTTGACTTTGTATTTAGATTCCTATTGGGGTCCATTGTCATGAACAAACTTCATCCATCTTTCTAAGCAAACAGTCATCGCCTGCAGATATCAGAAGGTTAATGAGTAGGTGGCTTCTAGGCTTGGGCCAAGCCCTCCCTGGCTGCTTTAGAAGACTACCAAAGAACTTTGAACAGTTTAAAAGAGTAGCTGTATATTCTGGCTCTCGTTTTAATGTTTAACAGCCAAAGGGAGTAGCTTCACTGTGGGAAGATGCTCCCGTGACCTCTCAACTAGTGGATAGGAACACTGAGCACTCTGATTGATGTCTGAAATAGAAAATGTAATGGTTAAGAGTTCAAAGAATCTTATTATAGCATAATAGCTGCAGTCACTAATCATATACTGTATTAAATGTATTATTGAATATTATGTAAGATCACTAAATGACAGTATTGTTTTATTACCATACTTCATCCAGACTGCTTATTTAAAAGATGTTTTGGATCACTTTATATTAGTGGTTTGTGCATGCCTTTTTACATCATTTGCTGAATGTATTGTACTTTTCAGACAGCTACTGCTATCCTTAATCAGAATGTTTTCATTTCTTTGCCCTTAAATGCAGTGCACAGTTTTGGGCTGTGTCGTGTCTCGGAGCTAGGGAAATAATCAGATCTGACTATTGTGACAGTAACTCCATGGCTAAAATGCCAGATAGGATGATTTAAAACTGTACATAATTACAGCGGTGCAGAGATGGTGCTGCGCCAGGGTACGTAGAATTACTTGCATCTGGGCATGCTTGGAAAATGTACAGTATGCACACAAATGGGGCTAAGCCGACCCAAGGGGATTTTGGGGGTAATTCAGATCTGATTGCAGCAGCAAATTTGTTAGCTAATGAGCAAAACCATGTGCACTGCAGGGGGGGGCAGATATAACGTGCAGAGAGAGTTAGATTTGGGTGGGTTATTTTGTTTCTGTGCAGGGTAAATATTGGCTGCTTTATTTTTACACTGCAATTTAGATTTCAGTTTGAGCACACCCCACCCACATCTAACTCTCTTTACACATGTTATATCTGCCCCCCCCCTGCAATGCACATGGTTTTGCCCATTAGCTAACATATTTTCTGCTACGATCAGATCTGAATTAGGCCCTTTGTGCGTATATCACTCTGCATCGATAGACGCGGAATGGGAGTTCTCACATAGGCACCTGGCTCGCTTCAATTCACTGCAAATCGAATTGTGCTGAGAAGGCGCTCACAGAGCTATTCGATTCAGCGCGATGTCATGCCCAGCTAGAGGATTTCTTCTCGCAAATCCACAGGGGTGCGAGCAGAAATCAGACAAACTACTAGCGCAATGCTTTTTTCTGCCCAGATCGCGGCGGAAACACCATCGCGCCAGGCACTTTTTTCCGTAAAATGCTGATTCTCGTGACTAAACTCGTTAATTCACTAGTTTAATCGCACACCATCTCCTGTCTAAAGTGACGGGAGATTTCAGTCAGGTTTAGCCGTGTAAAATAAATAAATAAATGAATGGGCGTGATGCGAAAAGTACTATTGGGCGCCTAAATGGGTCACTTTTTGGGCATTTCAGTTTGTTACCCTCGGGGTGGGAGTGTCGTGGATGTGTAGGTCTACTTTGGGAGTGTCGTGGATGGGAGTGTCGTGGATGTGTAGGTCTTCTGGGAGTGTCGTGGATGTGTAGGTCTACTTTGTAGCTTGTGGCCATAGATACTCCAGAATGTTTGTTTCAGCTTTATCATTTGCATCCAGCATAGGTCTGGCGTAATTTCCGGTACTAATGATGACTTCTGCGGATGTAAGAACAGTGGGCGGGAGAGGCTTCTACATGCAGTGAAACACATTTTTTAGTATACAAAGGCTAATTTTCACATTCGCATAAACTTGTAAGCTAGCTGCCATGGCAAAAGTAGTCGCAGAAGGCGCAGATAGCTATGAATGTCTCATACACATGTGGTCTCATCTGTGCGCTGGCTGTAGCTCGCCATATGTGCATATATGCGCTGTATTTTGCTAGCACTTTTCTGTTAAGTCAGTTACACATTTTGCCAAATGCGCTATTACGTCTAGTAGCGCTGTCGCAGTGTGCAGGATAAGCAACAGGGTCATCTAGCTTCATAGCTCCGTCACACAATTATCTTAATAACTAGCCAGTAACTTATTGAAATTGCTCACTTTATCATCGGCACATGTCATCAATGCTGAAGTAGTTTGCACAAGTCAAATGGTGGAATACTTTGCTGAGCAGACACAGCTGGGAGCAGGTGAGCAGGCAGGCAGCAATTTGTGCGGCTTGGTGGCTGCCAGACGAAAGACAGACAATCTGTATTTCAAACAGACATCAGGCCCCACCTGGGCCAGACAAAAGGGATTTCTCCTATTGCAAATAGTTCCGAGGTTGATGGACTTTCTTGTCTGCCGTCCGGAGATTTGCTAGTATTGGAAACAATGCGCTTTGCAGTTAGGCAGACGGCCTGGAAGATGAAAGAACTTTTCTTCGAATAATATCTATCTTTTTATGCAGTGTGCGATGAAGTCATTTCATATCAGCGTATATATAATAACTACAAGGTTTCTGGGAAAAAAAAGACAATTTTTGGTTTAACTTTTAATTTTTACAGCACAGTGGTGTTTGGTTAGTACATTTTAAGTGTATAAATTCATAAATATAAAAGAGGTGGTCTTCAGGTTGCCGACTGTCGGGATCCCGGCGCACAGTATACCAACGCCGGCATCCCGACAGTCGGCATACCGACTCTTTTTTTTCCCTCGTGGGGGTCCACGACCCCCCTGGAGGGAGAATAAATACCGTGCCCGCAGCGTGGCGAGCGCAGCGTGCCCACAAGGGGCTCATTTGCGCTCACCACCCTGTTGGTATGCCGGTGGTCGGGCTTCCGGGAGCCCGGCCGCCGGCATACCATACTACACCCTACATAAGGTACTGTACACCTTTGTGCAATATATTTACTGACCCGCATCTATGTGGTAGGGTAATAAGACGATACAACAACAAGAAAATAGAAAGTAACGTACAGTAGGCTGTGAAGGTGGAAGGCCGCCTCCAAACACAACCCTTCCCAAACAAAGGCGCCCTTGGCTCTCCCCACTCTTGGGTTTGCATATAATACCAACAGGAAGATGTATTACCTGCCACTGATCGCGTCATTATTTTTCTTCCTCTTTCGCCTCTATACCGCGGCAATAGCGTCACGATGTAAAAACATTTCGGATGCCAGCGTTTCCTGCTAGACCTACCCATCAACCTAGTGCTGCGTCTCTCCTCTCTGCCAGCTCACTGGGCACGAGAGCTCACATGGAGCCCAGAGCCGCTGTAGCCAGGAACAGAGCTGTCCCTGCTGTGGTGAATGGGCAACGACTCCTGAAGCTGTTGAAATAGATAGCTGCAGGTGCCGGAACACTCAGTGCTACTGACCGTTATACATACACCAGAATTCTATCTTGTAGATAGCAGCGCCAATATAGACATAGCGCCCGTCACCTCGCACACTTCCACGCAGTCATGCATGTGGGAGAAGCGGTATCAGCACACATAACGGAGCAGATACCGCTTCTCCCCCATAACAAACTTCATACATCTATCCCAAAGTCCTGTGGTTTTAGGGCGCTGTGTTATCAACAAGGTGGGGGGGGTGTCTTTGTGCCGCAACTCTGACTGAGTCTCTACTTCCTGACATAAATTATACCCTTTTAACACTATGCAAAAATTATCCGGGTTATTGCACGTGAACGCACATCAAACCGAGATTTTACATAGTCTGAAAGGGTCCTAAAGCAATATCCTGGGTCGAGCGTCCCAGCATATCATTCCAGGTTGCTACCTGGGTTGAAGCCGGAATCGTCCCGGGATGCGTGCAGTGTGAACAGCTAGGCCGGGTCAAGGAGACCCATCACCCGTTTTCGGCATAGAAGGAGGCAGCACTTGAAGATGATCATCTCCAAGCGCCACCTCCTGTAGCGTCGGTGGTAATGTCAACAACCAGGCAATATGACGGGTCGGGGCGCAAGTCTGAATGGGGACTCACCTAGGAAGCACCCGTTTACAAATTCCTGGCTGTGACCCGTCTTATAGGGGCATCACGGAATAAGGGTCCCATTTATCAACAAGTGATAAAACTCGTTGCGGATGACAGCCAATCAGCTCCCAACTGTCATTTTTTAAATGCATAACAGGAGCTGATTGGCTGGAGCAGCATTTATCGTATGCCATTAGTTTTATCATTGGCAATGAGTTTTATCACTCTTTGATAAATGAGCCCCTAAATCTGTACTAAAGGCCTGATTCAGAGATGTACATAAACCCGATAGTTTATGTACATCTCCGATGTTTGTTTGTGAGTCTGTACATGCCTGGGACCCATTTTGCCCGACTCTCAGTTCCCCCTTAGCATTTGGGGGGCGGTGATGGGGATCCAGCTGAGCCTAGATTCTTTGGTCACAGACTTCCTGGCCCTGCCTCAGCAGTTCTGCTGGTTATTCTGAGTAAGCTGAGGCTTACTCAGATGGCCATGGTTGTGATGGTGATCCGATGCTGTCTTTGGACGCAGCACTCATATCAGCGATGCATGCAGACGTCTCCTGCTGCATTAGAATTTTGAGCATGGCTGCTGTGTCCAAAGCAGTTCCTGCCGCGTCCATCTCTAAATCACATCCAAAAGCAATATACTTCTATATCGGTGCTTCCCAACCTCGGTTCTCAAGACACCCCAACAGTTCAGGTTTTATGTATAGCCATGCTTGAGCACAGGTGACTTAATTAGTGTCTCAGTTATTTTAATTTAACCATCTGTGCTCAACCATGGATATCCTTAAAACCTGGACTGTTAGTCTGCCTTAAGGACCGAGGTTGGGAAACACTGTTCTTGATCGTGTGATCTCCGCTGCACAATGCTTGGTAAAAAAATTGCACATCCAATTCCTGAAAAAGGAAAGTGCTCAGTGCAGTCCGGCTGCAAAGATATGTTGATGGGGACATTTTAGGCCAAGGGGCAGTAGGGGCATATGGTTGGGGTGTTTTGTGGCAATTAGGAGTCTGATATGTGTGGAAATTTTGTAGCAAGTGAGGGCATTTTGGGCACTGTGCTAATTGTGTGGTTGTTTTTTCATTCTAATTAGGGGTAATATAAAGCCCATTTTTAAGGTTGGATGGACAGAAATGCAGCCCTTGAAATATATCAGAGGACCCATCCTGATAGGGAATGTTCCTTTATAAGATAATGAAATGACATTTCTCATACGTCCTAGAGGATGCTGGGGACTCCAACAGGGCCATGGGGTATAGACGGATCCGCAGGAGCTTGGGCACACTATAAAGACTTAAACTGGGTGTGAACTGGCTCCTCCCTCTATGCCCCTCCTGCAGACCTCAGTTAGACTTTGTGCCCAGGAGTGATGGGTCACACACTAGGGGAGCTCTCCTGAGTTTCTCTGAAAGACTTTGTTAGGTTTGTTATTTTCAGGCTGACCTGCTGGCTACAGGCTTCCTGCAGCGTGGGAGTGAGGGGAGAGAAGCCGGACCTACTTCTTCTTAGTTTAAGGGCTCTGCTTCTCGGCTACTGGACACCATTAGCTCCGGAGGGTTCGATCACTTGGTTCGCCTAGCTGCTTGTTCCCGGAGCCGCGCCGTCAATCCCCTCACAGAAGCCGGAAGAAAGAAGTCGGGTGAGTATTGGAAGAAAAGAAGACTTCAGTGAAGACAGAAGACTTCAGTAACGGAGGTAACAGCAGCGGTAGTGCTGCGCTCAATGCTCCCACACACCAACGTCTCTGGCAGGGGGCTGGGGGGGAGCACCCTGGGGGCATGTTACTGAGGGTCTACAATGCTGGCGGGGGACATACTTCAGTGCCTGGGCACAGGGTATGTTCACCCCGCCAGGGTGCCGCAGGGGGGAGAGACAGCGGTAGTGCTGCGATCCCTGCTCCCACACAGGGTGCAGGGCGCTGGGGGGGGAGCGCCCTGGGCAGCATATAGCATATAATATGTAGTTCACTGGCGGGGGGACATACTTCGGTGCCCGCCCCGCCAGTGCGCCGCGAACGGGAGGGAGCAGCAGCGGTAGTGCTGCGCTCTCTGCTCTTGCTCTCCACTGGCCTGCAGGGCGCTGGGGGGGAGCGCCCTGGGCGGCATTGATAAAAGGATCCCGGGCGGGGGAACATACCCGGACACCGGGTATCTTCGCCCCGCCGGGATACCGCAGCGTCCATGGCTCCCATACACCAACGGTTTCCGTGAGTGTAGGGCGCAGGGGGGGCGCCCTGGGCTGCGTTGGGACATAAAGCGAGTAATATAGGGGGTTACCCCCTGTATATAGGGTCCCCAGCTAGTTTTTGGTTTATATATTTATATAATTTGAGCGGGCTTAAGCACGCCGGGAAGGGGCGGAGCTTAGCCCTCACAGGGAAATCAGCGCCATTTTCCTCAGATCCCCGCCAGGACTTGCTGGATAGTGAGTTGGAGGGGGGGGGGCACAGTGTTTTAAAGCTATATAGGTGTCATATAGCCTTAGGTTTGATAAGGGGCGCATAATTACATATATTCGCGGTTTCCCTGTTTATTCCCACTATTGGTTAGTCGACATATGTCAGCAGGTGTGAGGGCTTTGTCACAAGCTGCTGTGGGGAAAACTGTCGGCTTCGCCGGCGCATGGCAGTACTTGATTCGGGAAATTAAGTATTAGCAAATTGGTGTTTGTGTGATTAAAACCGTAAACACGATAGGGGAGATACAGTTGTTTGGGGATGCCCTGTCGGCATCAACGGTATTTCCTGGATATATAAAAAAAAAAAAAAAAAAAAGGAATTGTCAGGCTGTTATTGTCTTGTACCTGTGTGTATATATATACATATATATATTTTTTTTTATAGGTATATGTGGGGGGAGTGTTATCAGATTTGTATTTGTATCCTTCCCTCGGACCCCTCTGGGTTCCGTGATTATATTTTGCCTGCTTACTATTCCTTTTCTGTCGACATTTACTAAGTTTCTGTCGACCTTCACGTTCCTGGTAGATCCACATCGTGGGCATGTCAGTACATGGTCCTACACATTCACAACACATTACTGTCACTAGAGACCTGACGGGTCTGAACAATCCACTTGCGTATGGGTTATATCTATATGTGTATATATGTAGATATAGGTTGTATATGCATTGTTAGGATATATGTGTTTTATTGTGTATTACCTGATGTATATCTATGAATGCTGAAATGATGGTATTCTTATCATGTACTGGTCGCTCTGTTGATTAAGCTCTAGATTGGCCGCGACGAGTTGGTTCGATCCTCTCAAGGTGTCCGAATATACTTCTCTTCACATCACGGAGAGAAAATTGTGACAGTCATCTCCTGGCCGACGCAGAGCCCGGTCGCAAAGGATCATACACCGGCAGCTAAATGAAATTTTATTTCTATACTTTGACCTTGTTGCGCTGTATGCGCTTGAGGGAGTGTTGTATTCGGGTAGGCATCCGATAGAATTACCCTACCCAGTGTGGGTAGGCTTGTCTATGTTTGTTCTACCTTATAACATTGCAGCAGGCTGCCACGTGACAGAGGTGTGACCGGAAAAAGGCTTAGGATGTCTCCGGGAGATGATGGAGGAAGGTATTCAGCTGTTTGGTGGCCTATGGTCAGTCAGTCTCGGCGGATTCCTCTGGTAAGTCTAACTTCGTGTGTTAGCCTTTTTCACAACGGTTGGTGACGCATTCTTTTGTGGGATGTGGTCGTTTTAACCGGTTCGATACAGTCCTTTTTTCTGTTCTGTGTAGTCACGGGAAGGTGAAAAGGTAAGAGTTCTGCAGCCTTGTTAGGTTCGCAGAAGTGGATGTAGTTTCTGTTTCCTCCACATCCACCACTTGTCACTGAGTCTATTGGGCTGGTCCCCGCTCCGGCGGGCACTTGTCTGCTATGCTTCGGTTGGTCCGGAAATAGACTGGGACCTGTGGGTTATTTATAGAATCCAAAGGGGAACATTTGGAGTTACGTTGTTTCCCTTTACTGTTTTTCTAATAGTTCTTGCCATTCCATTCTGGAAGGGAAGATAGTACACAACGCCGTACAGACTGAGGTGCGTCAGGATCAGAACATTGTCCGGTGGTACCCTGTATACAGGTGCAAATAGTTGTTTCTCTCTGACTTTTCCTGGACCCAGGGATCGGCTGTTGTTTCCAACAACACAAAGGTTGGAGGTGTTTTTTTTTTTTCAGAGTTGATAATGACCGGTAAACGTTCAGGGTTTTTCCATGTGAAAAGAGGTCTGCAGATCCAGGGTTGGATCGGTTTTCCTGTGACACTTCATCAAGGTGTTCAGTTACTTAACCGGTTGGCTGTGGCCGGAGAGGCCTTGTTTGGTGAGAGGCTTTATTGCCGGAGTGGTTTTCAAGAGACCAGTTGAAAAGGTGGTCCGGGTCTCACCTGCACACGCACATGAATATAAGCCTAACAGCCAGGACATCGCTCCTGTGGTGTCTGCTCGGTTCTCTCCTTCTAGAGGGATGAAGGTTCGGGTTCCGGGTGTAAGTCCTGGTGTCCGTGCATACACATCTCCGAGATGGAGGAGCAGTACTTGCAAGGGACGTATTTCCAGGGGATAGGGTAGAGTTGGAAAACTTGTCTTATATAAATTTGCTTGAATTAAGAGTTAGTTTCGACAAACGTATTCTTTGTGTTCTGCCCGTGTTAGTTCTGCTCGACGTCTTGTCAGCAGTGGCATAAGTGAACCGCTATGGCTGAACAAGGAGCAAAGCAGCAATGGCAGTAGATGCACAGTTTTGCCGTTGGGTGGAGAGTCTGGTAACCGCTATATTATCAAGCTTCGTTCCGGAGGTGAACGACGGAGAAATAGATTTCCTCTGCTGCCGTGATCTCCATACGGGAAAAATTTGGTCGTCATCGAGGAGTTTTCACAGTCGTGACAAGTCTTTGAGGATTATTGCAATTGGATAGGTTGGCGTCTCGCCTCCAGGAAAGGCCTTAGGGTCATTGTTCCAGGTCAGGGGATGCTTAAGCTGTAGCAGTGGACAACCTTGTGACACCGTGGTCTTTAGTTGGTCTAGGTGGCCTCTCCGCTTTCATTTTGGTTTGAAGGTGATGAATGTGGGATGAACAAAGGTTCAGGCAATCCTCTTGGATCCGGTCTTGCCACGGAGGGGTTGCTATACAGGTGTTCCTGATTTACTCATGGAAGATTCCTGACCTTTTTCTTTACGTGAGGATCTGTGACAACAAGATCAGGGCGTGTTTCAAGACTTACCGCGACTGCGTCTGACGTCGTGGCGGTGGAATGCCATGTCCTAATCCGAAAGGGTGTTCCCAGGGAAGTCCTTTCCTTAATTCGTTAAGCTAAGAAAGAAGTAACGGCTAAGCTTTACCACTGTAGTGGGCGTAACGATGTGTTTTGGGTGTATCCATGCTTTGCAAACCGGTGTGGAGCAAGCACAAACAGAGAGAGAAAGGCGATCTGTTAGGTGGTGCACAAAGTTTAAAATATAACTTTTATTTTTATTAATATCCTAAAAGTGGATAATATATCACACTGAATACAAGAACATTTATGCGAAATATTACAAACATATATTGTGAAAAGATAACGACAATGTGAGACAATACAGAGAAGAATAAATGTAAAGAAGAATTAAAACAGCCTTGGTGTCTTTATTGTGTCTATTTATTATATACTTGTTGTATCCTTTTGTTGGTAATTGTTAGATAGTAATACAATATGTGTTACTCAGTATGTTGAGATAATTGGTAACTAATGTTGCTATTGAAGCCCAGCTCTAGTTCTTGGCAGTTAGCCTGACTAGATGATGAAACAATGTTTACTACAGCAAAGCAGTATATTTACTGATGGAGTCTTAGCAGAGAGGAGAGCGTATAATGATTAAATCCTTCCCTGTGATTATTGGGTGTGCACTACCTCCAATCAGCTAAGAAACCTACTATGGAGTACTAAATAATTACAGATATCTTACAGCAATTAAAGTATTAAGGGGCAGATGTATTAACCTGGAGAAGGCATAAGGAAGTGATAAACCAGTGATATGTGCAAGGTGATAAAGGCACCAGCCAATCAGCTCCTAACTGTTAATTTACATATTGGAGCTGATTGGCTGGTGCCTTTATCACCTTGCACATATCACTGGTTTATCACTTCCTTATACCTTCTCCAGGTTAATACATCTGCCCCCATATTCAGTACTACCAATTTGCATAGGTCAGCAATATTCTACGAGGTTGAATATTCTCCTTTTGCTCTCAACCTCTTCCCTGACCCGCAAGGTGTCTGTTTATACTGCTATTGCTTTAAAAGCGGATCTGGGGATATTAGCGCTATTAATCCCCTGTCCGCTAATGTAATATGTGTATAAAGTATGAATTTGATCCATAGACAGTATGCTGTCTATTTGTACTACGTGTTAGAATAATCACATAGGCAGTTGAAAATCCCTCATATGTTCCGTAAGTAAGATGATAACAATAGGCGGTACTGTGATATGAATCCGTATTTTCTCTGACGTCCTAGTGGATGCTGGGAACTCCGTAAGGACCATGGGGATTAGCGGCTCCGCAGGAGACTGGGCACAAAAGTAAAGCTTTAGGACTACCTGGTGTGCACTGGCTCCTCCCCCTATGACCCTCCTCCAAGCCTCAGTTAGATTTTTGTGCCCGGCCGAGAAGGGTGCACACTAGGGGCTCTCCTGAGCTTCTTAGTGAAAGTTTAGTTTTAGGTTTTTTATTTTCAGTGAGACCTGCTGGCAACAGGCTCACTGCATCGAGGGACTAAGGGGAGAAGAAGCGAACTCACCTGCGTGCAGAGTGGATTGGGCTTCTTAGGCTACTGGACACCATTAGCTCCAGAGGGACCGAACACAGGCCCAGCCTCGGAGCTCGGTCCCAGAGCCGCGCCGCCGGCCCCCTTACAGAGCCAGAAGCAAGAAGAGGTCCGGAAAAATCGGCGGCAGAAGACATCCTGTCTTCACCAAGGTAGCGCACAGCACTGCAGCTGTGCGCCATTGCTCCTCAGCACACTTCACACTTCGGTCACTGAGGGTGCAGGGCGCTAGGGGGGGCGCCCTGAGCAGCAATAAAAACACCTTGGCTGGCGAAAATACATCACATATAGCCCCCAGGGCTATATGGATGAATTTTAACCCCTGCCAGATTCCACAGAAAAACGGGAGAAAAGGCCGCCGAGAAGGGGGCGGAGCCTATCTCCTCAGCACACTGGCGCCATTTTCTCTCACAGCTCCGTTGGAGGGAAGCTCCCTGGCTCTCCCCTGCAGTTACTACACTACAGAAAGGGGTTAAAAAAGAGAGGGGGGCACTAATTAGGCGCAGTATAACAATACAGCAGCTATAAGGGGAAAAACACTTATATAAGGTTATCCCTGTATATATATATATATATATAGCGCTCTGGTGTGTGCTGACATACTCTCCCTCTGTCTCCCCAAAGGGCTAGTGGGGTCCTGTCCTCTATCAGAGCATTCCCTGTGTGTGTGCTGTGTGTCGGTACGTTGTGTCGACATGTATGAGGAGGAAAATGAGGTGGAGGCGGAGCAATTGCCTGTAACAGAGATGTCAACCCCTAGGGAGTCGACACCTGAGTGGATGAGCTTATGGAAGGAATTATGTGACAGTGTCAGCTCTTTACAAAAGATTGATGACATGAGACAGCCGGCGACTCAGCCTGTGCCTGTCCAGGTGTCTCAAAAGCCATCTGGGGCTCTAAAACGCCCGTTACCGCAGATGGCAGATACAGACGCCGACACGGATACTGACTCCAGTGTCGACGATTAAGAGACGAATGTGACTTCCAGTAGGGCCACACGTTACATGATTGAGGCTATGGAAAATGTTTTTACACATTTCTGATAATACCAGTACCACTAAAAAGGGTATTAGGTTGGGTGAGAAAAAACTGCCTGTAGTTTTTCCTGCATCTGAGGAATTAAATGAAGTGTGTGATGATGCGTGGGTTTCCCCCGATAAAAACTGTTAATTCCTAAAAAGTTATTAGCATCATACCCCTTCCCGCCAGAGGATAGGGCACGTTGGGAAACACCCCTTAGGGTGAATAAAGCGCTCACACGCTTGTCTAAACAGGTGGCACTACCGTCCCCGGATACGGCCGCCCTTAAGGAACCTGCTGACAGAAAGCAGTAAAATATCCTAAAATGTATATACACTCACACGGGTGTAATACTGCGACCAGCAATCGCCTCAGCCTGGATGTGCAGTGCTGGGGTGGCTTGGTCGGATTCCCTGACTGACAATATTGATACCCTAGATAGGGACAGTATATTACTAACTATAGAGCATTTAAAAGATGCATTTCTATATATGCGTGATGCACAGAGGGATATTTGCACTCTGGCATCAAGAGTAAGTGCGCTGTCCATTTCTGCCAGAAGAGGGTTATGGACAAGACAGTGGTCAGGTGGTGATGATTCCAAAAGGCATATGGAAGTATTGCCTTATAAAAGGGAGGAGTTATTTGGGGTAGGTCTAACAGACCTGGTGGCCACTGGAAACAGCCAATTCCCAGGAACAAAAGCCCTCTCCCGCCTCCGCAAAGTCCTCAGCATGACGCTGGGGCTTTACAAGCGGTCTCAGGCACGGTGGGGGCCCGTCTCAAGAAATTCGAGACGTCTCCCCCTCGCCGTTTCATAAAGTCTGCTTTACCGACGTCTCCCTCAGACAGGGAGACAGTATTGCAAGCCATTCACAGGCTGTATTCCCAGCAGGTGATAATCAAGGTACCCCTCCTGCAACAGGGAAAGGGGTACTATTCCACACTATTTGTGGTACCGAAGCCGGACGGCTCGGTGAGACCATTTTTAAATCTAAAATCCTTGAACACTTACATACAAAGGTTCAAATTCAAGATGGAGTCACTCAGAGCAGTGATTGCAAACCTGGAAGAAGGGGACTATATGGTCTCTCTGGACATCAAAGATGCTTACCTACATGTCCCAATTTACCCTTCTCCAAGGGTACCTCAGGTTTGTGGTACAGAACTGTCACTATCAGTTTCAGACGCTGCCGATTGGATTGTCCACGGCACCCCGGGTCTTTACCAAGGTAATGGCCGAAATGATGATACTCCTTCGAAAGAAGGGAGTTTTAGTTATCCCTTACTTGGACGATCTCCTGATAAGGGCAAGATCCAGGGAACAGTTGGAAGTCGGGGTAGCACTATCTCAGATAGTGCTGCGGCAGCACGGTTGGATTCTCAATATTCCAAAATCGCAGCTGATCCCGACGACACGCCTTCTATTCCTAGGGATGATCCTGGACACAGTCAGGAAAAAGGTGTTTTCTCCCGGAGGAGAAAGCCAAGGAGTTATCCGAACTAGTCAGAAACCTCCTAAAACCAGGCCAAGTGTCAGTGCATCAGTGCACAAGGGTCCTGGGAAAAATGGTGACTTCCTACGAAGCAATTCCATTCGGCAGATTCCACGCAAGAACTTTCCAGTGGGACCTGCTGGACAAATGGTCCGGATCGCATCTTCAGATGTATCAGCGGATAACCCTGTCACCAAAGACAAGGGTGTCTCTCCTGTGGTGGTTGCAGAGTGCTCATCTTCTAGAGGGCCGCAGATTCGGCATTCAGGACTGGGTCCTGGTGACCACGGATGCCAGCCTGAGAGGCTGGGGAGCAGTCACACAGGGAAAAAATTTCCAGGGCTTGTGGTCAAGCCTGGAGACATCACTTCACATAAATATTTTGGAGCTAAGGGCCATTTACAATGCCCTAAGCCAAGCAAGACCTCTGCTTCAAGGTCAGCCGGTGCTGATCCAGTCGGACAATATCACGGCAGTCGCCCACGTAAACAGACAGGGCGGCACAAGAAGCAGGAGGGCAATGGCAGAAGCTGCAAGGATTTTTCGCTGGGCGGAAAATCATGTGATAGCACTGTCAGCAGTGTTCATTCCGGGAGTGGACAACTGGAAAGCAGACTTCCTCAGCAGGCACGACCTCCACCCGGGTGAGTGGGGACTTCACCCAGAAGTCTTCCACATGATTGTAAACCATTGGGAAAAACCAAAGGTGGACATGATGGCGTCCCGCCTAAACAAAAAATTGGACAGGTATTGCGCCAGGTCAAGGGACCCTCAGGCAATAGCTGTGGACGCTCTGGTAACACCGTGGGTGTACCAGTCAGTGTATGTGTTCCCTCCTCTTCCTCTCATACCAAAAGTACTGAGAATTATAAGACGGAGGGGAGTAAGAACTATACTCGTGGCTCCGGATTGGCCAAGAAGGACTTGGTACCCGGAACTTCAAGAGATGCTCACGGAGGACCCGTGGCCTCTACCTCTAAGAAGGGACCTGCTCCAGCAAGGACCCTGTCTATTCCAAGACTTACCGCGGCTGCGTTTGACGGCAGGGCGGTTGAACGCCGGATCCTGAAGGAAAAAGGCATTCCGGATGAAGTCATCCCTACCCTGGTCAAGCCAGGAAGGATGTAACCGCAAAGCATTATCACCGCATTTGGCGAAAATATGTTGCGTGGTGCGAGGCCAGTAAGGCCCCGATGGAGGAATTTCAACTAGGTCGATTCCTGCATTTCCTATAACAGGAGTGTCTATGGGCCTAAAATTGGGGTCCATTAAGGTTCAAATTTCGGCCCTGTCAATTTTCTTCCAGAAGGAACTAGCTTCACTACCTGAAGTTCAGACGTCTGTAAAAGGGGTACTGCATATACAGCCTCCTTTTGTGCCTCCAGTGGCACTTTGGGATCTCAATGTAGTTTTGGGGTTCCTAAAGTCACATTGGTTTGAACCACTTGAATCTGTGGAGTTAAAATATCTCACATGGAAAGTGGTCATGTTGTTGGCCCTGGCCTCGGCCAGGCACGTGTCAGAATTGGGGGCTTTATCCTGTAAAAGCCCTTATCTGATCTTCCATTCAGACAGGGTGGAATTGAGGACTCGTCCTCATTTTCTCCCTAAGGTGGTTTCAGTGTTTCATCTGAACCAACCTATTGTGGTACCTACGGCTACTAGTGACTTGGAGGACTCCAAGTTGTTGGACGTAGTCAGGGCCTTGAAAATATATGTTTCCAGGACGGCTGGAGTCAGGAAATCTGACTCGCTGTTATCCTGTATGCACCCAACAAGCTGGGTGCTCCTGCTTCTAAGCAGACTATTGCTCGTTGGATTTGTAGTACAATTCAGCTTGCACATTCTGTGGCAGGCCTGCCACAGCCAAAATCTGTAAAAGCCCATTCCACAAGGAAGGTGGGCTCATCTTGGGCGGCTGCCCGAGGGGTCTCGGCGTTACAACTTTGCCGAGCAGCTACTTGGTCAGGGGCAAACACGTTTGCTAAATTCTACAAATTTGATACCCTGGCTGAGGAGGACCTGGAGTTCTCTCATTCGGTGCTGCAGAGTCATCCGCACTCTCCCGTCCGTTTGGGAGCTTTGGTATAATCCCCATGGTCCTTACGGAGTTCCCAGCATCCACTAGGACGTCAGAGAAAATAAGAATTTACTTACCGATAATTCTATTTCTCGTAGTCCGTAGTGGATGCTGGGCGCCCATCCCAAGTGCGGATTGTCTGCAATACTTGTACATAGTTATTGTTACAAAAATCGGGTTATTATTGTTGTGAGCCTCTTTTCAGAGGCTCCTCTGTTATCATGCTGTTAACTGGGTTCAGATCACAGGTTGTACGGTGTGATTGGTGTGGCTGGTATGAGTCTTACCCGGGATTCAAAATCCTTCCTTATTGTGTAGGCTCGTCCGGGCACAGTATCCTAACTGAGGCTTGGAGGAGGGTCATAGGGGGAGGAGCCAGTGCACACCAGGTAGTCCTAAAGCTTTACTTTTGTGCCCAGTCTCCTGCGGAGCCGCTAATCCCCATGGTCCTTACGGAGTTCCCAGCATCCACTACGGACTACGAGAAATAGAATTATCGGTAAGTAAATTCTTATTATCGGGTATAATATTGTTGTTTTAGGTTAAGCAGCTCCCGTTAATAGGAGATTCCGTGCCTGCGTCTATGGTTGTGACAGACCAGGTTGCAGGGCTAATAATGATATTTAAATATACTGGTATTACAGTTTATTAATTGCCCAATGATGTGAAGTGACGGTGATATTTTAATACACTGATGTTTAATACCCCGATGTTACAGTTTAAAAATTGCCCAGTGTGGATCCTATTCTAAAGCAAACTCCGCATTAAGTTGTAAATCTAATTAGTAGAGATACTTTATTCTCATAGTATGTCGCTCTCAGAGTTAGCGATCTCTATAAGTATGTCACAGAGAGCACTGCTCGCAAATGTATCCAACGTACTCCCAGTTTTTTAATGCACGAGTATTGCAAATATAGGATGTGTAATTATATAATAATATGTACAGCAGCACTCTGTATGAATCTTATATGTGAAGGTATACTTTCTTCATCATACAGCTTCCACTAAACGTTGCTGTGAATTCATATCTAACTGCATTAAATTTCAACAGGATGTTTGGTGCATTAATATCATGTTTCCTGCCTATTCTATATGTAGATATCCGGCTGAGCTAATAATAAATAATAAATTCAAAGGTAACACATTTTATAGACCAGTAGGACACCAGGCTGGAGTCCTACGTACGTTTCGCATACAAGCTTTGTCGAGGTAACCGGAAGCAGCCTCCGACTATTCTTTTTAAAGTACCCGCTGCCAATCACTGTGCGTCGCGGGATTTCAAAATTAATTGAGCGCCAAAGTCCGTTATAATCCATGATTCCGTTATGTATTGGTTGCCCTGCATACTAATTGGGTTGGTACTCTCAAGGAGATCCTTAAGTTCCCTTCACAATGTGTACCTTCAGACTCCAGTCGGGATCTCGGTAATCATGAAAGCCGTATTGCGTGAAATCGGAGCCAAAGAACATTGGAATATCCCTATTCCTGTAGTCGACCAATATTCTCCACCACTCGAGATGTCAAAGAATGGTTCCTACATCATAACAATCAGTGCTGTATTCATATGGGGCTGTTATATATATCATTATTTATCTTTATTAAGATGGTGACTGTGTGGGACAGGCTGGTTATAGATCCATTATATAAATCTCGCGTTCTAAAATTCCCACTATTAATTCCTAATTATCCAATATAATACTAAAATGAGAGTGCCAAATATTTCCTCTGTCTAGAACTATTATATATGTGATGTTATTATTCTAACTAATAAAATGTATTCTTTTAGTAATTAGTGCAATAAAGAAAAAAACAGTGCTGTGTGTTATTCTGTACGTGTCCTGAAGTGATGATAATGTGATATATGTGTCCTGTTCGAATATCTGTGATGGTGAGAAAAGGGAATGGGGTGTATTCATTGAATAACGTTTTATTTGGTAGTGCAATATCAAAATAAAATAATAACTACATAGGATGTTAAGCAGTGAAAATTAGTGGACAGTTTTTAATTAATATAAGATAGTGATGTGCACGTAACATGACAGCTGTGTGAATTATTAATGTGAAAAAAACAAAACTACAAAAAACTAGTGTCAAAAAGTGATATAGAAGGGTCTATCTTATCATTATTGGGTATATTAGTATCACCCAGACTAATAAAGATGGTACTGCCAAAAATTATAATAATAAATATAAAATATATGATAAATAATAAAAAATAATATTACTGATCATATATCTAAAATCAGTGTAGGAATGTATTGGTGTTCCCTTGAAGATCTATGGCCTCTCAAAATTCGTGCTGCTGGATGTAATATCAGTATAATAAACAATGATCAGTATTATCTTATAGGGCATGAGGTGGGATAGTCTATATCTAAGGTGATAGTCGTCGGTCAGTTCATCCGTGAAATAAATATACCAGTGTATGAATGTACTGGATCCAATTAATCCTTTTAGTACTTGTTAATACTTTTAACCGGAGAGGAAAAGTTCCCTCTTATAGGACACTAGTATACGTATCTTACCCGAAATCCCCACCATCTTATCTTACTGTTAGATAAAGACAGCATGCTATCCCACATTTATATTGCTACCGGTGTTGAGGCAAGTTGAGAGTTGGGAGTGTGGCCTAATAATTTCTTTACGAAAACTTCTTTCTTGGAAAGTGGCCATGCTTGTGGATTTGACATCTGTAAAGCGGGCATCGGATGTAGTGGTTTTGTCTCACAAGAGCCTTGTTTGATCTTTCGTGTGGATAGAAAGGAATTGAGAACTTGTTTAGTAGTTCTGCCGAGAGTGGTTTCTGGGTTTCGCAGAATTTGGACTATTTTGATGCCGGTGGTTACTTAGGCATTAGCTGATTAAAATTCCCTCGATGTAGCCAGGGTTTTGAATATTAAGGTCGCCATTTTGGTTACACGCTGGATCTGGATGCTATTTGCCATGTTCGTTCTACGGCTGGATTGCCGTCACCGAAGTCGGTGGAGGCCCATTATACTGGGAAGATGGGCTCTTCTTGGGCGGATGCCCGAGGAGTCTCGGCGGGTCAACTTTGCCGAGTGGATACTCGGTCGGGTTCAATCGCTTTTGCTATGCTCTGCAAGTTTGATACCCTGGTCAAGGGGGACCTTTTGTTTGCTCAATAGGTGCTGCAGAGCTTTGGTATTGACCCCATGGTCCTGTTCGAGTCCCCAGCATCTTCTAGGACGTATGAGAAAATAGGATTTTGGTACTTACCGGTAAATCCTTTTCTCTTAGTCCGTAGAGGATGCTGGGCGCCCGTCCCAGTGCGTACTGTGTATGCAGTTATTGTTTTTGGTTACACTTTGGTGGTGTTTCTTCTCTGTCAGACTGTTGCTGATGCTGTTCAGGCCATGGCATAAGGTGTATCATTATTGGTTGTGTTAGCACACAGGTTGTGTTACATATTTTTTCAGCATGTGGCGGTGTCTTTTTCATGCTGTAGGCTGGTTTTCTATTGAATGCCACGTTCTGCGGTATGTTCGTGGTGTGAGCTGGTATGACACTCACCATGTTTATAAATTCTTTCCTCGAAATGTCCATCTCTCCTGGGCACAGTTTCTAACTGAGGTCTGGAGGAGGGGCATAGAGGGAGGAGCCAGTTCACACCCAGTTTAAGTCTTTATAGTGTGCCCAAGCTCCTGCGGATCCGTCTATACCCCATGGTCCTGTTGGAGTCCCCAGCATCCTCTACGGACTAAGAGAAAAGGATTTACCGGTAAGTACCAAAATCCTATTGTTTTTGTAACCTTTTAAAAATTATCTTATTTCATTGCTTTACCTTTTTCTAATATGAACTATTTATTAAAGTGTACTGTGCGCTGCTTCCTTGGTTAGGATAAAATTGACATCCACAGACTCCACTTGAACAGGTCCACCATTTGCCAAATTGTCCTATGTGATAGGATATTTAGTTATCTTCCTAGAACACTATAAAAACCACGCTTTTTCAGTTGTTGTTGTTGTTGTTGTGGTGTTGCGACTGCAAATCATGCAGGTGACAAAGCGTTAGATCCACCTCTACTGTTAAAGAGCGTGTAGATACCAGCAGCTGGAGTGGCTGCTGCTATTGTTAATCGTCCAGGTGCCAAGTGCACCGATGTGGGATCTTACGCACAAGGACGAAGGTTTAATAAGAGGTAAGCAGTAATAGTCTGAGGTAATTTAACGTGTTTCGCCTCTAACGAAGACTTTGTCAAAGCAGAAATATATGTTTCAGTAAGAGTGTATTAGAGTGTGAAAATAAAGTAAAAAAGATAGATGAAACTATGGAATGGTAAAAGCAAGAACAAATGTATCAGGATATATTCAATTGATGTCGGATCCTTTCTGACGGAAAGGATCCAACATTTCAGTATTCAATTCTCGGCCAAATCCGAAAGGATTTGTCCGTTCCTGACAATGCCAATCCAACTTTTTTTAAAGTCGGATTGTCATTTTCAGAAACGGTGCTAAAACCTGTCTGATTTGGGCGCGAATCCGACAAAACACGTGGATCCGCGGTAAATCCGCCGATCCACGTGCTTTCCGACAAGTCAGATTTTATGACTTGTCGGATAAACGGGAGCTTGATTGAATAGGTCGAATCTGGATTTGACCTTAAACTCCCGTTTATCCGACAAGTTGGGCAATCCGACTTGAATTGAATACCTCCCATAGACAGGAATCTAAGTTTGTGAAGAAAATAGAGCCCCTCTATCCTCTTAATTTCGTATAGTTTTCTAAACCATTCTGCTATAGAGGAGAACTTCATAGATTTCCAGTGTCTCGGGATTATGCTACCACTAGACCAGGTTTGATGTTGGTGATAGGTCCAGAAATATTTGAGTAGTAGAGAAGGTGAGTTGCGGACATATAGTTCCTTGACATTATACAAGGTTGGTGGATAACACCGCCAAATATGTATCAGACACAAATCAGGAATGTGTGGATTAGCTGGATAATGAAACCATCATATAAAGGGGGAATTCCATTGATTGCTATGTTGAATAGCGCAGTGATGAGTGTCCAGCACAATTCAATTGGCCGCACTGTAAACCCACGTGTAGAGAATTTCTGCTTGCGCCCTCCTGTGGTGTGAGCAGAAATCTGACTAAACTAGTGCCACGATGCTAGTTGTGGGATTGCTGCGTGCATTGCGTCAGGCACTTAAGTCGTAGTATGACGTTTACTGCTACGTTTTCTCTCAACTTAAGCGCTGGGCGTGATGTGGATAATTGAGTAGCTCTGTGCACTCATTCCCGGCATCATATAATATAGCACTTAATTGAATTGCCGTTCAAAGTGTTGGCAATTTAAGAGGGCATCTGACAGCCACTGTCCATGGTAATTATCTGGTAAATAACTTACCCATGTCTTCAATAAGGAAAGTATTACAGTATAGTCCCTCCAATAGCCACCACCAGCCATAGCACTAAAACAACTTTTTTCAAAGGATGTAATATTTATTGCCTTTAGTAAATCTACCTTTTAGTGATTACCGGAGATTCAATCTCAGCACACGCACTGGGTTAATGGCACACAGTAGATGCAAGAAGGATCGCATTGAGAGCAAGTAGCAACACTACATCCGGTAACTGGCACGCTATAATCTAGCACTCAGGCGCTAAGTGCACTGGACATTAATGACGGCGCCAGCACCGGTAGTACAAAGAGGCTGTCCCAGCACCTAAGCGTTTGTTTGCATGTAGAAATAGGACAAGGCAACGCCGCCAAGCACCAGCTCCTGGAACCTGCTTCTCCACCCCTTCTACACCCTAGTCCAGTGGTTCTCAAACTGTGTGCCGTGGCTCCCTGGGGTGCATCGGGGCACTTGCAGAGGGGTGCCCTTGGTTGGTGATCCAGGACCAATTCAAATTATTTATGGTCAATGTAACTGGCAAAACCAGTGCTGGTGGCTGCCAATCATAAACTTTGTGGACAAACAGAAGCAAATTATGTCCCCGCACCACACAATTGAACTTAAGGATGACACCTAAACACAATTTACTTAATTTTAATATTTATTTCTAAAATTCTCAATAAGGAACTTTTGACCTAGGGGGTGCCGTGAAAATAATTTGGATACTCTAGGGCGCTGTGATTCAAAAAAGTTTGGAAACCATTGCCCTAGGCCATAAGACAAATACCAAGTTTAGAAGACCTAAATCTGGTGATAGAGCTCGATGGCAAACCTCACACAGCCTGCAGATTGCACCAGGTGTGTGGTTGTGTGACACTTTTCCAATGCAAAAGGTGTGATCTAGTATCTTACTAAATGGGCAAGAATGAGTAAAGCGTAAATGGGCCTTCTAGTTCTTCATGCTTCTCATCATATTTCTAGTCACTGACTGTTGGATAGTGACGTGCAGGGTGAAAATGAACCATGCACTCATAGGTTATAATTGGGCTACTAACATTAGCCATAAGCTTTGTCAGTATAATTTTACTCTGAGTAAAAATATACTGTGTGATAAGAAGAAGCATTAGTTGCAAATTTTTTCCATGTATTTAAAAGCATCAATCAGCGGACTATAATAACTTAATTGATGTCATTTAATAGAGGTGATTCAAAACGAACGCTGTAGGGTTCTCCTTTTACAGTATCAGTATACAGGCACGTATATCCCTCTGGGTAATCCAGATTTTCATTTTTATTTTTTTTTAAATCTATATTCTTTATTTAAATTTTTCAACATTGGAGAAATATTTTAGTGTTATTTGTTTCCGACCGTATGCTTTTTTTATTTACTTTTTATTTTATAGCCACTAACTGTATATTTTTGATTAACTTAATATTAAAAATAAATTGGGTAATCGGTAGATTGCTTTCTGGGTCAAATGCACACGAAGAGAGCTAAATGCAGATTCCATCTCAATTGTTTCAGAATACTTGGCATTTATAGATCAAAGAACGGACTCCTTCATGTGGCTGTAAAAAGGATTACTCTGCTGATCTGTAATATCCTTTATGTATCTACCTCAAAAAGAGGATCTGAACCCCAATGGGAAGTCTGGGATATCTTGATTGGAAACATATTATCAGCGGTGATTTGCTATTCCCAAGCTTTGTCTGCTTTCAGCACCTAGGTACAGCAGTGATATCTCTTTGATCTGTATTCCAGGGAACCTCCTAAAACGGGTTTGGTTATTGACTTCTGTGATGTGGTGCATTGGGTCTGGGGCTACGTCCTGTGCTAAACTAGTTCTGTCCATGGTTAAATGATGGCTGTACGTGTCTTTTTGCTGTTGGATTATTGTGTTTGGTAAAAATAAACAGGGATAGATGTATTAAACTTTCGATAGAGATAAAGTGGAGAACTTGGTCATAGCAACCAGCCAGCTTCCAACTCTCATTTCATGGACTGTGCTGGATAAATGATAAGCTGTAGCTGTTTGCTTGGTATAGGCAACTTCTTCTTTCATCAAGGCTTGATATATCTCCCCTTTAGTATTATTTTCATATTTTTTTTATCATGCTGTGTAGTACCTGGGAGTATTAAATTACCTCAAAGCCTAATATACAAGACGATCCAGTATGAAAAACAGCATATTGTAAACTCTGCAAATACAAATCCTGGCGGTCTGGATGCTGGCGGTCACACGGAGATCCCGACATTGGAGGTAAGTATTTCTACCCCCCCTTGTCCCCGACACTAACTCTCGGGAGGTGGCAGCTAGAGCCACCCCCCATTGCTTAACCCTCCCTACCTCCCCCCCAGGGCCCTAACCCTAATCCTGAACCCCAATTCTCACCTTCGGCATCTTGGGTGTGCGTGACCTGGCGCCAGTGTCCTGAGTAGAGTTGCGATTCCGGCGCCAGCATCCCGACAGCTGGGATGCTAATCGCATCCTGTTTCCCCATACACCTTTGCTCCATGAACTTTGTGACTTAGCCACGCCAAGCATCTTTTTCCTAAAATATGCATCTTATTCACATTACTGATGCGACCAAAGTACAATACACAGGTGCTCTGAATACTGACGCTGGCATTCGTGTACTTCTGTGTGCCACTCAGTCGTTAATCTGGGTAATAAGGCAAAAGGAAGCGTTCCGTTACGAGTGACACGTTCCATGCGTCATTGTGCTTCATCTGTAACTTTAAATACATGACAGAGCACCAGTCATTACCCGTGACGGTGCTTCAGAAAAACGGTGGGTGACTGTGGGCACATCTGTAAACAAGTAAGGTTACAAAATGTGTTGGTGACGAGTAGAGAACACAGTGGAGTAATGCCCAGTATAAGGGATGTATAATCTAAGCATTTATCTGCAGAGAGACAGCATGCAGAACGCATGAGCATATTTTTATAAAGTAGTAGACATATCAAACCACCTGTGCATTTGTGTGTGTGTGTGTGTGTGTGTGTGTGTGCGCGCACTTTTTGGCCATTTTTTTTTTGTCTCAGTGTGCAAAACAGTTTGCTATGAATAACTCAAACAGCGCCACCTTATGCCAAGTGGTCAGCGCTTTCTGCAGTCAAGCAGTGAGTTAGATATATGGTAGAACTTACTCTAAAAAATAAACCACAAACTTTGAGGACTAGATGTATAAACATAGAAAGATGGAATTTGACGGCAGATAAGAACCACGTGGCTCATCTAGTCAGCCCATGACTGTGATCATGTAGTGATTGGACCACATACAGTAGCAGGCTTTAGGGAGTCCATTAGTTACCAACACTGCAGTGGATGTGGCCCGTGTTGGTCCAGGAGGTGAGGGGGGACTTAGCAATGCCACATCACACTCCCTACGCCCCATCAATAGGAGTATTGCTAACCCTGAGCATGAGCAAGGATGGCGCATGCCTACCTTTGTACCGGCCCTGGACTTTGCTCAGAAGAACTGGAGCCTCTCAAGAAGAGTGAACTCAAGTCGTCGGTACTCCCCCTGATTTTGCCATTAGACCCAGCCTGCTGTGGTAGTGTGCGAGGTATCCAGATGGTAAGTCAACATGGATTAGGGCATCAGTCAATAGGTCTCCCAATATTAGTAGACATTGACACAGTCGACATAGGAAAAGGGTGAACACGTTAAAATGGCTGACATGGGACAGGTCGACACATGAAAAGGTCAGCATGACTTTTTAAAATGTTTTTGATTTTGAACTTTTTCATACTTTACCATCCACATGGACTACGATTGGGAATGGTAACCTTCCCCGCAGCCACTCGCCATGCACGGGGACGCGGTGCACTAGTTCCTGGTCATGTTACGCAAAAAAAAGACACCAAAAAAACGGGTCAACCTTTTTCCTGTGTTGACCATATCAACGTCGACCAATAGTGGTCAGCCTAATGAATGTCCACCCACTGATCCATAACAGTGCGCGCTCCCCACTGTCTGTAACCATAATGTTTTTCCTAGTTAATGAACAGTGTAGCTATAATATTCTGCTGAGCAGATAAAGATGTTGAACTATATTTACAGAACTCTGACCTAGTCGTACAGTCTTTTTCCCTTGCAGGTGACATCATTGTATGTATGTGCTCCTGTGTATACTTTGGGTTTGGGAATGGAGGGAATATTGTGCTTGGAGGGGGACTGTGCACCCTTGCAGTTTCCTGTCTTCTGTCCAAATTGCTGATCACGGGGTCTTTATGTGCATTGGTAATGTATAAGCTGAAATATATTCCACTGGGGAGGAAGGCGGAATAAGTTACATACGTTGTTTCTGTGTGATAAATGTGAAACTCCATTACTCACTTTATGCAGGTGCTATTTATATGAAGTTTTAAAGAAATATAAAGCTGCCGGTGAAATGATTGGCTTATACAGACCCATTGGGATTGCTCAGCTGGGGCATGCAGTTGGGTTTGGCCGAGGAGGATTTAATGTTCATGCAATTTTTGCACGTGGATTAGAGAATTACTTGTTTTTTTTTCTTTGCATATCAATTGTGACTATTCTGTACAGAGCTTATATATAAAGTAAAACTTAAAAGTACAATTCCACTAAATAATTCCCTCTCTTGAAAGTCTCCTACTACCTGTATAATTGGGATATAGTCACTGGGCCTCCATCATGCACGGCACAAAATGCAAACCTCTGCGTTCCCATGGATCTGTCCCTCCGCGGCATCAAGCTGCTGACGCTAAAGGCCAGTTATCAGTGACACGATGCCCTGCTGTTCCAGTCTCTTCAGATGACAAGCCCTGATTGATCAGGTGTCCTCTCTGGATCAGGAACATGGGAGCCTCCAGGAAGAGCTGTACATTGTACGAGAAGGGACATGCTTCTTTATTGTGCAAGAAGAGATTTAGGGGTTGATGTACCAAGCAGTGAACAAAGTGGATAACTTTGAGGTAGCATTTATTTAGTACATTCAATAAAATAATAGTTTACATGTGCAACTTCTCCACTGGTTCTCTTCTCCTTACTTCTCTTAGAGAACATTTGTTAGAGTGGAAATGCCTTTTAAAGTTTAGCGTATAAAGAGCAGACAGAAGCATGTACAACTGGTGTGTGTGTGTGTGTGTGTGTGTGTGTGTGTGTGTGTATATATATATATATATGTATGTTATTTTTTTTTTTGATGGACGTGAGATTAGGCGCACAACACAATGCACCACAACGTGCTATTACCTCTACTAACTCGGTACACGGGGCAGGTGAGCATGCCCAGGTGGACCCGGAGTGACACAGAGTGTCGTTTGTCAAATATAAACTTTCTTTATCTCTCTGACTGTGATTCCAGGATCAGAATAATTACCTACCACGTTCTACATGATGTTCTACCCTCATACATTTTTTTTCTTTTAACCAAATAACTGTCCAGTCTGCTCATATATTTTATTTTTACACCTTTCATCGTCCCTTATAATACCCCCTTCAAATCTTTTCCCATACTGTATCTATACTCTGCAGTGCGCTACCTCCCCCAATTAAACTAACCTCATACTAGTCATAGTTTTAAGTGTTCCCTGTGTTCAGGGGAAGCTTATCAGATTTTCCAAGATGGTTTCCTGAGAGAATAGATCGGTACTGACCTGCAAATAGATTTAGATCCTATTTAATGGAAAATCGTTCTGAAGATATGACTTAAACATTTATGTACGTGTTAAGACTCCTGAGGGCAGAATTTTCCAGACAGATTTATTCTAGGATATTGGACACTTTTTTAAAACAGTTGGGTGTAGCTTTCCATAGTGACAGGGGCACTGAGAAGGGTTGATGGGCTATATTACACTACATATAAGACCTGTTGCAGTAAAAGGAGCTCCATATTGCTTTCTCTGCTGATATGAAAAGAATTCCTGTCCCTATAGAACAGGTTGTTCAATTAAAGTGGAAACTACTGGTTTCCACTGGAAATACATTGGGGCATATTTAATAGGCTCCACGACTGCCAGAGGTGCGAGGATGCCATTTACTAGGCATGGTTTTGCCGTGTAAATGATTGCTCCTTTAAAAAAATGTCTGCGTTCGTCCGGCATCCCGCATCTCTGGCAAACTCTGACCCTATTACATATTACATATGCCCCTTTGACACAACTTCTGTAGGGAACACTTCTAACCATATGCCTTTTATGTTTTACTACATCACTGCCATTCGCTTGCTGATAAAACAATGAAAGTGTCAGACAAATTATTTGGGCGCCCTTCCAGTTAATTCATTAATTCATCCATTTATAATTTGTCGTTGGCTGATGAAATGTTTGCATACAACTAGTACATCTGGTGGACATTCTAAATGGTAGAATTATTTCATATAGTTGCCAATCATTGGCTTTTGGGCATTGTGGGGCAGATGTATTAAGCCTGGAGAAGTGATAAGTGCAAGGTGATAACGCAATAGCCAATCGGCTCCAATATGTAAATTGACAGTTAGGAGCTGATTGGCTGGTGCATTATCACCTTGCACTTATCAGTGCTTTATCACTTCTCCAGACTTAATACATCTGCCACATTATTTCATCTACTTCTGAATTGGTCTGTTGGGAAATCTGTAAATATATTTTCAAAAAAGGTTTTCTATTAATATGTTAAGTCCCTTTAACTCCCTTTAACAGGACTTTGGCTTCAGTACCAGGTCAGTTGTTAGTGGGCCGATCTCAGCCAGGCAGGTGGGCAGCTGATGGGAAAAGATGGTGATTTGGAGACTTTGTTCCTGAGCAGAGATGATTGAGACTATTATGCTGAAGTAATGTATTAGCTCATTACCTTTCTGTCTAGCAATGTTGACAGGCCAAAGAGCTAGAGTGTGAGAATTTATAGCCGATAGAGAAATGGGTAATGTAGGTGGGCCAAGTGTTTCTGATCTGCCATCAGTTTTTATGTTTGCAGATCAGCTCTGAGCAGTCTCGCAGTGTGCTGTCTGACAGTAGGATTATTCCCTCGGGATGTGGAATGCTTATTAGTTACCAAATACTTTTCTGTATGAAGCATCACTTGCTTGCTGTCTAAAGATACAGACTTGATAGAAGCTGGCACAGTCAGGGAGTCTAACAAGAACATGACGGTCTTTACAAAACGGCCAACTCTTTCTTCACCAATTGGCCAGACTGTAGATTGGACTTGATGTACGGCGTGGAGAGATGTGTAGCACCGTTAATGGAAGATATTCCAGGTGTTTTTATAAAACATGTTTTCCCTTAATTTACAGTTAACGGGTCACCATGGCAATGATTTTTTTGTCATGGTCTGCGTATTTTGAAAACACTTAAATGGAAGTTGGAGTTAACTCCTTCACAGGGATCAGAATTGGGCAGCTGGAACCTAAATTGTCTCTTTTTGGCGATGATATGCTTTTGTTCCTGTGGTGAATGACTTTCTTACTTGCTTCGGCACTTTTGCAGGATATAGAGTCAATCTTCATAAACCTGAATACTTACCATTGGTCACCCAATCCTCCTATGAGGCATTTACTTCTGCTAACTTATCTAAAGCTATAGGCACTTTGAAGTATCTAGGTGTTTTATGTGGGAGGCAATCACAAGACCGCCTGTTGGGATCCTGACGGTCACAATGCCGATGCCGGTATCCTGACAGGACGTGAAATTCCGCCGCCGGAATACCGGCGCCACAGGCTTTTTTCCCTCTGTGGGTGTTCACGACACCCATAGAGGGAGAATATAACTTGTGGCGTGCGCAACGAGCCACTGTACCCGCAGAGTGGTGAGCACAGCATTCTAGCACTCTGGCAGCCGGGATGCCGCTATCGGTATCTTGACAGCCGGCATCCTAACCGCCGGTAAATAGTATGTATTCTGTTTATATAACTCCTTCCATTTCTGGTTTATATAAAGCTAATTTGACCTCTTTATTATGCAAAATTGAACATCTCTTAGATGGCTGACAGGTACTACCGCTATCTTTGGTGGGACGGGTGGCAGTATTAAAGACTATTATTTTTTCAAAACTTTCATACCTTATCCAGATGTTACCTTGTATTCTTTCTAGGACAGATCAAGCTTCTGTAATTCCATATTTACCAAATTCCTCTGGTGATGGAAAAAGCTAGAGCTTCATTGTCAAAACTTCAGCTGCCTCGCTCTCAAGGAGGTTTGGGTGTACCAGTTCTAAGCAGTGTTCTTCCATTATATCCTGGATTGGATCCATTTTTCCATAGTTGCTACACTAACCTTGATTTAGAACTGGCTCTCTTTCCCCCCCCTTTTTTCCTACTGCACTCTTACATGTCCCCCGTTCCCCACTTCCACCTGATGTATTAAATAATATTATTTTCAGAGACATCTATTTTGCTTGGTTAGCTGTGAATCGTAAGCTTCACCGAAACCCCCTTAGTTCTAAATTCATTACCTTGTGGGGCAACCCTCTATTTATTCCTGGTCTAGAAAATGCCATATTTCAGGATTAGAGAAGGTCGTGTTTGACCCTGGGGGCTCCTTCCTCTCTCTTCAAGAACTTAGAGAAATATGACATCCCAAACAATACCTGTTTTATGTATCTTCAAGTTGGACATTTCATTACTACGTTACCTGACCCCTGTCTGTGGTTGGTGGAACTGATAGTCTTTATGTTTTATTGTATAGACATGCGCTAATCTCTTATAAAACCAGAGACCTTATTATGATACTTTATTCGAAATTTAGGCTTCCACAGTAGAGAGCTGGAGACACTTTTTAACCCTCATTAGTAGATCACACCCCTCTTATTAAATACTATGACAACACTTTACGTTATTTATCGTCTGTATTGCTACAAGAAACACACATTAAAATACTCCATAGGATTTATATTTCACAGGCCCAGCATAAACATATGGTGGCAGGGGAATCTGGCCAATGTCCTAAATGTCATTATGCGACTGCTACTATTTTTCACAACCTTTGAGAATGCAGGAAAATATGCAGATTTTGGAGTACTTTCTTTTATTAACCATTTATTCTCTCTTAAACTGCAGTTGGACTCATTAGCTCTATTATGTGCACATTTTGACAGTTGGGATCTGGGCATGAGGAAAATTATTATTTCATTATTAACTACTGTAATTATTGTAGCTAAAAAAAATTATTATGCAAAATTGGACTGTTAAGACACCACCATTTTGAAAATGCAGCGAAATAACCGTTGATCCAATTGTTATATTTCGATAGATAAGCAAAATTACCGGATATTGAACAAGGAAATCACCAAGTTCTGTAAGAAGTGGAACCTGTTTATATCCACTCTTGATCCCTAAAGATAAGAACATATTTTGAAATTGTATGAATCGACCTCATGGTGAAGAATGTTATGGTGTTGGGATTATTTACCATTTTCAATCTATGCTTAAATCTAATTGAGGATATGCTACTTCTCTAGTTCTCCTAGGCTCCTCTACTCCATGATCTCCTAGCTTCTCCCCCACCCCTATCCCATCATGTGGTCTTACTCTTTTCTTTTGCTCTCCCCCCTTTTATTTTATTGTTCTTTCAACTACCAAGCATTATTTTCTGTTTTGTTATTTGCTTTTTTAAGTTTGTCTATATATATATATGTGTGTGTGTGTGTGTGTGTGTGTGTGTGTATATATATATATATATATGTATGTATGTATGTATGTATGTATGTATGTATGTATGTATGTATGACTGTGCTCTCCGAATTGGCCACTCTGTGAGACCTGTATTACCATTGTCCGGCTCTCAACACATAGGCTTAGGAGGCAATCACGAGACCGCCTGTCGGGATCCCGACGGTCACAAGGGGCATTCTAGCGCTCGCCATACTGGTGGCCGGGATTCTGCTGTCGAGATCATGACAGCTGGCATCCCAGCCAGTAACACATATGTATTCCCAGGCTTATGGCCTACTATCGTTGAGGTTTCAATATATTTGTATTGTTTCCTTTAATTTTATTTTTGAAACCAATAAATTGTTGTTGTTTTTTAAATGGACGTTGGAGTTGGGGATCCCTGTTATTGGTCATATTCGTTACAGACCAGGTCCTGAAGCACAGCAAACTATAAGGCCCAGGTTTCTGTAATATTAAATCCAACAGGATACACTAGCAAGTCGTTTTGGTTCATGGATAAATATAAATCCATGACCATTTTATTTAAATAGTTAAGTGCAGAGTTTCTCAAACGCGGTCCAAAAGGCGCCCCAACGGTCCAGGTTCTAGGTATACCCGTGGCTCAGCACAGGTGGTTAAATCAAATTGATTAAAGTGCTAATTAAGGCCCAGATTTATCAAGCCTTGGAGAATGATAAATAGCACGGTGATAAAGTACCAACCAATCAGCTCATAACTCATTTTTCGGGATATGTTCAGTTTACCTACAGTCAAAATCCCGACAACCATTGACCGACTGTCAAAATCCCGACACGGTCAAAATACAGACATTTAAAATACCGATAAGGTCAAAATACTGACAGTTAAAATGACGGCAGGTCAAAAAGTCGATACAAGTTTTTCCTGATTTTTTTTTTAAATGAAACCAACTTGTTTGTACTTAACCATCCCAGTGGACCTGGAGGGGGAATATAATAGTGTGCCGAGTGCAGCTCGGCATCGTGCCCAAAGCATGGTGAGTGCAGCGAGGTGCACTTATACAGTGTCCATGTCAACCCAAAAAATTTAAAAACTTGTGTTGACTTTGTGACCTGTCGACATTTTAAATGTCAGTATTTTGACCCTGTCGGTATTTTGACCTTGTCAGGGTTTTGATTGTCAATTGTTGTCGGGACCGTTGGGATCTTGATTCTAAGTATTTCATACTGATCCCCATTTTTCAAATACAGCCTGTAACATGGAAGTTAGGAACTGATTGGCTGGTACTTTTTCACTGTGCTATATATCACTCTCCAAGACTTGATAAATGGGGGCCTAAATTTGTCAATATGCAGGCAACACTCATGGTGCACATGAAATATCACACTTAGGGGTTTATTTACCTTAGATGGAGATAAAGTGGACTGAGATAAAGTACCAGCCAATCAGCTCCTAACTACCATGTCACAGGATGGGTTTGAAAAATGACAGTTAGGAGCTGATTGGCTGGTACTTTATCTCCGTATACTTTATCTCCATCTAAGGCTTAGTAAATAGACCCCTTAATTGTCTCATGTTGCTAGAAGCACTCTTAAAAATGACATAATTTTCAAGTATATTGTTGCACATTTCCAGATCTCCTAGTAGGTGCAAATTGTATTACATACTACTGCTATCAGTGGCGTAACTACTGCCCCCGCAGCCCTCGCGGTGGCTTGGGGGCGAGGGGCTGCGGGGGCGCCGCCACTGATTTAGAGCAGATTGACATGCGGACGAACGTCCGCATGTCAATCTGTTGTCACTAGCCCCCCGCTGTGAAGTAGGGACACGGAGGGCACAGCGTGCGCCTCTCCTGTGTCCCTCTGAGTCTCCGGCGTGTCGGGGGCGTGTCCTATGAAAAGGGGGCGTGGCTTCGCGGAGGACCCGCGATCGCGGGTCACGCCCCCGTTTCGTCACTGAGGGGGCATGCCCAGCGCTCTGTGAGCTGCTGGCATGCCCTCTCTCCTACTGTCTGCGCTGAATAGACGCTGTGCGCATGCGCACAGCGTCTATTCACTACTGCTCTGCTATGCAGAGCAGTGACTGTAGGAGACTCCCAACTGCCCCCCCCCCCATCGCGGGACACTGCGGGAGGTATGCATATATGGCACTGGGGGGGCACTGAGGGGGCATATATGGAACAGGGGGGGGGGGCACTGAGGGGGCATATATGGCCTGAGGGGGCATATATGGCACTGGGGTGGCACTGAGGGGCATATATGGCACTGAGGGGGCATATATGGCACTGGGGGCACTGAGGGGGCATATATGGCACTGGGGGGGCACAGAGGGGTCATATATGGCACTGAGGGGGCATATATGGCACTGCGGGGGGCACTGAGGGGGCATATATGGCACTGAGGGGGCATATATGGCACTGGGGGGCACTGAGGACATATATGGCACTGGGGGGCACTGAGGGGGCATAGATGGCACTGGGGGCACTAAGGGGGCATATATGGCACTGGTGGGGCACTGAGGGGGCATATATGGCACTGGGGGGGCACTGAGGGGGCATATATGGCACTGGGGGGGCACTGAGGGGGCATATATGGCACTGGGGGGGCACTGAGGGGGCATATATGGCACTGGGGAGGCACTGAGGGGGCATATATGGCACTGTATGTGTACCTGGCACATGGGGGGCTATATTTGGCACTGGGGGCACGTGAGCACCTGGCATTGTGGGGGAATATCTGGCACTGGGGGCATATGTGGCACTGGGGGGAGAGGCTATATTTGGCACTAGGGGCATGTGAGTACCTGGCACCGTGGGGGAATATCTGGCACTGAGGACATATGTGGCACTGGGAGCACAGCCCTAGCAACAAGCACTACCCCCTAGCAATGAGCATGACACCCAGTGCATGAAACCCCTGGCAACAAGCATGACACCGAGTGCATGAAACACCTGGCAACGAGCATGACACCCTGAGCATGAAAACCCCTGGCACCGTGCATGGAACCAAGAGCATGAAACCCCTGGCAACGAGCAGGTAATTTAAAAGTAATTAGAAGCCTTAATGTAGGACTTAATGTGTAATGGGCATTACGGTGTGTGGCATAATGTATCACGGACATTGCGGTGTGTGTCAGAATGTGTCACAGGCATTACGGTGTGTGGCAAACTATATCACGGGCATTGTGGTATGTGGTATAATGTCTCAGGGGCATTGCAGTGTGGCATAGGGTATAACGGGCATTGCGGTATGTGTCACAGGCATTACGGTGTATGGTATACTAGATCACGGGCATTGTGGTATGTGGTATAATGTCTCAGGGTCATTGCAGTGTGTGGCATAATGTATAATGGGCATTGCGGTGTGTGGCATAATGTGTCAGGCATTACGGTGTCTGTATACTATATCACGGGCATTGTGGTATGTGGTATAATGTCTCAGGGTCATTGCAGTGTGGCATAATGTATCACGGACATTGCGGTGTGTGTCATAATGTATCACGGACATTGCGGTGTGTGGTATACTATATCATGGGCATTGTGGTATGTGCTATAATGTATCAGGGGCATTGCAGTGTGTAGCATAATGTATAACGGGCATTGCGATTCCTGTCATAATGTGTCACAGACATTACGGTGTGTGGCATAATGTGTCGGGGGCATTACGGTGTGTGCATATTGTGTCATGTGCATTATTGTGTGTGGCATAATGTCTGAGGGCTTTTGCAGTATGTGGCATAATGTATACTGGGCATTACTATAAGGAGGAAAAATGACAAATAATGGAAGGGGCATGAATCAGGATTATTTTTCTTTCCTGTGGTGGCTAACGTCTGGGCGTGCAGGTTGCAAAACTGGGGTATAAGGTAGTCCATTCCTGCAATGCCACGCCTCTTTATGCGAAGCCGCGCCCATTTAAACAAAACCACGCCCCTTTTTGGCGGCGCGCGCCTTCGGCGCGCACATGTTTGTCCCTTTCCTAGTGCCAATTATGGGGGGGGGGGGGGGCGCCGAAGAATTTTTTGGCTTGGGGGAGAAAAATTTCTAGTTACGCCACTGACTGCTATTGTAGTAAAGATTTGAGCGATTGTCAGTCAGTGGAAGGGAAAGGAAAGGGGGGGGTTCCGTGGCGGGGGTGTTGTCGTCCCCCTCCTCCTTGTGTTGGCCTATGCCTGTTTCAATGATGGCATTTACTCCTAGTGAAATAATAGGTTGCATTGATATTTGTTCTGCTACTAAAATGCATTGTAGCTCATCTTAAAATGTTTAAATGATTACAAACTGATGATTTTGGGATCGTTCCGGACAAAGTACACGATTTTTGTGCGCTCGTGTTACTCCTTATTATACTGATCTGCGTGCTGCAGCACCATTCTACAGGAACGTCTGCCATAATGTGTGCACCTGCAGGAGAGCACAAGCAAATACTGTGGTGCTATTATAAACACTTGTGAATGTGTTGGAGTTACTGTAATACTGCATGAACATGAATCCAATCGTCTATTTGATATTTTGGTAATTAAAACAAAAACAGAATTGAAATGATTGTTTTACTGTCCGATTGAATGAATATTAAAGTATATTACAATTCAACAGGCTAGTACATTTGCAGCTTTCTTTTATTAGGTGTGAAATCCAAGAATGCGCTGCCAACTCTAGAGGGTTCTATCCAGAATGTTGAACTGAAATTCTGCAGCACATCATTGGTCAAATGTGTCTCCGGGACCCTGGGATCCATAAAAATTTGTGCCAAAGCCCCAGGTATGTGCAGCTGGACCATATAAAAGTTTATTGCCTGTATAGGAGAATTGGCCTTGCTTTTTACAAGGAGAGTTACTGAAACAAGAATTTATTCATTGTTCCTATGAATCAGAGATATTTTTTTGTATGTTCTCTCATTTTATCATGCCAGGATAATATGTTCTGACCATCGTGGACTAAATTTTGGTTTACAGAGCGGATCTTGATTACAGCACCAGAAGGTGCTCAGAACATTATGGGAATATAAATTTAAAAGTCACTTAAGATCCCCCCCTCCCCCTTCCTTTTCTAAATTGTTAGTAGTGTGCGGTGGGTCATACAGTACGTTACAGACAGAAAAATAATTATTACAAGTCCCCTGCGATACAATGTCAAGATACCATGTTACAGGTAATTCAGAGTGCTAATTGTAGGAAATACGTAAGGCAGGATGTTCTGTTTGCAGGCCGTCAGTGTGGGATTAGGGATTCAGCATGTGAAGTGCCATACTTACACCGTAATAATAGTTATGGGAAAACTCCATGAGGACAGAAATGCAAATAAGTTGTCCCATATGCCCGTCCTATACTGATGGAGGATAATCTCATGTTCAGTGCTCTAAGGGGCAGATTTATCAAAGCTTGGAGAAAGAGTGGTAAGAGATTATGGGGGACATTTACTAAGCAGTGATAAGAGCGGAGAAGTGAACCAGTCTAGAAGTTGCCCCATCAACCAATCAGCAGCTCTGTATAATTTTATAGTATGCAAATTAAAGATGTTACGTCAATGCTGATTGGTTGATGGGGCAACTTCTCCACTGGCTCACTTCTTCGCTCTTATCACTGCTTAGTAAATGTCCCCCAAAGTACCAACCAATCTACTCCTGTCATATTTTAAACACAGCCTGTAACATGGCAGGTGGATCTGATTGGTACTTTAGCTCTCTCCACTTTCTCTTTCCAAACTTTGATAAATCTGTCCCTAAAGGGGCCTACACACAGTGCGCTTCTGGCTAAATGCCGATTTTCACTTTGCGATTTTCCTTGAAATCCCTGAAGCCCAGAACCCCCGATATTGACTACACACGGTGCGATTTTAGCTACAGTATGTACATTTTTGACTATATACAAGTTTGTCTATACTAGAAACTAGAGTGTACATGTTCTAGTCCAAATTGAGCTTCCTGCACAGTTTATTTTTTCTTGCGATAATTAAGTCACCTGTGGCCAGGCATGTATATATCTAAAACCTGGACTGTTAGGGTGCCTTGAGGACCACGTTTGAGAACCTCTGACAAAATGTCATTCAGTGTAACTATAGGTGATAACAAGTACACCAACCTCTACATTTTAAATTATTTTTTATTTATTTAATACATCTACCTTAAATGTATAATTAATTGATATTATATAGCTTTAGATTCATAAAAAAAAAATCCAAAAAAATTCTTGTGTGGCAGACAAGAAACATAGGGGGAGGTGTATGGAGAGAGATAAAGTGGGGAGAGATACTTTAAAGTACCAACCAATCAGCTCCTGCTGTTTAGAAAAATGACACTTAGATACAGGGGCGTTTCAACAGAGGAGGGGGCCCGTGTGCACCTCCGGGGGGGCCCCTCCTCTGTACGGCGCTGTATACTCCGGCATTGTGCCGGAGTCTACTGTGCATGCGCAGGTCTCCGGAAACATGGCGCCCGCTATGTTTCGGAGACCAATTTGGCTACCGCGCATGTCCAGCGGCCATTTTGGTGGCGATTTCTGGCGCGATCGCAGCGGTCGACGCTGGACTCCGGAAAGGTAAGTATGTAAAATGGGTGCAGTGTGGGCCCAACCTGGACCCAGGGGCCCGTGTGCACCGTTATAGAAACGCCAATGCTTAGATAATACTTGGTTTGTACACTGGCGTCACAAGGTGGGTGCGGGGGGTGCGGCCCGCACCCGGGTGTCATCCGCCAAGGGGTGACACCAATGTGCCGGCTCCTGCTCAGTGACGATAGCCGGGTGCTGCACTGTAACATTACGTGCAGCAACCCGGCTCCTGTCACCATGTAGGAGCTGGCACTGCAGACATGTTAGTCTCCGGGGGCAAGCAGCAACTCCCGGACCCCCAGAGTGCCGAAAACGGGGGTTGGGGCGCTTAGCCACGCCCCCTCCGAAGCCACACCCTCCCGTGGGTCGTCCCGCGAAGCCACGCCCCTTTGCACCCACTGCCGCACCAGATTCAGAAGAGGTGAGTGACGCCTCTGGGTTAGTACTTTATCTATGTCCACTTATCTCTCTTCAGGGTTTGCTAAATCTCACCTTATTTCAATGTAGAATACATGATATAAGTGTCAGGGGAAATTATAGGCCCTGAAAATACATACTTATTTGATGCTTGAACAGAGAAACCTATTCTAGCCAGCTTATAAGCCTTACATAGTGTCTCCTGCAGCATGTATATTAAAAATAAAAAGTTGGTAGGTCCTAAATGACTTTTCAAGGCACTGCCACACTGGACAATATTTTAAACTATATTGCTAATTTTCACCCTTCTGAGCGACATAGTTTAATATATCTTTTAGTGTTGCCAGTGCGAACAATGCGCACTCCCGCGGGTCGTTATCTAGGTAGTCTATCGTCTGTCCCTGTATCTCAGTTCTGACTATATCATTGACGCCATTGGTACATATTGTTCAGTCGTTCATGAATTCGCTCAGTGTGGCCGCTCTAACTCAATCATTATTGTATACGGGAAGTTCAAAGGAAAATAATGAGCGATATCATTCATCGTTCATGCCGTCCAGTGTGGCACTGCCTTTAGAATGTTATGTCTCTAAACTTTTATTAAGGGTCGAATTTACCATAAAATTGTTTCTGAACATTGACAAATTGCTAATCTATCTAATTAAAAGATTAGTGTTCTCATACATCAAAATATAATAAACGTATGTGCATTGACGTATAGGCGCTGAGTGCAAATTTCTTGGGAAATGAAAACAGATGTGTTATACTGTACATCTGTATATCACATATAGGCCCCCATTTATCAAGCCTTGTAGCGTGATAAATAGCACGGTGATACAGTACCAAATAATCAGCTCCAGTCCTAACTGCCATGTTACAGGCTGTGTTTGAAAAATTACAGTTAGGAGCTGATTGGTTGGTATTTTATCACTGTGCTATTTATCACTCTCCAAGGCTTGATAAATCTGGGCCATAGTATGTATGTTAAACATATAATTCACAGCATAGAACCAATGCACAAAACATGTGTCAATGTAGCAAGCAGTGCACCTGTATTATAGCGAATATGCATCTAAAACAATAAGCTGGTAGATATATTAATAATGGATAATACCAAATTCCCAGATACTATGGGGTATATTCAAATAGGGTCGGATCCGGAATGGATCCGACAACCCCTATTTAATCTCATCTCAATTCGACTTTTAAAAAGTCGAATTGAGATGAGGGACCCAGAGGAGGAGAGAAGGGTAGAGCCGCGGGGAGAGCAGCGGGGACAGACGGAGGAGAGCAGCGCTGCAGAAGGATGTCTCACAGCCGCCCGACCTCACGGCAGTGTCCACCCGGCTCCAGCAAGCGTGACCTCACTTGCTGGAGCCGGGTGGACACTGCTGTGAGCGGTGCGGCTGTGAGACATCCTGCTGCTGCGCTGTGCTATAGCACTGCTCTCCACTGTATGCCTGCAGCTCTCCCCCGTCTCCCCGCGGCTCCCCCCCTCTCCTCCTCCTCTGGGTCCCACATCTCAGTCCGACATTTTTTTTTATGTCGGACTGAGATGGTCGGAAACGGGGCCCCGTATCACTCAAAAGTACATGAATCGGCAGCTATACCGCCGATTCACGTACTATTCGACAAGTCGAATTCCACGACTTGTCGAATAAAAACTGCAGGGATTGAATAGGTCTAATCACTATTCGACCTTAAAAAGTTGAAAACTGACGTCTTTTCGACAGACGGCAGTTTTCGACCCAAATTGAATATACCCCTCTATAGTGTTGCCGACAGTCCTAGATACAACTAGGATTACATATACAGTAGTTTATTAGTCAATGATTTGCAGGTGATTTCCTGTGAACGGTGTTGTGTGCCCATCTGTGGGGGTAATTCCAAGTTGATCGCAGCAGGATTTTTTTTAGCAATTGGGCAAAACCATGTGCACTGCAGGGGAGGCAGATATAACATGTGCAGAAAGAGTTAGATTTGGGTGAGTTATTTTGTTTCTGTGCAGGGTAAATACTGGCTGCTTTATTTTTACACTGCAAATTAGATTGCAGATTTAACACACCCCACCCAAATCTAACTCTCTCTGCACATGTTATATCTGCCTTCCCTGCAGTGCACATGGGCCCTCATTCCGAGTTGTTCGCTCGCAAGCTGCTTTTAGCAGCATTGCACACGCTAAGCCGCCGCCTACTGGGAGTGAATCTTAGCTTAGCAAAATTGTGAACGAAAGATTCTCAAAATTGCGAATAGAAATTTCTAAGCAGTTTCTGAGTAGCTCGACACTTACTCTCCCACTGCGATCAGTTCAGTCAGTTTCGTTCCTGGTTTGACGTCACAAACACACCCAGCGTTCGCCCAGACACTCCCCCGTTTCTCCAGCCACTCCCGCGTTTTTCCCAGAAACGGCAGCGTTTTTTCACACACACCCATAAAACGGCCAGTTTCCGCCCAGAAACACCCACTTCCTGTCAATCACACTCCGATCACCAGAACGAAGAAAAAACCTCGTAATGCCGTGAGTAAAATACCAAACTTCTTAGCAAATTTACTTGGCGCAGTCGCAGTGCGAACATTGCGCATGCGCATTAGCGGAAAATCGCTGCGATGCGAAGAAAATTACCGAGCGAACAACTCAGAATGAGGGCCATGGTTTTGCCCAATTGCTAACAAAAATCCTGCTGCGATCAACTTGGAATTACCCCCTGAGTCCAATGCGGCGGCTCTTCTCTATCCCGACCGGTAGTGCTTTAAACGTGTTGTGGCGTAAACCATTGACAGCGGCGACCCGCTTAGTTAAATGTCTTACTGATAAGTCCCTGTGGATCCGTCCTTCCTTTCTGCTTAGGGATGAATGTGCCCTGCCTTCCGCTCTCAGTATCCCTGCAGGAATATACAATATTCCACTTGATATTTAGTAATACATCTATTTTCTAATATTGAAAATATTTTCAGCCTGGATATATCTAGGACATTTTTTTTTTTTTTTCAGATTATTGATCGTTTCCTCTAGTCACCAGCCAAAAACTTAATGTACTTCTAAATCGTAGCTAATAAAATAATAGCCACTTCATTAAATAGACCTATAAAATCATTAGCATTACTACTAGTTGCCTATTTATTTTCATAGACAATAAAGCCATTTTGGCATGATGCCAACAAGATAAAGCCGTGACTGATCTGAACTTGCGCATACGACGGGGCTGGGAATATTTCCTGGGAACAGTATGACCAATCCCAGAGTTTTATGAGCACTGTAAAAATCCTGATTTTATTTCCTATTTTAATTCAGTATGAAATTGAATCACACTATTTCAGCCTGAAGGGATCATTTACACGTAAGCTGCTTTCATTAAATCTGTTTAATTGTCAGCTCTACTTTTCATTCTTCAGAATATTAACGGACCACTCGGAGAATTATATTTAGTAAATATTTTTGTTCTTCTACCACCCTTTTTATTTGTACAGTATTCACTATTGATTCATTACCTTTCCTTATTGTAAAAGCACTATCGGGGAGATACCCAACCTTCTAGAGAGGACGCACGGAGCAGCTGATACGACCAATCATTGTCTAACTACAGTATTATTTTATAGAATGGACTTGATAAATGAAATCTTGAAGGTGATTAGTTGCTATGGGCAACTACTACACTTGTCCTCTTTATAAGGTTTTATAAATGCTCCCATTAGTCATTTTAATTTCCCGTTGAGCAGTGTTTCACTTCCAGAGAACGAAGGACGATCTTAGTAACCAGTGAGACACAAGCACCGCCGTGCTCGGTAACTTACATTTTATATAATCCAGTAGGCTGAAAGTTAGAAAACGGAATGATTAAAGCGAAACCTATTTTGGGGCAATCTCTTCTTTTTCTTGAATCAAATGTGAGACCTTAGCATTTCATCTGTCTGTTGTTTTGTTGGACTATGTATATAACATCTTTATGTTTCTTTTCGGAAAGGTGAAGTAGGAAAAGAAAAGCTGATTCCACTGATTCAAGGTCCCTCGGACACAAAGGACCTCCACAGGAGCAAGTGGCTGAAGGAGAGCCGGAGGCCGGAGTCCTTGCTTGGTCCAGATCTGATCGCCTTTACAATCCAGGTTCCTGAGCAGATGGACTACTGCCACAGCTCTGGTGAGTGTAAAATCTCCATAACCGTGCGATCATGTTACATCCCGTTATCCAAAACCCGTTCTCTTGAGAGATTTAATATAAAATGTGCTAAGTGACAAACTGGATCTGTTTCACATACGGCGGAGCCCATATATTGCAGCAATATTGCTTCCACAGGCATTGGAACAATCTATTTTGTTTGCTCTTTTTAATGTGTCTTAAGTTAATATAAATGTGTCCAATTGCTTAGCCTTTGCTGCTGGTTTAATACCTTGTAGCCTTTGTATTCAGTACTGTGGTAGTGCTGTACCCAGCTTGTATTTTTTTTTTTTACGGCAAATAATAAAAATAAAATACAAATTCATGTCCCCTTTTTCTTCCTGTTGGAAATCTGGATGAAATCCTGTTTTGTTCAGTTATTCAATGGTGTTGATAACGTGTCTGATTACCCTTTTTCATTAAGATGTTCCACCATCAAAAGAGGGCTATACAGTTTCGTACAATACTTTTGTTATTATTATTATTATTATTATTATTATTATTGAATGAAAGAGAGATGTCATTGGGGGTGGTGCTGTTGGCTTCTTGATATCACATTATAGTAGGTATGGTGACACAGTGGCTAGCATTGCTGACTCGTCTTCCTCTGGGTGCTCCAGTTTTATTGTACTCTACTACTAACATGCTGGTAGATTTACTGACTTCTATGTAAATAGTTGTGTGTGTTTGCCTGTAGTAGGGAAACTGGGTTATTATCTGCACTAAGGTAGTGAGTAAACATTCTCTGATTGTAAAGCTTTGCGTCATGTTGGCATTATTCCTATGAATGATGATGATAATTACAGTTATGAAAAAGCTACTATAGTATGTTGCAGTGACCAGCGGATGTTATTGCCTGCGGTTAAAATAATGCACTGAGACATATTATACATCCAGAAGTCTTATTGCTATGCTAAAATAGTTATTCAGTTGGTCACTAAACAACTGTGGATATGTGTGTGTGTGTCTTTTTATATACAATATATATATATATATATATATATACATACATACATATATATATATATATATATATATATATATATACACCCACCCACCCACACAGTGTATCTCTGTATACATGAGGTGGATTCCTGACACTAGCTATACCCCACCAGCCCTAGCTATCATCCGGCTGCTAGTCAGCGTTTGAAGCCCCGCCCACTGGATCCCACAATCCGTTTATCCTTCACAAACTCCAAAGCAATCACACCCAGGTAGTGCAGCTGTGTGTAAAACCTCTCCTGTAGGAGACGGCAGGATCCTTAACCCTGTCTGCCCCTTGTCGTAGAAAGTTAGTCTTCTGTTATGGACATTAGAATGTGGCACCCTCTTTGCCACTATATATACTGTATATATATATATATGTGTGTATGTATGTATGTATGTATGTATGTACACAGCACCTCGGGTTGATTTTTGTTCCAAAACCAAAATGATAACCCAATAACATACACATTAACCAAATGATAACCCAATAACATACACATTTTCTAGTGTGTTTTTTTAATTGCTGATCATCATTTTTGCCCATAGTATGTTTAAAAACATCTCCATTGTGGCGAGGTTCGGATAGTTAATTGTTCAGTTCGGAGATGCAGTCTGCCAGACATCTAGGTCCTGCCCAATGCTACTTACTGTATGCCTTACCAATAGTTTAATAGGGCTCCATGAATTCTCTTATTTTATGTGTCTTGGAGAAGGGATGCGTGCGGGTCAGCTCTGGGTTGATGTATCCCCTTCTCTTTATATCATGCGTCAGTATGCCATAAGCTGGCGTTGGATAAGGCTATGATTCAGCTGCGACTAAAGTGCCTCCACAGTAATACAGATCAGGGGAACCAGTGGAGATATGCAAGGTGCAGGAACTTGGGGTGATATTAATAAACACTTTGCAAAATCACCCTGTGTGTTCGGTGATCCACTGTTCTCTATAGTAGCACCCCTGGATTATGTGACCGGCTGTTGTCTGAGGGTTGCCATTGATGAGAAGGGACCTGCTGCAGTGTGACTCCAGGGTGTGGGGTCATCAGTTAAATTCAGATGTACCCCTATCTTTAGGGAGTTTGTATGTTTTCATCAGGTTTGTGCTAGTTTCCTCTGTTCCCATTTCCTCCAACACTCCAAAAACACACTGATCAAGTGACTGAAATATACCGGCGCTGCATAAATGAACGTTTATATATTGGGGTCCCATAGTTCGCATGGCACTGCTACTCTTCTCAGTTTATGTTCTCTATGCTCTTCTCTGTGGTTTTTATTTGTATACCAACTTCAGTTCATGCTCTTGCATGTTACTCATGGAGGGTAAACCATCGGGATGCCGCTGCATGTACCACTGATATGGATAATCCGGCACAGTGCTTGAACCAAGGTTGCTGGACTATCGGTGGTGTACCTGTACTAGGATTCAGATCTGTGACAAAGAGACAGGACAGCCACGTGTGTCTCATTACCCTCTGTTCATCCAAACGCTGCTTCCTCATGAATGACGGCAGTATAACATACAGATGTGGTCACGGTCATGTGACCCGCGGTTATTCACAATCGCAGGCCACCTGCTGTGACCGGTGTGCCAGCATCCGTGCGCGGGTATGTGAGTATGCAACCGCTTGCATAGGGAATGCATTGTGTGTACGCACCCTGCAATGAGTTGTGAGCGGGTGTGAATAGTCGCTGCCACGATGGGTCCGCACCTACAAACACATCGCGTCAAAGATGAAAGAGGACCCATCTGTGTGTACATGAACACTCCGCTTTCATTTCTCACCCCCATCTACCCCAATTCTACATAGGAGGCAGCTGCTTTATCATCGACCAGAGGTAGGCAATGTTGTGGCACCCCAGAAACTGTGGAACTACACATCTCAGCATGCTCTGCCAGTGGGGTAGTGCATGATGAGCTGTGTAGCTGGAGTGCCAGACATTGCCTAACCCCGTCATAGATCTACCCCTGACTGTGGGATCCCTTTCACTTTACTACTTGTAAATCAGCTTGTCCATATAAATCACTCTACTGATCAAAAATACAAGACGGAAAGTGTGCAGTTGTCAGGCAGTGTTGCTTTTACAGTGCATAGCTCCATGGCAGAAGAACTGGGTAAACGGGTGGTCTCCCCTGCCAAGGCGGAGAAAGAGTAATCCACTGGCTGGGAAATCTGATCTGTATTGAGGGAGGTCTGAGTCCCACTTCTTGATCTTCCCTTTTGTCAGCCTCCGAGCTTTCTTCCATCTACACTACTAGAACAATAAATTTCAGTAAGTGTCATAGGGCGCGTCGGAACCGCTCATAGCCATAGTATGCAAAACTTACAGCAATCAAATTACATTTCTTTTCTTTCTTAGTAACTGACCTCGCACTTTACATTTCTTGCCAATATTCCCAGTGCGACTCTAGTGCAAGAGGGAAAAAAAACCTTATCCTCCCGATGACAGAGCTTGCCCGAATGATTTCATGCTCCTCGGATTTTTGTTCACGGGAATTAGGGGCAAAGTGAACATGCAGCTGAACACAGCATCTATTTTTGTCATTTTAAAAGTTAAAATTGCGTTATTGGAACCAAATGAAGAGATGCAGGTGTTCCCCCAGCGCAAGCCCACTGGGAGCACTTGATGGTCGATGCCTAAGAAAGAAAAAAAAAATTGCATGTGTTTTTGGAGTCAAACAGCAGCTGCGAGACGAGGATTTATGCTTTTTCTCAGAACTTTGGGATTTCAAAATGTTACATTTAATCACAGGCACAGAAAACAGAGCAAATGTTAAAGATGTTACATATAAAAGCAGCAGGCTGATTTCTTTACCATACCCGGCCAGTTGTGGGAATACAGAAACAAAGTGATCTTTAATCTTAATATGAGCAATTTGAAAAGGATTACGGCCGTTGCCAGAACTCAGGATCCCACTCTGATTTTTTATTTTTAACGTTTTTTTTATTTGCTTTTTTTTTTTTCTCTTCAAAGTTTGCAATTGCACAGCATAAAGCTCTTATCCACTTAATTACTTTAAAATCTGGTTTATTCTCATTATTCTGTGTTTCAAAGTAGTAGCAGTAGTTGGGACAGCACAGTGCCAGTGCAGAGAGAACAAGGTTTTGCTGTGTGGATTAATTCAGATTTCAGAAAGTACGGTCTGCAGTGGCTGATAAAAAGTTAAACTGCAGATAATGAGCCATAAATTAGGTTTGGGAATCCCATTATCTGGAACCAGGCTGATGTGGAGACGTGTGGACAAGCAGAGATGATTGTTTCGACCAAGATGGTGCTTTTTGCCATCTGTTAAGACTTATCAGCAATATCAGATCTCATGCCGGTATATGTATAGAAATAATTCAGAGCTGACCAGTTATTTGTGGTTCAAAAGGCATTTGTTAAACCGTAATTTACATATTGCTCTTATCAAACTTAGGTAACTGATACCGCTTTTCCATTACTGAGCACGGGACGCAGCCGGGAGCCTGACACGGATGTTACCCGGCTGCGGCCCCCTTTCCCACTGCGCTCACCAACCCGGTATATTGCCAGGTTGGTGACGCTGCTAGCAGTGGCGTAACTAGAAATTTTTCTCCCCCAAGCCAAAAAATTCTTCGGCGCCCCCCCCCCCCCCCATAATTGGCACTAGGAAAGGGACAAACATGTGCGCGCCGAAGGCGCGCGCCGCCAAAAAGGGGCGTGGTTTTGTTTAAATGGGCGCGGCTTCGCATAAAGAGGCGTGGCATTGCAGGAATGGACTACCTTATACCCCAGTTTTGCAACCTGCACGCCCAGACGTTAGCCACCACAGGAAAGAAAAATAATCCTGATTCATGCCCCTTCCATTATTTGTCATTTTTCCTCCTTATAGTAATGCCCAGTATACATTATGCCACATACTGCAAAAGCCCTCAGACATTATGCCACACACAATAATGCACATGACACAATATGCACACACCGTAATGCCCCCGACACATTATGCCACACACCGTAATGTCTGTGACACATTATGACAGGAATCGCAATGCCCGTTATACATTATGCTACACACTGCAATGCCCCTGATACATTATAGCACATACCACAATGCCCATGATATAGTATACCACACACCGCAATGTCCGTGATACATTATGACACACACCGCAATGTCCGTGATACATTATGCCACACTGCAATGACCCTGAGACATTATACCACATACCACAATGCCCGTGATATAGTATACAGACACCGTAATGCCTGACACATTATGCCACACACCGCAATGCCCATTATACATTATGCCACACACTGCAATGACCCTGAGACATTATACCACATACCACAATGCCCGTGATCTAGTATACCATACACCGTAATGCCTGTGACACATACCGCAATGCCCGTTATACCCTATGCCACACTGCAATGCCCCTGAGACATTATACCACATACCACAATGCCCGTGATATAGTTTGCCACACACCGTAATGCCTGTGACACATTCTGACACACACCGCAATGTCCGTGATACATTATGCCACACACCGTAATGCCCATTACACATTAAGTCCTACATTAAGGCTTCTAATTACTTTTAAATTACCTGCTCGTTGCCAGGGGTTTCATGCTCTTGGTTCCATGCACGGTGCCAGGGGTTTTCATGCTCAGGGTGTCATGCTCGTTGCCAGGTGTTTCATGCACTCGGTGTCATGCTTGTTGCCAGGGGTTTCATGCACTGGGTGTCATGCTCATTGCTAGGGGGTAGTGCTTGTTGCTAGGGCTGTGCTCCCAGTGCCACATATGTCCTCAGTGCCAGATATTCCCCCACGGTGCCAGGTACTCACATGCCCCTAGTGCCAAATATAGCCTCTCCCCCCAGTGCCACATATGCCCCCAGTGCCAGATATTCCCCCACAATGCCAGGTGCTCACGTGCCCCCAGTGCCAAATATAGCCCCCCATGTGCCAGGTACACATACAGTGCCATATATGCCCCCTCAGTGCCTCCCCAGTGCCATATATTCCCCCTCAGTGCCCCCCCAGTGCCATATATGCCCCCTCAGTGCCCCCCCAGTGCCATATATGCCCCCTCAGTGCCCCCCCAGTGCCATATATGCCCCCTCAGTGCCCCACCAGTGCCATATATGCCCCCTTAGTGCCCCCAGTGCCATCTATGCCCCCTCAGTGCCCCCCAGTGCCATATATGTCCTCAGTGCCCCCCAGTGCCATATATGCCCCCTCAGTGCCATATATGCCCCCTCAGTGCCCCCCGCAGTGCCATATATGCCCCCTCAGTGCCATATATGACCCCTCTGTGCCCCCCCAGTGCCATATATGCCCCCTCAGTGCCCCCAGTGCCATATATGCCCCCTCAGTGCCATATATGCCCCTCAGTGCCACCCCAGTGCCATATATGCCCCCTCAGGCCATATATGCCCCCTCAGTGCCCCCCCCCCTGTTCCATATATGCCCCCTCAGTGCCCCCCCAGTGCCATATATGCATACCTCCCGCAGTGTCCCGCGATGGGGGGGGGGCAGTTGGGAGTCTCCTACAGTCACTGCTCTGCATAGCAGAGCAGTAGTGAATAGACGCTGTGCGCATGCGCACAGCGTCTATTCAGCGCAGACAGTAGGAGAGAGGGCATGCCAGCAGCTCACAGAGCGCTGGGCATGCCCCCTCAGTGACGAAACGGGGGCGTGACCCGCGATCGCGGGTCCTCCGCGAAGCCACGCCCCCTTTTCATAGGACACGCCCCCGACACGCCGGAGACTCAGAGGGACACAGGAGAGGCGCACGCTGTGCCCTCCGTGTCCCTACTTCACAGCGGGGGGCTAGTGACAACAGATTGACATGCGGACGTTCGTCCGCATGTCAATCTGCTCTAAATCAGTGGCGGCGCCCCCGCAGCCCCTCGCCCCCAAGCCACCGCGAGGGCTGCGGGGGCAGTAGTTACGCCACTGGCTGCTAGTGACGCGGCGCTGGGAGATCACATGATCTCCCAGCGCCGCCCTTCCATACAGCGTAAACGGGAGCTTCCGTTTACACTATAACCCTACCCGGATCATTCCTGTGTCGTACCCAGGTAGTTAACCCGGTAGGATTCACGGGTCACTTGATCCGGGTTTTTGCGGGGAGACCCTTTTCCACTTCAAAAAACATGTGTAAATGCGCGCCCCCGTGCATTTACCCGTGTTTTTTGAGCTAGTGGAAAAGAGGTATGATTGTGTCCTTGATACGGTAAATTAAAGCATTAATGGTGCATTCACCTTCTGATGACTAATTCACCGTGGGTAGATGCGCAACTACCTATTGGTGTGCCAAAATCTTACCATCTGTATTTAGGTAGACTTTCCCACAACCAGCAGTTGTATCCCAAATTGCAGGGGTTAGAGCAGTGTTTTTCAACCACTGTGCCGTGGCAGACTAGTGTGCCCTGAGCAGGGTCCAGGTGTGCCGCCATAGAAGCAGAGCCAGGCCCGTCAGTGTTTTACCGCTACTGAGGCCCTGGAACGATCAATACTGGTGGGTTTAGTGGTTGCAGAGTCAGTTCTAATTTTGGGCCCAGGCAGTGTTGGGCTCTTCTGGCTTTCTCAGATGTGGCTCAGGCGTCACCTATGGAGAAGCTGCGACATGACATCCTAGGACACGCAACTGCACCATGCATCACCATTATATTTGAGTGTGCTTTGGCAATATTTAGATCTTGTTCAGTGTGCCGCAATTTGTAAAAGGTTGAAAATCTCTGGGTTAGAGGTATTCCAGCACAAACAATATCTTTTTTATGTTAATAAAAAAATCCAGCTGGGTTGTGGCCACAACCCTCTGGGACGTGACCATATCCCCAAATGTAATATCCACATCCTAGTCCCACATTAAATTGTTAGGTATGCTGTAGGTGATGTCCAGATTTCTATTGTTGACACTCTGGTACATCAATATTTTCAACTCTATGATATGCTCCATTTCGGTTCCACTGTAGTTTGCAGTGCTTTAGTGGTTATAGAATTGTGGTAATAGAAGTCCACCAATATATTTGGATTCACATTTCTTTTTATTATAGTACTCTGACTTTATAATTGCTTCCGCTATAGTGGTTGCCATGGACTTAACCGAGAGATGGAGTGTAATTTACAGTATATTCCCCTGTTAGGAAACACGGCGGTTCTGTAAAGTAAATCCAGAGTATCAGACAAGGAAATGAGGGTGCTGAGATCAAGATGGCGTAACCATTGCTGGTTTATAAATGGCTTTCCATGTGTACTAAATGGCACCAACATTTAGTGCCATCTATTTACCCCTGTGTGCTTAACCTCTGTACATTTAGCAGTAGCCTCAATTGCCCCCACAGCGTCATTATGTACTTCTGTTCCCCACCCAATCTCCAGCATCGGCAGCCATGGTACTGCTGATATAAAACTGGCAGACATAGGGGGCTATTTTCTATGCTTTGGAAAGAGATAAAGTACCAGCCAATCAGATCATAACTGTCATGTTACAGGCTGTGTTTGAAAAATTATAGTTAGGAGTTGATTGGTTGGTATTTTATCTCTTTATACTTTATATATCTCTCCAGGGCTTAGTATATAGCTCTCCAAGGCTTAGTACATAGACCCCATAGTACCTACCCTTTCCATCATCAAAATCTTAGTACTGGTCATTGTGCTTTAAATTATATTGACCCTGTTGATGTGCAAGTCAAATAATCACTTTGTAACCCACTTTTATTTGTGCCTCTGCTGAGTGATTGAATTAGAGGTTTTCACTTGACCAGTTCCTGAGTTAATCATTCATATCATGTCCCTTATTCCCATTTAGTGTAAAAACAAGTGTAAAAGTTAATCAAGTTTTTCTGTTTGTTATGTTGCAAACAAAGCATGGCACAAGCTAGCCAGGAGGAAAGGTGACTCCGCACAGCCTGATTACCAGGTTCATTCCAGAACCACTTGCTGCCCTCCTTACATTACTCATTTATCATACCCAAGGAGTAGCTTGCTTCCAGACTTTGACATCCTGGGAAAAGGGTCCACGTGTAAGTTTGTGGCCCTGTCAGCAAGTAGCAGTAACCGCCACGTTGATCCCGAGTACAGTCCATGACCCGGGCTCTGCACAAACCAATTTACGTGTATATGAGAATTTTCATTTAGGAAATTTAAAACCAATAGTTTTTATTTTTAAGTAAATGGACTCCATGGATGTTTATTGAAAAGTTAGATATATTTTATTTATATATATATATATAACTGTCCAACAATGAACGGCACTCAGAGTCAAAATGATGCAAAAAATTGTATTCCACGGTCAACGTTTCGGGGGACGGACCCCCGTCGTCAGGACACAACAGACACACAAAAACATAAAACACTTACCCTCCTAAATACCACAGTAGTCCCGCCGCCATCGTCCGTCATGTGCGCGCCCGCTACTCACTCTGCTTCCGCTCACGTCAGACACCCACTTCCGGAAACAGCCGTCTCCATGGAAACCAGCAGCTTGCGGTTCACACAGAACCCGGCTGCAGACCATCGGCGGGAGGAGGCGCAGGCATAATCCACAGGGGAGGCTGGGCTGTCATCACTACGGGCAGGCAGGGACGTACACTGAAATAAAAACAAAGGAAAACAGCAATACATGATGAAAAAAGCAGCATTATCCGTAGGCATAAATCAATACAACAATAAGAAGATTACATAAATCAATGAAAAGAGATAAAGTAAACCCCAAGAGCACAAAACACCCCACATTACACAAGCGTATTCCAATTAATTTTTTCATTGAGCCCCCCAGGGGCGCAGGTACCCAATCTCAATATCCACTTAGTTTCTTTGACTAAAAGAGATTTAGCCCGATCACCCCCCCTCAAGCTCAGGGGAACGTGATCTATGATAAAGTACCGGAGTGACTCTAATGTGTGACCAGCATTTTTGAAGTGTTTAGCTACTGGTTGGTCAACCACTTTTCCTTCAAGCGTGAGTTTTATGGCCGATCTATGTGCCGCCATCCTCTCAGAAAACTTCCGAGTAGTCTGGCCCACATACATGAGCCCACACGGACAAACAATAATATATACGACAAATATTGTTGAACAGGTTAAAACAAACCTGATGTCGTATATTTTGGAGCAATGGGGGTGTTTGAACGATCTACAGTTCAACATCAATTTACACGTGGCACACCCACTGCAACGATAGCAACCAGCAGGTTTGTAAGCTACATTAGGGGGCCTAGCGATACCCATCCCAGTAATATCTGTTCTAACAATTCTATCTTTGATGTTACGACCACGACGAAATGACATCAGAGGAGCAGTGTGGTTAAACACTTTGAGCTCTGGATCTGAGGACACAATAGGCCACAGTGCCCTAGTGGCTCTACTCACCCCTCCACTCGATGAGGTGAAGTTACAGGGGAAGGGAATCCTATTCTTAAGGTGTCGATCAGTCGGTGTCAGAAGAGATTGCCTAGACATACCTAGAACCTCCTGTTTCTGCCTCTCCAGCAAATCAGGATCATAACCCCTAGTTATGAAGTTATGAATTAAAGCATCCAGCTCATCCGGAACTCTCGAGGGGTCTGATGCTATTCTAGCTATTCGCATCATCTGTGAGCGAGGGAGCCCTTTCTTGAGGGGCTCAGGATGGTGGCTAGATGCTAATAAAAGCGTATTCCGATCAGTAGGTTTGTGAAAAACCTCCGTAGCCAAGCAGCCATTTTCAAGATGGATATTGACATCCAGAAAATGGATGTCTGTCATGCTGCACATCAATGTAAATTTAATTGGAGAATCGGAGTCATTGACCTCAGCAACAAATTTGACAAGAGCATCCCGTCCCCCTCTCCATAACAGGAAGATATCGTCTATATAGCGACAATAAAGAAGGATATTGTCACCAATAGACGAATTGGAGAAAAAAATACGTTTCTCGTGTTCAAACATAAAAATGTTTGCGTACGACGGGGCCACCGGGGACCCCATCGCACATCCCCTTAATTGAAGAAAAAAAGAACCATCAAATAAAAAATAATTGCGCTTAAGGGTTAACTCCAAAAGGGACAGGAATAGCTCATGATCAAATAGCTGCTCAGGAAGTTCAACCTGCAAAAAGTTCCTCATAGCACAGAGTCCTGCATCGTGTGGAATGGCCGTATACAGGCTGCAGACATCAAGACAGCAAAGTAGAGTTCCTGGAGGAATGTCCTGGATAGACTGTAATTTTTTAAGGAAGGAGGTAGTGTCCTTTAGAAAAGAATCTCTATGTAGTAACAGAGGCTGTAGGATGGAATCATGTAACTGAGCAACCGGTCTGTAGAGTGAATCCGGAGCCGAGATAATGGGGCGTCCCGGGGGTTTCAGGGCGTCCTTATGCAATTTGGGGAGTGTGTAAAGCAAAGGAACCCTAGGGTGATCGACATCCAAGGCTTTGACTATTTTCTTTGGTAGTTGTCCAGATAATAGGGCTGTATTTAGAATCCCAGAGAGTTCTTTCTTAAACCGGACAGTTGGATCTGATGGTAATTTGCGATAAACATCACTGTCGTCCAGCTGAGCATAAATCTCCTCTCTGTAATACTTTAAATCTAGGACCACAATCCCACCGCCTTTATCGGCGGGTCTAATAATGATATCGTCATAAGACGCCAAAGTTGTAAGTGCTTCAGTTTCAACCTTGGAGAGATTGAATTTGATTTTGGCTGGTGCTGCCACAAATTTAGTTCCCCTGAGCTTGAGGGGGGGTGATCGGGCTAAATCTCTTTTAGTCAAAGAAACTAAGTGGATATTGAGATTGGGTACCTGCGCCCCTGGGGGGCTCAATGAAAAAATTAATTGGAATACGCTTGTGTAATGTGGGGTGTTTTGTGCTCTTGGGGTTTACTTTATCTCTTTTCATTGATTTATGTAATCTTCTTATTGTTGTATTGATTTATGCCTACGGATAATGCTGCTTTTTTCATCATGTATTGCTGTTTTCCTTTGTTTTTATTTCAGTGTACGTCCCTGCCTGCCCGTAGTGATGACAGCCCAGCCTCCCCTGTGGATTATGCCTGCGCCTCCTCCCGCCGATGGTCTGCAGCCGGGTTCTGTGTGAACCGCAAGCTGCTGGTTTCCATGGAGACGGCTGTTTCCGGAAGTGGGTGTCTGACGTGAGCGGAAGCAGAGTGAGTAGCGGGCGCGCACATGACGGACGATGGCGGCGGGACTACTGTGGTATTTAGGAGGGTAAGTGTTTTATGTTTTTGTGTGTCTGTTGTGTCCTGACGACGGGGGTCCGTCCCCCGAAACGTTGACCGTGGAATACAATTTTTTGCATCATTTTGACTCTGAGTGCCGTTCATTGTTGGACAGTTGTGTATTTTTGGTTCTGGCACCGGAGCAGCTGTATTAATCTAATTGGAGTGCCGGCTGCTGCTGGATCTATATATATATATATATATATATATATATATATATATATATATATATATATGTGTGTGTGTGTCTCCGAGTGCCTCCTTCTGGGTTTGGATATATATATATATAATTATTTTTTTTACTAAAATCCGATTTTGAAAAGCACTCTTTGAATCTTCAAAATCGATTGAAATTGATTACTTTTGAGTTTCTAAACTTTTGGTAAAAAAACCTTATTTACAAAAAGTTTATTTTGCATTCGATTTTGGTTGAGTTTGGGAAGGGATTTCGAGTTGAATTTATGAAATCCCTTACCAAATCGAACCTCGAATACCCGTTAAAATCCCCAGCAAAATCAGAAAAACAAAACCGAATTTCCTGATTGCTTCCTTCCTATTAGTCCAAATGTATGACATGCACACCAATTAAAGGGGAAGCTCTCTCTTTACACTGTTTTATACATAAAAACCTAAGTGATTTTTTTGTTGTTGTTTTTTTTTTTAAATACTTGCAGCTGAAAGTTGACAATAAGCTTAGCCCTAATCTCCCTTCTTGCCTGCCTTCCACTTTCTGTGCACACATAGGGGTATATTCAATAACTGTCAGAAGCTGCCGTCTTGTCGGAAAGACGGCAGCTTCTGACAGTTTTAGGTCGGAAGGGTTTCCGACCTATTCATTATGGCCCCGTTTTTTCCGACTTGTCGGAATGCACACTGATCGGCGGCTTCAGCCGCATGTCAGCGTGCATTGTCGGAAGCAGGGCCAAACCCGACATGTTTTAGCCCCATTTCCGACAATCTCAATCCGACTTTAAAAAAAGTCGGATTGAGATGAGGGACCTGAGAGCAGGAGACGGGGGTAGAGCAGGAACCCAGCGGCAGCGTCCACCCGGCACCAATAGCAGCTGTAGCAGGAGGATGGGGCACCGCCGCCGCTGACAGCAGCGCCCACCTGGCTCCAGCAATCGAGGTCCCGCTTGCTGGAGCCGGGTGGATGCTGCTGTGAGCCTCCAGTTACGCTGCTTGCAGCCGCGGCTCAACCCGTCTCCTCCTCTCCTCCCCAGCGTTTCTTTCTCTCCTTCCCAGCGTCTCCTCCTCTCTTCCGCTCCATCTCCTCCTCTCTTCCACTCCGTCTCCTCTTCCTCCGCTGCTCTGCCCGCTGCTCCCTTCGCCACCGCAGCCATCTTCTCCCCCCCTCCCCGGCACCGCAGACGTCTTCTTATGGCAGCGGCTTACTAGTACCCCCATCACCCCCGGCGCTGCTGTCAGCGCCCCTGGCAGCCGCTGACAGCAGCGGCTGGACAGGACATCGGGTACGGCCAAATCCGACAGTCCGATTTGCCCGCTCTTTGAATAGGGGTTGTCGGGTCCATTCTGACAACTGCATGTTGGAATGGACCTGACTCTTATTGAATATACCCCATAGTTGTGCTAAAAAAAAAAAACTCTGCCTGCTCCCTGTTTATTGCATTATCTGGGGAGAGTGATATATTTAATGCGCAGTAGACGGCAGCAGAGCACAATATCGAACATTTTTGACAAATTATATAATAATATACCTTCAGAATAATTAAAAAAACAAACAAAACAAAGATGCATGGGTTGGGTGGCTGTATGTGCCTCTTTATAATGGAGTCAGAAGCCAAGAGCAGCAGCCATGGCCTAAATAACCTTTTTTTGTGGTAGGAGAACAAATTAGAACAATATAGTATTAATTACTAATATCTGCTTTAGTAGCACATACTGGTATCTTACACAACAACCATCCCTCTGGCATTTGTCCCAGAAGAATTTTTGCAGACAGGGATTAATTGCTGAGGATGTAGGCATCATGGGTTGAATCAGGATAGCCAGTTACAATACTCATTATTTAAAATTTCTATATATTTTCCATCCAAATTGCCCAATATTGTGCTCTGGTGCTATCTATTGCACATTAATGAAGTAAGTATGATGTTTGTAACTATAAATATGTGCACTATTCAACTCATAAAGCTGCCGATGGTGCTCTAATTGATCCTCAGTCAGGAGGTGATTTGTATTGTGCGGGTAGGTGCACAACATACCATAACCTTGGACATCCATTATTACTACTTTCACACTGCCCTACATGCTTTTGTGTACTTATAAAGTCATCACTATCAATTTCCTACCAGTAGAATGGGTTTAGAAGCCAAAATCGAATGTCTAACATCATCCTAAACATTTGGGGATTTGAGGTTCGATTTAGAGTTCGATTTCAAACTAGCTTTAGTGAATGAGGGGATTCTATGTTGGGCTATGGGGAAAAAAATCGATGTTTTTCAGAAATTTGATTTCTATTGGGATGTGAGTTGAATTTGGCAATAGAAGCGATTTGACATTCAGTTTGGTCTTTAGTAAATCTGTTCAATCTAAATCGAATGGAAATCAAATTGAAATCAAATGGCAAATCCCTTGAATCACCAAAATTGAACTTTAGGAATTTTTGCCCCAGGTGAGACAGCCATTTTGGACGCGCTACATAGGTTACCCTTGGCGGAATAGGCAATGCCTAGAAGAGATGACACAAAATAGGAAAATTGCAATGTGCTAATGCTAGAAGCAGAACTTTTATCCTTCAGTTACAAGTATTATTCATTCCAGCCACGGTTTTCCCAGACAATGCAGCCATCTTGGGGTCACTACAATAGTTACAATGTGTGAGATGAACCATACAAGAAACCGAGACATATATACGGGTGACAAAAACGTGTGTATTATGATATGCACTGAATGGAAAGTTACACGTGTTGTGCATGCCGCCCAAGAAAGAACCATCCAATACAGTCATGGGGCGCACTGCATAGGTTATAATTGCCAGGGTGTGCAATTAGCAGTAAAATAACATTCAGGTGGTAGGGGAAGGAGGAAAAAAAAATAGGAAGGCAGGAAACGGCAGTATTAAAACAATTGTGACAGCACTATAAAAACTATGGTAATGTTGACCATAAAAACCACAAATTATGGCGTAATAGCCGAGCATCTCCCTCCCTTCAGTGTGCAGTCTGGTCTTATCCACCAGTTTGTTGAGTGTGACTGAGAATCCACTCTCTAAAGTACATGGTGAAAACATAGTAATAACCATAGTGACGTAAGTAACCATGAGTGAGGACACATTTGGGGGGTAAAGGGTAGCCAGAGAAAAATGGAAAACTCCGATATATAGACATGAAGATGGTTTTTATCTGTGAAGAAAGGAGAGATGGGATTTCAGTTCCAGTTATATCTGCATCCTTGGAATGACATCCTTAGAGTGCAGCCTTCACAAATGCAGGCAAGGCCTGAGGCCTGATAGCAGTTACCAGGTTTATAGTTCTGACTGATAAGAGTAGGAACTTGCAGAAAAATGGTGTCCCTTGACAGGGCTGCAAACTTATATGTATTGAACCAAACCTCCACTGTTTGTTATGGTGAGTGCAGTGCCTTCCTATTAAAAAATGTGATATTTATTATAAAAAAAAAATGTAAATTGTTTCATTAATATCAATATTACTTTTCCCATCAATAGTAAATCTTACCTCCATGTCAGCAATTATCAGCTTTTGTTACTAGATTTCTGTTGCTTTGTCATCAGGCAAATAACATACAGAATTACATGGGTATATGAGTGAATAATATAGACAGATGCAGGCAATAAACAAATTAACATAGATACCTAAATACCACCTGCAGAATGCTTAATTACGTAGCAAGTTGAGTTTTTAGGGCATGTATAAAAGCAGGGAGGCTAGGCGAAAGTCTGACTGATCGGGGCAATGCACTACAGAGGACAAGAGCAGCGCAGGAGAAGTCCTGAAAGCAGGAGTGAAAGGAAGTGATCAGGGAGAATGGGAGGAAGCAGTGGCATGCACGGTGTGGACCATTTTCAGTCACATCTTGTGCACTAAGTAGGTGTAAGTGTAGTTACTAGGAACGATGGCTGCTCACGCGGCCGTGGAGGCTAGGGGTGGTGCGATCACCTAGATGCGCAGGCATGTATTACATGTGACTTAAGGTGGGTACACACCTGATCGACACATTGGCAGACTCCCCGTCTCACCAACCAGGCACCCAATCAAGATAAGTGTACACACATACCGCTCGATATGTCGGTCAGGACTCCCAGTTGGGCAGGCATTTGAATTTTACCGCCGATATGCACAGCTAGACCTGCTGATATTTATAAAGATATATCGGCCATCGGCTGTAGCTGCACAGCCGACGCAATATGTCTGTGAATGACACCGTTCACAGACATATCAGGGGTACACACCTGCCAACGGGCGTACAATATATTGTCAGTTCTCTTGAACACCCGATATATCGGTCAGTGTGTACTCAGCATTGCGATCTTTGTAAGTGTCCGGAATTTATGGATGCATTATGTGCCACTCGGAATCATTCTCATAATCTGCTTATGTCTAAATAGCCATAACCTGGACTGCATTCATTAATTGATTACAGAGCCCCATTTCTGTACATTTCTATACATATAGGGCGGTACGGACGGTGTAATGGTTAGCATTACTGCCTCACAGCACTGAGGTCATGGGTTCGATTCCCACCATGGCCCTAATTGTGTGGAGTTTGTATATTCTCCCCATACTTGGTGGGTTTCCTCCGGGTACTCCGGTTTCCTCCCACAATCCAAAAATATACTGGTAGGTTAATTGGCTCCCAACAAAATTAACCCTAGTGTGAATGTGTGCGCGTGTACATGTGGTAGGGAAATTATATTGTAAGCTCCACTGGGGCAGGGACTGATGTGAATGGCCATATATTCTCTGTAAAGTGCTGTAGAATATGTGTGCACTATATAAATAACTGGCAATGAATAATAATAATAATAATAATAATAATAATAATCTTTTCAGTTTCATATTCAGAATGGACATTTTCCTTGGACCCCAGTTTAAGAGGGGTCTTCCTTGAGTAAGGATTATTACACCATTGTTAGCTCAGGGTTTTTATTTATATGCAACAAAACAAAGGTTTCTGCAGAATTGTGGCATACTGTATGTTCTGCCTGATGTGCTGCGGGATTTACCTGCGATTCAGCACATGGCATGATCTGATGTAGGAGAGCAGTGAATAATGACGGTGTTGCTGTGTGATTTGTGTATTGAGTTGGCAGCCACAGGCAATGACCTGTGCAGTCCAGAGTACCGAGGTCTGTCTCATGCCTCTCACTTTGATAGCTATGAGATTGGAAAGTGCGTTAGCTGTTCCAGTAATCTTTATTTTTAGCACTCTGGTAGATACAGAACTGGCATAAAAGAAGGCTTACTGTAGCTCTCCAGGCCTGATCCATTATGTTCCTGTAATCTATGAACAGAAAAAGACACCACTGTGTTGTCAAAGTGGTTGAAACAGTCACTTCTTTTGGTGCCGCATCCTGGCTGATGACCCCATGCACACTCTGGACAGAAGGGGAATCAGAAGACGGCAGCTTTACTTGGTAGGAAGCAGACTACAACACAGGACATGAGTCCATCGGATACACGGAAAATTAGAAGGCTAATGGATTTGTAATGCTTTCTGATAGGCATGTGCTGGATTGCTTTGTTTAAGCTACTACAGACAAGCTTCAACCCTGCTAATATTCGCAACTGCAATCAATTCACCTTAATCCCCCACTGGAAGGTGCGAATGAGCAAAAGTCATAGATTGTGGGTGGCTTTACTCCCATGTCTAATGAATGTCTTTGTAGTATGATCACTATGTTGTAACAGACCACTTATTGTAAACTAGCTGTAATGCCTGGCATTGCCTAGCTTTTATTTGTTTTATTTCTATGTCTCCACCACCCCCCTCACTTTCTCTCCAGCTGCCCCCCCACAAACACACACATTCTCCCCTCTGACACTTTGTCCCCACTCCCTCTCCCCTCCCCCGTTTCCCCCCACCTCTATCGCTATCCCCCCTTTTCTCTCTCTTCCCTACTGCAGCACTTTCTCCTTAGCTCTCCTCTCTTCCGCACTGTCTTTATCACTGCACCATCACTCTCTCTTGTGCATCTCAGACACTGGTGGGAGGCGACAATGCTCAGACTAATTGTCAGTGCATTCCTACATGATGACATCATTTTTATCAGCAGTCGACTTTATTATATAGATGTGTATTTGGATTTCAAAGGATTAAGTTTAGATCAACATCCATATCATCCATAAAAAAGTGTTGCAAGGGAAATTAAACTCAATAGAATATGTAATTGAGAGCGCTGTATTTGCGAGTATAGTATAGGCAACATTTTTACATCAGGAGAAACCTATTAATGGTAAAGGTACAGCACCCAATTCGTGCACAATGTAGTACTTTATTGAAGTATCCTATACATCAGGCTTTCTATGTAGGGCAGTAATAACTACTCAGTTGCATTAAGCATGTAAAATACAATAAAATAAACATAAAAATAGTGACCTAATAATTGTAAACATCCATTGTCTACCCTAATGGGGGAAAAAAAGATCAAACGGCAATCTGCTTTACCCCCACAGAGCAAGTGCAAGTATCATATACATAATGAAAAATAAGCTGCAGCAAGCACAGTACTAGTATCAGAGGGGAGGGATCAGGATGCACTCAGCCAATCAGAAGCTTACTTATGGCAAAACAAAAATTATAAATATTGAGAAAACATAGGGCCTTATTCAGAGATGCTCGCAGCCGTGTTCGCATGCAGGGGCGCGTCCAAAGGGTTTGCACACACGCAGAGGCTGTAGTGTTCATGCGTGGCCCTTCACTATGAGATCACATCACAGAGGGATGCGATCGCATAGTGATTGACGGGCGGCAATGCGGCATTGGCGACCGATCACGTCGCCTGTGTTTCCTGTGATAGGAAACATGGCAGCGGGACCCCTGCTGCATAGGCTGTGGTCAACCTCAGTTTGCGGGGCGGCTCCACACATGCTCGGCGGCCTTACCCTGTGCTGGGCGACCCCCAGCATGTGAGTAGTATGGTCACAGATTTTGCTGCGATAGCAAAATCAGCGACCGTTCTGAAAAACCCAGATAAGCCGCTAAGACATTGGTAGTGTGGTCATTCGGTAAAAGTTATATTGAGTGATAGAGGGACGGGCTTCCAGCCTCTGCTGTGATAACAGTAATATAATTACTATCTGTAGTTTATTGAGCCTGATTCAGAGGTGGAAGCAGACACGTCTGGAGCTGTATATATTCAGGGGCGTCGGCAGCTCCGCCAGGCCCTGGTAAGGGGATGGGGTGTGGCCAGGCCCCCTCCTTATAAAATATAAAATATGGCACTTTCAGTGGGGCCGCACAGGGGGGAACATGAAGCGTGTGCTGAGCTGCGGGGAAGGGGACTAGCAGTACAACTGTATATACTGTATATTCTCAGTGCCACTGTATATACTGTAATAGCAGTCGCCCACCTTCAAATTTAAGCTAACGCTACTACAAAGTCCTTCCCTTGTGTATATCCATGTGTCCGAATGTGCAAGCAGTGAGACGCCCATTTTCAGCGGCTGTACACTGCGTAATGCCAATTGGTGCATCCTTAGACGCCACCATCGGTTGCACCATTAAAACTTGAACCAGCCTATGTATGCTACCATTTTACACTGACACGCCCACGATACTGCCATACCACGCCTGTAAGACGGACAATCTCCGTGCATGTGCTAAGACACCTCCCTGTCTCCGCCCAGGAACGTCTGGGGCTATTCATATCATCATGCTTCTGATTTACACAAGCTCCAACTTCACGCCACTTTATTATGTCAGACTGTGACACAGAAACCAGCGCTGTGCGAGGGGGGTACAGACAGCTTTACCAGTAGATCTGTGCCCAGCGCTGCCTGGGTTATGTCAGCTGAATGGAATTCAGTTACAGGGAGATCTGCTCAGTCATCATCTCGCTGCAAACCTCGCTGAGTTATAATGCAAGGCTTAGAGGCGATTAGTGTAATGCACATTTCAAAGCAAAGGTGTTAAAGTTCTAAAGCTTCCTAAGACTCTGTATGACGGACAAAGTGTTACGTCAGCCAAGAGTTTACTCTCCTGCATTCTACAATGTTTTATGGTTGCAATATTGTAGGGAAAACATGTGCTTTTAAAAACGGACAGCGTCTTCGTCATTCCTGCTTAGAATTGTGTGATCCGGTGATATATTGTATACGCTACAGAAAAAGTGGCATATCTATAATGTATGAAAGGTGTGCAGTGTACACCTGGTACCTAAATCACATAGCCTGCACCCATATAGTGTTCTCACCTCTCCAGAGTCCAGAGTCAGTGCTGCACAAACCACTGTGAGATGGCACAGGCGCCATGTTCCAGGAAACCCCCTGCATACGCTGGAGACTCTGGTACAGTGCCACAGTTTACTCACAGCCACGCCGAGGAGGGGCAACACACGGAGGCGGAGCACAGATCCCCCTCTCTCTTAATCCGCCCCTGCGCACTACAAAATATTAAATGAAAATAAATAGTCTTGCTGGGCATCTGTTGCAGGGCACTTATGGAGATTTTAAGATAAGCAGAAAACAAATTCAAGAGTAAAGTAAAAAGCATTTTAGAAAGAAGGGACCATTGAAATGCATTTTACTTTTATCTATTTGTGGGGGGGGGGGTTTCTCTTTTTATATTTTTTACTTTAATTCAAATGTTGAGCAGATGTGTATAAAACTCTTAGCGCTGCTTACACGCACATTGCTGGCTCTGAGCTGCCTGGGTACTGCTGCTTATTACCTCCTATGGGGGTGCACGTGAGTGTGTACCTCCTGCAGAAAGCAAATCCGTTGCGGCTCCCATAGAGCTGCTGCCAGTGACATCAGCCAGTGCTTCCAGTGTGCAATAATCGGAGTGACCAGCATAGAATTGGCTCCATTATTGCATAATGCTTACCCAGCTTTAGGCTGTCCTTCACTCACTCCAAGTGAAACAAATGTGTTGCAGATATTAAATGACACATTCAATTGTTTTTATTGTTTACTTTATTTTTAATTATTTTCATATACAGTATATATTTTTAGCCCATTTATTTTAACTATACGATGCTGTTTTTATATATATATATATATATATATATATATACAACTCGCAGCTCCGGCACTCGCAGCTCCGGCACTCCAGACGTCCCTTAGGACCTACTTGCAGCGGTGCCTTCCTCCGGGGGGTCACCCCAATGTACAACGAAGAATAACGAGGCGGCACTCGGAGACTTGCAAAAACTTCAAACGTGTATTAGGTGCTGTCCTAATACACGTTTGAAGTTTTTGCAAGTCTCCGAGTGCCGCCTCGTTATTCTTCGTTATATATATATATATATATATATATATATATATAAATTTATATATAATTTTATATATATATATATATATATATATATATTCCCCACGGACCGGCACTCCCTCCTTCAAATTGCTGCAATGGCTCCGGTGCCCTCCAGAAAGATCCACATAACCAGAAAAGAAGAGGCGGCACTCGGAGACTTAAAATGCAATGAGTGTATTCAACAAAGAAACCAACGTTTCGGGGTCAGTTGTACCCCTTTGTCAAGGTGAATAGTCTATTCACCTTGACAAAGGGGTACAACTGACCCCGAAACGTTGGTTTCTTTGTTGAATACACTCATTGCATTTTAAGTCTCCGAGTGCCGCCTCTTCTTTTCTGGTTATATATATATATATATATATATATATATATATATAAAATGTGTGGGGTTTTTTTTGTCTGCAATAGTGGGGGCAATTTTTTATACCATGATCGGTGGGTACATCCTTTGGGGTATATGCAATTGCGGTCGAATTCCCGAAATTGTCGAATTTCGGGTATTTTTCACCAAAAAAAATAATTCGTCAATGCAATTCAGTGCTTTCCGTCAAAAAAACGGACTTTCAAAATTCGACTTTTTGAAATTCGACTTTTTGCAAATTCGACTTTTCTGCAATGATACAAGTGCTGCAATTCGACAAAAGCATATTCAATTCAAGTTTGGAAATTCGACAGCAGTGCTTTTAGACAGCAAATTCGTCATTTTCAATCCGCCACACTTTGGAGGGTGAAACCAATAAAAAAAATTTAAAACATGTTTTTTTTGTGGGTTTTTTTCGTGGTAATATCAGATCTATTTATATTATAAGGGATTAGGTACTTGGTTTGTCTTTTTGGGAGGCACAAGTATTATTTATATATTTTTAAAAATAATATATATTTTTTTTTTTTTTTTTTTTATAGATGGAATGGTGAAATCCCTGAAAAAAATGGCGTGGGGTCCCCCCTCCAAAGCATAACCAGCCTCGGGCTCTTCGAGCTGGTCCTGGTTCTAAAAATGCGGGGGAAAATTGGGCAGGGATACCCCGTATTTTTAAAACCAGCACCGGGCTCTGCGCCTGGTGCTGGTGCAAAAAATACGGGGGACAAAACGAGTAGGGGTCCCCCGTATTTTTTACACCAGCATCGGGCTCCACTAGCTGGTGTACCCCTTTGTGTGCATTCGGGAACTCATTACATTCCCTAGTCTCCTTTATGTCTGGGAAGGACAAAATGGGAAGGTAGTCAGTTTATGTAAGTAAAAGGTAAAGATTTCTTGGAGCATTCATGTGCTTGGTGTTGGATACATTGTAATGTACCTTCCAGAAGATGTCTAGTCATGGTGACAGGTCCATGTGATGGATTCTGCCTGCGAGGACAACTCTGGTTCCTGTGTTACAGTGTAGTTGAACCTTAATATGACTTAAAAGTTGCCTGAGTTCAGATTCTCAAAGTGAATTGTGAAGCAATCCCGCATTTATTTATATTTTATTCTGTGTCAATAGCGGAACAAATGAAACTCTCTCTGGTTGGGTGCATGCAGCTCACCAGCCGAGTGTGGGAGATTATCAGTCCCTTAGTTGTGATTGGTTTATTGGCAGGGGCTTAGTCTTGTTCCACTTTTTCCCATGTCACGGGGCATACATGGAAACCCCAGAAGTTGTAGCAAATTTATGGCATGGTGTGACAGCAAGCTGCCGGGAAGCCATCAAAGGGGAACCTTTTATTAATTGGCAATTCATTGACTTCGTTCTCTCCAACTAGTTCAACGTTTTAAGTTTCCAGTTACGCTTTGAAAACTGTGGGAGGTCTGCTAAAATCTGTCAGTTAACTGTAATTATTGAACTCGGTGAAACAAATACATAATTACAAAATTTAAACTTGAACCGACTTGAAGAAAGTCAGGTTAGATTACTACACTTGGTTTGTTATTTAACATCCTGCAGTTTAAATGAAGTTGTGGTGTCACCTGTTCCCTTCATGTGTGAGAGAATTAGAGTGCAGTGGTAAATGCAGTGTATATTCATTTACTTTTACGGACAATGTTGCAGAGACAAATAATGGGTTACTTTAAAAAAAAAAAATCTCTTAAAGGATGGTATTTATCAAAGTATGGAAAGAGATAAAGTGGAGAGATAATGTACTAAAATCCGTTTCTAACTCTCATTTTACAGTCTGTGATTGAAAAATGACAGTGGGGAGCTGATTGGTTAGTGCTTTATATCTCTCCACTTTATCTCTCTCCATGCTTCGATAAATATCCCCCATAGTTACATAACAGACTGGTTTGTACAAATGTTCAGTCACATTCTATAGCATTACATTTTACTGTCTCTCCTCACAGTTTTTACTGTATTCAAATTAAATACATTGTGTTTTCCTCGTAGGTAATGTTATTTCTTAAATATTTGCTTTGATTAACGTGAATTGCAGTTCCCATACTGTTTGGAACAGCGCCACCTAGTGACCGAACCATAGTGAAAACATTATTGAATACTAGTACTGTTTATAAAAGCATCACAAAGAAATGGGAAAGCACTGGTTTTATCCATAATAAAGCATTGTAATAAAAAGAATATATTTATTTTCAAGCATTCATTTCCGATTTGTTGTAATGTTTTTTAAATTCTACTGAAAACCCTTTAAATGGCTCAATCAGCCACAGAGTTAACTCATTGCAGAAATTCTCATACTGCACATTAATGAGGTGGCAGTAACTTGGGGTCCACATGTTCCCCTTTCAAAATAGTGGCAAGTATAGTCTTAACGAGAGATATAATAACGCTGGATTGAGGTCCTTGGTGTATGTTCTAATGAACTTGGAACTTGTTTCTAAGTACAAAAAACTTTGAGTTTGAGGCTCACTCTGTATATAATACTTACAGGTCAGGGATATTGTCAGTTGGGTTTATACCAGTGAGAATTCTAAGCTGACTTGCAGGTCACACTAAATAAAGTACAGTTACTGGTGATGCCGAGGATTGCTGTGACACTTAAGGTTTCATTTGAATGAAAATTTGCCTAACAGAGTTCAGACAGTACACAAACATGTAAAATAATAAAATATTAAATATAATTGTGTTTTGTATTCCATTCAGTTTTAGTACTTGGGTTCAGAAAGATTGAAGTATACCACTGCTATGTAAGACAGTTACATAATATGTGCTTGATTCACGTTACCTCCGGATACTCTTCATTAAATTTGCAATACAGTCAGATAGAGGATTACTTATATATATATATACACACAGGCTGAGTATCCCATATCCAAAATGCTTGGGACCAGAGGTATTTTGGATATGGGATTTTTCCGTAGTTTGGAATAATTGCATACCATAATGGGATATCATGGGGATGGGACCTAAGTCTAAGCACAGAATTCATTTATGTTTCATATACACCTTATACATACAGCCGAAAGCTCATTTTAGCCATTATTTTTAATAACTTTGTGCATTAAACAAAGTGTGTGTACATTCATACAATTCATTTTTTGTTTCATATACACCTTATATACACACAGCCTGAAGGTCATTTAATACAATATTTTGAATAACTTTGTGTATTAAACAAAGTTTGTATACTTGAGCCATCAGAAAACAAAGGTTTCACTATCTCACTCTCACTCAAAAAATTCCGTATTTCGGAATATTTGGATATGGGATACTCAACCTGTGTGTGTATGTATGTATGTATGTATGTATGCATGTATGTGTGTGTGTGTGTGTGTGTATATATATATATATATATATATATATATATATACACACAGGATGAGTATCCCTTATCCAAAATTCAAAATCACACATTTTTGGTACCCCTACTAAGATAATGATACATATATATGTATATTATATATCTGCATAATATATCTATATATACACAATATTTAATATATGTGTCATTATCTCAGCAGCGGACCCAAAAATGTGGAATTTTGGATAAGGGATACTCAAGCTGTATGTATGTACTGTATGTGTGTGTGTGTGTGTATATATATATATATATATATATATATATAGAGGCGCGGCACTCAGCTTCCCAATAGAAAAAAGACGGACCAATATTGTCATATGTCAACGTTTCAATGTATTTCTCACATTTTCGTCAGGACAAAATACAAATCACAGACACATACCTTTATAATCAACACCACGTGCACTACGAGCATCGGGAACGGGACCAAACTCCCGCCCCACGGGTCGCCCGGTACTGACGTCATCCACAGACGACCGTTCAGACGTCATTAACGTGTCACCATCACCACGGTAACTTAAAACAAAGCACATACACTTTAAACATACTGTGAGAGTCCAACAGCGTGCAGAATATTATCGCTATTAAAGAGACACATATTGAATGAGAGATCAGTAGCCTATATATATATATATATATACACACACACTGGACATATACTTTCCTAGCATCTATCCAAATTATCTTAAAGCTGCATATGCTAAATTTTCATTTAGACCTCTAGGACTGATGACGTCCAAGCGGTGGATCCACTCTGCTTCTTTTCTCAATAATTTTAACCCCCTGTCTCCTCCACGGATATCAGCAGGAACCATATCAATCATCCTGTAGCGTAGCGTATTTAGCTGATGTTTATGCTCCAAAAAATGCCTCGCGACCGGCTGGTCGCTTTTACCTGAATTAAGGGCGGCTCTGATGGCTGCCCGATGCTGTCCCATTCGGACTTTAAACTTACAAATAGTTTTGCCTATGTAACATAAGCCACAAGGGCATAATATCTGGTAGACTACATGAGTAGAATTGCAATTAAAATAATACCTGATTTTATAAATCTTGCCTGTGTGGGGATGAGAAAACGAGTCACCTGTCAACATAAATTGACAGGTGACGCAAGTGCACCTAAAACATCCCACTCTGGTGTTATCCAAAAAGGTGGAGGATACACTTGGCTATAAAAATGATAAACTTCAGGAGGCTAAGAAAGCAGTAATGTCCCTAGACAGGAACCAGTTACTGATTCATCCATCAGTAAATATTGATAAAATGGATACTAGATTCCCCTGGGTTAACTAATATCACTCTTCTTCGGTACCGGTTAATAAGACAGCTAAGAAATTATGGCCATTAGTTCAGAGTGATGAAGCAGTAAATATCAGTCAGCGTAAACTTATGCCATGTTACAAAAGAAGTCGTAATTTGAAAGACATACTGGTTAAAACTAATACCGTCTTTCCAAAACCAAGTGTATCCTCCACCTTTTTGGATAACACCAGAGTGGGATGTTTTAGGTGCACTTGCGTCACCTGTCAATTTATGTTGACAGGTGACTCGTTTTCTCATCCCCACACAGGCAAGATTTATAAAATCAGGTATTATTTTAATTGCAATTCTACTCATGTAGTCTACCAGATATTATGCCCTTGTGGCTTATGTTACATAGGCAAAACTATTTGTAAGTTTAAAGTCCGAATGGGACAGCATCGGGCAGCCATCAGAGCCGCCCTTAATTCAGGTAAAAGCGACCAGCCGGTCGCGAGGCATTTTTTGGAGCATAAACATATATATATATATAAAGAGCAAGTTCAGGCGGCACTCCACTGATTTTCAAAACCAAATAAGACAGCTACACCAGCTTGATTGTCAACGTTTCAGGTGCTATTTAATTACACCTTTCGTCAGGATACTGACGAAAGGTGTAATTAAATAGCACCTGAAACGTTGACAATCAAGCTGGTGTAGCTGTCTTATTTGGTTTTGAAAATCCGTGGAGTGCCGCCTGAACTTGCTCTTTGTATCTGCTCTGTTTGGACCGTGGGAGGGCACCCAGGTAATTAACTAGTTGTTTGGAGTGCCGGTCATTTGGGAACTATATATATATATATATATATATATACACACATATAATTTCTTTTAAAGTGATCGTTTTGCTTGAACATAGCTGACTTATGCATTTTCGCGGAAACACATTCCTGTGTCCTTCCTCATTGCACCTGTGCAAGATTTTATTACTATGTAATAAACGTATTAACTGTACTACAGGTATTTTTACTTTACTTCTGCTTGTTGTTTTAAGGCCAGCACTGATTTTATTTTTCTAACATTAAATTACTTTTAGTCTATATTTTCTTGAATCCTATGAAAGTTTTAAGCAATTATCTTTGCATAACCTTGCTTTAGATATGTGTTTCAGTCTGTTACATGTTAGGGTAAAAAACAAAAACAAAAAAAAAAACCCTACTGAAATCCCAGCCTGGATAAGAGAACAGACAGCAGTGAAACGTGAAAATAAACAGCTTTGTGGTTTGTTTAACTAAATCATTTCAACTGTCACACGACCAAGTTGTAAAGTGTTTCCATATGGGACAGGTAAAATGAAGCTGTTAGCAATGTTGGTGGGTGGGGTGCGATGAGAACGGGATCCAGCTCTTGATGGCTTTATTAGGTTATTTGTACTTTTCAGAGCTGATTGAATCTGAGAGTGTCAGCGGGACCTAGAACAATGCACTAAGTGGAGAGGCTTCCAGTATTTCTTAATAAGGAGGAGATGATCCCGATAGTCTGGGATCTGATTCTTCTATGAATCGCAGGAGGGTTCCATCGCTCTGAGTACAGTGTGACCTTACTAAGAACAAGCAGATAGGTCCTGATAAATGTCACATTCCACAACTGTTTTTATTAAGTCCCAATAAATCCAAACTGCAGCATTAGCTTTTCTGGAAGGTATTCGGATCAGTGTTATAATATTTTTTATGTTCAGAATGATGGCAATCTCGCTACTACTGAGCTAAAGTCACAGGGTTTTCACACATACGACTTCAGTGTCCATAAAGGTGGTGCTTGTTTCTGTTGTCAGTCGTGTTTATCTTCAAGAAAGAACAAAACAGTTTGTATAATGTGCAGACCTAAACGAATGACTACACAAACATTTAGCGTGTGAATATGGCGACAACCACAGGTGTGCAAAATGTTACTCCATCCGCTGACCCATAGTCACCCGTGATCACCCTGCGCTCTACCCACTGTGAGCCTTCGCCTCCACCTGCTACCTGGGGTCCCGTCTGCGGCTGTCCCCAGAGTCGCTAGCTGTCCCTGGAGATGCTGGCCATCCCTAGTGATCTCCTTCACGGCCTTATTCCGGGGATGAAGCCGTGGATTACAATTCTGGGCAGTCTGCCCTGTCTTTGGAGATTTCGACCGGCGTTTGATAGGAGACCAGTTGATGCTGTGACCAGCGGCCGTTCTGGACCTGCCTCTCTCTGCCTGTCTTTTCCTTGTGGGCAATTCAATTGTTTGTCCTAACAGGATAATTAAAGGACACCCATTGTTGCTATTGAATTGTTCTGAGTGCCCTTTTAATTATTGCGATTGCCCCCCCAGGTAGACTGAGTTTAGTCGCCTGAAGCCGCAAAACCCATCTAAACTAATGGGTGCGATGGGGAAAAGTCCTGTTTGGGCGCCCAAACAGCCGACTTTTCACAAATTTCATCCCGCAGCATTCGGAGGTGCGAGCTGAAATGTGACTGATGCGGCTAATGGGCACCTGAACCGAGCAACATTTTAATAGCTCCTATAGACACCCATTAGGTCAAACAGTCTTTCCAACAATTGAATAGCCCCTTCAGCTCACGATGACCGCACAGGGCAGAGGGCTTCACCATCTTGGGGGCCTTCCTGTGGCTGCTCACATGCACCGCAGATTGCCGGGTCCTACTGCTGGCTGCCTGCGGCACTGCTGTAGCTGCTTCTTATCAGCTCCCGGCCTGCCTAGCCTGCTGGTCTCCTGATGCAGATGCCCAGTGGCCCCTCCTCACCTCTGGCACTAGGATCATGCCTGCACTGTCACCAACTGCGGATCCACCGTGACCCCTCCAGCTCCAACCATGTCCATTATTGTGCATACAGTGCAAGATCAAAATTATTAGTTGTGGGACAAGTCGGAATTTTGTGCATGGGCACAAATTGCAAATTCTTTCATACAGTGCTTGTGCACATGCAAATTACGCATCTTTGCGTATATCCCTCTTGTTTTTGAGAGATGAGCTTCAGGAGAAGGGGTGTTTGCGTAGATACGAGGGGAGTTCCTGGTCTAATGGGTTTGCAGCAGGGACTGTGCAGCCGTGCAGAATGACACGGTTACACGTCAGGTTGGTGCTAGCTATAGAGCATTGGGCAAATCTACAGTCCTTTTGTAACATCGAGGCACATTGTAGACAAGAAAGTACATAAGTTAAAAAACTATAATTGTAATAATATTTTTTGACTTGTTAAACCACTTATGTGCTAAAGCTGCTGCTGAGGGTGAGTCCCACTTCTCCTCACTCATCACCGGAGCACTGTTTTTAAGTATTAACTATACTTTCCAAGCGCCCACTGGCAGTTTCTGCAGATTTGAGCAGGGAAGGTGGCGACACTGTAATGACATCATGTCAGAGCCCTCCATAATGTAGGAAAAGATTTATATTCACTTTATACAAATTGTCAGGATTTTTCAGTAAACATATAGATTTGTTAAAAATCACACAGCGAGGAAGAGAAGGTAATCTATAATTTAGCAGGCTCTCCAGCGTTGGCCGGCATAGTTCTGACCTCCGGTGCTGCAGCTTTTCCGGCTTTAGGACCAGTTGCTAAGGAACTTTTTCCCCTTCGTTAGACTGCCTCTATTCCCAGAAGCTGCTGCAGCTGCTTTCTCCAGACTCCATTGGTTCCTCAGATAGCTTACTACCTGTTAATGCAAGTGCTATTGTTGGTTCCTGCTGACCCAGTCTGTAGAACCTGTGTTCCTGAGAATGCCTTTTGTCGTGACCCGGATTGTCATTTCTATCTACAGTTCTGCCCTTGGCTTATTACTAGATTCTGCCTCTGCTCGCTGCCTGCCCTTGACCTCACAACATTTACTGAGCTTCCATGTCTGTTATAGGTATGCCCTGACCTCAGTCAGCTTTCTATGCCTGTTCCTCATCTGTCTTCCTTGCCCCGGTCTGTCAGTATCCAGCACCTGGTACACCACGTGTATCAGTGCAGTCTCTCTGCATCTTACAGTGTTTCGTCCGTCAAAGTTCTTTCTCCAATATGTTGACTTCAAAGTCCATTACTATATAGAACTGGAAAACCTGGGGGAATTCAATTACCAGTGAGCGTATTGCGCTTTATGGGAAGACTCGAGAAGTCACTCTGAGGAGCTTACAATCTCTCTGCGGGTATCATTCTAACAAATTACTTGTGGGACTCAGGGAAGTCGGAGGTTAATGCTATGTGTATTAATGGTTGCGCTGGGTATCTGTATGTTCATGATGGCTCTTAACTGATTTTGATTTCCTCCTATGTCAGAACTGTTACATGAAAGGTAGAGAGTTTGGGGGATGCTCTCTCCGTTGCGGCTGCACATGCTTCCAATCTCCAAGTTCACGGCACATTGAGCTCCGCGTGGGGTTCTATTTTATAGACTGAGGTGTCTGCGACTCGCAACATTTCCCATTTATGATCAGTGTTCTGTGTCCATCACATGTGCTTCCAATTCACATGCTAATCAAATGCACAGGTGAGATGCTCCATACCCGAGGAACACATTGCTCATCAGAAGTCCTCCATGGTCCCACTGCAGCATCATTATTCCTATAAAATACTCAGGGTTATATAGACTGAGATAATGTTTTGTCCAGATGCTCTTCTGCTGTTTCTGGGAATTCAACCTGACTGGCTTTTAAAAGCAAATTGTATCCGAAACACTACCTGCTTCTATGTTTTATCAGTTTACATATTCTGAAATATGTTTGTAAACCTTTCCATACATTAACGATACCCAGGATCCTTGAGACTGCAGGTATTATTTCCGCAATTGTTGGGAAAACCATTTTATGCTGCACACGCCATTGGGTTCTGCACTTTTGGGATACAGTAATTTGCAGTGTAGTGTACAGTACATGCGAGGTCATTAGGGGTTTCAAACTGTATTAATCTGTTGAAATAAAATTGCAGTGTGTGATTTATTGAATTAGAAATAGCGGTATTATGTAGTAGCCCCAGTGTTAAATAAATGAATAAACTAGGGGGACTTCAGGCACCAGTCTGTATAGGAAATATGCGCGCACACACACACACACACACACACACACACACACACACGTAGATGAAGGATTTTATTTATATATATATATATATATATATACACACACACATACACACACAAGCAAGGTCAAATAATCATCCCACAAGTCCTAGTGCACATCATCATCATCATCGGTTTACAGAGTTTGGTGATTCACATGTGTTACAATGAAACGAGTTGCCAGTCTGTCAAAAGGACAGAACAACATAACAGTAATGTCAGCGCCGGCGGTTGTACGCGTCTGAACGGAGCAACACTTCAGTTTCTCCATCAGTTGCAGTCTATTGGCCACCGGTGAGCAAAACACTTGAATTCCCCCCAAAGAGGAGTAGCGTTAGCCTTCTGTTATATAGGATACTACAGGGACTCAGAGCATCTCAACCCCTTTTCCCTTTAATCCCTGGTAAAATTGCCTAAAGAGTGCACTGAGCCTGGATCCACTATAGAACTGCACCCTCCACCCTTCCCCAGCCAGATTTAACTGACGCCGTTGTATTTGTAATCAGTCAGTTACTTTTTTATATATCTGGATTGGACATTGAGCATGAGTTCATACCTCCCAACAATTTCCATGCATCTCCTAGCCATCACTGAAACTTTGATTACCCCCTCTGACATAGTTTCACCCACTGCTCTCGCTGCTGGGGGTCTCATGTTCTCATCGTCCCCCCCCCCCCCCCCCCCCCCCCCCGACCTAGGGGTCACCACGGTGGTGATGTTGGATTTAGGGAAGCCAATCCCGGGCCAATTTTTCAATCCCGGGTATCGGGATTGAAAAATGGTCAATCCCGGGATACCCGGGATTGGCTTTACACTGTGTACGGCCGTCGCCCTACCCCACCCGCCCTGCAGACATAAAAAAAAAAACTACAAGCCTGCACAGAGATATGAGTATTTGGTATATAAGAATACTAGAATAATATTTAGCTTTAAGATAAAAAGGAAATGGAGAAAATGCATTTCATTCCAAAAATTGATCCTTTCAGCATCATTTAATGTAAACTTTTCATGAGTATGTATTGGCCAGATTGGCAATTATATAGAACCTGGGCCTGATGCAAAGTTGAATGGAAATTGGGTGTAATTGCTCCCACACTGTGTGCAGGGAAGAAATTGTGTATCTGCAGTACGGATGTATAAATCTTTGGGCGAGTTTGATATTCGTCACCATGATCAGCCCATACTGCAAATGATGCACCTGGATACAGCCATATACAAGCTTCAGCATAACTCTGCATGGCTCTCAATTCCAATGACACATTGTCTAGGAAGTCTGCCAACATGAGAACACCCAATAACAGCAAAGCTATTATTTTTATAATTTTCTCTTAAAACTTACACTCCAGTACCATTTTTTGTTTTCTTACCACATCGGCCAATCTTTCTGCAGTGATTTACATAAAAATACAGTGCACAGAGAGGTAGCGGGTGAGGAGGATCCGGCGGGTGAGTGCAGGGGAGCCGGCGGGTGAGTGCTGGGGAGCCGGCAGGTTAGTGCAGGGGAGCCGGGAGGAGGCGGCGGGTGAATGCAGGGGGAGGCGGCGGGTGAAGTCCGCCGTACTTTCCGGCTCTGCGGGTGCTGACAGCGCAGCGTGACCTCACAGGCACAGGTCACGCTGCGCAGGGGGAGACAGGAGGAGGAAGCCTGGCAGCATCTGAGCGTCCTGAGGACGCTCAACGCTGATCCCTCAATCCCCGGGATTGGAGCTTCCAATCCCGGGATTGAATCCCGGCCGTTTTTGGGCCTAAATCCCTGGGTCCCGCCGATCCCGGGATTGGCCTCCCTAGTTGGACTCCTACTACCCTCTAGCTACTAATCCCAACTCATACCACCAGAACCATCCCTTACATTCTCTACATTTGAGGTCCATGCTATACGCCTCTTCCAACCTGTTCATCTTCGAGTAGCTGTCTTTTACCGCCCCCCTGGCATGCCCATCAAATTCCTTGACAACTTTGCTTCCTGGCTTCCTCACTTCCTCTCTTCTTACATTTCCTCCAATATCCTAGGTGATTTCAACATCCCTATCCATAACCCCACAAAATCACCTGCCTCTAAACTCCTTAACCTCACCTCTTCGTGGTCTCTCCCAGTGGACCTCCTCCCTCTCTTATGTGAGTGGGAACTCACTGGATCTGGTCTTCACTCACCGCTGTGATCTTTCTGATTTCTCCAACTCCCTGATCCCCCCTCTCTGACCATCACCTACTCACTTTTAACCTATCTCTATCTGCTTCTCAATCTCTACCACCTAAGACTACCATCACAAAGCATAACATTGAGGCTATTGACACCACTTCCCTATCCTCCCTGTTTGCCTCACTCCTCTCTCGTATTCTCACTTTTTCCTGCCCAAAACAAGCTACTTCCCTATGCAATGCATCCCTTACCTCTGCTCTTGACTGTCTCCCCGCCAACCACTATTCACCCTCGCAGATCGACACCTCAACCATGGCACACCAAATGCACCAGATATCTGCAAAAATGCTCACGTACTGCTGAGCGACAGTGGAGGAAATCACGCTCTAAGGCTGACTTTCTCCACTACAAATTTATGCTCTCATCCTACTTTGCGGCCCTTACACTCTCTAAACAATCTTACTTTAAAAACCTTATCTCCTCCCAATCCTCAAACCCCCGGCGCCTCTTTGCCACCCACTGTCAACTCGCTCCTCTGCCCACCCCCGCCTCAACTTGCCTCTTCACTTTCTGCTCTTGACTTTGCCACCTTCTTCACATCCAAAATTGACTCGATTCGTCAGGACATAACATCCCACCAGAACCTGAGCAACCCCCTCCTCTATTCCCCCCCTCCCCTCCTTCCCTCCTACCAACTCTGACATCTTTCTTCCCTGTATCTGGAGAGGAGGTCATGGTCCTCATCCGCTCCTCACCCCCCCCTCCACCTCCCCACTTGGCCCTAATTTCTCCCACCTTCTCTGCTTCCTCTCTTCTTCTGCCTGTTCCTATCTTGCCTATCTACTCAATCTCTCACTCTCATCAGGCACTGTCCCTTCTGCCTTCAAGCATGCACTTGTCTCCCCTATTCTTAAAAAACCTACCCTTGATCCAACCAATCTCTCCAACTACCGACCCATCTCTCTTCTCCCTTTTGCCTCCAATCTCCTTGAGTGTATTGTCTACAACCGCCTCACTGTCTTTCTTTCTTCCCACTCACTGCTTGACCCTTTCCAGTCTGGTTTCCGTCCTCTGCACTCCACTGAAACTGCCCTCACGAAAGTCTGCAATGACCTCCTTGCTTCTAAATCCTGGGGCCACTACTCTCTGCTTATTCTCCTTGACCTCTCTGCTGCTTTTGGCACTGTAGACCACCCTCTCCTCCTGCAAATCCTTTACTCCTTTGGTTTTCGTGACAATGCTCTCTCCTGGCTGTCCTCCTACCTTTCTGACCGTTCCTCTCTGTCTCCTCTCATGACTCCACCTCCCCCCCACTTCCTGTACCAGTAGGTGTCCCCCAAGGTTCTGATCTTGGGCCTCTCCTTTTCTCTCTCTACGCATGGCTTTGCGTGAAGGCCACGATCGCGAGCCACACCTCCTATTTTTGTCATCGTGTGGGCATGCCCAGCGTTCTGTGAGCTACTAGCCATGGCCCCAGCCCCTCTGTTTCCCGTGAATACAAGGTATGTGCACAGCATCTATTCACCGCAGAGCAGCGAGTTACCCAACTGACCCCACCCCCGTTGTGGGACACTGCGGCCCGTGGCTGGGACAGCGGGACAGTTAGCAGGTATGCAGCTGTGGTATGATAGACAGGTAGGACTGTCTCTGCTGCACCATTAGTATGGCAGAGAGTAATGAAGGTGTGTCTCAATGTAATTTACAGTATAGACTCCACCTGGTAGAGCAATTGTAATTCAGGAGCTCAATTTACATATGTAAATTTACATATTGGAGCTGATTGGCTGGTGCATTATCACTGCTTTATCACTTCTTCAGGCTTAATACATCTGCCCCAAAAATTGACAGAACTACCTGTATATAATTATGACAGCAACATTCTGCCACTCACTGGGGCAGATGTATTAACCTGGAGAAGGCACAAGGAAGTGATAAACCAGCGATAAGTACAAGGTGATAAACGCACCAGCCAATCAGCTCCTAACTGTTAATTTACATATTGGAGCTGATTGGCTGGTGCCTTTATCACCTTGCTTTTATCACTGGTTTATCACTTCCTTGTGCCTTCTCCAGGTTACTGTGTGGTAAGGGGGTACAGATCACCCAGCTATAAAACATTTTCAGGTTATTTTTCACTTTAAATATGAGCGGCCTGATATTGACCACATACGTTTATCATCATCCACCTGCGCGGTCTCCCCCAGCCTTACTCTTATGCCCCCACATAATGCATTTTGCACCTACTTAGGTCTATAGGTGCTGGTCATCAGAACCACAGCATACAGTATATTGACAACATTCAGCGAAGTGGCCTATTTATCAAGCCCTTTTACCTAAAAGTCATGCAGGAAGGACAGCTTCTCCACGGCTTAGGTATCCGGTTTATTTAACAAGAGACTAACACAGGAGGTATCAGAGATTGGGCTACCTAATGGGGCAGATCACAGGCCAAAAAGTAATTTCTTCTATGAGGCGATGGTGAATGATCGTTAACTGGACCAGATTGTTTTGTGTGTAATAGACCCCTATGACATGTGAATCTGGGTTTTACCTTCCTGTTAAACACCAGCACTCACTATCCTGATGCACTCGATTCCCGTCTCAGTTCTCACCAGTTGATGCCCTTGAGGGTGCACCTGGGCTGGTGGTACTGACGCTCAGACATGAAATCCCGCTGTCATGAGCACACAATGGGGACCAGCGATGAGACTGTATATCTACATCCGCAACATCAATCTCAGAAGGGTTCTCCAAGTCCACAATCTCTAAATCCTCAGCTACTTCTTCGCCTCTTAGAGATGGGTGTGGGTGTAGTCATAATATCGTAATTTACAATGGTGTCATTTTATGTCAACAGTTATGATGTCAACATTGGTAAAATATTGTTTAGGTTTAGGCTGTGGGAAGGGGGGGTGGGGGGTGGGGGGTTAGGATTAGTCATGCTTACTGCTGAAAGCGCTGGATCTGCAGGAAGCCATCATCACCTGACCACCGGAGGACATTGCTGGAGATTCCGTATCAAGATGTTATCACTAGGGATGTTTTGTCAGCATTCTAATCAGTGTCGTCATGATCAATATCGACATTACGATTGTCAACATGATGAAGGTTGACAAAATATCCCCCCCCCCCCCCCCTCCCCGAGAGTGTTGCGGAGAATGGTTACAGACTCTCTATCAGCGGAATTGTGCAGATTGAAATCACGTTGTTCTATCAGAGGTTCGTTGTGGCTTATAAGGTAAATATTTCAATACATTTAAGTAACCTACCAATTACTGTAACATTCTGAGATACTATCACATTGCCTTTGGACATTTTTACCTCCTTTTAGCTAATATTGTGCGGTTGGATATAAATTGTTTTGGTTAGTTGGAATGTTCTGGCATAAGCCTTTTCATTTCATTTAAACCCCTAAAGTATTTAAATTTGGGATTTCTTGAGGTTTACAAGAGTTGATACAGACTTTCAAATCGTATTTTCCTACTTCTTTCATCACAGGCTTTCCAGTATCATTTTTCACTGTTTTCAGACAAGTTTGTGAGAAGTTACTGTATGCAAATTGAGCATTTGTCATTTTACAGTGTGGCCGTGTTTAGTAGTTTAATGATGAAGCCCCATCCCCGGCATCTTCAAGCACCTCTGCAATGGCGCTGCAGACGTTGGAGAATAGCATTCAGCTGGGCTATATTCTAAAAGGGATACGGTCATTAGGTCGATCACTATTGGTCGACATGCATTATATCGACATGGTCACTAGGTCAACATGGTAATTAGGTCGAAATGAACAAGGTCGACATGGAAAAAGGTCGACATGAGTTGCTTTTTTAACTTTTTTATACTTTGCGATCCACGTGGACTACGATTGGGAATAGTAACCTGTGCCGAGCGCAGCGGTAGCAGAGCGAGGCACCTTGGCCGAAGCATGGCGAGGGGACACGGTGCCCTAATTGGAGTTCCCCGTCACTTTATGAAGAAAACGACACCAAAAAAAGTAAAACAAAAACAAAAAAACATCATGTCGACCTTTTTCCATGTCGACTTTGTTCTTGTCGACCTAGTGACCATGTCGACCTAATGCATGTTGACCAATAGCGGTTGACCTATAGACCCATACCCTTCTGGAACACAGCCCGCCCTGACCAGTTTGGTGCCCTAGGCAACATTCTAGCTGGTGCAACTTGAATTGCGGCCAGTTTTGCCACTAAGGGAAGGGGGTCATTCCGTGTTGATCGCACGTAGCAACTTTTTGCTGCCCGTGCGATCAACTAGACACCGCCTATGGGGGAGTGCATTTCTGCATAGCAGGGCTGCGATCGCTTGTGCAGCCCGGCTATGCAAAAAAAGTTTCCTGTAAAAGAAGAACAGGGTAAGAGTTACTTACCCTGTGCGATCGATCCAGCAATGCAGATCCCGGAATTGACGTCAGACATCCGCCCTCCAAACGCCTGGACACGCCTGCGTTGGACTCACCACTTCCAGAAAACGGTGAGTTGCCGCCCCGGAACGCCTTCCTGCTGTCAATCTTCTTGTGATCGCTCCAACGATCACTTTCTTCGTTCTTCTGGTCGTTGCCCGGCGACGGCCGTCGCTGGGCAACGACGTGTGTTCGCATTGCAGCCGCCGCGCATGCGCATACCCGACCCGTTCGCACTGCTGCGACAAACAGCAGCGTGCGAACGGGTCGGAATGACCCCCTAAGTGCTGTGTCCATTTGCTCAAACAGAAATCACCTTGTTTATTTATTTATGAACAAATAGTTATATATCTAACACATACCTAGGCAGTAGTGTCCAGAAGAAATGTAGTCAGGGGGAATTTACTAAGAATTGAATTTGTGTGATATTAGGAATTGTCCCTAATTGCAGAAACAAAAACTGAACATTTACTAACAAGCCGTTTCACTTATGTCTTTGTCTTTTGATGGTGTATATTGTCGCTTTGTGGCGTGTGTTTCTTGTGTCGATTTTTGTGCTTTCACATGTGAAGTGGCTTCATAAGTGGCATTTGAATGCTTTGTAATTCGCAGCAGAATGTTTCAGAAAACGTATGCCAACACAAAACTAATAACGTCTCCGTTTGCACAAGTCGCCGTAAAGCGACAAAATTCTCAGGTACGTTCCAGCCAGCTGCTTCCTCTGTTCTGTTTCTTGTTAGTGGGCCCTGTCATTCAGCTGGGCATCCTGCCTCTGCCATGGCTGAAATCCGAAAGTGAGCGCTGCAGGTAACTGGGTTGCTTTTATTAGTATTCTGATTGTTTGGGGGAAATTCAAATGTTTGAAAAGTCGGTTGGGTGTCCGTTTTTCCTGTCTAAAAACAGACACCCAACTGACTTTTCAAACAATTGAATATCCCCCATAATGTCTTAATTAAAATAGTTTTCACTTGTTGCTTTTTGGAAACGGTGCGTTGAGGTGCGATTTTTGCACAGTTTTTGTGGGGCTATTGATGGAACTTGGGCAAAAAAAATGGTACTCACATATTAACACGATCAAAGAAACCAGTGCATTGAGGTGCGTTTTTGTTTGTTTTGGGCGAATCTGGTGCAAATTTGTGCGCATTTGCAAAGACAAATCTTCGTAAATGTGCGATTTACTTTGTTACCTATGTTATGTAGACAATGTTTGTACCGATGGTGATTTGTCGCGATTTGGAGTGCAAAGCCGTATTTGACATGCGACTCCAATGCGCATTAATCCTTAGTAAATACACAATACACAAAATCGAGGCTTTTGTGCAAAAAAAAAAAAAAACACACACAAAACCCCCTGCAAATCGACCAAAGTCGACCTTTAGTAAACATCCGCCCTAGTGTGTTTTTTTGGGTAGCTATCTGGGGCACCCTGGAGAAACTCATGCCAACAACATGGGGAGAACTTACATACTCCACACAGGTAGTGCCTTGGTGTGGCTTTAACTCATGACCTCATTGCTGTATGGCAGCAATGCTAACCACTACTGCATAGCTTTACATCTTTTGAGATTTTTTTTTTTTTTTTAAAGAAACTACTGCTACATGTATAAATCATAGAGCTATAATTAGAAATAATGCGACACATTACTGTCCACCGTTCACATGAATATGCCACAAATTGCTGCTTGTAGAGGTCACATGATCTGCTGACAGCACTCAAGACAGGGGGCCCTCCCCCTCCCACCAGCAACCACCCCCTGGCTGCACCCGCTGCCAACCACCGGCAACAGGAGCCACGCGAGAGGGAGGGAGAGAGGGTTCCACGCTGCCGGGGAAGAAATGTGTTATGTCCCATCTCACATGTGTCTGTGCATGAAGCTTCCTCCCCCTCCTCTCTCGGGCTGCACACTAAAATTGGGACAGTTGGGAAGTATGCCATAGTATTGTGCTCTCCATTATTTAGCATGTTGGATACTTCCTGCCTGAGGTTGGGGCATAACAGAAGGTGATGCATAGACATCATTATAATTGAAAACAGACTTTATATTGGGACTTAATTATTTTGGTACATGTTCTTTATATTTCTGTATGTGTAATGGCGTGACTGGAAGGACTATTTAACATGCAGGGAGGCTAGATGTAAGTGAACACATCTGTATTATTATTATTATTATTATTATTATTTACAGTATTAACAGTTTCTTATATAGCGCAGCAAATTCCGTTGCGCTTTACAATTGGAATCAACAATGATAAAACATACTGGGTAATAACAGACAGACATGGGTAGGAAGGCCCTGTCTGCAAGCTTAAAGTCTATAGGGAAATAGGCATTGATACACAAGGATAGGTGCTGTCTGTTGCATAATGGTCCACCAGATTGCAAAGGTTCCTGGTAGGCTGTATGTTATGGTTACACAGCAATGTTGGCCTGGATACAGGAGGAAGGGAAAGTGAAGAGAGAAAGTATGTGAGGATATGTGTGGACTGTACAGTGGGGATGCAATTGGATATCTTGTACTACTGTTTATAGATACTGTATGGTAGTCTGAGCTGGGATCCGAATGCACCCATAAGTATTTGACTTTCCGCCCTTGGACAATGTCCACATAAACAACAGCTCCTGAAAATACAATAATTAAGTACTGTACATGTATTTTCAGATTAACCCTGATCTCGAGCTTCCCTGCAACCTCTTCCCTCGTTTAACCCAGATTATCGGGGTCCTACTGTATTTAGTTTTTGTTACACCTTACTGCAGATACATTATCTAACTATCTATAAGTAATCTGTATTTCTTTAACTGCAGTAACGCATTCTTTGTGTCAGTATTATTCCTTTCAATAGTTGTACATATAGATGCGTAATTCATAGATTCTATATTAAAATCTAGATTGTTTACCTGTAGTTGACAATCAAAATATTGCCGACATCATGGAGCGTGCAATGGAAAATATCACCCCAGCATAATGCACCCCTCTCATATTTCTGCCCCTGTATAATTTTCCTGTAATAATCCCTGAGTCTCATAGTCCTGCATAGTGTTCTTACTATCCTGTTACATTTGCTTTGCTTTAATGTTTGCGATAGTTGTATTTGAGTCAACACAGTTAACCGTGATAATGTAATTCTAGTTAAAATTAATGACACAGTATGCTACCTATAAATAGATTGCAGGGGATCATGTTTTCGTCAGGCACATCACTGGCTGGAGAGTTAAAGGCCAGATTTCAAGGTTTTATAGGCAGTGTACTGAGACATGCTGCTCTTGTAGTTAAATCAGCCTAAAAGTGGTTGTAAACTTAATGATTACAGCACTATTTCATGTACAAACAATTATCAGCAGAGCATTTCCAAATAACGTTATTTATGTTTAACAGAAGACTGCACTTTATCTCTCAAATCTGTATTTCCAAGTACAAGTGACTTCATTCGTTTGTTTTATATAGCCTCTAAAAACTTGTAGTTATTACATATTTAATTTGCCGCAAGATTCCAACGGTACAGTACTGCAGTAATCCTTCTTTTTGTCTGTGTTTGTCCGTGCTTCCTGTAGAGGTACTGTAAAAAACGGATTATGGTTTTTCCGTTGTAATGATTGGACGATTAAGCAAGATTCCCGAAACATTAATGTGCAGGACTACTTGTTAAAAACAACGTAAAACAGAATTTGCTAAATGATCCCAGCACTGCTACCGTATATGGTAATTGGAAATGAAAAATACCTATCTATTATAGATTAGCAGTTGGAGAAATGTCTCCTGTTTTGTAATTGTAGGACAGATGACAATTATTTATATGGCTTTGCTGCTTCCTGTGAGATGAGGTTGGGTTAGGCAAGCAGCTATAAATGGACATTAAAGGGTTCCGCAGTGACCTGAGGCCTGTGAGGAGCTGACCTGAGATGAGACCTGCACATTGTCATCAATAAACCCAGCTAGTGACGTCACTGATCTTATCAGCAGAGCATTCCACAGTGGCAGCTTGTGATGCATTTGTCTACTCCGAAGACATGATCACTACTTGTAAGTGTGGAATAATGATGGTTGTGTGAACACTTTTCCACTGCTCATGTCAATCCGGGTAACATACAGTATTATTAGTTGTAGGAAGACCTTTATATATAATAGACACCCCGTTGCTGCTCTTGTTAGCGCTAAAGAAGTTATTGCAGCTTTATATTGAAGTTGTTCATAATGTCAGTTTATATCCAAACATCATACACACTTGTGTTATATATGAGGTTCTCGTAGGTTCTATATATGATTATTTATTAGCAGTTATTTATATAGCGCACACATATTCTGCATCGCTGATTCAGTGATAGACCACCTTTACGGCTGGCCCACTAACCTTCAGAGGGGATAACGTTGTCTTTAATCTCAGTAATAAGTTAAAACATTACATTTAATCAAAGAAAAGAGCTCTCTGTCTGTAGTACCATAGCAGCAGGAATGCTACACAAGTGTTAAGCCTGGTACTCACTGGCGCAACCGGCAATCGGGACGATTTACCTTGAGCCTGAATGCCGGTACACACGACATGATATTATGAACGTCTGAACGATGTATCGCTCCATCCATCATTAGCATACACCAGGATGCATGCCAAATAGTCCGCTTGGCCGCACAACACGGGCAACTGGACGACTTTGCACACAACCGCGGGAGCGAAGAATTCATCCATACACACTAGGCGATGTAGATGATTCGTTACGAAATGCCAAATTGTCCGATATCGCTCCAGTGTGTAGGCGGCTTTACATGCTATAACAAACTGACCTAGAGGTTGCTTGTGAAGTCTCAGAGGGCCACCTGTTACCCGTGACTGTTATAAATCTGTTACACCAAGGTTTTATATACGTCCTTGGTTCCTCAAATATGAATCTGTCCACCATGTAAAGAACATTGGGCTTGATTCCGAGGTGCATTCAGTGTCGATGTTGGACGCAGAGGAGAGATTCTTTGCCACTACGCTTGTGCAAAGTCGCATTGCGCGCAGGCAGTGATTGCTTAGCAATAGCGCATGCACTGACCGTTTATGTGCAAAGCGAGTGATTGGTAGTCCGCATTTGGGGGAGGTAATGGGGAGGGGGAAGGGGGTGGCAAGATCAATGCAACCGGTTTCTGGGCATTCCATAACCACGGCAAATTTATTGCTCAACCCTATGCTCTGTCTGAGAGGGTGTGGATCGTTGGGTCGACAGTCACTAGGTCGACAGTCACTAGGTCGATCACTATTGGTCGACAGTGATTAGGTCGACACCTGAAATATGTTGACACGGTCATTAGGTCAACATGGAAAAGGTTGGCATGAAAAAAGGTCAACATGAGTTAAAAAAATAAAATAAATTGGTGTTGTTTTCTTCTTAAAGTGACCGGGAACCCCAATTAGTGCACCATGTCCCCTCGCTTCGCTCTCTATGCTTCGGGCAAGGTGCCTCACTCTCGCTACACTACTATGAAAAAGTTAAAAATAATGGAAAAATTGGAAAAGCTCATGTTGACATTTCCATGTGTCGACCTTTGCCATATCGATCCAAAGACCATGTCGCCCAATAGTGGACCAGATAATGCAAATTCCACTTTTTGTGTCCTACATTGACAAACGTTCCTAATGGATAAAACACTTCATTAGCATGTAACAAAAAAGATGTGTAAATAGTTATAAAAGTAAATGATAACAAATAGTACTGTATGTATCACAAAAGATAACTGTGAGTTTGTGTGACTTGGGGGCCACTAAAGTTCTCCGTACTCCTACATCCAGGTCTGTGTTCATTTTGCCCGCCATACACTAGTTGTATAGTCAGAGAACTTACTCCATTCCCAGTGATGTCACATGTGTATCGGTTCTGCCAACAGGCTCGGACCCACAGACAGTAATTTAAGGCCAGTCTGATCCTAAGCTTTCAGAGCTGTCTGTCAGTCTCTGCATGTGTGGGAGATATAGGGGTTTTCATGGTAGCAGGGTGATACGTGCCGGCAATACTAGCCGAGCCCAGCTTTGTGGACACAGGATTTAAATCTCCGTTTTTGTTACATAAATGACACCAGATAGCAGTCACACTATACTGCATAAACCACCGAGCATAATACACTTGAATATGACTTAAATATTCAGCACCATCTAGGGTAACATTGGATAATTGTTCTGCCTAACACGAGGACTGTGTATAAATAGATTGTGCGCTGCTGTCGTACTTAACACAACTTTTATTAGTTCGGTGAGATTTAAATTGAGATTGTGCAATGTTGTCATTGCCACACATCTAAAGAGAACCCAGATTAAAAGCCAAACAAGCCACAGCATGTCATAAAACGGAGCTGCCTGCGATTTCGGCTTGGACTATGCCTGTAAATAATACTAGATCAGTCTCTGGTCTCCCGGGGCTCCTGTACTGCAATATTATATATGCCTCGCTGAGCAGCCAACAGTACGGGGCTGCCGTATGCAGGTAGAGTATCTTGTTCTAAAGAGAATTTTCTCTGACGTCCTAAGTGGATGCTGGGGACTCCGTAAGGACCATGGGGATAGCGGCTCCGCAGGAGACAGGGCACAAAAGTAAAAGCTTTAGGATCAGGTGGTGTGCACTGGCTCCTCCCCCTATGACCCTCCTCCAAGCCTCAGTTAGGTTTTTGTGCCCGGCCGAGAAGGGTGCAATCTAGGTGGCTCTCCTAAAGAGCTGCTTAGAGTAAAAGTTTTGTTAGGTTTTTTATTTTCAGTGAGTCCTGCTGGCAACAGGCTCACTGCAACGAGGGACTTAGGGGAGAAGAAGTGAACTCACCTGCGTGCAGGATGGATTGGCTTCTTAGGCTACTGGACACTAGCTCCAGAGGGACGATCACAGGTACAGCCTGGATGGGTCACCGGAGCCGCGCCGCCGACCCCCTTGCAGATGCTGAAGAGAGAAGAGGTCCAGAAATCGGCGGCTGAAGACTTCCCAGTCTTCTTAAGGTAGCGCACAGCACGGCAGCTGTGCGCCATTGCTCTCAGCACACTTCACACCAACGGTCACTGAGGGTGCAGGGCGCTGGGGAGGGCGCCCTGGGCAGCAATGAAAGTACCTATGCTGGCTAAAAATACATCACATATAGCCTCTGGGGCTATATGGATGTATTTAACCCCTGCCAGGTCTCAGAAAAACGGGAGAAGAAGCCCGCCGAAAAGGGGGCGGGGCCTATTCTCCTCAGCACACAGCGCCATTTTCCTACACAGCTCCGCTGCTAGGAAGGCTCCCAGGCTCTCCCCTGCACTGCACTACAGAAACAGGGTTAAAACAGAGAGGGGGGGCATTTTGTGTGGCGA